>NC_138875.1:2362500-3092500 GCF_965194805.1 Balaenoptera borealis | reverse complement strand
GCAATTCTAAATACTTGTACATTTCCCCATGAATTAATGTTGGACCATCATAAAAAAAAAATGAATGGATGATCTTGAGGAAAAGGCTCACAGATTATTGACTAAAATAATTGGTTCTCAGATCCCAAGTATCCCTGAGCCACCCTTGACTCCACGTCCTCATTGCCGTCTTCGTTGTGGCCGCTTCCCGGGACAGGATTACGAAGTGCTGTTAACGTTAGCCTCAGCCCCACATCCTGATGACAGAGCGGGCATCCTGGAAGTGGGCCACATAAACGCTGCAGCCCGTCGCAGGCCACCGTGCCAGAGAGAGTGGGGCTCCGTCAGGCAGTCCCCATCGGGGCCCCACAGGTCAGGCCACCTCCTGGCAGAGGTGGTGGGCAGCAGGGAGAGGAAAGGAGAGCAGAGCATCTTGGACAAAGAGATGAGCTGAGCCTGAGCGTGAAAACAGAGACTCACAGACTTCCAACACAAACTTACGGTCACCAAAAGGGAGAGCTGGGGGGAGGGATAAATCAGGAGTTTGGGATTAACACACACCCACTACTACATGTAAAATAGATAACCAGCAAGGACCTACTGTATAGTGCAGAGAACTCTACTCAATATTCTGTAATAACCTACATGGGAAAAGAATCCGAAAAAGAATGGATGCATGTATATGTATAACTAAACCACCTGAAACAAACACAACATTGTAAATCAACTAGACTCTAATATAAAATAAAAAATTAAGTTAAAAAACAAAAACCAAAAAGGGAGCAAAACTGAAGATCCTCACAATGGCTTTTGAGTGGCCACAGTGCCCTCACTTGGACGACGCTGTACCCATGAGACCAGGAGTCCCTACATGAGATCAGCTTAAAGATGGAAGCATCTCATCACTGCTGATGGCATAAAACAGGGAGCCGATGAGGAGGAGGATGGAAAAGGGGGAAAGGAGAACTGGTGGGACAGAGTTAGAAGGAGGAGGGGGAGGCGGAGAAGATGGAGGGAAAGTGCCGGGAGGAGCAAGAGAACGGTGTCAGGCTCTGCCGCCCCTTCCAGGTGTCTTGCAGGCATGATTTCATCCGTGAACCATAATCAACTTCCTTAATGAAATACGTAATTAACATATTATAATTGTGGTAAAGATGATTTTGACAGAAATCATTTTCCATATCTAATACTATGCTAATTTAATCTGTTCCTTACTCCCCGACATGACCTTTAGTGATTAAGTTTCATGGCAGAATTGTTTTTTTTTTTTTGGGTTTTTTTTTTTTTGATGGATTGATTTATCCACAGTGGTTGAGACCCTTCTTTTGCCATGGCTGTCATTTTCTCTCCCTTTAAAAATCTCTCACTGCCATGCGTACACACACAGGCATATACATGCACAGAGAAAAGTGTACATGGAACAAAAGAAAGAAGAGAGGTCTTTCTTCCTGTGACTTTTAGAAAGCTAATCATCAACCAATAGATACTGGAAGGTAATGGTTAGACAAGCCCAAATGAAAATGTTATATTTCTCCTAAAAACCTGGGTTCCAGAGCTTCTATTTTGAGTCATATGGGTGTGGCAAATGTGATTAGTATAATTAAAACAAAGTAAATCCATCAAACTATTTGATCATCCAAGGTATGAATAAAGAGGTAGAAATACAAATAATGTATGAATGTTTGACCAGATTTTCTATCTTATACTACACTTAGTTTTGTACCCTTTCAACCTAGTTATATTCTCTCCAAACAGCCTTACTGAATCATTTTCTAATGATACAGTATATGCATATAATTAAGTAGAAGTGGCTGAACTTTCTTCTTCCTTTATTGTTGACAGCATGAAATAGATTTGGACCTTAAAGGGATACAAAGGGTTTCATGATGATTTGAAACATGTGGACAGCCAGATACCAATGGTACATTAGGCAAATATTTTCCTTCAACTTATAGTTAGAAAGATGCTGTGCAACATAGCCCAGAACACATATATAAGAATTTCATTTCATTTTTTAATGTATAGGATGCATTCAATCTATTCTGTTTTATTCTATCCCATCCCATCCCGTCCCGTCCCGTCCCATTCCATTCCATTCCATTCCATTCCATTCTATTCTATTCTATTCTATTCTATTGCTATTCAAACCTAATCCATCCTAATCTATTATATCCTATCCTATTTCCATCCTATCCCATTAAAAAATGCTGGTCAAGGGCAAATAAGTCGATTTCACTATTTTAATGAGTCTAGACTGTAATCAAATGTTACTGGGTGAAGCAGTCACGTTCCATCATTACATTCTCTAGGCTTTTATGTATGATTCCATATCATACGCCTCTGTTCTAGCCAATTCCTCCAATGATGACAGAAGGCTGTGTGTAAGTAATTTTGTCAGATTTAGGAGGTTACACTTAGAATGGGTAGATTAGGAGCTTTTAATTCTGGTTCAACCTTCTCAGTACTTACCTATGGAAGTTGTCAAGTCATTCATGTTATTGTCTGCCTTATTTTCCTTATGTGTCAAATGCACTCAAAATTATAAACTGTATATGTCATAATTTGGAGTCATAACTAAAACAATTATTGTGAAAAGAATAAATTGGATATGTTCAACATCGAAAAGAAAAAATTTTGAAATACTAAAAATTGATAGTAACTGCCTAACTTGTTTCATCTACATCATAATTCAGAGGAGTTAAAAGAAATAATTGATTGAGATAATTGTATTAGATGTTCGTTGTATTGGCTTTTATCTATAGGAATTATACATGAGCAGCATTTGGTGCCTGAGCGGATTGATCTACATATCATTAAGATGAGCAGAAGTTCACTCTGCCATTTCTAGCTCTTTATGTAAACATCATGAAAATAGCAAACTGTATACCTTGTAATTCCAGATGAGAGGTAGTATCTGCAAGTATATTAAAAAGCACATCAAGAACTACAGCCGGAATTTTATCTTGTGACTCACTTCCTGATAAATTGGTCATGTTCAGCAGTTCTGAGAACTTGAATACTCTGACTTCCATATAAAGAGAAGGATTATTTCCTTTCTTCTGCTAACTTTGGGCTCAGCTTCTTCTTCTTCAGAGTTGTAGGTTGTTTCTTTGGGATCTTTCTTGCTTCTTAATGTAGGTGTTTATTGCTATGAACTGCTTTCTTAGAACTGCTTTTGCTACACTCCTAAGTTCGACATTTTGACTTTTGTGGGATTACGCCTGTGTCTGCATAGCTGAGTGATCAGCCAATGATTTGGGCAGAGGTTGTGCTCAAATGCCCTGCATCTCACCCTTGCCAATCAATCTGTGTGTGAGTTGGAGAGCACACCCCGAGTTCAGCCACTTCTCCAATAAGTCTCAGCTTTTACTTTCTTCTCAGGCCTCTCCAGTCTCCCTTGCACGTGAGCATTGTTTCTAGCCAGCCAGAGATGTGCAAGGTGCTTATCTCTCTCCCTCTATGGCCTTCTCATTTCTAAGATCTCCCCATCTAATTTCTGCTGGTCTGATCTTTGTCCTAACCGAGACTGCAACCTGGGCTAGAAAAGCTGTAGGTTTTCCCTGCTCATTTCTTAATAAGTTTGTTGCATTTAATGACTATGCCATCTTGAGTTTTCAGCCTCCATTCCAAGTTGACTGTCCTCTTCTCCGTGGCAGTAGGGTGTTTTCAGGGCCATTCCTGCCCTGGTAAATCTACTAGGTCATGAACTGGGTGGAGGTGAAGGGATGGAACCAGTCCCAAGTGAGAGGGCCAGATATTCCTACAGTTTTTACCCAATTTTAGTAGTTTTTCACGATAAATACTTCTCAATTTGTTGTTTAAATTTGGTCAGTCTTTAGAGCCCTGAAATCCTTGTTTTATATGCATTCATATTATTTATGTGGGAGATGATTTGCTTCTTCACACTGCCATTGTCTGAATTCCTTCTGTCAAAACCTGATTTAAAGAAGATTTTTATTATGTCAAAGAGAAGGGTGGGGATGACTTGTCCTTACCCGGTTCTCCTAAATTTCCTTTCTCAGGATTCTCTCCCAGGTCACACACTTGCAAAACAGCTTAAATGTTTGTCTCGTGTGTCAGCAAACATCATGGTGTCCTAACACCTTCCTAGCATCCTAGGAACTCATTTTTTCACTGGGAAAAATCATTTTTCACTTTCCATCAGCATGCCTGGGAAGATTGAAACTGTTTTTCACTCAGCCGACCCATTACACAGAAGATAAAATGGGCCAATATTTTTTTCTTTCTTATAAGGGTAGAGAAACCATAAAGTCTGTCATCTTAAGAGACTGTATCACTTACTATGTGACATAAAGGTTTTCTTTTCTTTTCTTATGTTTTTCTTTAAAAATTCAGTTGAAATAAAAGTGCTTTATAGACTCTAACATCGTAACACTTTTTTGATAATGGTCTGGCATGAAAGAAAGAGCTGAGGGTAGGGAATCGTTGTGGCCTAAAACATGATAAAATGTTACTATAGGGAAACCAATAGTTAAATTAGTTCTCAATAAGTATAATTCATCTGCTTAAAATTAAAAGCAACTTAACTTTTAGAGCTTTCCATAGTAGACTTTTCAGAGAATAAATTAACAAATGAGAAAAAATGCTTTGTATCTTTACTTTGTGTTCAAACTTACGGTAAACATAACTCTAGATAACACACCAGAAAGAGAAGCACTCAGAGAAATTGGGACTGGACATTACAGGATCTCTTTTTCCTTTCCTGGAATGTCAAAATGAGACAGGAATAACTGATCTTTTCCAAATTTATAAAACTAATAGACCCAGTCAAAGAAAAGAGGGAAAGCAATGGCTAAGCGAATTCTTGATCTTACACAAATCTATTTGTGTTTTCCTTGGAGCTTCAGGGCTGTCTGAGTCTAAAGTATGTTCATCAACAACTCCTCACTCTCTTAAATGTAAGTTTACTTGTACTAGGATAATAATTAGAAATATTGATAAGATTTCCTTTTTTAATTATTTTTTATAAAAGGTCCATTTCTTTTATTCTGATCCTCTCCTTCATTAAAACTGAGCTATATTATCTCATGAGGCTGAGTTATATTTTCTTTGAAGGGAGATCATAAAAAGATCCACTGGAACTAAGATTCAGATTCTAGGGTTTCAGGTCGTAAATCAGGGCTCGAAATCCATGGCTTTCTGTTGCAAGAGCAGAAACTTGAGAGAGATAAGACTTTTGTTTCTTCATCTTCTTCTTCTTCTTTCCTTCAACAGCTTTTCTTGAAATTTCAGGGGGAAAGCACATATACAGTAGCTATCGCTGGGTGATCTAAAAGTCACATGAAGAGAACTTTCTCTATACTGTGGAGGAGATGCAGAGAGTGAGACATCCAAGAAGAGACCTGAATGTTACCTGCCACTTCCAAGGATTAAAAACCACAGGAGGGGAAAAAGGGGTGGAGAAAGAATTGATATCTCACCTCTGGCCACTTCTTAACCTAAAAGCCAACACTAAGAGCATGGACCAGGCCAGTTTCAGTGTCTTTAAAGAGGTAAATATCATCACTTCCTTCCACCCTGATGAAAACCACATTGCAAGAAAGGAAACATTAGCTACTTTACAAAGTCCTCCCAATGCAATCTGCTTTCTGGAGTCATCTCACCAGTAGGGTCCAATCTTCCTGAATTTGCATTTGCATAACTAAGAGGAGACACACATGAGATTCTTCCTCAATATGAAGATTTATTTCAGAAGGATTGAGAATCTGAAATCTTGAGATGGCTTCAGTTGTCCACTTATAGTCATAAAAGACACTAGCATTTTCATTTTTGCATTGAGGCAGGCACACCGTTATACACCTAGAACTTGGGAACTTAAGGTTCTCAAGTCGTATTGCCTTATTCATGGTAGGTAGGAGAACATACAACTTCAGTCAGGCAAATATAACATTAACTCAGTGAGATCCTCCCTAGAATTGAGCGATATAAAGAATGAAAAACAACATATGAAAACCTAGTTAACATTTTCCAGAAAAAAAATACATGGGCTCCATATTCTTTAGAAAGAAAACATAACATGGAAATTGTGTTTATAAGTGCCAACTACTGTGACTTAATAGCAAGAGCCTGAAGTTTCTCTCTCTTTTCTAAATAGCTGATAGACGAGGCAAAGGAGATTTATCACTTTTTAATCAAGCTCACGTCAACTTGTGAGGTTTATTTCAGTACAAATCTGTTGACCAAAGTCCTTTTGGAAGAAACTGGCCCTTGGTGAAGCTTAAGTATTCATGGGAAATTTCACAATCAGCAAGGACTACTCCTCGGGCTTAGCGGCCACATTTCAACTAGGAAGGACGTGCATTCTGGCGTTTCCTCTGTGCCTAGCATATTTATGGAAATGCGCTTAAGATCAATCTTTGTTATTTTAAAATCCAGAGCAGCAGGTCTCACTGCCCAGAGGGAAAAATAAATCTTTCGAGACTCCAGTTGAACCCCAAACCAATGGACACTGCACCCGCCACCTGACTGCGGTTCCAAATGTGGGATTCAGAAGGCCTCTGAACAAGACCAATGGTGTCATCGACTCTATGGAAATAAAATTAAAATGTGGACTCTGGTTCTTGTTATCAAGGTTCAATAGATTTCCTTTTAATAACAATCAAGACTTTTATTAAGTTTTGGAGATGAATCTCTGTGTGTCTCTGAGAAGTTGGAGGTATGAGGAACAAAGGAGAAACTCAAAGAATATGTATTAAGCCCAGAACACAGTTAAACTCACCCAGATTTAAAATGACCCCCATTTGCTTTTCAAATGCTGCTTGCTATTTTAAAAGTTTACTCAGCTATGGTAAAGATCCAAAAAAACACCCATAGCCTTCATGAGCTTGAAACAGAGGTCAACAGTCTTGTGAATGGACATACGGGGAGATCATGGGAGAGGTCTGGGCTGGGTGTGAGGGTCTGAGAAGCCCGGGCAGCAGGCCTTGATAGCTGGAGCCTCAAAGGTTAATGCAGAGCCCACGGTGGCCTTGATGGGTCCCCTGGTCCCAACAGTCCTTACGATTCTAAGTTCCGCTAGGCTCCGCCAACCAAGTCCTGACTCTCCCTCCTCTTTGAATGGCCCCTGTGTTTTGCCTTTGATTCTTCCTTGTGGTTTTTCTGTGCCCATAACCGTTTTCCCCTGTCAATACCCCAAGCATTTTCAACGCCCCTCATGCTAGGAAGTCTTGTCCGTAACATACAGACTGCAAGCTTCATTACCACCTTGCATTCCCATGCAGCTTTGTTCCTTTCCTGCTGCACAGAGGTAGGGGTTCAAAGCTCCTAACAGGAACGGAGGATTGATGGGGAGGTGGGACCGGGCAAATGGTAAGGCTACAGGGGTCGACAGGAAGATGGTCCCAAGAAGATGCACCCAGCATCCCTTTTCCCCCCTCTTATGGGCTAAATGTGTCTCCCCCAAATCCCTGTGTTGAAACCTAACCCCCAAGGTATGGATGGAATTGAGAGGTGGGGCTTTGGGGGATGATTATGTCAGGAGGATGGAGGCCCCATGAAAGGGACTTACGTTCTTATAAAAGAGACCCCACAGAGCTCCATTGCCCCTTCCACCACGTGCGGACACAGTGAGGAAGCACCGTGTATGAACTGAGAAGAGGACTGGAATCCCCTCTCAGACCCGTAATCTGCTGCCCCTGGATCTTGGGCGCCCAGCCTCTGGAACTGTGAGAGAGAAAAGTCTGCTGTTGAAGTCTCCCCCCGCCCCCAGTCTGTGGTATTTTGTTACAGCAACCGGAACATACTGAGGCTCTGCTGGCACCTATCACCATCTGAGACACGCTCCTTGTGCCCTGTGTTGGTGAACGTGACCCCAGGGAGAGAACTGGACATTGGCAATGCCTCTTCCTCCTCCCATCCCAGGTCCCCAAATCCGGTTAAGTGACGGCCTCATTTCTGTCGGCTCCTCTTCCCTTCTAACTTGCTAACTGAAGCTCTTTGGTGTCTATCTTTACCGCTTCTTGTCGGAGTATCTTGCAGCCTTCCCTCTCACGTCTGTCTCGGGTCCTCTGGTGTCTGCACCAGCCTCTGCGTTGTTGCCAGAAGCTTCTTTATAACCACAGACGTCAGTGTATCACTCTCCTCTGTAGAAACCCTTTCAAGACGTGCCTACAAGTCAAGGACAATACACTAGTGGCTCTGTCATAGCACGGGGGACATTGAAGCACACTTACTTACTGTCACATCGAATGCCACCTTTCAGGGTCGAGGAGGGTGTCCTTTCTGTGTTTCGAGTGTCGAGGTGGGGACATGGAAGGGACCCCCATGTGTCGCTGGACCAGAGGAGGAGAGAGCTTTCAGGGGCTCCTGTGCATGTGGGTTATGGGGCAGAACACAGTTCCTATTCCTCAGAGGAGGGACATGAAGTGAGGGGTAAATGAAAGCATTTGAAATTGATGACTAAAGGCCATTGATCATCTTCACAACGGAAGTTACAGGCAAATGGTGATGTTGGAAGTTGGATTGGGAAGGTGAGGGGGTTGAAATGGGCAGTACAAACTGTCTCTAGAAGTGGGGAGGGAAGGTAAAGTGGGTGTGTAGCTCCAGGGTAAAGTAGGGTGACGGGAGGATTCTAAAATGATTTTTATTAATAATTAAAAATAAAGAATTTAAACCTGCAGGCTATAGTAACCCTCCCTCTCACGCTCTTTGCAGAGCACCTGCGAGGCTCTGGGCTCTGAGGTCAGCCCATCACTGGGGAAGCTTGTTACGACCTCACAGAACCATGATATACCAACCAGGGTTTTACAGAAAAACCGCATAATTAAAAATGTCACTATTATTGCAGCACATTTTCTTTATAGAGGAGCAGGTGGAGGCTAGGACCTGGGGGCAAATAAATACCTCTTTGTTGTTGTAATATAAAACAGGGTTGTTTTTTAAAATTATTATTATGACTTAGGGCATTTCATTAAAATTGATCAGCCAGGTTTAATGCAGGATTGACTGCTGTGAATTTGTAAACTTACCTTAAAGAAAAACCAATTTGTGTCAAAAAAATCTGTAAACCAATCACTCAAGTAACTATTAGAACGTGAATTTCTGTACCATGTGAACTGTGAGGGGGGGAGTATTTACACACTGTGTGTCTATGACTGGAGATATGTCAGCAGCGCTGGGGACACAGGTGTGTTGAGACAAGTGGCTAGATTTTTGCTCCTTTTCACTGAAAGATGACACCCATGTCTGTTTGCTCTATTCGACGAGGCCCTGATATGTGGAGAACACGTGCTGAGTGGTGTGTAATTTGAAGATAAACAGCATTCATTCACCTGCTAACTCTTCAAGTCCGTAGCAGAGGGTAATATCTGAAATGAAGACACTGTGGGGAGATTGTGACAGCAATTCTGTTTTCTTGGAAGATACAGTCTCTCTTTAACTCAGTGTACATAGGGATGTAGCCAAGTGGTGGGCCTGAGTCGATCCCCTTGGCATATCCATTTGCTACCTGAACATTAAAAAAGAAAAGGGAATTGTCACTCTGCTGTGAATGGGTCAACCACAGCAGACATGCTTGGCTGTCACCCCACATTCAGTCCTGTCCACACGCCCACCTCGGTGGGCAGGTTTAAGCTCTTCCATGAGTTTCAGGGAAAGCACCTCCTATTCCAGCTGTTGGGGTAAATCTTGATTCATCTGCGCCAATCATGAACTCAGATTACTGTAGTCTTGGTTTAGAGATAGTCACATCATTCGAGTCTGGCTAGAGAAACTTCTCTCTAGCAGGGGTTTTGAGAAGGGTTTTCTTGCTCCTGAGTTAATGAAACAGGAAACGGTTGCTTTGTTCCTGGATGTTATCTTGTCCAGATGTGGCTCTAAGCCGCTCTGGCCATCATGGGCGAGACTGGGGACAAAGTCAGCCTGTTGAACAGCCTGGGGGAACCAGGAGATGAAATGAACCGGGCCCTTCCTTACTTCACCAAGATGCTGAAGCCACCAGCACTGGAGCCCCTTTAAGCTTCTTGTCACATGAGAAAACAAATCACTTGTTTAAGCCAATTCGAATCAGGATTTTCCTTCTTAAGGCTGAAGTAGTCTTTTTTTTTTTAAATTTTTAATTTATTTATTTATCTATCCATCCATTTTTAGCTGTGTTGGGTCTTCGTCCCTGCGCGAGGGCCCTCTCCAGTTGCGGCAAGTGGGGGCCACTCCTCATCGCGGTGCGCGGGCCTCTCACTATCGCGGCCCCTCTTGTTGCAGAGCACAGGCTCCAGACGCGCAGGCTCAGCAGCTGTGGCTCACGGGCCTAGTTGCTCCGCGGCATGTGGGATCCTCCCAGACCAGGGCTCGGACCCGTGTCCCCTGCATTGGCAGGCAGACTCTCAACCACTGCGCCACCAGGGAAGCCCAAGGCTGAAGTATCCTAACTGACACATCATCTGCTGAGAATGATCACCAACAAGAACATAAATATTGCCACCCATTTGGGGCTGGTACTATTGAACGTTTAATGAAACTTACTAGGATGAAAAAATACTGATTACTTGTATTGATGATGTCATTCTCTGAGGGAAACTTAGTGCCCTGGTTGATAGACAAATTTCCTAATGAGCTTGGGTTAGGAATAAAAAAATTATAATATGGAAAATTATAGTAAAACATATATGGCAGCATTGAATTGGAAGTAGCTTAAGTCTACAAATGAAATTGAATTAATTATTTTTAAGACTTAGGATAAGCTGATATGGTTCCAGGTGCTTTAAACCCAGGTAAGGCAAGATCAAGCAAATAGGAACACCAAGGCCCCATGGCAAGTAAAGGACAGAGCTGAAATTCACACCTAGGGAGTTGATTCTATAGTGTGTGCTTTTTGCCATTAAACTAAAGAGCCCTACAACACTGTAGGTCAAGGGTCAGTGGGCCAACTCGTGTGGTTCTTTGTCCAAAGGCTGTGAAAAAGGCACACGGTAACCCTTGTTCATGTCATGTCATTTGCTTAAGATTTAGGCATCCCTGTACGAAAAACACTGGAGTGCATCCAAACTAAGACAATCAAATGAATTTGAAAAGATTGGAATATTAAGGGTCACTTATATAAGAAAATAAGTTAAGAAAATATAAGAGATTAAATTTGTTTAGACTAGAAGAGACACGTTCTTAGGTTTCAAAAATTTGAAGTTTTGTTGCCAGAAAAATGGCGATCAACTGTTCTTTATAATAAGATTAAATCCATTTTTTTGAGCTCTTGTAACATGCCAGGCACATACTGTTTATATTCATTTTTGTTCCCCAGGAGCCACAGTGGCTTTACCCCTGCTCATTTTTTTTCACTTCTGTTCCATTTCTGGTCACAGTGATACTTATCTCATTTTTATACTAGTTATGACATCTTTATTTTAATGTTAACATACATACATGTATTGTTTAAACATAAGAAGGGTGAATTATGCCAAAATTAACTGTGTCATATTAATGGAAATTGATGGATTATTGTTATAAGTAAAAATACTTTTTGTTGATGATGAAACTGTTACATGTTCATTGTAGAAAAACTGGAAAATAGAAAAAAGCAAAATAAGTAAAAACTTAAAATTTTGTTGAAGTCCAAAGGTAATCACTGTTGATACTTCATACTGACACAAAAATACATGCATGTGTGTATTTAAGTATTACAAAGATGGACTAGTTCTGTACACGGTATTTTGTAATCTGCTTTTTTACTTAACTAAAGCTTCAAAAACTTTTCTATTTCAGTAAACAGTTATTTACAATATAAGTTGTACTTCTTGCTAGCAAGGTATACATCATTTATTGTATTCAGTCCTCTAATAGTGGGCATTTGATTGTTAGTTATTTCCAGTTTTACTGAGAACTTTGAGTACAAATTTCTGGTGATTAAATCTTTGGTACATTCTTAATTAACTCCTGGGTACAGATTACTCAAAGGGGAATTGCAAGGTCAGATCGAATGCATGTTTTTAAAATTTTTGATAATTACATGCTTGTGGACATCAGTGTTTCTTCTTTTTGAATTGTCAGTTGATAAATTTGTCCCTTTTTAAAATTGAAGAATTTGTATTTTGTATTAATTTATAATATGTCTTTACACGTTACAACTAATAATCCTTTGTCCTACATTACAAATAGTTTACCCATTTTGCCTCTTGATATTTAATTTTGTTAACTGTGCCTTTTGGCAGAGTAAAATCTGTTGGACATTTCCTTAATAATTTCATTCTTTTCTTTTTGCTTAAAAAGAGCTCCTCAATTCCAAGTGTCTATATATAAATGGATATTTTCAGTCTTTTTATGGTTTGATTTCCTTGTTACTTTCTGATTATTTTTATATTATTGCTATTGTTTATTGATTTTAATAGCTTTTGCTGATTTCAGCTGACTCTTGGTTTTCTCAGACTGTCATCAGGAATTAATAATTCTGGATTCTTTGAAAATTTTATATCTTTTTTCCTTTCTCATGTCTTATCACATTGGTTAGAAAATCAAACACTCAATATAAAATAATAGAAATACAAGCAGACAGTGTTATTAACTTTAATGGAATTCTTATAATGTTACCTCCTGAAATATTATATTGCTTATTGGTTTGAAATGGCCACTTTTTCGTATTAAAGAAGCATCAGTCTATCCCAAGTTTACCATGCATGGATGTTAGATTACCGTGCATGGATGTTAGATTTTATCCAGTAGTTTTTGCCATTTATCATGATAAACTATAGTTTTTCTCCTTTTATCTATTGATGTTTTATATCTTGTGGATCAATTTTCTGATTTTAAAACAGTCAGATTTCTAGCTTAGATGTTATTTTTTCATACTCTATTATGGTTTTTTCCTTATTTCCTCATATTTTGTCTTTCCCACATGTTCCTCTGTTTTGGAATATTTTATATATCAACTTTAGAATTTATTCATTGGAAGTGTGAAAGAAATTGCTAATATAATCATTGGAGGTTTATGTTTTTATTGGAAAATATTTTCTCTCTGTGAAAACTCTGGGAGTTTCTTCTACAGTTATGGACCAGATTTCAGCCTACTACATCTTTTTAGTCTCTTTTGCTAATTAATGTTTAACTGATATATTTAATTAACACAGAATTATATATATATATTATTTGCTTATGTCATTAATCTCTCCTATATCTGCTTTTATGTCTTCCTAATTTTATGTGAATTGTGAAGCTCTTTATTTCTTGATTATACATGCAAGAAGTTGATTTTGTTAATATTTTAAAAGACTTGAATTTTTTATTAATTAGGCTATTTGATTCTAAATTATTTTATATTCAATCTATAATTCATTCTTTATGACGTCAGGTTTATTGTGTTTTCCTTTACCTAACTTCTTAATTTGACCTCTTAGTTGATCTATGTGTATGTAACTTTGTTCAAAAATGAAAGTGTTTAATACTTTGAATCAGCATATGGGTATAGTGTTGTCCACATTCAGACGTGCATCATCCTTATTAATTCCTGCGCAGTCCATAATTGTGGGTTGATTTCTTCTTTGCTCAGTTGTGTGGGAGACTAGTCTTGCTCTGCTCCAAGTCTAAGAGATTGATTTTATTGTGGTTGTCTAAAGGTATGTTATTTATTTCTGGTGT
This sequence comes from Balaenoptera borealis, assembly GCF_965194805.1. Taxonomy (NCBI): domain Eukaryota; kingdom Metazoa; phylum Chordata; class Mammalia; order Artiodactyla; family Balaenopteridae; genus Balaenoptera; species Balaenoptera borealis. The sequence continues at coordinate 3,078,943 of NC_138875.1, read as the reverse complement.
GTGTGTGTGATGAGATAATGTCACGTATATAATTTCTACTTCTGGGGAATTTATTAAATTTTTGTGACACAATGTATGATAAATACTTATACATATTTAAGACTGTGCATATTTAATGTAATCTTAAATATGTATACATATTTAAGACTACATTTAAGATTGTATGTAGACTGCGATAAATAATGATTTTTTGGTTCAACTATATTGGTTATATTAGTTTGTTCTTCTATGTAATTGAATAATGATTATTCATTTTCCCTCCCTCCCTCCATCTCTTCCTTTCTTCCTTCCTTCTACAGATAACTGAGTCCCCATTTTTGTGATCCTTCTCTATTTCTCATGAGGTCGCTATGTTTACTTTTTGAGCTCATCTTTCTCTTTGTTCCATGAAAATATAAGTGAATCAATGAGCACATCCTGCCCTTTATGTTCCCTTCTTGACCTTGCCATCATGTTGGTGCTGGAATTCCACATGCTGCGAATTCCATATCCAGCAATAGAATAGGGTCCAGATTCCCTGCACCCTTCCAGTCCCCTAGCCATCATCCCCCTGAAGTGGAAGACAGTGCCTTCTGCTGTTGCCTGGTGATGCTGCTGAGATTCAGAAGGAAGAGTTGTACGCCATCTGCCTTCTGTCTTCCTTTCTTCATCCATCCCAGCTCCACTGGTACTCCATCTACCAAAATTCCTCCTCTGTTAAGGTAGGTAGATGGCACCTTCTCTAATTTCAGGGGGAATATTGGTCATTTTGGTAGAGCTATGACAGTAGATTAAACACCTGTGCTTATCTTACCAGAAAATTCATTGTTAAAGTTCTTGGAAGAAATAGCCCATGCTCACTGCCTGTCCTCAGTCCAGCATAATTTTTTTTTCATATGATTTTGCTAAAACTCTTCTCCGTAATGACATGCCCACCATGTTAGCTGTGTTTAAGCCAGGATTCAAAATATATAAGTCATATACAGTTATCAACCACATTTCTTGAAGACCAAACACAATACATACTTACACCCTTGTTCAGAGTTAACACCTAAATTCCACATCTACTGCAGGATCCCAGTGACAGTGAACTGGCCATCTACTTAACTTTGAGATTCTTTTCATCCTTGGAATTTGCGGAGTAGGCTGTAGTAGATCTTGATGTGTTCTTTCTATATACGACACCAAAATAGTTGATTTTACAAATATGGCATAAACCAGGCCTGTCTTAATAGCGGTGCATGAGAGAAAACACCTGAGAAATTTGGATTTCTCTATTCTGGTGATACGGCTGGCTAAACAAACAGACCCCAATTGACCTCAATATGTAATGACTTAGAGAGTATGGACATTTATTTGTCTCACACACAGCAATTCTGATGTGGGAAATTCAGGTTAACTGGGCACCTCTGCCCTGCAGGAGCCTTCCAAGACCCAGGTTTCTTCCCATTTTCTGCTCTGTCATCCCCAATACCCCTGTCATTTTCTGCATGGCTGGAGCTCAGTCACTCCATCTGGATTCCCGCCTGCAGGAAGAGGGAAGAGAGGAGACAGTTCCGAAGTCTTAATTCCCAAATCCAGAAGTGGCATCCATCACTTGTGTTCACGTTCCACTAGTCAGAACGTAGACATATCGTGCATCTAACTACAAGGAGAGTTGAGAAGTGTAGTCCAACTAAGCATTTATGTGTTATGAGGCTACGATTTTGTTTCCATTGAGACCAGGAGGATGGATTTTAGAAGATAGCTACCAATCTTCTCCTCAATGACCATCTTCTTCAATAGTATGTTTTTAGAAATAAGAGGGAAAAGCTAAATCCATTTTAGACAGAATTAATAGAATAAAATCCTTTGGGTCCTAAAAAATAATAACCTGATTGTCCTCTGCAAAGATCTGTCTCTTCTATATTATATTATTTAAAATTTTGGTGGTTTATTTTAAGAGGTGCAAAGATCACTCAGTGTCGTGCAAGCAGAATTGTTTACCAATTGTGTCACACTAAATACAGTTGAAAGGGGCATTTCACTTCGAGGAAAATAAGACTAAGAGGAAGCCTGGTTACTATGTTAATTTTGTGAAAATTTATCATATAGAAGAGAAAGCAAGTTAGAAAAGGATGTTACAATAATTGTTGGAAGTTGACCTGGTACTTCTAAGATCTCTTCTGGAATGATATTTCTATGAAAAATAGTAATTCATTCAACATACCTTACCCAACATTTATTGAGTTTCTACTATGGGCCAAACACTTTGCTGAGTGCAAGACATACAATGGTGGGACATGACCTCGACTTCAAAGTCTGTATCCTGTCACATCACGTAGTGCATATTTTCAACTACATCTTCTATTTGTTTTAATAATTGAATCTCCTTAATCTGAAAGCATTTCAGATATTGCTCCTTTATATTAGCTTAGTTGACTGCTGGTGTTTAGTTATTTAGTTGCTGGATTATCACAGGATAGTCTAAAATCGAAACTATATCACTTTCTTTATTTCTTTTTTCTTTTGTAAAATTCTGTCTATGCTTTAGGAATTTTCTTTCAGAAAATCATGTTTTAAATGCCCAGTTAGAGAATACAATCTAGAATCAGGTGGTGAAGATAGCTTTCCAAAGGATTTGGACAATTTACTCGATCTTTTTCATCTTGAATTCTAAATTTGATTTATAGGGCTCAAGGGGATTAAAAAATGCTTTAAAATGCACATGGTATAGAAAGTCTGATTTTTATGTGAAACGAACTTTTCAAATCCACACTTCTTTTCCTACTCTTTGTATCAATGCTTCTTTTTGCAAGGTCATCATTACTATTCACCACACCAAGACAAAAGAAGGGAAAAAATAGTAGCACTTCTGATGCCTAAAGTACCCTAAATTTAGTTACAATCACTTACAGCGGTAAAGAAAAAATATAGTGAGAGAAACTTTGTGTGAGAAATTCAAAGCTTGTAATTAATCAATCTAAGCTAGGAAATCATAAATCCTTTCTGTTCTTTTTTTTTTTTTAAACATACTTTCAGGAAGAAATGGGCATAGTAGATAAATAAATAAAACGTTGAAAATTATTCTTAAAGAAAGTCTATTACAGGTATAAGTTTTGAAATTATTACTTTGTATTGTTATAATACATGTATGTCAATAGTAATTTTTAAAGATACTTCAAAAATACGTAAGCATTTATATATGAAACTTTTTGGAAAAGCTCTTTAGAATGAGGACCTGGGGTGTGTTTATTCAGCAATTTAATGGAAACCTACAAACTTAACAAAAATGCCAATCCACTGGTCTCAGAACTGGATGTAGCTTTCCCACACCTGCCCATGGAATCTGGAAACTGGTCCAGTTCATCCTTAAGCTCACTTTTAGTGTAACTTTGGGCAGAGCATCTGTCTGCCTCATTCACTGCTGGGTCCTTGAAGTCAGTCACAGAGACTGGCACATAATAAACTCTCAGTAAATACTTGCCGAGTGAACACGTGAATTAGGCATTTAGCAAAGATGTCCCGCCTCACTAGTAAGAGACATCACCATGATGCGTGTTCGTGGAAGGGCTCTGAAGCACAGGGCTCCTGCCTGGCAAGAGCAACAAACGTTCCTTGAAGCAGACATAACCTCTGGCAATATTGTGAGGTGACCTTTATATGTGTCCTTTGCCTTTTTTAAAAAAAAACAATTAAGGTATAATTTATGTACAATGAAAGGAACACATCTTGTGTGTTTGGTTTGCTGAATTTTGACAATTGCATGCACTTGTGTAACTACCAAACAAAACAAGGGCTAGGATACCTCCGTAACTTCTGAAGATTCCTTTGTGCTCCTTTCCAGGAATTCCCCATGCTGGCCTTCAACCCCCAGGTAGCCACCTTCCTGAGTTTTCTCACCGCAGACCAGGTGCCTGCCTTGTTCTTCAGATGTATGAAGACAAACAGCATGTCTACTTTGTGATGGCTCCTCTCACTCACAATAATATTTTTGAGATCCATATATCAAAAATTTGTTCCCTTTTATTAGTGGTGGTATTCCACTGTAAGAAAATACTATGGTTTATTTATCTGTTCTCTTCTCAGCAGGTATTTTGGTTGCTTCCAGGTTGGGACTATTTCGAGTAAGACTATTATGGATGTTCTTTTTTTAAATTGAAGTATAGTTCATTTACAATGTTGTGTTAATTTCAAGCATACAGCAAAGTTATACACATATAGTCTTTTTCAGATTCTTTTCCATTATAGGTTATTACAGGATATTGAGTAGAGTTCCCTGTGCTATACAGGGGGTCCTTGTTGTTTACCTATTTTATATATAGTAGTGTGTATCTATTAATCCCAAACTCCTAATTTGTCTCTCCCCCCTCATTATGAATATTCTTATATAAGTCTTTTTGTGGGCATATATTTTCATTTGTTTTGGGTAAATACTTAGGAATGGAATTACTGAGAGAGTCCTGATCTATGTTGATCTTTCTATGAAACTGCTAAACAATGTGATTATACCATTTTACACCCCCTCCAGCAGTATATACAGCTGTGCTCTACACCCTTGCCAACATTTGATGTTACCAATCTTTTTTATTATAACCATACCTAGGTGTGATAAGTTATTTCAATGTAGTATTCATTTTATTTCTCTGATGACTAATTGTGCAATATTTTAATGCATTAGCTTTTCATATATCTTCTACTGTTAAGTGTCTTTTCAAGTCTGATTTATTGGATTGTCTTTTAATTATTAATTTGTAGGAGTTCTTTGTGTATTCTGAATGCAAGTATTTTGTCAGTTATATGTATTGCAGTATTTTTTTCCAATCTGCAACTTGTCGATTCATTTTCTTAATAGTGTCTTCTTAGAAGTGGAAATTTTTAATTTTGGTGAAGTCCAACTTATTTTATTTTTTTTTTATTAATGCTTTTAGTGTTCTTTCTAAGAAATGCCTGCCCATTCCAAGACAACAAAATCTCTCCTGTTTTGTTCTAGAAATTTTCTTGTCTAGTGTTGATATTTAAATATATAATTCATCAAGAATTAATTTCTTGTGTGTGGAGTGTCTAGAGTTCACGGTTCACTGTTTTCCGTATATCCAGTTGTTCCAACACCATTTGTTAAAATAACTTTCTATTCTCCAGCGAAATGACTGAGAACCTTCCTTGCTTGAAGATAAAGTAACTGTATATTTGTGGGTCTATTTCTGGATTCTCTTCTGTTCCATTAATCTATTTTTCTATCATTACACCAATACCACATTCTTTTGAAAACTCTAACATTATAGTAAGTCTTGAAATCAGATAACATAAATATTCAAACTTTGTTTCCATTTACGACATTGTTTTGTCTATTCCAAATCTTTTGCTTTTAGATATAATAGTATATTTTATAATTTATATAGTACATAATATATAATATATGATATATAATATATAGGTACACACATATACACAATATTTGCCAGTTGCTTCCCCCAAAGCATATCCCCCTGCTGGGAACATTATTGGGATTGTGCTGAATTTATAGATGAATTGCAAGTGAATGGGCATACTACATTATTGTGTCTTCTAATCTATGAACATGGTATACTTCCTCATTTATTTAGGTCTCTATAGACTCTCCAAGTGAAATCAGTCCCCTCAAGGAGAGCTGTGGAGCTTTGTCCTCACAGCCTGCCCCCCCTCCCCCCACCACCGGGAAGCACATCTGTGACTGCACAGGAGCAGAGGTCCAGGACAGTGACATGCTTCTCCTGGAATAACAACTCCTGCTCTAGCGGCAGGTGCTGGGAGGGGGCATGTGGTAGCTCCCGGTTTTCTATGCTTGCCCCTACTTGTAAACCTCTGAACTGTGAACAAGTAGGGGTGGAAGCAGTTGGGACCCCAGTGTTCCCAGCCTGCTGCCCTTGGGGTAGATCTCCCACCTGCAAGGAAGGGACAGGTGGGGAAAGAGAGATCTGGTCCTCTTGGCCATGCTTGCCTGCAAAGGAGCTTCTACAACATGGGGTCAGGGGAGATTAAAAGTCTTAGTGGCTTGCCCTTCCTATGGTGAAATCATATCTGGGGATAGAGGTAGACCCCATCTTCCTGGCTGTGCCCATCTGTAGCAGAGGACCCAAGTGGAGCTTCTGTAACACTGACTTTTTGCAGGGAGAGAATAATGCCACATACTCTTGCTGTTCTTACTGAGATGTAGTAGATTTTCTTGAATAAATGTTTCTTCATTTTCTGTATGCCCTTAGGACAATTTCCAGAGATTTTAAATACTTGATTTTAATGGTTTTTACCAGTTAAAAGGTTGTTTTGCTGGGGAGAGGGTCTGATGGGCTCACTGTACAATGCCAAAAGTCTCACATCTAAGCTCACTGGTTTTTTGATGTCTTATTTTAAGAATGAATCAGCCATGAGGAAAGATGGCTCTTCCTGAAGCCATGATTACTGGAAGGAAGCCATGGTTACTGGAAGGAAGCCTATGGACAAAGAGTGGAAATTGCTCCAAGCTTCTCCTCACCCAAAGCTCACTCTCCCCAGAGCTCCTCAGTTGCCCCCTCAGCTGCTCATGCCGTAGGGTGCTGAGTGACCTGCCCAGATCTGTCTTCTTTCATGATTAGCATTCTGGAATATGTCACTGACATTCACCAATTACATCATTCTCAGTTCTAAAGATCCTGCTCAGTATTTGATCCCCACCCCCCGGGTCAGGTGCTCTGGGTTTCCTTACATGGCAATAAGGTCAACTCATGGAGGAATTAGTGTTCGTGTACTGATGGAAGCACCTGAAGGAATCTCTGGGCTGCTTTCTTCCCCACCAGGTAGCACATACGCAGCCGGATAATGGGCTTTGAGGGATGACATTCCCATTTTTATAGTCTTAGACAGTGGTTTCCAAATTTTGTGACTATGGCAAAGCTTTCACCATACCAAAAAGAAATGAGAAATAACACCAATTGTAATGAGTTTTTATAAGGCTAAATTTAATCACTTTAAAGGATTGATTCTGGGCTTGAATCTTCCTATTTTTGTTAAAATGACCTTTCTGTAATGAAATATTGGTTGTAGTAGATGCTAGTTTTGCTTGGTTTAATTTTAATATTATTATTATTTAATATTCTTGCCTAACATGTGTTACTAAATATGTTTTGCAAATGTCACTGTTTCCGATGTCAGGGACCTGCAGCTCTAACCCACCAAGGTAACTAAAAATGGACATTTCACATCAAATTAGAGACAACAGTAGTCCTATTGAACCCACTGAAGAAGGCATTTGGGGCCATGAAGAGATTTTCTCCACCACTTAAATCTACATATCTGACGCAAGATCTCATAGTGGTGTTCTATTAGAGAAATTAGGACAAAGAGTTTTAATCCATTTGACAATTTGACTTTTGCTCACATAGACATCCTGCTGAAACCAAAGTCTTGTTAAGTCAGAATAATAACATCACTCTCATCATCTTCCCCAGCATACGATTTTGATAAAGAAGAAAATCTGATTAGTCTTAACAGTTTACTCACCATATAAGAGACCACTTATTTTTCAGTGCTAATTTCTAGGAAGCTATAAGGAGATTTTTTGTTATTAAGGAATAATCATCCAGTTCATTTAACAAACTCTAAAAAGCATATAAAACAGATCACTTGCCAAAAATAGAACCACACATTTAACTTTCTACATTTTATAATTTTAGTAAATAAGAAGAATTTGCATTATTATGGCAAATCTGTCACTAAAAATTACCTAATTTTGTTACATTAGTTTATTGGGAAAGGTTTGGTTAAATCAGATGTCCTACAATAAGTACATAGAAAGTATATAAATTTAGTAAAATCATATTCTATGAACTGAAATATGTAAAGATCCCTGAATGTGTCTTGTTTCCCTTTGTGAGTTAAGTTAATGTTTTTATTAGCCATTTGCTATCATTCAGATCCCATTTTTAAAATCTAGCTTATTTGGTAGTTCTATGTGGTCACAGGTTACTATCTGACCATGATGAGAAATAAGAGTGCTACCAAGGAGCTTATTAAAAGTTCCAATGATTTCCTTTTTCTCGTATCTTCATCTTTCTACATAACTTCGTTTTTCATTGACAAAAGATACTAGAATCTGGAAATTTCCTGAGCCCCATTCGACCATTTTATGATTGAATAGTAATTTGAGTCAAATTGTCTAAGAATGTCTTTCCTGACAATGATGGTGATGGTGATGATGATGATGATGATGATAGTTTTCCTTCTAGAGCTTGTACCGTGTACCAGATGCCTGTGTGTGCTTTACATGCATTAATTCATTTAATCCTCATGACAGCACTGTGAGGTTTTAAGAAGGGAAGATAGAAATTCACATCGAAGTGGGTGAATAACCTGAGAATTTCCATCTGCCAGAGCAACCTTCTCACCCCTGGGTGCATAGTGCTTCATGAAGAGAAATTTGAAACACTGGAGGTGCTTGAGCCCCACCCCAGATATTATGATGGAATTGGTATTTATTTTAAAATAAAAAGCACCTGATGTGGTCCATCTGAGCTGCCAAGGTTGAGAATTAGCGCTCTGGGGTTGGTCATTCCCTCAGTAACTGTTATGTCTCAGGGAAATGGCCTAATCTCTCTGAGCACCTAGAAAATAGGAACAATCACTGTCCTTCCTAACTGACAAGTCAAGTCTGTTTCAATCAAGCAATAAATGATTGTTTGCTAATGTACCCTAAAAACTGAATGGTGATTATGTAAAATAGTGTCAACTGTGACCAATGCCTAGGTAAAATGAGGAAGATATAAGACTATTGATCTTGCTAGTTTGACATTATGTTTTCTATAAACCCAAACCTGTATGATGCATGGAAAAAAACCTCTTCAGTTACTTTTGTTCTACATCATGGATTCACTTCAAGTTTTGCAGAAGGTTTGGACATTGTATTTTAACATATCTTCTAAGAATGGAACACATCGTTAGTTTCTTGGATCTCAGAGAGTCACAGTACAAAACTTTCCTTCCTTTGTCCCACCCTAAGCAATCTAACTAGTTCTGGGAAGGGACCCAGAACACATAAATTTAAATATGAAGAATATATACATAAGATAATGGAACAGTTGCCAACAAATATATTTCCAGAACAGAGCTCCAGCTACACGCCGGATTACATGGTACAAAATAGTCTCATAATAAGGTTGATAATCAGAATGCTAGAGAATCACAGAAAAAAATAAGATACCCTTTTATTTGCACAAGTCACATTAAATTTCAGTGACATTTGATCAAAGGATACATATATAGATAGCCTATTAAGAATCTGATTGTTTTGAATAATGAATGTTTGAAAACATTTTTTTCATATTTAAATCATACTGGCTATATACTGGTCCTTACGAACTCCAAAATTTGGATTAGCCTCTGGAATGCTTGATAGAGGAATCTGGCTTTTCATGGGCTTCAAGGGACTCCAGGCAGCAAACAAAACTGAGAATTGCTGGTACAGCTAAGGCAGAAGAAATTTGAGTTGATGCTAAGAGTTGCGCCTTTGAAGTTTTTTCAGAATTCCACAGGGCCCATGGATATGAGAGATTTTCATCTACTTGAAATATTTGTTTATTTTATTTGTATATATAAAAAATAGATACAAATAAATACAAATATATTTTTATTATGAATTATATTTTATTATATTTATATAAATTTTAAATTATTATTTATTTAAAAAACCTACATTTTAATAGATGCCCGTTACTATTTCGATTTGGCACGTAATACAAGATCAGAACTTGCGTACCGAAAAAAAAAAAGAAAAGTTCTTCCTGTGATAACCCTGGAAAGAAGGGGTTCCTTGCCTGCATTCTGAGTGCTACTCCCAAGGGTGGGTTACTTCCTGTCTTCTAAATTCAGATACAAATACATTCACGATGCCGAATACAAGTAAAACATTTTCTTTTCATTTAAATGTGTTTATAAATTGCATGAAATGATTCCAGCTTATAGCGTTCCTTTGGCAAACATTGGCAGATACAGATTTTTGTCACATAAATCAGTTGCAGTCTGAGCCAAAGACTCTCTCGCTCTCTCTCACAGATTTGACAGAAGTGTACACAAGAGCTAAACAATGCCAAGACTAATATTGTTTTAAATAGATATATGCTACATTTTAAAAGGAATAAATGTCAAGTTGGGCCTACTGGAGCACAAGTAAGTTATGCAGCACTCAGGAAGCAGAATGCAATGCTGTTTTGCCAATCTATTTACACACTGATTGATAACTATTGACTTTCTAATTAACCTTTCAGATAGGTTAAAAAATAATCCATGGACCCCCATTTTTCCCAGGTGGCCTGGCTTTCCCCAGTGACCCCCTCGCCCCCATGCCCCAGGCACAGCTGTGGCTCTCTTCCATGCTGGCCCGTGGATGGCCACCCTGCCTTTCTCTGTCCCTCCGTGCGTTCCCCCCACCTGCTCCTCAGCTATTGATTCTTCCCTTACCCTGACTTCTTTTCTGCACACTCTCCCTGTGTGATCTCACTGACTTTCACAATTTCAGTTACCATCTGTGTTACTTTCCTAGGGCTGCCACAACAAAGTACCACTCACAGAGTGGTTTAAAACAACAGGGATTTATCGTCTCCCCATTCTGGAGACTGGAAGTCTGGAATCAAGATGTCAAGAGGGCCACACTCCCTCTGAAGGCTCTAGGGAAGGATACTTCTTGCCTCTTCCAGCTTCCCGTGTTGCTGGCATCCCTTGGCATTTCCTGCATCGCTCCACTCTCTCCCTTGGTCATCACATGGCCTTCTGCGTGTGTCTCTCACTTTACATGGCTGTCTTCATATAAGGGCACCCATCACTAAATTAGGGGCCCACCCTATTTCTGTATGACCTCATCTTAACTAATTACATCTGCAATCACCCTATTTCCAAATAAGGTCACATTCTGCAATACTGGGGATTAGGAATTCGACATATTTGGGGGGAATATGTTTAACCCACGACACCATCTTTATACTGCAGAATCCTAACACTATCCTTCCTGTCTGGACCTCCCTCACTCTTAGATTTTAGACTCCTAAGGTCATTTTGTCTTTTCTGGTGGGCATTTCAAGCTAGATGATCCATGGATATGTCATAATCAGTATGTCTGCATGGGATTGCCTTATCCCGTATTCTGTATTCCCCTCTTGCAACCTCCATTCTCAGTTGGTTGGCATATCCAGGTACCCACTCCAGAATGATGGGTACCTGGGTCATTTCTGGCTAGCCAGTCATCTGCGGCTCTACGTCTGCTTCACTTGCTGTCATGTGCCACTGAACTCCCTGCCTGGAGGAAGAACTTATTTCCTGAACCACTTGGAGTGCTGCCACTGACAGCTTCTCCAGAAATCGCGTTCAGCTGGAAAGAAATGTCTTGCCCAAAGTTTTACATTGCACCATGACTGGTTGTAGCAGAGACATAAAGGCCCAGCTTCCCTGCCCCAACTTGGGACAACTTTCAACAGCCATCCCAGCTTCAGCTTTGCCCATGGGTTGGCTGAAACCTTTGCAGAAGATGCAAGCCCAGTCTCCACTCTACTCAGCCTTCCTTTCGTCCCTCCTTGTACAGATGTTGGGCTGGAGCCCCCGTCATCAACTTCCTGCTGCTCGTCTCTGTTTCACAGCCTTCTAACAGGTTTCTGAGCCAGTTCACACAGCTGGCCAATGGGCCAAGGCCACTGGTGTACTGGGATGGTGTACTGGGTGTAAGAAATGCAGTAGTTGGGCAAGCACATCAGGCACTTAATAAATACGGGGGAAACAGCAAAGATAAGGACAGGGGAATTGGATAGCTATTGCTGGGTGCAGTGAGACTTTAGGAAAAAGTGATAATAAAAGTCTGAGAGTAATTAAGGCTAAGTATGAAAAGCAGAAGTCCCCCTTGGCAACTTACAAAGACTCTCATGTGCTGTAGGTGGTGGGTTGTGAAGCTGAGGACCAGGAAGAGGACCCCAGAGAAAGTGGAACTCCCAACCTAGGCAGATCGGCTGGGTCTGGGTCAGGGCCCTGATTGGGAAGGAATGGGAACTTGGGTCAGAACACAAAATCGCATTGACGCACTTGAACATCTTATATCCCCAGAGTCCCCTAATCCTCAGATTGCAGACCTACTGGACACCTCCCGCTTAGAGGCTGGCCCTCTTCCATTTGTTAAAGACACAGGGCCTCTTCCTTGACAGGGTCTGCCCCTTCTCCCCTCTTGGACAACAACGCAGTAACTAGGGAGGTATCACATGGACATGGACACTTGGCTGAGGAATGGCTGGGCCCTCTTGAGGGAGGCAAGGGACCCCACACCAAAGGAGGGCGGGGCCCAGACAATGTGCACCCCTAGGAGATGAGACGGTGTATAACATGAGTGGATTTTGCTGCTACTGGTTGAAGAGCCGGGAAGGTGGGCAGAAGGTAGTGTTACAAAAGAGAGAGCTTATCAATGAGGGGATATGCTTTTCAGATACAGGATTTAGGATTTAAACCTTGGCAAAGACCTGAGGGAAGGTGCTACCAAACTTATGAATGCTCTTCAGAAGCTTGGAGAAAGCAACGGCCCAACTGAGTGAAGTAGCTGTGCTCGGCTCGTGAAGCATTGGTGAAAGAAGGGATCAAAGGCTCCGAGAAGTTGGCATGTAAGAGTTGATATGCAATGTGACATTAGACCCTTTTGAGAAGGAGCACATGCATGTGTGTGCGTGTGCGTGTGTGTGTGTTTGGGGAGAGGCTGTGGGAAGTAGATCATCAGTGCAAATTGATGAAAACAGAGAATCTACTTCTAAATCTCCAAAGTCTTATACTCTATGGTTGTAATTTGTCTAAAGTCTTCTGTAGACTTCGGTGTCCATATCTTTATTTATCTTCTGATTGGTAGGAGGAGCACGTGATTATGAAATTCACCATCTTTTTCTTTCATAAGAAGGAGCTTCGCGATGGGAGTGGACATGAATAAAGTCCAAACACCTAAAACTGGAATAAAAGGCACTCTGGAAACTGATCTCTCTATACCTTTTGTAAAAAATAGTCTTCATTTTTTAGAGCAGTTTTAGGTTTATAGCCAAATTGAGAGGAAGGTGCAAGGATTTCCCTTTATTCCCTGACTCCACACATGCATACCCTTCCCTTACTATCAACAACCCCACCAGGTGGTACATTTATTAAAATCTATGAACCTACATTGACACGTCATCACCCAAGGTCTATAGTTTACACTACAGTTCACTCTTGGTGTTATACGTTCTATAGGTTTGGACAAATGTAAACTGACATGCATCAACCATTCTAGAATCACACAGAATGTTTTTAGGTTTCGCCCTAAAAATCCTCTGTGCCCCACCTATTCATCCTCCCTCCCTTCTAACCCCTGGCAACCCCTGACCCTTTCACTGTTTCCATGGTTTTAGAATCATACAGTATGGAGCCTTTTCAGATTGACTTCCTTCACTTAGTACCTTTTCAGTCTCATCTGTCATTACTCACTGTTTCACGATTTAAATTTCAGTAGTTTAAAACATGTATACTTTTTCACATACAACATGGTGTGTGTCTGTGCCTCGGTGAATCCTAACTCCCTGGCTTGAAAAGTCCTTCTCTTCTGCTCTTAGCCTGGCTGAGCCTTTCTCTTGTCCACCGTGGGGACAGCATTACCTCCTCGGAGCCATCTCCAACCATCCTACCTTTCTTGGAGTTATGATTTCCCTCTTCAACACTCTCATAATACTCTATGCGTATTTATCATTACATTTACTGAGGTTGATCACAGATGTGTTCACATTTTGCTTAAACCCCTATCTGACTTTTGCATGCAGGAAGAGTGTCGAGCCATCTTTGCCCTCCAGGTATCGGGCACAGTACCTGGCACACAGGAGGAAAGCAATCAAAGTTTCTATGATGTACTGAAAGGCTCTGAGCATCGTAATGAAGAAATGACAAGGAAACACATTCAGTCATCTGGATGTAAGTAACATAAGGGAGGACAGACATCATCTAAATGATATGTGGCTTGAAACAGCTTTCACGAACCAGGTATCATTCCTCAAACCAGAATGGGACACAAGGGCTCAGCAAGGAACAAGGATGCAGGTAGTCTCTCTTCTTGGTTGGCTTGAGGGAGCAGCAAAACATGGCAGCCTGGAGCAGGACACAGCCTTATGGGACTGAGAAGTGGTGGCAGAGAATTTCCTCTGGAAGGCAAGATGTGAGCAGGAGCAGGGAAAGGAGTGGCAGGTGCCATGATTGACAGATGTTTGGGGAGCATCCAATTAGATGCTTAAAAGGGAAACATTGGCAGTTCTCCTATTGGATCAGTGTGGATTATTGACCCAAGAGTCTGTTAAAGTGACCAACTGAGGACCACAAACTGGTGGAGAAATTTCCCCCTATCATTAGGCATTCTTTATAAACATAATTTTAGTGACTGCTTAATATTTCCTATAAGACTTGGTCATTTGCTATTTTACTCTTTATTTGCTACCAATGTTCATTTCCAGTTTGGTACTTTTATTAAAATAATACTCCAACGAGTTCACTTGTTCATACTTTCTTTTGCATTTCCATTTGCTCAGTTATTAGAAGTAGAATTATTAAGCCAGTAAGTAGGAACACATTTTTTACCTCTTTGATTTAAATTTTTGAATGTGTAAAACATTTAAGTGGTTCATAAATCAAAAATATATAAAAAGATACATCCAAAGAATGCTCACTGCCTATTTCTATGCCCTCCACCCACCTCCACCCACCTTGTGGACCACCATTTTAATTAATTTCTTATTTATCTTTCTTTTGTTTCTCTTTGTAATAATGTGAAATATATATATATGTACTCTTATTTTTCCTTCTCTCTCACACAAAGGTAGCATCATATACAAAATTCTATATCTTGCTTTTTTTAAACTTATTTTTCATAAAGACCTTTCTCATTCTTTTTTTTTTACAGTTTTTCTTTTCATTTTTAAAAACTTTCTGAATAATACACATTCAATTATATACATTTTTATAAGACATGCATATTCAACATTCAAATTTTTCATCTTCTAATACTTTATTTTATTTTTAATTGAAGTATAGTTCATTTAAAATATTGTATTAGTTTCAGGTGTACAACATAGTGATTCAATATTTTTATGGCTGCATGATATTCTGTTACGTTGTTGTATGATAATTTATTCAAATTTTATTTCTTTATTGATGCTTATTTGGATTGAGTCAGTCTTTTGCTTTTATAAATAATGATGCAATGAATAATCTTGTTCTTATGCTATTTTATATTTGATGTGGTGAGCCATCACAGTAGGTTCCTAGGTTCCTAGAAATAAGACTACTAGGTCAAAGGAGAAATGCACATGTAATTTTGTTAGGTATCTCAAATCCTCTTCCTTATAGCTTATAACATTTTAAATAATTTTTTTCCTATTTCCCTAAAGCTTTGCCAACACAATGTATTAGAAGACTGTATGAACACTTTTAACCCGCATCACCAAATTTATTTCCCCAAATCTGTGCCAATTTGTATCGTTATGACCTGGCGGGTAAGAACTGCAACTGCATCTCAAAAATTGACATTCTGGGTGTCTTCTGAGATGAGTGACCAAGAGAATGAAGATCCATGTCATATGGGGAACATAGGGTCCTATTGGGGTTTATGGGTTGGGACAAGTGTTCATCATCTGGGACTAGCCATCTTTGCAGAACGTATCCCTGGCTTCTTCCCAATAAATACTAATTATTGGGAAGAAACCCCCATAAATTCCCTAACACTCCCTAAGACTCTGGTTGGGAACCACTGAAAAGAACAGAGATTCCAAGATTAGGGAAAAGGAGACCCAGAGAGACATGGTAGCTGTCTGCAAATGTGTCAAACCAGTCAGGTGCCAAGTGCAAGAGAACATAAGCATGTCCCAGGAATAAACAGGTTTTAGTTCAACATAATAATAATTTTCCAAAACCAAGATTTGTCAATGTTGGGATGAGGTCTCCGGTCTATCAGTGCTCTCCACATGGAAATTTTAAACAGGAACTGTATGACCATCCTTTAGGAACTCTGGAAAAGGAATCACCATATGGAATGAGAGGTTGGCCTGGCTGATTGTATTTGTAGGATGCTTTTTTCATAAAACAATTCTTTTTTTCTTCAAAATGCCCCTGAAACTTTCAGTGTTGAAAGGTCCTCTGCCCTCACTTCCTTCCTGACACTTGAATTTCTCTTCAATAGGTATGACACTCAGACATGTAGTCTACCCTTGAAACTCCCTGAGGAAAACAAGCCCCCTGATTCCCAATATTTTTCCTTTACAAAAAAAAAGAAAAATTTTCATTTTTCTAAATATTGAATTTCCTAAGAATGAGTTTGAATTTTCACCTAGCCAGGAAAAAATGGTATTGGGATATTTGTAGTGACTAAAGCAACAAACGGTACTTTTTTTTACTGTCTTCTATTTAAAAAAAAAACAAAACAAAACAATCAAACAAAAAAACACCTTGTGGAACAGGCTCTTTGAGAATACAGATAACTTTTGATAGAATTTTCTAGTAAAAATAAACCTGGTCTCATGTCTCCTAGACCTGTGATTCTAGGTATGCCACTGAATTTGACCTGGTAAGATGTATAGCAAACAGCTTTATTGCACTAAAACTTGAAATACAAGCTTCAATCTGGGTACCCACTCAAATGGATTAATTCCTATATTTAAATGGACTCAGGTATTGTTCTTCTGCAGCTGGGTGCTTTTTTCCTTTACTAATCAAAGTTTAAAAATGGAGCAATTAAAAAGAAACTAAAATATTGCAAGAACTTAGTCCTTTGTATGCTGGGGGGGGCATTTTAATTTTATTTTATTACTTTTTATTCCAAACATAACAAAAACCAAAATTAATTACAGCAATTACATAAATTATTTGAAAATACACAATTCCAATAATTTCAGTGGTTGTATATTTAACGAATCCATATTGTCCACATGTTCTTTGCCAGCCTGTAAATGGGAGGGGGGAAGCCATAAAACCTGCTCAGATAGAAGAAGCATCTGCTTAGGTTTTTAGCCCATCACCACTAACCCTGATTGCTAGCGGGGTCTCCACCTGCCCTAAGACAACCTACTGGGCAACAATGAAATCAAGTGTTGCTATAGGGAAGGGCCAGTCCACCTAAACACCTGGCCACAGAAAGTCAGAATTTAATAAAACAAAAGGACTCACTGAGGCTGAGAAACATTGGGGTGACATGGGGAAAACAATTCACCCCAGTGCTGATTCCACAGCTGCGAGACCCAGGACAAGCACTTTGCCTCTTTGGGCTCATAATGATTTTTTTTTTTTTCTAAAAAGGGGAAGCTCTCTCTAGATCCATGTTGTTGTAATTTACTTGACTACAGTAAGTCCTTCTCTTGTTCTGGAACTGCAAATAATGTTTGAAAGGTTCACAGGATCCATTTTACTGGGAATGGACCCTAAGAACCTGAAGACTGTCTTCATATTTGGCGATCTAAGGGTTACATCAGAATAAGACTCCAGGGAATTCCCTGATGGCCCAGTGGTTAGGACATGGAGCTTTCACTGCCATGGTCCAGGTTCAACCCCTGGTCGGGGAACTAAGACCAAAAAAAAAAAAAACAAAAGAAAAAGAAAGAAAGAAAAAAAGAACAAGACTCCAGATGCCGTTAGAGGCAGTTCAGACCAGAAAAGTCTTGGGGAAGCCTCCTCCATGACACCTGAAAATCTTCTCAGGTGCTCCCCTCCTCGGCTCTTTCTGGCAGGTCCAGCCTAGGCACTAGACTCTGTAGGGCCTCCACCCAACTGGGAGTCAAGGATTGTAGGTTCCTCTAGAGCAGAGAGGAGCCTGGCGGAGAAGGAGCCCACAACAGAGGGGCCCAGTAGATGGGACTCACTTCAGGGAGACCTCGGGGTATTGTAGAAAGCAGAAGAAAGAAGGATTGGGGGTGAGGAGAAACGTGTGCAGAAGGAGGAATGGAGTTGCCCTGGTTGCAAATGCAAAGCCTTGTTCTGTGGATGGGATTATAGCTTTTGCAAGGAGTCTTGATGGGAGGACATAGCCCACCCTGCTTTGTTATAATCACCTTTAGAAATAGACCCATTTGTCCATTTTTAAAGCCATTTTTAGTCCCTTGCAGAAAACTGTGATATTAGCAAGAGAAAGAGAACTCAGAATCAGTGCTTATATTGAAAAACGATTTTAGATTTAAGTGAATTCAAAGTGAATATCGATTGTTCACACTGACTTATAGAGCCACTCTACCTTAAATGAACAACTTTTAGCTCCATTTAGAAGCATATAAGTTATATATCAGACTCCTCTACACCAAAAAGTTATGGTCATTTAAACAGACTGCTTCAAACAGACAAGTTCATGGGTCTAGATACAGTTGAATCCAAGCAGAAAACAGGATTATTTTACTGATGATAATTTTCTAAAAATTTTGTCTGAAAGAATGTCTATTGCCAGAGAAAGTGAAAAGATTAAAATAAAAAAAATAGTTTTGATACTTTTAACATCGTTTAGGTATTTATTCATTCAGTTGTCACACAGGAGCTAGGAAAACTTTATCACATGAGACATACAATGCATTCTGTGATGGCCAACACCATTTTTGGCCACTGTTTTCTTAAGCTGAGTTTTTCATCTCATGAGTTATCCATATTGTTGATGACCAAGACCATCCCAAAGCTAGTGGGCTTCCTCTAACTCCTACCTTTAGCTTCTAGGTATACAGGTCAATAGTTAGGGTGAGGCTCTCCGTACCAAATCTGAATAATAACTTAAATACATGTGAACATGTGTTTTACAAGTTACCAAGAACAGACATGGGAATCAATGTAAACATTTTCATTGACAAACCTACATACCAATGATCTTCTATGCTGCAAATCATTTTCTTTACACTTTTTCTGCCTTTAATTACATAAAAAGCTTGGGTCCAAGAAATAGTTTGGAAAATTGCAAATTGATATTCCTTTGACTTTCTTTGTGCTTGTGTCTTAGCAATAACCCGTTTTCCTTTCTGAGCTGACCAACAGTCATTTTCTTCTCTTCAAGGTGGTCTTTTGACAAGAGCTGAAGTGCCTTTGCAGTGGTCCCTTCTGGGTCTGAGGCTACTGTAAAATCTTGGTCAGTAGGTGTTTAATATAAATATTGACAGTGGTTTATGCGGTACCGATTCATAACAGACTAGAGGTAACAGTATCGAGCACTTTTCATGATTTGCTTTCCCAATCACTTAGCAAATAATGGCATTTGTCTAGAAAGAAAGTCTAAAAGTTAAATACAAAAGCGGTGAGTTCTTACAAGGTAGTTAAGTGTTAAAACGAACCCAGCTATAAAGTAGATTTATATGGCCTTAAAGATCCCAGTCTAAACAGAAGAAAAAAAGAACAAGGTGTACTGCTCAGTAATAGGCAGCTTGTACATATAGAAAAGGCGTGTGTTGATTGACATGCTCTTTAGGCCCGCATACACTTTCCAGAGAAAGCTCAAACATTATATTGGTTTTCTGAGTGTTGCATAATGAAATAGATAAACAAATCCTATGGGAATGTCCTTCAAATTTGATTCGTAACTACAAAGTGAATTTATGCGTAAACATCTTCAAATGTAAACAAACTAAGGCAAGTCAGAGGAGAGAGGATGGATTCTGCTTTCGTTTTCCTTCTACGTAAACTTTAGGAACCTAGGTTTATTCTCTCTTCTTCTACCACTGTACCTCCCACCCCAGTTACCAAAATGCAACATTATCTCTTAAAAGCTATTTTTTTTAAAAGTGAACATAACAGTATTGCCAGGTACTTGGAGGCTGATGAGGAGGCCAGAAGCTCTCGGAGAATCCAAGGTGACACTCCTGTTCATTCCTTGACAAATGAGGTGATGGTGGGAATTTTTAGAAAGGTAAAACCATTGTCTTTATTTAAATCTAGAAAGGAAAGAATTAAAACAACAACAACAACAAAACTACACAAAGTGTACTATCCTAGTGTCTCCAGGACAATCTAAGAAATAAATCACACCCAAATAAGGTACCATTAGTGATAATAGACAAAGCTTTAGTTTCCAGTTGGAAGTGATTAAATTGCCATGAGCAAAGAACTAATGAAGGAGAGATTATGTTATTGATGCCTGAAAAGTGACTCATGATTAAGCAAGAGTAAAGTGAGGGGAAAATTCTGGAAAGTGTTATTCTTGCCTAGGTGTTGTTATGTTTGTGAGTTAAAGTTGTTGACCTCGTCTTAAACCGCGTAGGGATATCTGTGTGTGCTTTAAAAAACTTTAATGGGCCTGCTGACAGGATGTTCTGACAGCTGTTTCCGCAGGTGGACTTTGTTTTCTGTGTATTTGCATAAGAAATGAAACCACCCTGTTTTGATAGGCATTCAGCATTTTGTTTTAATGTTAATTTGCTACTTGACCTTTTGCTTCCTAAACTAAGAATACTTAGTGCTCACAAATATTTGGGAATAAAATGTTTCAGAGGTAGATCATAAACCATCCTAAGATTATCTTTTTAGGCTAATAAAAAACAATTTCCTTGGAATCTAGTATGGGTGTCCATAGAAATTTCAGTTACCTAAATACCTGAAGTGGTAAAAGAAGGCTGCCCATTAAATAGGAAGAGAGACCCATTCAGATATTAAGTGGCGTTTTCCTCACATAGTTAGGAAAGTAACATCGAGTGTAATTTTGTATGACTACATTTTCAATAACTATTGCACTATCTCATTTGGATTTTTTTTCTATCAGGTAAAAATTGCTTGATAATCATTTTTTGTAATTTTTCTGAAATCACTTCACTCTAGATATACATCTAAGAGGAAAATAATTGTATGTGGAAAACAGTGATGCTTATGACCTTCAAGGAGGAAGCCATAAGTTGAATTTCCAAATATTGAAAACGTACACAACAGAATGAGAGAAGGAATTGGGCATTCATAAGCAATCACATTAATTGGGGAATACTGAAAATTTCAGTGCTCAGTTTTTCTCATACCAAGAAATACCAGTGTTTAGACCTAACATATCAGGTTAAAATGGGACTTTCAAATGAGAAAGTCACTTAACCTCAATCTGCTTATCTACAAAATCAGTTTACTGAACTCCAAAATTAGAATTTGGCTGGATGATCTCTAAAGCTCACTAAACTGTGAAAGACCTGGGGTTGTGAAAGGTGAGAGTGAGAGAAATCTGTGGGCACGTAGAGCAGGGGCTGGAGAGAGCTGTCCAGAACAGACGGCCCTTTCCTCCAGGGAGAGGCTGGCAACCTAAGACACGCATCTAAGAGACAGAACTGGGTGGGTTAAGATTATTTCTCTTTATAAAATAGAAGAGTAGAGAATGTTAAGGAATATAGTAGAACAGAAACTATCAGAGTGTGTATCATATGTAAGGTAAGTAAGCTGCAATTTAGTTCCATTTTACATATAAATAAACTCTGCTCCATGACATAGAATGTATTTCAAATTGTGGGCTAAGTCTCAGACAAGAGGTAAAAGGGAATTGCAGGTGCTTAAAAGAACAGAAGACTAGCATTAATAATACTTTCATGTTTGTGCTCAGGAAAACATCTAGAAAAAGCAGCATTAAAGTCAGGGGCTAAGAAGAACCTAGAACCACATCAAGTTGAAATGAAGAATGATTTTATTTTGTGTGGAACTACATACAAAACAGGTAGAAGTCCTAGCTGCATACAGGCAGATCATTTTTTATTGTGCTTTGCAAATATAGCGGGTTTTTTTTTACAAATTGAAGGTTTGTGGCAACCCTGCATTGTCAGATGATGGTTCGCACTTTTTAGCAATAAATAAAGTATTTTCTAATTAAGGTATGTACATTGTTTTTTAGACATAATGTGCCACACTTAGCACATTAAGTGTTAAGTCTATTGCACACTTAATAGACTACAGTATAGTGTAAATGTAACTTTTATATGCACTAGGGAATCAAACAAATGCATGTGACACTCTTTACTGTGATACTCGCTTTATTGCAGTGGTCTGGAACTGAACCCGCACTAGCTCCGAGGTCGGCTTTTAGACCCATAGCTTAAACAAACAGAGTCTGTAGAAGTAAAATATTCATGAGGAAATCAAGTTTCGTCTTTGAAACTTCCTTTGCTTTTAACCCATGCTGTCCCTGGCATATGAAATTGCTCATAATGATAAGATCATGTGTGACACTCATTTAAAGAACGATTTCTGTAGAAACAGCAGGAGTAAACACATCCTGTACTATACCGTCCATGCTCTCAGTCATCAGTGCCTGGAGTAAACCTGACTGCTGGTCCAAACAGGCTGCACATGTGGCAGCAACCTCAGGGGTAGGGATGGGATTTAGAAAGAAATTATTCACCTATGAGTTATTGGTGGGTCATTTCTATCAAAGAGAGACACAGCACAATAGATAAGCAATGCTGGCCAGTTAGAAGGAAGCCACTCTGTGGTTTACTTACAAGGCATTCTTTCTTTAGATTTCTTTTTAAATAGTCATCATTTTTTAAATGAAGTATAATTGATTTACAATGTTGTATTCGTTTCAGGTGTACAGCAAAGTGATTCATATATATATATATATCTGAACGAACTTTTGGGCAAACCCAATATATACATACATATATACATATATTCTTTTCTCTTATAGGTTATTACAAAATACTGAGTATAGTTCCCTGTGCTATACTGTAGTCCTCGTTGGTTATCTGTTTTACATATAGTAGCGTGTATAAGTGAATCCCAACTTCCTAATGTATCCCTCCCCCCCCTTCCCCTTTGGTAACCATAGGTCTGTTATCTTAGTACCTCATCTCATTGGTGGCTCCATTCGTTTATACTGGCTTACTCTGCTGGGCCTGGGTAAACCATATGCCTGTAGGGAAAAAAAGAGAGACAGAAAGAAAAGAAGAGAGTTCATCCTCTTGTAGCTGTCATGACTGTAAAAATCCTGGCAGCGAAGTGGGACTTTGGGTAATAATTGTGACACAATGGATTTTGACAAGACAGACTGTTGATATGTTCATTTGCATACAGATGGGCAGAATCCTTTCTCCAAGTTACCCACTGGGGCCCCCCGACGTGAAGGCCCAAAACATTCCTACAGAGCAAAGATTTGCTCACTCCAGTGAGGTGTCCAAAACTCTACACAAGGAAAGTCGCGTTTTGTTTCTGAGAGAAGGATTTATAAAAGAGAGAAGATAAGAAGATAAACATAGACAAGATTGTATGTAACTGTCTGTTTCCTGTAGGAAGCCTGGGCAATATTTTGAGCCCATCTACAAGTGACCTTCCAGGCAGGAGATTGGAAGCCCGTCCAGAAATATGTAGCCGACCATTCAAGAACTCCTTCTAACCATTAAGGACTGATTTACTCATCAAATTCCAGAGACGGCCAAGTCTTTGCTGTAGCTATCTAGACATATGAGTGGGAGGAACATGGAAGGTCATGACTCACTTCGACCTACAGTTACCTTCTTTTCAAAGATGGAAGTTTAATTTTCTGTCTTGTTTTTGCCAAATTGGTATTTTAGTTTTCCTAGAAACAGAGACTCTAGTTAAATACAATGGAATAAGTTAAGGCATCTTAGAGTGGTGGTAACTAGCACATCTGAATTCCACAACTAGAATTGCAAATTTGAGACCTGCGTATTGGCTTCTGGACTGTGTTATAAACTCATCAGGGCGAACTTGAGTGGAAAGACTTAAGTGTATCACCGGAAGAAAACTGACCAGGACAATAAACTTCATAACCATTTACTTGGCAAGAACATGATGATGGCTAAGTGTGTGGTACCCTTTGTAAAGAGGTAAATAATAACATAAATAAAGATCTGTGCTCTTCCCTAGATGTTGACATGTGCCCCTCCAGTATTAGATAAATATTAGTCACTAGTAATAAAAATAGTGTCCACTCTTGGTCTGTAAGATTTTAGAACCTGAAAGCTCACTTTTGGTAACACAGCAGCTACATTGATAACATCAGACTTTTCTTTGACACTGAGCATTATAAGAGCAGAGCGACCAAGCTCGTGGCTCACTCTAGACTTTCTTATGGCTGAGAGTGCTTCAGCCGCTGGGCAACCCACCAGGATTCTAGGCTTCTGCCTTTGTAACTCCTGCCCTGCTCTTCCTGGGTCTAGACTGAGCTCTCCAAGTCCTCCTGCAAAAACTATTTTCATCACAACATGCAACCATTACCTGTTTATTAAAAACAGTATTGTGTTTATAGGAGTCTTTATTTCTGACTGAAGCATTTTCTAGAACATCTGGTTGGTTACACTTTACATAAATTAACAGACTGTCATCTCCTCTTGACAGTTACCTGTTTACTTTCACCTCATTTTAAATGCCATTTTTCAGAAATAACACAAGATATATGAAACACAACAAGTAATTAAGCAAAACAATACAAATAAACATAAATAATCATAATGAGAACGAGAAGGAAAAAATCCACTGGAGCACGAAGCCGGGAATTTGACTATTGTCTGGCTTTGGGAAGTAAACCCAATGATTGCAACCATGTTCTGGGAAACTCTATTAACCAATTTGCAACTAATATATACAGTGTTTTATTTAAAATAGATTAAAATTCTTCCATTTTAACTATATTCTTTAAGTGGAGCCAAGTTCCCAATTTTTAGTATGGGAAAATCCACGTCAAAATAAATGTGATATTAGGGAAAAACATGTTCGGATATGAGACAAGGATCTGATATGGAAGATGTTACGGTGGATAGGCTCTGGGGAGGCCTTAAAAGGAGCCTGGGCCCCCATATGTTTAGCCATTTTCAGTTACTTACTCTGGTTTGTATGTGATGGGGGGGGGCACATCATTTTCATAGAGAAAAACTTGTATGAACACTTCCAGCTTCTCAGTTCGGTGTCTTATCTCTCTAATGAAATTGTTGTCATCTCCATTTTTATCTTAGCTAACTTTATAGAGAAGTTTGTTTTTTATAAGTTGGTACATCATTTACATGCATGAGCAAAAACTTATTAAGCCACGATTTTAGAAAAAGCCTTTTTAAAAAATTTCCCTTTTGTTTATTGTTTTCATTTTTTCTGTACTATCTCTCTATCTCTCTCTCTCTCTCTCTCTCTCTCTATCTATCTCTCTATCTATCCATCTACCTATAATCTCCACTACCTTTCGGTGTGATCTCTGGGCCATTGGAGAGGAAAAAATAATAATCCCATTGCGTCTTCTATAATTAGCAATGGTTATAAATTTCCTGTTACTATTCATACCAAAACCACATTTCAGTGATTTAATTCTATCAATGTTGAATATACATTACTCGCAACAGAATCTACCATTTTTCTCCTAATATGCATAATACCATCCCATTTCCCCCTCACCATATTGTCATTCTTCTGCTAGGCGTGTCAATCACAAATTCTTTCCTCTACTCATATTCCATCGGCCAATATTTCTGAGATGTGCAGGAGGAGGAGAAACAGGATCTATTTCTGCCCGTCTTTGGAGAAATGGGGCTGCAAAGGCATGCTAAGATTTTATTTCAGAAGCGAAAGTCAAGTGCTAGGCAAAAATACACCCAAACTTAAAATTATTTAACTCAATGGGAAATTGCAAAATTTACACTCTGTATTTTCTGGTCTATTTTCAGTTTCCAGATGAACTTTTTTCCCCCAATAACACTCTTAATAGACTTGCCAGATTTGATACATAAAAGTTGTTAAATGAGAAAAGGAAAAACAAAACCAACTCAAATAGATGAGACTATTCCTCCACCGTCAGAATCTATGTAAGACTTTCAAGGAGAATGACAACTTTATGGCCTTTAAAATACCAGGAAGCCTTTGGCAAACTAAGTTGGCTTGAGGAAGCATGTAAATTAAATACTTAATGTGTGTGAAAGAGAAAGCTAGGCATTTTCAACTGCACAAAGATTAAACATTTTTCTGTGGCAAAGAATGACGAACAGAAATCAAAGGAATCAGAAGGTTGGAAAATATTTTAACACATGTAACAAAAGATTGCCCTCCCCCATATATAAAAATCTCCTAAAATTGATTTAAACATTACAGATAATCTGGGAAAGTTGTTCGTATGAGCAAGCACTTCATGAGAGCCAATAAACCTAGAAAGACGCTAACTTGTGCGTAGAGTCAGGGAGGTGGGAATTAAAGTGATAATGCAATCAGAGTGGCAAAAAAATTAAGGAAAATGATAACTTCTGATGCTGTTGGAAGGCAAGGAAGAGGGTACTCTCAAAGCTTCCTCGTGGAGTACGAAGTGCTACAGATTTTTTTTCCAAAAGGAGTTTGGAAACATTTCTTAAAATTAAAAATATAAATCTCTTGAATTCAGCAATTCATTTTAGGAATCTCTCCTAGAGAAAAACAAAAACAGAAAACAAAATCAGTACCCGTCCGTAAGGATATATTCTCAAGGCGGTTGAGTACAACATTGCTTATGCTGTTTTCAAAGAATGAATCACAATAGGAGTGGCTAAATATATTGTGTTGTACTTTATCAAGGGGAACAGTCAGATATATTGCTTTAGAGTCAGACCTACTACGGAGTGTTGTGCAAATATTACAGAATGAGCCACCGCTATGCCAATTAATGTATTTTTAAGTGGGAATGGCAAGTTGCAGGCTGTTACGCATGATACTATCCCACTTTTTGGAAGATGATTGCATGTTTGCACTAAGAGAACTGAAGGAGGGGATGTGGCGGATATTGGTGCTGGCATGGGGGGAACGGGCTTTGGAGAGAGAAATGGAGCAGGGCAGGAAGACTCTGATCTGCTCTTGAATTATTCCATTGGTCTGCTAGTTCTACAGGTCATAGGTAACTTCTGTAATTCAGAAAATCAAGAATTAAAATAAACGAAATGTGTCCATAAGAAAGAATATGGTGAGACATTCAGGAAAAGCAAGGAGCTTAATTTAATAATCATCTCACCTTTGTTAGGAGAGAAAGGTGACACCATAAAGAACAAAGAACAACATTCCTGGGTTTGGCCCCAAGCTGGTGTCAGCAATACCCACCTGGCAACACCTGGGGAGGGCGGTGGTGTCTATGGTAACAGGTAACAACTGCAGCCCCACCTGGAGCTGGGCAGTCCAAGAGCCCGGTGATGAATTTCTTAGGGTGCCAGAGGACCAAGGCTCAGGGTACCCTGGGCCCCAACTCCAGGAGGACTTTGAGCAGGTGGGCCTTCTCTGCTAAACGTGAGTCGGGGAGCAGTGTGCACTGCCCTGTGACTGCCCTGGGGTCTCGTGTTTGCCCTGAGCCCGGGTGCCTGGAAACACGACGGCAGTAATTTAATATCTGTGGGACCCCCTCCTTCCCCGGGTTGGATATTCTTCTGCAGTGCTTGATTTGTCTGCTTCAAAATCAGTAACAGTAAAGAAAACACATCAGGTATAAAGGTAAAAGGCCAAGAGTAGAAAGACAGTGAGAGATGGTGTGCGGTCCAGGATTTGGAGCCAAGCCATGTTCGGGCCACATTTCTTTGAGCTTAAATCCCCTAAAGCAGTAGCTGTGTCCTTTTGTCTTTTGTTCAGCATTCAGGGCTTTACAAATCCCTCATGAACTGCAGCAGCGGCGATGTCCCCGCACCCAGCTGTGTACACCGTGCTCTTACCTGCTCCTGCAGGGAGGGTCCAGGGCACAGGGACGCAGGGCCAGAAGCAGAGTGAGCCACCTAGCCTGGGTTCTCTGTCGGGAGTCCTGCTGGGCACCGGCTTTAACAGAGAACAAATCCTCATCCTCTCCTTCGTTATTTTAGTCCTTTCAAACGTGTCCAGCTCTCTTCCATCAACTGTAGCTCAGACCTTAACTAGTGCCCATTTCCTTGGGCACCATCCTACCCCATGCATCATGCTGAGCCTGGGCTTCACGGCTCCCGCTGGAAGTTCTGCATCACCTATCCCCACTTCTGGTTTTAGCCAGCCAGATTCATTTTCTCTCTTTTTGGGCCTTGCATATAGCCTGAGTGTTTGGCTGTGTTTGGCGAGTGTTGGCGACTCCAAGATTCCATTATGACTTCTCCACTCATACGTGGTTCCTTCAGAGATCAGCCCTGCGCAGATGCGTGTTCCTTACGCTCAGAATCTGGACGCAGGACGTTCGTCGCTGGACGCTAGCGGCCACATTTCCACGAAATGAGATTTGGGCGTACCTGGATCCCTCTGTGCCAATGCGACTGTGACAGAGCAGAGGCTGGCAGGAGGGTTTGCTGGACCAAGGTGGGCACCCCCATGCTGACCACTTGGCCAGCATAGATCGGGGGTCCCCACCTTAGTCCAGCCCGCAGGGAAGTGAGCAAGTCAGCCAGGTCCCCGATGATTTGGTCTAAATGATATATTCATTTGACCGATGTGTTTTTTACAGCGCTGATTAAACTAGAGCTTTTCCCTTAAATTGATTGGTGGTTCTGAGATTGTGCAGACCAGACCACAATCAAATTCTGCGGGGCTGTCCGCGCGCTCCTGCTGGCCGCTGAGCGGGTGGGCGCTGTCCTCAACTCACGCCACTGCGGTTTGGCCCTTGAACAGTGGATGTGACAGAAAACAGAGAGAAGAGTAGTGGAAATGGCAGAAAGACAAAGGCAAGATTCAAGCATCCAAGGGAAGAGAAAACAAGAGAAATAGGTATGGGACCTTAGGACAGTTGAAGGATTGTGGTCAAATCTTCAGATGGAGAATCTGAAGGTGAGGCCAGAAGGAGCAGAAATTATATTCTTGGACAATTTGTCCATTCCAAAAATATGTTTGAGCATCTATACTGTGCCAGTTCTATAGTGTGAAATTTGGGTTCTGATTATCTCGAACAGAAGGGGCTTATGCACTAAAATTAATTTTTTTGCATAAAGTTTAGAGCAAAGCTTCACTGACATAGAAAAGTAATGCATGGTTCTTTCTGTCCTCACTTTTTCCTTTTAAACAAACAGCTTGCAGGACTAACTCTAGTCACCATTAGTCTGAGGCTGCAGTGGGATGGGTCACAAACGTTTCATAATTTGAATTAGAGTTTGGATCTCATGTCCCCCTTTCTTCATACTTAGAATCCCCATCTGCCCTCAGAATCAGTCGGTCAGAGCTAAATATGAGTCACTTTGCCACCTCTAACAGGCACCACCTTATTTTACAGATGGGAAACAATGTTTCAGAAAAATTCAGTGACTTTCTCAGTCACACATGTGTAAGGAGACAAGCTAAAATTTGAACTCAAGTCTGCTTCGCCTCCAGACTGTGTGTGCGCATATGTATACATACATACGTCTACAGGAAAGTAGGCACCAGCTAGGCATTACCACCTCTCCAAACACAGCACAGAATATTAAGAAAATCTAAATCTGGGAATTCCCTGGTGGTCCAGTGGTTAGAACTCTGCGCTTCCACTGCAGGGGGCACAAGTTCGATCCCTGGTCGGGGAATTAAGATCCCGCATGCCACAGGGCTTGGCCAAAAAAAGAAAAAGAAAAGAAAAAATCTAAATTTGTTTATAGAAATAAGGTTATAAAGGATCGTTAAGTAAGCTAAAACAATATTCTTAGTGATGAACTTTAAGATTATTATAATTTAATTCTATTTAATCCCAGAAGACTAGTATTTTGTCAATGGGAAGAGAAATGTATTCATTCAGCAAAGATTTATTGAACATTCCATCAAGACACTGTGGGAATTAGAAAATGAATTTACTAACCAAATACAAACAAAATTTTCAACCAAATCTGCCGTAAGTTGGAGACTGCTTACTTGCCCACCTGCATATGAACATATTGAAATATTTGTTGTACTTGGGTGCAGAGCTAGAGGGTCTGCATTCAAAACCCAGTCCCACCCTTGACTTTACACTTGACCTTGGGCAAACTACTTCAGTTCTGTGTGTCTCTGTTTCTTCAGCTGTAAAATGAGGTAGGTGATAGGAGTATCCACATCATGGGATCGTTATGAAGACTAATTGAATTGATGAATGTAAGGATTTAGTTGACTGCCTGGGGCACAAGATTAAATGTATTAGTAGCATTATTTTATCCATGCTCTTCCTGCATCTTTCCAGGTAATCATAAGATTGTCTCCTTTGAGATGTTAATATGGTGAGTTACCTTAATAGATTCCCTAACACTAAAGAATACAGCATTTCCAAAATAAACTCAGTTTGAGAATAATATGTTATCTTTTTTAATGCATGCCACATTAAGTTTACTTAAATTTTGCTGAGAATATTTGCAAGTGGAATGGGATTGGCTTGGCATTTTCCTTTCCTTTTATTAAGCTTATCTGGTTTGATATTTGGGTTATATAACCCACAAATGGTGAGTGTTTGCTCATTGTTTATTCCCTGGAAGAACCTGTGTAAGACTCATATTTCCTAAATGTTTGGTAAAATTGTCAAGGCCAGTGTCTTCTTTGTCCACTTTGCCTCCAGAGGATTTTAAAGTCTTGAGTTAATTTTTAAAAAATACTACAGAAGTAAGGTTTTCTATTTCCTCTTGAGTTATTTATATTTTTATAAGAAATTGTTCATTTTATCTAAGCTTTCAAACATATTGTCATAGTTGTTCATAATATGCTTTGATTTTTTAATATCTGTTGTTTTTGTAGTTGTGACCTTCTTTTCATGCCTAATATTGTTTGTTACTGTCTTCTATGTCTTATGAGTCTTGATAATTTTGTGCATTTTATAGCTTTTTAATGAAGCCAATTTTTGGCTTTGTTGCTTCATTCAATTATGTTTATTTTCCTCTTTTATTGACTTCTGCTCTTTGTTATTTCATCCTTTTATTTCCATTGGATTTATCCTGTTAGTATTTTAATATCTTTTTTAATTGAATTGAATCAATAATCAGCTCTTCCTTTATAACATAAAATTTTAAGATTATAAATTTCTCTAAATATGGTGTTAAGCAAAATCATACAACTTTTGACACATAGTATTTTGTTATCTTTTAGTAGTAAGTATTTTATAATTACCACTATGATTATACTTGACCCGCTTAAAAAATTTCTAAATGTAGGTTTTTAAAAAAACTTTAGTTATCTTTTTTACTGTTAAATTGTAACTTAATTGCTGACATTTTTAAAACATTGTTTATATACTATTTGTTCTGTGAAATTTGTTAAGACTTGATATATGGCCTAGAAAATGTTCAATTTTTATAAAAATCCCATATATGTTCGAGGAGATTATATATTTGCTAAATGTTTGGTGAAGGGGACTATGTATATTCATTCATTCATATTTGTTAATTTCTATTCTTCTATACTTTATCAATTTTTGTTGCTTTATCAATAATTGGATAAGTTGTAATAACTTGTTTCCACTATGATTATGGATTTGTCATTCCCTTCTTTAAAATTTGAAAATTTTTCTTTGTGTGATGCAATACTTTCCATTAGATTTATATACATTTGGAATTATGTCATCTCTCTGAATTTATTTTTCATAATTAAGTAGTGAACTTTATTCTCTTTAGTAATGTGTTTTACCTCAAATTGTTTTTTTCCTATAATAAAGCTACTCCAGCTTTTTGTTGAGATGTTTTCCATCTTTTTGCTGTCTTTTCTATGTCCTTATACTTTAGCTATATATTTAGTAAGTACACACACACACACACACACACACACTCTTTGTCTTAACTGGCAAGTTTAGACCATTTACATTAATTGGTGTTACAAATGTGTTTCTACCATTTTATTTTGTCTTTTATGCTTGTCTTGCTTTTTTATGCTTCTTTACTTCTGCTTTGCAGCTCACCCTTGATTTATACATTTGGTTCCATGACCTTCCCCAGTTTAGTGAGTCTCCTTCCTGGCTTATATGTACAACACTCCTTTCCATTTAAGAATTCCCCTCTTGATAGATATTGCATTGATCTGTCTGCCTATTTCTATAGAATATCACCATGTTAAAGATTCTATCTTTAAAATAAACTTTGTGTTTCAGTGGACTGTCTTTGTTGTTCTTTTTCAAAATGGTTTTGAGTATTCTTGGATTTACACTCTCCCAGATCAATTTAATAATCGGCTTGTTAAGTTTAATAAAAAATTCTGTTGGCATTTTGATTTGGATTACACTGAATTTATAGAGTAATTACGGAAAAAATATTATCTCTAAAGTATTTAAGAATAACTGTGATTTAGCAACCCATGTTTTTCAGGTGTTTTAAATGTCTTTTAAGAATATCTTAGTTTTTTTATTCATAACTTGCACAAATATAATTTGAGATTTATATATTTGTATTTACTTATTTTGATTGGAATTTCTGTTCACATTTTCAAATTTATTTTTATTTATTTACTTTAAAAATCGACCAATATAGACTTCTGAGTCTATTTTAAGAGATAAATATTTAGTCTTTAATTTCATCAACAGTTTTCTGTTCTTGTAATTTATCTTTTAAGAGCAATTTTAAAGTCAGTTAAATAGACAGATAGATTGACTTAGAGTTAAGAATTCTCATAGATTTTAATCTATCATGTAGCAGTGGTCATGTCCCTCTTTCTTCCTACTATTCTTTAGTGATGACTTCTACCATTATTTTTTTTTGATAATAGTTGTTTTGGTTTGCTTACTTAATTGGGTTTTAAACAAAACTCTGGTGTTTTTGAACAATTATACTTTTTGCATGTCGTCATTCAAACTGCATTAATCTGGTCAAGTTTTCCCTCAATTTCCTTTAAATTTATTTCTTTTTTTTTCAAGTTTAAAGACTTGTGAATTTATTTCCATATTTTAGTGACTTAAGTTTATGTATTTTTCCTCCACATTTGGCTTTGTACTTTTGCCTTTTATGGATCTCGATAGGTAGTGGTGTCCTTATTATTTGTTTCCAATTTGTAGTTTCTTCTGTAGTTCTTGTAACCCAAGAATCATTTTGAAATGTTTATTGTAAGTTCTAGGCAATTACATTTAGATGGCAAGACTTCTGTCATTAATTTCTAAGTTTAATAGCACTACGGTTTTTTTCCCAACTTTATGTTCTAACTTGGTTGAATTTAGTATCTCTTTTCTTACGTTGGCTTTTTGTAATGTTGGGATTTTTTTTCATAGCCTTCTTTGCATTTGAGGTTGGTAATTAATTTTTAAACATTCCATCACTGCTAGGATGGATTGTGTTTGGACAAAGGCAGGGCGTACATCCGCTTCTATTGCAGCCTGTCTAGTGCAAGGTTGTGAGAAGAGCTGTCCCTGTGGATGGGCTCCTACCATGAGTAGACTTAACCTGGCACTTCCTGTGTCTGGCTTCTACCCTTTTCAACAAGACATGAACCAGCACGTGCTGCTGTCATCTAGGGCAAGGAAGGAGGGACAGGAGCAGGTCAAATTGGCTACTTCCCGTCAAATAATCCTCTTTCAGTTTCGTTGCCTGGCTCTCCTACTTTTCTAGGGTATAGAATGCCCTTGGGACCTCTCCTACTTTATGTGTCGGTTTTATACTACCTTGGGCTGTATATTATTTATTCAATGAGAAATCCAACTGGTATCTATTTTTCACAGATTCTTTATGGTTTCTGGTCCTCTGAAGACTCAGTGTCTTAGTGCAAATAAATTGCTGTATTAAATTAGCGGTCTCATGTGGGAGACCAACCTGCACATTTTCCCCCAGTAAGAGCTTACCCTAACTAAACCAGTCTATACAGCTCTCATGTAGATCTAAACTAAATAGATGCTAGCATCTCATGCTTTTTTCAGAGCTCCCCAAATCTTTGCAGCTCCTTTGAGTGCCTCATTACCCTCTAAGCCAACCCATCAGAAACCTCCTGCTCTCCTGTACGTATTTCGCCGATGACAATTTTTTTTTTACTTTATGCAAAGATACAACACAATTCCACAAGTCTTTCATAGAATATAGATAATACAGTAAATCACAGTTCAGAAGCAAATATCAGCTTTTAAATTTTATATTTATTTCATACAATGATATTCTCAGCTTTAGCACAGCATGGATATTTCTTAGGCAACGTATGAAGCCATTGTAAACCATTTATTTATTGCATTTCACCTTTTTGTGCTCAGCAACATGAAATAAACTGCTGGGTAATTAGTTTACATGGGAGATGTGAGTGACTGGTTGGTATTAAGGAAGCAAACAACTCACTTTCAATAGAGAAACTGTGCACATCAGTTAAAGCTTGATAAATAAACTCCTTGTGCTCTTTCTATAAGAGTATACATGCCTTCTCACCTGCCCAGTCCCCATGGGCAGGGAGTGTAAGTATATTGTCTGTGATCTCCAAGTAGTAAATTCCTTTCGTTCCTTCTGTGTATCCCACAGTTTAACCCAGACACATGTATTTACTTTGTCTTTCTTCCCTTTCACCACACATCCAAGTCCTCCACCATTTAGATTCTTCGTAACATTTTTCTCCAATCTCTGTCTTACGATCAAAAAGAAAAGTTAGTTTACGCTATCCTGCATTGTTTTTACCATAGTATGCCAGACCTTCATAATGTGACATTTTGAATCAAGAATAAAAATAATCAATCCTCTACATGATGTAGATAAAAATATCTAGGAGACTGAACCAGTTTTTCTCTTTTCACACACATGTTTTGGCCACATACAGTCCTAGACTAGGTTGTCATTTGTCTCCATTGATCAGCATCTGATCTGGTTACTGGTTAGCCAGGAGGTAAACTCCCCACAGAAAATTCTCCACAAACTCCTACATCTAATGACTACTCAACAGTTATTTCTAGTTCAATATTTTATCCCTCTCCAAATATCTACATGATGGTCTAATAGGCATCTAAACCAAATCCAAACTCCAAAACAAAGTCTCCAAAATGTCTTCTTCCCCTGTAGTCTTCTAAATAAATGGCAAGACATTCACTCTGTTGCTCAAGACCCAATCCTGGGAATCAGACCTGATGCTTCTCCTGCGTGTCCACAGCCGATCTGTCGGCCAGTCCCGTGGGTGCTGTTTTCTAAACAAACATACTTACCCCCCATGCAGCCTCCACCACCTCCATCCTGCCTCTCGCTCCCGTCCCCGCTGTGGGCTGTTCTCTGTACAGAAGCCACAGTGGTCCTTTCAAAGCTGAACCTGCTTCCTGCCACTCTTGCATCTGCACTGTAAAGACTCCAAACTATTTAAAAGTTAGGTGAGATGGCCAGGATCTCTGGCTCACGTTGTTCCTGCCGTACGGACTGTCCTGCAATTCCTAGGACACAGTTTGTTCCCACTTCGGGATAGACAGACGTGCTAACACATGTGGTCCCTCCCTTCATGAGAACTTGCACAAATTATCTGGCCATGTGGAGATAACAGTTCCATAGAGTTTTTGTAAATGTTCATTTAATCAATGTTGATAAAGTACCTAGCATAGCAACTAACACAGTGTAAGAAATTTTTAAAAATTAGTTCTTTAATGCTCAGATAATTAAATTTTTTATTGTTATAGAAGAAAATAATTTTATGACATAAAATTATTGCTGTGCCCCGTCTTAGCAACATGCCATGCTTTTTATTTTTATAAATGCTAAGTTGCTTTCTCTCTCTTGTTTACCAGATTTTGCCTTCAATTTTGAGGTCAATAATTCTGTTTTTAGTTCCTATCTTTATCACCTTCCATCGATTTTTTCATCACATATTATTTCAGCTTTTAGACCCACTTTAATTTATAGATGTTTTTTATACATGAATATACATTTTTTCAATATTTTTTGGATTTATTTTGATAGCCATAGTTGATAACAGGTATTCATAATTAATTTTATACATTCTACTTTCTCTTACAAGTTATGTAAGATTAAATGTATTATCTTCCATCTGTAATTATGAGGTCGAATAATTCTCTTTTTTCCCTACATTGTCATCCTTTTTATCTTATTGTCCATGTTCCCCATTTTCTCAAGTTTGCAGTCCTCATCACTGATTTGGGTGTTGGCAATGTAAAGTCTGGTTTTTATTGCCTCCACTGAGTCTTTTAATTCTCCTATCAATTTTCTGGTTACTTGATTTTTTAAAAAAATTTCAATTTATATCCTATTGCATCTCTGCCTTTCCGTTTTTCCTTTTTTTCTATTAAGTTCCATTCTTCTTTAACATTGCCATATGTACATGCTCCTTTTTGAGGTTACCAAATCATGTGTCTCCTAAATTTTCACCTTTTCTTATAGAACACCAGTTTCAGTAATATATATTCTTTCTCTTCTTCCTTTGTTGCTTCTGGGAAGTTTTCCATTTCATAGGTCCACACATTTGTTTTTCTGTTTAAATTTTCTTGAACTTGGTAGGTGCACTTGGGCATTTTCCAGCAGACGATTTAGTACATGTCTAAAAGTACATGTTTAGTACATGTCTAGAAGAAAGTACATGTCTCCTTCACTTTCCACATCATGAATATTGTCAAATTCCCTCTTTCAGGTTAGAACACGTAGTCCCTTTCTTAATTTACAATGTCTGGTGAGTATGGGATTGCTAAATTGCAGGAGAATATTCTCTTATTCTGATTGTGTTGGGTTCTCTGACCACGTGAGAAAATCATGTGCAGTTCTGTTAAAGTTCAGAAGGTCCTGATTAGGACTCAGGACTCTGTGATGATAGAGTCAGGGAGCAACATAGGTCCTCCTGATGGTAATTCCGATCTCCGCTTGCATTATAGTCCTTCCCTGACACGAAGTGGCAAATCTAGTGAAGAGACCTCATCCACCCTTCCTACTGGCTTCTCATCTCATCTGCTGGAGGTTCCAGTGTCTACAAGTGTGTGAGAGAGGAGCACGCTGGGGGGTTCAGATCTCCTAAGAGAGTGTGAGGGATGGGGGAGTCCTATTCTGAATTCTCCATGGTGACCTTTAACTTTTCAGACAATTAGTTCTATACCAAGTTCCGTTGTCTTCATTTTCTATAAATCAAGATTTTCTCTTTTAGCTCCAAATTCTAGACTTTCATTTTTTGATATTCATTTAGTCTGAGTATGGTGATGTATATTACTCTACCTCAAAACCCCAAGTCAAGATTAAATAGTCATTTAAGACATGATATATGTAGGAAAATACAGATGCTTATTTTAAGTATCTAAAACTCTAGGATGAATGACCGAGGCAACCGAAGTTACAACCAACTAAAGTGCCCACCCAGAAAATACCATTAGTGTAGTGGGGTCTCCTTCCAAATGCTGTGGGAGCAGACACACTGCTCTGCCATCACACCAGAATCACCTAGAGATCTCCAGCAATGATGAGGATGATGAAATCTAAGAGAGGTACCCATCTTTCGCTGTAGTGATCGTGTCCCGTTTCCTGGCTTGTTGAGGTTGCTACTATAATACAGTTTGACTGATATTATCAATTTAGAAATTAAGTTGGTCAATTTATTTTATGGGCTTGCTATTTGGAGGAGTCTGATACGTACAGAAATGACCAAAATTCAGGTGTCATAAAATTGACAATGGAGACTGGAAAAGGAAAGAGAGGGGGTGACATTTACACGGAGATGACTAGTTTCTTAGTACCTACTTGGAGTCTGAAGCCAGTCCAGCAAGAACGTGCCTGGTGAAATCTGGTCATCCTTCACTAAAGGCATTTTAGGTGCGGGTCCAAAATGGTGTAAAGTACTTACAATCCAGCATTTTGTCTGAAATGGATATCCCGTAGCTATGAGTAAGGGGTGCTTGATTCAGGGCAGAGATGGATGGGTAGTTTGCAGTAAATTATACTGGAAACATCTAGGACTGACTCAAAGCACCTCTTGATAGATTTAGTCACCTCCACACGACCCCGTATCTGTCTGAGGAATGCTGCCTTGGTAGAGTTGTAGGTGGACTCTTGCCGTGAATGGTATTTTTTAACAGTGAGTATTAGTGTTGGGATTTTCTCTTCCTTTTGTGTCATCCCATCTCTAATGACCCTGAGCCCTGGCTACAGGTTAGGAATGATTTGGGTCAGTGTTGACCAAGGTGCTCTTCTGTGAAACAGGACTGCAGAAGGTGCAGGGGAGCTGCCAAAGAAGGGCTATGTTGTATTTCTTCTTCTTGGAGATTCTACACACAGGTGAAAACAGAGGGCCATGAGTTGTTCTAGAACCTAGACACCCATTTAACTTCACTGTTTCCCATCACCCTGAAGCTCAGACACTTCTTCCCCACCCCCATGCCCAATCCCACAGCTACATTCCAGCATCTTACGAAGATTGCTCCTGGCAACAACTGTTTGTAAACCTTGTTTGAGATCATCTCAACCTCGTCTCTGATTGGCTGACAAGGCGGAAGTAACTGCAGCAGCCTACAGACTTCTCCTTGTGACAGATGGGCCATGGCTAGTTCACTTTTTTCTGTTTTGTTTAGAATTTATGTTGACAAAAAGAAAAAAAAAAAAAGGAAAGAAAAGATTTCCTGGAAACAGGGAGATGTTTGTTGTGTTT
Organism: Balaenoptera borealis; assembly: GCF_965194805.1. Taxonomy (NCBI): domain Eukaryota; kingdom Metazoa; phylum Chordata; class Mammalia; order Artiodactyla; family Balaenopteridae; genus Balaenoptera; species Balaenoptera borealis. The sequence goes on along the minus strand of NC_138875.1, from coordinate 3,040,645 downwards.
CACAAGATGCCTGAAAGGCACAAGATTCCCTTCAACTTCATCGTGAGATGATCACACTGCCTGAGGGAAACCAACAGCCAGTCTGGCATCTTGCAATGCAAATCAAACCCTGGGACTGACGAAGAAAAGACGCAAATTTGATATTCTACTAGTTTCGAAAAGGCCCAAAGTAATATTTACAAATGAGATTTTGGATGATGCCAGGAGAAACAATTTAAAAAGTAAAAATAAAACAGAAAACCATACATTTTTCTACAAGCAAATAGAAATGCAATCCTCACCATACGACTGTTTTACACAGTTGTCTTTTTTGTTGAATGTGTCCAATTGCTCATTTGTGAGGGAAACACATATGGACCCATTAGATCCTGATATGGGCTTTCTAGGTTAAACTGGGATGGGAAAATCATTTCTAGGTTCAGTGGTTTAATTTTTGGTTGACAAGGTTAAGTATATTCAATGCATAAAGGAGAAGGAGGGAGAAGGATGGGGGCCAAGGCATTAGGTTAGCAAGTTCCTCATGCAATGCTCAATCATTTGTAGTTATCATTTGCAGCTACTATTTTGTAAATATTAATTGCTATCTACTCTTTATTCTATTGTGTTCATTATCTGGGTATTTTCTCATTGTTTTATCTGAATTTTTTTTAAGAACGCAATGTGTTTTTTTATAGCTTAGGAAATGTTTTATTGGGAATTTTTGATACGGACCTTTCTAAGGTTTAGGATAAAACTATGAAAGTGCTTCTTCTTCACTTCCTTTGCTATTTTTAATTTACAGATGGCACAATGGCTTCCTCTTGAGTTTCCTATCACTTCTGTATTGCAACAATTATTTATTATTTGTAAAATTAAATCTTTACAAAAAAGCTTCCCTCATTATTCCCTCAGTCTTTTTTTTTTCCCTCCAGGGTAATAAACAGTGTAGTAGGTAAAATATTTTTCTTTTTTAGTAGAGTGAGATTTTCCATCAGATCTCTGGATAGCTGGAATGGCCTTTCACTCCGACAGCATCCTTTCTGCTAAATTTGTGCTGTTTCTTCTTCACTATTTGCCCATCTTCTTCTGGGGGAGGGGTTGACATTTTCTTCCTACCCCGTATTATAGAGCTCCATCTCATCCTGTATTCATACTTCTCTACAGCCAGTCTCTTTTTAATTTTTGTGTTCAAGAACATTTTCTTTAAAAAAATTTTTAAGCTTTTTATTTTGAATTAATTATATAATCACAAGCAATTCTGAGAAATAATGCTGTGAGATCCTGTATACTCATCCCCAGGAGTAACATTTTGCAAAACTACAGCACAGTATCACAACCAAGAAGCTGACATTCATACAATCCACTGGCCTAATTCAGATTTCACTTGTTTTACACGTACTCATTTGAGTGTGTGTCCACATTTGGTTCTGTGTAACTGTGCTCTATGCACAGGTTTGTGAGACCAACACCAGAGCAAACACAGAGCAGTTCCATGACAAGTGCCCCTATGTCGCCCTTTCACAGCCCCAGGCACGCCCATCCCCATCCCTAAGCCTCACAACCACTGATCTCCACTCTACAATGCTCTCCTTTCAGATGTTATGTAGGGATCACAGGGTCTTGAGATCAACACCTTGTTTCCTTGAACTGACCTTCACATTAACCCTGTTTTCAGTTTCTTGAAATCTTCGCTCCTGACAATGTGAGCTCCAGCTGGTACAACCACCTGCAGTAAAAGTCCCATTTTGCACCTGGAACCCAAAGGTCTCATCTTCAGCTGTTTGGCTCTCTGACCACAGCTGTTTGGTTTCACCCCTCAGCTTGCTGAGGACAAACTCTCGCACCCTTAAGACTCCCTTTGAACACTTTGGACCACTTTGCTACAACAGGACAACGGACTGCTTTTGAGTTTAGAGTGGGAAGGTCATGTGATGAGGACAGAGAAGCAGCCACGACCATACCAGGAGCTGCCTGGGGTCACAAATAACTCCAAAAGCGCCCCTTGCACAGCCGGCATCTCGCTAACTTCCAGAAGGGGGCGCTATCATATTTCCTGGTCTAATTCTTACAGGTACCATCTTGGGTAGTACTATGTAGCAAGTATCGTGCTGAATATGTTTATACAATTCACTCACTCTGTGTTCACAGCGTCTCTACCATCAGGTACATCAGGTCTACAAACCTGAGAGTAAGGAACTTTCCTCTAATCACGCAGTGGGTAGAGAAGGACTAGAATTTGCCATTAGGATCAAAGGTCCTTCTCAGAATAGCACTGCATTCTTAGGAATGCATTCTTAGGAATGCAATCAATCTCCCTGAAGCTAAAGTTCATGAGTCCCTACAATGACATATTATACACTCTTCTCCCTTCTGGGATCGTTTCTTTTTTGTAATCTTCCTCTAATTAGGAATCCTTTAGAATAAATTTCCATGTGATCTATAAGATAATATATACCCTCTTGTAAAAATTTGTTTCATTTATACTTACACTTTTACACATTCTTCTTTATCATCATTGTTATTTTTTTCTTTAGAATCTCTTCCATTATTTTTCTTCATTCTACAAAATACCAATATATCATTTCTAACACAGTATCCAATTTCCTACCCCACACCTCATATTGAGGTTAGAGCCCTTCTGATCAAATTCTTAGTCTTTTCTTTAAGTCTTTGTGAGATGCATGTTGCCCACTGTCTACCAGCCCATCATTCAGATGTCATAAGCAGCGATCCAGAAAACTACATGCTCTTGCTTTTATTTTTAATCTAGTTACACATATTCTACATCCTTTTTCCTCTTTCAAAGTCAATAAAAATAAGTTCCAGGATTTTTTTAAGGTCTCTCATTTATTCTCACATGAATCAGCAGAAATGAGTAACAGTCATATGTTTGATGAATCTTAGCAGTCCTTCCACCATCCCTGGGAAGACAGAACCTCTCATTACCCACGTTAAGGCGATGTATGATTGCCTTCAGACCTCTCATAGAAAACCACGATGTGCCCCGTCCCTGGAGTGAACTCACAGATACCTGAGGCTTTTTGTTCCCTGGAGGTGTGTCAGATGTCAGGTCTTTAGATGAAACATCTTTGTTCTGTGTGGCAAAAACTTAATAAACTATTTTTATTGAATTCTGACTTCTATTTACTAACCTTTTGGCAGGACACTTGTATCCTCACCATATTTTAAACGTTTTTCATCATTTTTTTGTTTTGGACAATTTTCTCCATCCTAATTAGGAACTCTTTATTAGCTCTAACAAACAGAGAGAGAGAGAGAGAGAGAAAGGGAATTTCTCAAGTCTTTTCTTCCTCCACCTGGGAGTCCAGCTTGATAGGACATCCAATTGCTGTGATGACTTCAAGCAAGAGGAGTGCCCAACCTTCCAGTCAATGGAAACAGTTTTCAATCACCTTACATGGGATCTGAAGTTGAATTGGAGTTTTTCTGCTTTACAAGAACTTCACCTCTAATATATGTGCTCACTTTTGAGCTGCTAGTGACTCCAGGCTTCTGGGGAATCTGTGTCTGAGTTGCTGGATTGTTCAACCTCTTCTCAAGATACAATTTTACTATATTTACTCCATATTAAACCTTGGCCAAAAAAAATCACATCATGTGACGTGTGCAATCCAGTGCCCCACTTCAGCTCCGCACACACAACAGCACAAATAAATCACCCTCCTGTTTCCCATTATCGCACTGCCTTGTTTCATCCCAGGTCCCTCCCAGGGTCATATAAGTCTGGGATATGGTTCCTTAATTAGTAACATTATATGATTTCTGTGAACAAGTATCTAATTTCTTAATCACTAGACAGGGGGAAGGGGGAAGAAAAAGCTATAGAAGCTTTGGGAAAATATCTGTTCTAACACCTATCAACTAGAAGTATGAATGTTATTTTTTCAAAAATAATAAAAGAAGAGAGAAAAAATCTCCAATAAACTATTGAGGTGTGCAAAACACGACATCCAAGATTCTGAACCACAGTGTAACTTAAAAGTTGTACTTCTAGTTGATCTGAATTTTATTTCTTCCTCTGGATAATACCGAGTCAGAAACTCCCTGGAAGTCTAACATAAAATAATTAGATGGGCAACATATCATGTATCCAGTCTTGTAAGAAGAAAATAGAAAGATTTTTTAGCTTTTTTTTTTTTTTTTTTGGTCTGATTTTTAAACCCTCGGGTGTGTCAAGAAGTGGAATTTAAGTAAGTACTAGAAACTTCTGAACACTGCTGTTCTTCACCTTGTCAATTACTTTAGGGTGGTGTGGGATGGCAGGAACGTGTCTGTTTGATTTTTGTCCTTTCTCTTTCTCCGTGAGTTTCTGAGTTTCCCAGTTATTCAACTAAGAACAAATTGCTGTTCATACGGATGCAGTGCCATGATTTCTGATTTGCTGGCTGTCATTCCCGTTAATACCAACTAGGCTGTCAGACTGTCACTCCTGCTTGCTGTTTCGATTTGTTCTATACAAGGAACTGGGTTCGTGAAGAAGATGGGGGAGAAATAAAAACCCTGCTTTTCTCTTGGAAGTACACAGGGGTTATGCAAAGGCGTCAGGGAAAAAAAGCACATACACCACTCTTACTAGCAAAAATTAATTGCTAAGCACATAACTTGGAGATTTTTTGTAAGCGGAACAAACACTCCTCTTGGAGCTTGAAATCTGGTGGAGTTCAGATCAGCTCTCAGGGATATTTCCATCCACATTCTCAAGTTGCTTCATCTGACAGAGCCCAAAGCACAGTTCTCCAAATGAAGAATAAGGCTCCGTTTCTCGGAGCACACTGCCTTGCGTGGCTGTCTTCCAGCACCTGGCAGGCAGCTCGGAGTCGCACGTGCCTCTCGCCCCAGAGAAGACCTGGTCCTCTCAGAGCAAGCAGTGGAGGGTCTAGTGGGGTCTAACTGCAGTGCCATGTTCATTCCAGTTTCGGGCAGAATTTCAGTCTATGCCTTTAAAGAACTACATCCTCTGTTGAGAGCCTGGCACAATAATTGTCATCCAACACTCCTCCCACCCAATGCCAGTGTTTCTCCAGTTCTGATCTCATTTCCCTGCTCAGCCAAGGTTCCCCCTTGGTACCCAGTTCCCACACAGAGGGTAAGTGGCCCTGCTCATAGGCAGATGGGTTTGTGAACGTCCCAGAGTCCTGGTGTTGATTGAAGTTGACCAGGAAGCCGGACTCTGGACCCTGCCCTCTGGATCTCAGAGCTTCCTCCTCTGAGGAAGGAGAGGCTCCCTCCCCCGCGGGCCTCCCTCCAGGCAGTGCCTCCCCCACCTCCTGTCTGAATGGACCGCTGCTCTCTTGCTCTTTGCTCCTGCCCATCCCCAGGTGTCTTATATAGTTCCTGCCCTCCTTTGAGAAATGAATCTTAGATATTTTCTTTGCGTCTTTGTCTCAGCTCTGGGGGAAGAAAAGAAGAACTTCACCCACAGAAAGCCTTTCACCAACACCCTTTAAAGACTCACACACCCCATGCTTGAAACTTCTTGGTGAGAGACCCCTACTCAGAGGGACCCTTCCATGGGGGAGAGCCTTTCCTCCTGGGAACATGAGACCTGCTAAGGGTGGACCGTATGAAGACTTCTATCATGTGTTCTTTTAAGCCTCTCGACTCCGGGCTAAACATCTTCATGTCTAAATCTCTCTATTCGTCTCACCAGCATCATAAATATTCACTTCTGTCTGACAAGATCCTTTGTAAAATGAGATTTCTAGATAGAACACAATGTTCTAAGGTGATCAGCTCAGCCTAAGGAAGCATGCTGAATTTCCTTCCCATGATCTTTTTACTCTATCCCATTTATGCAATCTAAATTACAGTTGGCTTTTCCTCTTTTTTACCAGCTATAGTGTATCAATGGATTACATATTCTTTGTTGTTCAACTAAGATACACCAAATAACTACGAGGAAAGCAAACAATTGAGTCATTCAGATGTTTGGTATCAAATATCATATATTTAAATCTTACAGATGTTTCGAACTAATTTTCCATCTGAATCAGAAATTTAGTCATGTTAGGTTCACCAATAGTTTGCAATAATTTGAAAGAGGAAAAATGGCTTCTAAAAGCAATTGAGTATGAAGTGAATTAGAAATTAAGCTTATACTCTAAAAGAAAAAAAATGGTAATTGAGTGAAGCAATGCAATTTCCATGTTTTCTAGAACAGAAGTCAACTTTTCTGTTGTAACCTGTATGACCAATCATGTGACAAATGCCTTTGCAGGAAAATGATGCTTTCTGCAATTCAGGGGACACTTGTAGTAAACACCACCGTTCTCCTAACCCCTCAAGGAAGTAAATCGGAATAAAAATGAGCAAGCTATTGCAAATGTCATTTAAGATAGTTTACAGAATTAAATGTTTGAGGAATAAAAATGCAACTTGTAGAAGAAAGCACAGAAGAATATTTTCATTACTTTGAGGTAGGGAACAAAATCTCTTAGATAGAATACAAAAATCATTAACTATTAAAAATATTGATAAATTGCACTTCGCTGACGTTGTCCTGTTTAACAAAAGACACCAGTATTAGACTCAGAAGTCAAGCCTCACACCGGGGGAATATATTTGTAATACATCAATTCAACAAAGGCGCTTCACAATAACAATATCTCAGTGAGCCTACAAAAAGGCATTCACCACCATTTGTCATCTTGAAAATGCAAATTAAAACCACAGTGAGATGCTTCTATGCTGCCAATTGTTGGTGAGTATGTGGAACAAGTGGGGCTCTCGTATGTTTCTGATGTGGGTACATAAGGCTACAAAATCTTTGGAAAACTGTTAGGCAGTGCAAACTAAAACTAAACGTGCCTACACTCTGACCCAGGAAGTCCACTCCTGGGTCCATAGCCAAGACATGCCTAAGAGTCTTCCCAACAGCTCTGTTCATAGAAATTAGAAAATAAAAACAAGCCGAAGTTCTAACAACTGAAGAATAGATAAATAAGTCATGATATATTTATACAAGGAAATACTACACAACAATTAAAAAAAGAAAAAAAACTACTGCTATCTGCAACAGCACAGGTAAATATCACAGACTCAAGTTCGGTAGATATGAAAGCGTATAAACTGTATGAGGTCATTTATATGGGATTTAGTAACAGACAAAACCAACCTATGACGTTAGAAATCTGAATAGTGGTTCTCTGTGTGTGCTATTTTATTTATTTATTTATGGCTGCATTGGGTCTTTGTTGCTGCGCACGGGCTTTCTCCAGTAGTGGCGGGCGGTGGTTACTCTTCCTTGCGGTGCGCGGGCTTCTCATTGTCGTGGTTTCTCTTTGTTGTGGAACACAGGGCTCTAGGCGCACAGGTTTTAGTAGTTGTGGCACACAGGCTCAGTGGCTGTGGCACACGGGCTTAGTTGCTCCGCAGCATGTGGGATCTTCCTGGACCAAGGATCGAACCCGTGTCCCCTGCACTGGCAGGCAGATTCTTAACAACTGCGCCACCAGGAAAGTCCCCTCTCTGTGTGCTATTGACTGGGAAAGGGCAGTAAGGGGAATTCTAGGGTGCTGGAATGTTCTATACCTTAATATCAATGGGGTTACAGAGATGTATGTATATATGAATAAAGTTCATCAAGCTGTACATTTAAATTAGCACACTTTGCTGTATTATGTCATATTCTAATAAAGAAGTAAAAAGAATGGATTATGGAGGAATACAGGTGGGTGGTGAGACTTACCCAGTTCTGCTTTCACTTTAGAATATAGAAAGCTGGAACCCTAACAACAAGAGAGATGTGGATAAACTATAAAATCATTATGTTTTGTTGAAACCATCAGAGAGGTTATGTCACAAGGAAAACAAGTAACCTTAAACCAAAGGAAAGACAGTCATTCCCCCACCCCCTCACCGGGAGGGGCGGCAGGAGGGCAGACGTGTGTGCTCACCCATCACCTATGGCAGAGGCAAGGAACAGGAGATCCCAGGCACCACACAAGTGGGTAAGAAGAACTCGGTTAAAAATTTAAAGCATTTCAAACTTTTAGGTGTGAGAGAGTAGACATCCTGGAAGTGTCAGATGCTGGAAGGTTTGTGTCCATTTACGAGCTTCTTTTCTCAGATGTCCAACAGATGCTGATGAGAGGTCCTGGGTAGAGTGGGAGAGCAAAGAATGACTCGACCATGATGCAGGCCTGGAGAGGAGGACGGCCACTGCCGTGGGATGGGCATGGAGCCCTACCTGATGCTTCCTCCTTATGCAATGAGGGTCTCCTTCTGGAGGAGAGGCAGAAAGCATGCCGCCATCCACTGGCATAGGCAGACTCACTGCGGCCAGGTGGGGAATAAGAGGAAACACCTTCTACCTGGAAACTGCTAGGCCCATGACCCAATAAACTACACCAGGAAAAAGGCAGAAACTCTTTCTTAAACAAGAGCCACCAAAGGCACAAGACAGCAATCAGCTGCAAGAGAAGGAAGGTCAGACTCTGTGGGAAGCCCCAGCCCTGAGACTCAGGCACACAGAGCCTGCTAAAGACCAGGGCTGGGAAAGAAGCATGCAAGCCAGAGGGCAACAGGATGCCATCTTAAAGCACTGGTAAAAATGGAAACCATAAATCTGGAATTCCATACCTAGCCAAAATATCTATCAAAAATGAGGTCAGAATAAAGACTCTTAAAGGGAAACAAAAGCTGAGAGAATTCAACAGCAGCAGATCATCAGGGAGAAAAACTAGGATAGCAGTCCAGAACTTAGACAAGAACTCTGCACATGATTAAAAGGAAGTTTTCTAATTTTTAATCTCTCTAAATAATCACTATTTCATGCAAAAATGCTAGCAATGCATTCTGGATTTATAGCAGATATAAAAGCAAATGTATGGCAACAGTAACACAAAAAACTGTAGGAAGAAATTAGAAAGATACTGTTATGTTTTTTACAGTTCATGTGAAACGTATACTATATATATATATATATATATATATATATATATATATACGCAACCACAAAATATGTTTGATGTTTTGTTTTATTTAGAACAGTTTCATGGTCACAGCAAAATTAAGAAGACATGTACAAATACCTGTACATAAATGTCTAGAGCAGAATGATTCATGATGACTTGAACTGGAAACAATCCAAATATCTTTTAATTGGTGAGTGGATAACCAAACTGTGGAACGTCCATACAATGAAATACTATTCAGTGGCAAATAAGAAGAAACTACTGATACACACAATATGGATGAATCTTAAATACATTCGCTAAGTGGAAGAAGCCAGACCCCAAAAAGCTGCATATTATATAATGTTCTGGAGAAGATAAATTATAGAAATAGACCAGTGTTTCCCAAGGTTTGGGGCTGGGGTGAGGGGTTACTGCAAAGGGACACAAGGAAACTTTTAGGAGTCAAGGAAATGTTTTGTACATTGATTGTGGTAGTGGTTATGCGGCTACTTGCATTTTTAAAACACTAATAAAGCTGTACACTAAAGGAGAATTTTACTTTTGTGAATTATAACTCAGTACATTTGTTTTTAAAATGATTAACGTGATCTGTACTGTTTGCTATAGACAAAACTTAACCTATTTGTAGATTTTGGTAAAAGAGAAAAATAATAATGATCATTTCTGATTTAAAAAGTTGAATGCAATGAACCAGAGGAATCACTAATTAGCTGATGTCAGGACACTTACACATATTTCATGACTAGTTCATGAAGTGTCTGTGACTGTCCCTCCCAGTCACCATTGCATCCTCATCCCTTACAGTTACAGCCTCTGTTGTCTGTTTCCAATTGGATGACAGTAGTAAAGAGAAGACACATTACCCACTTGAATACCTGTGAGGAGAGTGAATGTATAGTTTTACACGTACAAGGTTTAGGTATCTCAAACTCCTTGCAACATTCAGAAGCTACAATTTTTAAAAGATCTTTGAATTGTAGCTTGGAGAAGGGTCAATGCAAAACGATGTCTACTTCTTATTCTGCATTTGACACACCCAACCTGTGGTCCATGAGAGAGGACAAGAGGCAGGAACACCACACCTCACTGTGATTTCCCTTCCCCCTTCCTGTGGGCGCCTCCCCATGAGTGAACCCAGCTGGTTGGTAGAGGACTAAGAACTTGTCGATGTCGTGCTTTAGGGTCAGGCTCAGGGGGCACACAGCTGGACGGAGTGGAGCCTGGATCCCAAGGGACATGAAAGACACCCAGTATAGTATCCTTCCTTGAAAAGAACATTTCCCTTTGATGTGTCAAAATTTATCTCTCTTACCCCTCATGGCTTATGTTTTGGGAGTCCTAAGAAATCCTTGGTCTAAACGCTTTCTGGGATCGCTGTACATCAGTTTTTCAGAGATTTGAGGTTTAATTCTACTTTCCCTTGGATACCTTTCAGTAAGTCACAGGGCTTTGACAAGAATGCCTTTAAGGGATAAATCGATTCCATAAATCTAATTATTCCAATTAAGAATCGGGAAAGTCATAATTAAGTAGTTAGAGAATGCTTGTTTTTCTTTTGTGAACAAGAGAAATGTAAAACTATTTGAAGCTCTGCACAAAGCCATAGGAGAAAGAATGGCCCTGATATTAGCATGATGGTTAAAAGAACCACCTTTTGAGGCCAGCCTGCTTATGTATAAATTCTAGTCTAATGGTTAGCTATGTGATCTAGGATAAATTACTTATCTTTTCTGTCTTGGTTTTTTTGTTTGTTTTTCATCTGTAATACAGGGTTAATAACAACCCTTCATGAGTTAATACATGTACACTTCTTAGAACAGTACTGACATGTATTGAGTGCCTTAAAGGTACTTTCCATAAAGTAAAATATGGCATACCTTTAAACAACTAATGACATGTAGGAACAGAAATCAATTTGACCTTGATGTTTTAAACATTCTCTTTCAAGGGGCACAGATTTCATGAACTAGGTTCACATTTTTTTCCCATCAGTCCAAACTATTTGGTTTTGAAATAAACAAAATGATACAGTCCTAACTGTGAGGTTTGTTATTGTCTTTTTAATTTTTTAAAAGAATTCATGGACAGATCGGAAGAATGTAAATATTATAATAACTTAATAAAAATGTAATGGGACAGTCCGCCAGCTTTGGAGGTGAAGAAATTAAAGGCGGCTTGGACTTGCTGGGTCCTACCTCCAAATACTCACATTGGGGGTTAGGGATTCAGTGTATGAATTTTGAGGGGACACAAATGTTCAGTCTGTGCAACATCTAATTTAAATTATGGTGTTAACCACCAGAATAACTGAAGATGATATTTTTTGAATGGGAATTGGAAATAGAAAATGAGATGCTTATTTTTTAATTACTTAATGTATTGTTGGCATTATTTTTTATTAGGTACATATATTACTTTCAAAATAAAAAGAAACATAATTTAAAAGAGGCACCCCAAATACTGGTTGCAAAGTAATGTCCTTGTTCTGGGGTTATTTTTCTGGATTGAAGGGAAGAGAAGGCAGGAACATTGCTGAAATCATTGTCAAAAGACTTGGGAAATGAATTAAAAGAGAAAACAATCTTCATGAATTTTCATAGGGAAATATAGTTTTAAATGTTGTTTTCTTTTGTTTTTAAAAACACATTTTCCTCTTAAAGTTTTTAATCATTAAGTCTTTACAAAGGAAAGGAAATATGAATCTTGCCATAATTGAGATATAAGAAAACTTCAAACACAGAGGGTATTTTTTATGATTCCTAAGGGGAAAATCTGAGTTATTTAGAATGAGAAACTGAATAACAATGATGTGTGCATAGCTTTAAAAATAATTTGTTGGTGGCTGTTACAGTTTAAACCAGTAACTTCTTACTGCTTTGTATGGTAAATAGCTTTTTTTGATTTCCAAATTGCAAGGACAACTTAGGGTGAAGATCAGGTGTCTGGATGATATGAAATAAACAAGACTGTCAAAATGGCAGAAGAATGGCACACACCTGCCCCGGATACTGACACAACGCCTATTTCTGGAAGCATTTGGGCTCCAGGGAGTACTTGGAGGATCCAGAGGCTACTTAGTCAACCAGCCAGTTCTGGAGTTAGTTAATTCTGGAATTCATAATTCAATGCACATACAGCTGGTGTTTGAAGCCAGGAGATCTTTAAACTGTCTCTACTAAGAACTTTTAGTCCCAGCTCTTCTTGGGAAGACAGAAACTCTTCTTTAAAAACAGAAGGGAAAAAAAAAAAAAAAAAAACAGAAGGAAAAGAAGGCCAAGGTTAAACAGTGTGCTGGGAAGTTAATGGAAATAAATAACAAGTGATAAAATAGCTCGCCTGAAATTTCTCAGGACTGCATGTTCATGGGGGCCCTAGACTCCTATTTGGGTTACAGTACTGAAAATGGCCCTCTACTGTGGTTCCCATGAGTTTCTCCTCTCATTCAGCAAAGTATAGAGCTAAAGAATTTTTTTAAAAACCCAACTACCATAATTACCGGCTGTTCAAGGTGAGCTATCATTTACCTTAATATTTAGAGGTAGAATCACCTTAAAATTTCCTTCATTTTTAAATCTCACTTTTAACCAAGTGGAAGAGTTATCTCTACCAACCATTTCTAGCAGCCTACCTAAAAATCTGTCTATTCCACAGTATTTTCTAAATCAATGTTTAGCTAATGAAGCACAACTGCCACAGGTTTTCACTTTACTATTTTAATGTGATCTCCATGGCACTGTAGGAGTCTTAAGTTTCCATACGCACATATCCCTGCACTTTCCCTGTCACAAGAAATATATATTCATTTTAGAGTTGCAGGGGCAATTATAGTAACCAGCTGATGCCTCTAGCAGCTAGTCAGAGTGATAGCCTGAAAATTCTCAGCTTCTCAGGAGACCACATCATTGCCTCCGGTGGATGCAAACCCCACGTACAGTGGTCTCCAAGGCAATGACCCCGCCAGGCTAGATGAAGTTTCTAACCAACACATCACTTTGTAAAAGCATTCTGAACATCACTTAAGAGGCTAAAGAAGGAAGTTCATAAAATAAGAAGACATCTGTTGCCTCCTATGTCTTGGAGCCTTATATTGTCAGGTTCCTGTGGATAGCTTTTGGTCCACTCAGATTTCTAGAACAGCCAGAAATCTTCCCAGTGAGCTTTTTAGAGTGTGCACATCAGAACTTCAACAGCCATATTATGAGGTAATAAATATAATACCGATGTGAGTCATTTCCTGAAATACCTACGATTCACATGGTAAAAGACTGCAGCAGCTACAACCAAATCAAATTGAAGGGAGAAAAAAAAAACACACACACATATCGTCAAATAACAAACAAGAACTCAAGTGATTCCTTGGTAGAAGAAAAGGACCAGATTGCTGGGATTCCCTCAGGTTTTATTATGAGTGTCCATATCCGGTTACCCTTTATTGCCTCAAAACATGAATGCATCTGTCTTTGACGGTGCTTATTTTTTCCAGTCATTTCCCACTGCATTAGTGACAAAAGCCCATCCGATGGTGTCATTCGATTTCAGCTTTATCACATCGTTATACTCAGAAGGACAGAATGCAATTTTTTAAAATAAAGTAAGACAATGATTTTTGCCACCTGAAACCTGCTTTGAAGACTCACATGAAAATAGAAGGTTGGGGTGAGGCAGGTAGATGGAAGAATAAAAACATCTCCACTTTAAAAAATTTCTGCCTGTTGAAAGAAAACTACACATAATATAAAAGCACCTGCATAGCACAGTTCCCGAGGCTAAACAGCAATTTGGATTGGCTATTTAATCTAAAATTTCATTTTAGGGGTTCTTGCCAGGATATTCTAATGAAGCGATCTTCCAAATGAGTTGCCTTACTGGATTCCATGAGGTCCTCCCTATTCAAACATCAAGACCAGGAAAGCACAAGCTCGATGCCTGGCCCCCGCTGTGTTTGTGGTTCTTTACTCACCTTCCTGCTTGCTCAAGTGACGTCTCTGATTCACCTCCCATCTATGTCTTACCTGTCCTTCCAGGCAATGCCTTTGAGACATTTGGCTTTTCTTCCCTGAACCCCAGTGGCTCTTTATACTTTATAGCTTATGTGGCTTATACAGCTATTCATGAAATCACAGGCTCACAGAATCACAGAGTTGTGATCAAGTAGGTCAGTCAAAGCTCCTAAAGTCAGGAGATTGGCATGCTGCCATTCTAGCCATCAGCATAGGGTCTGTATGATGATGGGCATCTGGTGGAACTTTTCCTACCTCCAGTTTTTTCATTTCAGAGTTGCTGTGTTAAATGGGAAAAATGTGAATCCCTCAGTATCTAGCTAAAAGGTCCTCCCAAAACACTCTCCATGATGTTTCCAAATCCTCCGTCCTCTGTATGATGCTATATGATGTAGTATGTACCCAACTCCATTATGGCATGACTATATTCTACCACAGTTTATTATTACGTATATGCTTCCCCTACTTGATGGTGTCTCAAAGATAAGGATTTGCCTTTATTTACATCTGGGCTATCTCCAAGGGAGGGAAATGCCTAAGAGTAAGCACTTAATAATTTACTAACTTATATACTTGATGAATGAATAAATGTTCACTGTAGATCATAAAGCACCACATAAACATAAGGTGTTACTAAATGGCCAAGAAGTTCATTCATTTTTTTCCATGAGATGGCTCTAGTAGCGCTTTGTTGTCTTTAACTTCATTTGAAACAATTTTGTTAGATTGTATGTGACAGCTGTCATATCAGCAGGGATTTTTAAAAAAATTATCAAAATTGGTAAATTTTTGTGTCACAATTTTAATATTGAAGATGGAAGAAAAAAAGCAACGTTTTTGGCATATTATGCTTTATTATTTCAAGAAAGGTTTAAATGCAACTGAAACGCAAAAAAAGATTTGTGCAGTGTATGGAGAAGGTGCTGTGACTGATCAAACGTGTCAAAAGTGGTCTGTGAAGTTTCGTGCTGGAAATTTCTCGCTGGACGATGCTCCACGGTCGGGTAGACCAGTTGAAGTTGATAGTGATCAAATCGAGACACTAACAGAGAGCAATCAACGTTATACCACACGGGAGATAGCCGACACACTCATTTGCACCAGCTTGGTTATGTTCATCACTTTGATGTTTGGGTTACACATAAGTTAAGCCAAAAATACTTTCTTGACCACATTTCCCCATGCAATTCTCTACTTAAACATAACGAAAACGTTCCATTTCTAAAACAAATTGTGACGGGCGATGAAAAGTGGATAATGTACAATAATGCGGAACGGAAGAGATCATGGGGCAAGCAAAATGAACCATCACCAACCACACCAGAGGCCTGTCTTCATCCAAAGAAGGTGATGTTGTGTATATGGTGGGATTGGAAGGGAGTCCTCTATTATGAGCTCCTTCTGGAAAAACAAAGGATTAATTCCAACAAGTACTGCTCCCAATTAGACCAACTGAAAGCAGCACTCGACAAAAAGTGTCTGGAATTAGTCAATAGAAAACGCATTATCTTCCATCAAGATAACGCAAAACTGCATGTTCCTTTGATGACCAGGCAAAAACTGTTACAGCTTGGCTGGGAAGTTCTGATTCATCTGCCCTATTCACCAGACATTGCACCTTTGGATTTCCATTTATTTTGGTCTTTACAAAATTCTCTTAGTGGAAAAACATTCAATTCCCTGGAAGACTTTTCTTATCATGTAAATTATAATCTTCTTAAACCTAACAATCGTGTAATCTAATTCTGTATAACTTGTTGCCATTTCAAAAATGCCCAGTAAATGTTTGAAAATAACAACAATGATACTTGTTATGGTTATTATTTTGATGATGAAAATTTATTTTGGATGATAATATTTTGGAGCTTTTGTCATATTTTCAATATCCACGTAAACTAGCATATCCTTGTAAACCAGTACAATACAATTATTGGATTAAAGAATAATGTAAGACTTGCTTTTGGAAAACAGAGGTAAAATTATTAAGCAAAATTTGAACTTGTGTTACTGTGGTTTATTGTATTTTGTTTTTAGATAAGTGTCTACATTGTTTTATAAAATGATACATGCACTTAGCCTTATGGAATGGTAGTTGACTGGATAATCTGAGATCCTGGAGAAATTACAGCAAAGTGATTTATAATCCTTTGAAAAACTTAGTGGAAAATAGGGGGCCATCTTCAAGGAAAAATGGAATGAAAAACAAAATTAAAATGATAGAAAACCCTGATCATTGGGAATTAAATAAATATACAATCAAGACTTGTTCTAGAGGTAAATGGTGGTATCAGCTGTTAAAAATCTATTCTCTGAGACCACAGCAAAGTGGGGGGCAGGGGGATGGAATAAACCTGGAACTCTCACATTAACTCCTAAATCAGGACCCTCCAAGGGGTTTAATGTGACCCCAAGTTGGTGGCACTTATTGATTCCCAGAAGAAGCAAATACAAATTTCTAGAAGAAATCAACTTCAATTTAGGCCTCAGGTTTTCACAAGTTACATGCAATAAAACATGAATGCAAAATCTTACCACTGGTGAAAGTCCCCAGAAACAGCAATCAACAGGCCCCTAGAAACTTTGGATATTGGAGTAATCAGTGGGGAATAGAAAAGTATGAAATCATTATGGAAATAAAAGGTAGAATTAAAGACAATTTTTAAAAAGGAATCAGAGACAATATATCATATCCTAGAATTCTTGAAAAAGAATGAAGTGGATTTTTTAGAAATGAAAAATTTGACTACTGAGATTAAAAACCCAGTAGATGATTTAAACAGGCACAAATAATGCAGAGAATTATTGAATTGGAAGCTGGATGTGAAGAAGTTACCCAGAAAACACCACACTGATCAAAGAAATTGGGAATAGGAAAGAGTTAAGGAAATATGAGGTAGAATAATGTTAAAATGTAGTCTCAGAGGGAAGAAGAGAGATAATGGAGAAGAGGTATTATTTGAAAAGAAAATGGATGAATATTTTCCAGAAGTGATGAAAGGAAGGAATCCACTGATAAAAGAAGTGCAATGTACACAAACAGTATAAATTAAAAAAAGAAATCTACATCCGATACAGTTGAATACTAAAAATTCTCAAAGGAAAAAAAAATCCAAAAATCAGCCAGAGAGAAAAGAGAAATCACTTCCATATGAAAGAACAGAATGAAAGGACATTTCTCAGTAATAACAAAATAAATCAGAAAAATTTTGAATATTATCTTCAAATTCCTGAGATAAAATAATTGTCCAAACTAGAATTATGAACCCAAAACTAAATTTCAAGAAAAAGGAAAGACGCAGAACCATTTAAATTGAACAAAAGAGAGAATCTGCTCCCAACAAACCTACATGAAGTAAAATTTAAAAGGCGTTATCAGAGGAAGAGAGGAAATGGTCCCAAAGAAAAATGAGGAGGAGTCATGACTAAAGAAATAGGGATACATGTGGGTAAATCTAAAGAAACATTTGTGTACAAAATAAAATTAATGTTTAATAGTAGGGTTTAAAAAACAGTTCCAAAAGACATTATTGTTACACAAAGCTAGACTTAGAAGAAATTGTTCTAGCTACTGTATGTTCCAGATATTTGCAGCATATTGAAGAGGACATTGTTATGAAGTCACTTTTATTGGTGTATAGTCCTGTAAGTTTTAACATGTGCATAGATTCTTGTAACCACAACGAAAAACAGGAGAAACAGCCACTCAAAACCCCCAGTGAATTCTCTCACGTTATCTCCTTGCAGTCAACTCATCCTGCCACCCTTAAGTCCTGGCAACCATGAATATGTTCTTTTAATATGTTCTTTATCCTTATATTTTTCCCTTTATCAGAATGCCATCTAAATGGAGTCATACCGTATGTAACCTTTCAAGATAAGCTTCTTTCACTCAGCATAATTCATCTGAGATTCATCCAAGTTATTGCGTGTATCAATAGTTGGCCCTCTTTATTGCTGAGTAGTGTTCCATTGTATAGGTGTACTCATGGTTTATCTCTTCACCCATTGAAACATATTTGTTTTATTTTCAATGTGGTTGCATGTGAACAATTCTGCTCTGAACATTTGTGTACAGGTTTTTGTGTGAACATAAGTTTTCTTTTCTACAGGATAATTCTTGAAAGTGAGATTGCTGGGTCATATGGTAAATGTATGTTTAACTTCAGAAGAAGTTATTAAACTTTTCCGGAATGGCTATACCATTTGGCATTAACATGAGCAATGCATGAGAGAACCGGTTGCTGTAAGTCCTTGTCAACACTTGTTATTTTCTGTACTCTTTATTTTAGTCATTCTAATAAGTGTGTAATGGCTTCTCAATTGTGGCTTTAATTTGAATTTCCCTAATTACTAATGATGTTGAGAATATTTTCATTGATAATCTGTGTTTACTGATAATTTATGTATCTTCTTTGGTAAAATTTCTGTTGAAATCTTTGGGCCGTTTTCATTGGGATTTTGTTTTCTTATTGTTGAGTTTTAATGATAGATTCTGGATACAAGTCCTTTAATGAATATGTCACTTGCAAATAATTTCTCCAGTCTGTGCCTTCCTTCTCAGTATCTCTACATGGCATTCTTTGCAAAGCAAAAGTTTTAAATTCTGAATATTAAAGAAATCCAATTATTTTCTTTTATGCATCATGCTTTCAGTGTCATATTAAAACCCCTTGCCTAACCCATAGTTATAAAGAGTTCCTTCTATGTTTTATTATAAAAGTTATATTGTTTTATGTTTTACATTTAGATCTATGATCCATTTGAGGTAATTTGTAAAGGTATGAGATTTAGGTTGCGGTTCCTTTCTTTGTATATAAATGTCTTTCCATCTTTTCAAAAATCAATTGACCATATTTGAGTGGGTCTATTTATACTCTCTATTCTCTTCCACTGGTCTGTGTCTACACTTTGACCAATTCTACACTGTTTTGATTATTTTAGCTCTAGAGCACACCTTAATAATCTGAGCCTCCCATTTTGTTCTTTTTCAAAATTGTTTTAGCTATTCTAGTCCCTTTACACTTCCATCCACTCATTAGAACCAGCTTGCAAATAGCTACAAGAATCCTGCTTGGATTTTGATTGTGATTGCAATGAACCTATGGATCAATTTGCAGAGAATTGGCATTCTGACTATATTGTCTTCCAATGTATAAACGTGGTAGAGTCTCTCCATTTTTATGCCTTTTGATTCTTTTCATCAGCATTTTTTTTTTTTAGTTTTCACAATATAGATCCTATACATAATTTTGCTAGGCTTATAAACTAGATATTCCATTTGGAGTGGAAATATTGTAAATGATACTCTTCTAAATTAATATT
This sequence comes from Balaenoptera borealis, assembly GCF_965194805.1. Classification (NCBI taxonomy): domain Eukaryota; kingdom Metazoa; phylum Chordata; class Mammalia; order Artiodactyla; family Balaenopteridae; genus Balaenoptera; species Balaenoptera borealis. The sequence continues at coordinate 3,021,405 of NC_138875.1, read as the reverse complement.
TCTAGTTGTTCATTGGTTGTTTATAGAAATAAAATTGATTCTGGTATGCTGACCTTGTATCTTGTATTCTATTATACAACCTGTCTATATCCACATATTAGCTCTAAGAGGTTTTTGGGTTTTGTTAGAATTTTTTATTTATTTAATGTAAACAACCAGGTCAACTGAGAATAGGGATGGGCTTGCTTTATATCTTCCTTTCCAAAGGGGTATTTTTTTCTTCAAAAAAATTTTTTTTCTTTTGCCTCATTGAGCTTGTTAGGACTTCAATGTAATATTATTTGAGAGGGGTAACACTGAGCATCCTTGTCTGGATATCAAACATGGAGGAAAAGAAATGTCTCCATAATTAATAAATTTGCTACAGATTTTGTGTAGATGTTCGTTATCAAACTGAGGAATTTCTCTTCTGTTTTTAGTTTTCTGAGAGTTTTTGTTGTAAGTTTTGTTTCGTTAAATGCTTTCTGTGCCTAGTAAGATAATCATGCTGTATTTCTTCTGTTGATGCATTGTACACTGCTGGTACATTATATTGATATTTGAATTTTGCAAATATTTTATAATATTTGAATGTTGAAACAGCATTGCATTTCTGGGTATGCTATGGTAAGCAGCTGGGCCCATGAGCCACAATTACTGAGCCTGCACGTCTGGAGCCTGTGCTCCGCAACAAGAGAGGCCGCGATAGTGAGAGGCCCGCGCACCGCGATGAAGAGTGGCTCCCGCTTGCCAAAACTAGAGAAAGCCCTCGCACAGAAACGAAGACCCAACACAGCCATAAAAATTAATTAATTAATTAATTAATTAAAACAACAACAACAACAACAACAAAAACTCATTGAAAGAACGCACTGAAATATAGTTAAAGAGGACACTGTCAAAACTTGTTCTTATAAAGGTGACATACAATTTACAAATCATACAAATTTCTTTTTAAAAAGAATTAGCCAATGACATGCCCTAAATTCTGTTACGTTGTACAAATTTATGAGTAAAAAAAAATGTGCTGCTTTTCTTCAAAAAAAAAAAACAGAAGGTTATATTAACTGGTCCCTTTTAAATCACCAATAACTCACCGCTAAGATCTTTTTTCTTTTTTTTTGAGAAAAATCAAACCATTTGCTTCTGATTTACCTTAAATTAATAATGATGTGTGCCCACGAGGCACCAGGCACTGTTATAGACACAAGTTTCTACCCTCCTGGAGCTTAAATTTTAATTGGGAAGACAGGCTATAAATAATAAACATAGTAAATAAATGAATTATATAGTATATTAGACAGTTATGTTCCCTGTGCATGTCAATCACATCTACAAAATAACTTCACAGGAATGCCTGGATTAGTGTTTGATGAATACCTGGGCATTATAGTCTAGCCAAGTTGTCACATGGAACCAACTGTCACACTCACCTGTGGGCTGTCTAGACATTTGTGTAGGAAGAATTCCCCTCATTCTCCTTGCATTGCCTTAGGGGAAAGGACTAGGGGCAAAAAGGAGCCATTGGACATATTATTTACTGTGAGGCATTTAATCAGAAATCTGTCTCTGATCCAGAATGCCTCATGTGTGAATTCAGGATAAAATTAATAAAAATGAATATTAAAAACCCCAAAGTAATCTAATAATAAAACCATAAATTTTAAGGGAAAGTTTTACTAGTTTAATTAAGTGTTACAATTTTTGAGAAAACCTTCCAAAACATACACCCAGAATTTATTGCTGTAACTCAGCTGAAAGTCTCAACATCTGTTGACTGGATAAAATTTGTACTCAGGAGATTGTTAATATAAAATTATGTTGTATAGTGTTTATTATCCAGTTACAGAAACAGTCAAATTGACTATAGGATATACTTTGATTCCTTCATTCACATCTTTTCTTTTATCAATTTATTTTGAGGGTTCTTTTTATTGAATTAATATTTTTATGAAATACTTCTATAATGGGAAACACATAAAAATATTTCTAGCTATTTCTTGATTTTTTTCCTCCAACTGGGTTCTTCTCATAGGTCTTACACACTTTTCTTTGATTTCACTAACTAATTAATTGATTATCTTCATTAATATATTTGTATTTTATTTTGGCCTTATGTAGGCCTTTTATTATGGCTTTGCGATATAGGAATGAACATGGCAGATAGGATCCTGTACTTATAGAACTTAAATTCTCATCCTGAGGGACAGGTGATCAACCCAACACTACGTCCATTAAATGAATATCTTATACAGATCCCCATTCCACCTAGCTTGGAGCACATCCCAAACCCAGAAAACTTATCTTTAAACATCCTTGCCATGGAAGATGGAAGGCTCAGAAGTCCTTTCTGCTTATGCTAAAGTCCCATAATTGTCAAAGGGACCTTTCTCTTGAGGTGTTTTCTCCCCTGGTTTTATGTCGGGCCACCTTCTGCAAACTATAGGACGTTTTGAGAAATCTTAGGATATAATCAATTCAGATTCTGAGTTCTGCCCTTTGCAGGCAGGGATAAAATTAAATGCCCCCTCCCCGACTGATTTGAATTTTAAGTGTGTTATCTACCACTCTCCCACTGACTTGAGTTATTGCCGGTGGCAAATTTTGCCCAAGTTTTTAATTTCTTGTATCAATGTGCTCTTGATATTTGATTTGTATACATGCATTTTGCCCTGTTGTATCCATGTGTATTAGATGTCACATGAAGAGCATTCTATGACCAGGCTTTATTCTGTCCTCTTTACCTGAAAATCCAGCTCTTAATTTAAAATAGTTACCCTCGTGTCTCTGGGAACAAAATTCCTTGATATTCTTTAACGAGTGATTGTTTCTGCCTTCTTGCAGTGTCCATGGGCGTTCAAACAGATGACCCTATCCGTCAGCTTCACAGAACCATATCTGTAGGCTCCAGATGAGTATCTGAAATCAATAGGGAGGGAATTGTGGTAATTAAATTATAGCACTTACATATAATTACACTTATGTAAAAAATATCCACCCCGACTCAGAGCTGCTCCTGAATATGATAGACATAAATCTTTGACGATGGTCTTCTTGGGGGTGGGGAGAGAAAGAGTGTTAATTTTTAAAATGATGCTGGGAAAAATAAGGCTCCTGGAATTCTTCCACTTCAGAGAAATCATTTGACTCAACGTCTAGCTTTAAACAGGTTTGTTTCAGTGATTTCTATCTTTGAAAATTAATTTTGATGCTGTTCTTTTTGCAAAGCTTTTTGAGGAGGATACTCATGTCCTGGGCTGTTTTGCTTGAGAACCGAGGTAAGCAGGGCCCTTGGGGTTGGGGCAATGGGTCATGTTCCCTCGTATCATCGGGAACACACATCGTGGGCACCCAGCAAGGCCTTAATCAATGACCAGTTGCTTGTTTCGATAAGTTGATTAATTAATTGACATTAAAAAAGAGTCCTGCTCTCCAAGCATTCAGTAACGTGGCCTAGATGATGACTTTGTGTTAGACCAGCTAACATATCTTAGGCGGTAAATGCAGTCTCTTGCATTTACCACCTAACATACGCAGGGTGCCCAAGCTTGTGAAGGTTTGCAGGCAGACTGGCTTCAGGGTCTGGCTGGGAGTCCCAGGTTGGAGAGATGGGCTTCGAGGAGCTTCCCAGGCCAGAAGGACCTTGGGGGCACCAAGGAGTCAGGAGTAGATTGAGTATAAAAGACTTCATAACTTTATAGAAATTTAACCTTGAGCTGTAAAGGAAAACTCTCTAAAAATCTGTCCCAGTTTCATGGTAGTACCTTTGTCTAAGTTTATGGTAAGTTCAGTCAAATTTAGTGCACATTAGGCCACATCAACAGAATTCCAGAGGTCACTGAACAGTCCGTGGCCATTGGTCTCATGGCACCAAGTGGGTGTGCCCGGATCTGCAGGGGTGCCCTTGGCCCACGTGCCGGCTGAGGGCATCCTTCTCTGCTTGCTGAGTCATCAGAGCTGGGAGGGTGAAGAATGGGAAACGTTTCATATGAGGATGGATGTAAGGAACAGAAAGGAAGACTCGCTCCATACCCTGAGGACGGTGCTGGTGCACGACGCATCTTTCCATATAACTGGTGCTCTGTCCATAGGAGAAGTCAAATTAGTTAATATGTGTTGCTTCAAACAGATAAACTGAGAGCAAGGGTTCTGGTGTGGCCATTACCTGCTCAATATGAGGACATTCCCCTCGTGAGTTGGACTTGTCTGACGGTCTGGGCTGCCTTGGAAGTAGTGAGCTCCTGTCACACGAGTGGCACAGAAAGAGCAGAAGGGGTTTACAAGTCTGTGGGGAGGGTCTCCACACTGGGTGGGGCTTGGTCTCGATGTCCAACAACCTGTCTCTAAACTCTTGATGATTTTATCTATTTCCTTCTCATTTTTCTCTTTCTAAACATTTTCAAAAATCTGACTCATTTCCTCTTATTCTTGCATTTTTGTCTCCTCTTCTTGCTGTTCTTTAACTTGTTGTCAGAATTTATTACCTCTCTCTCATCTCCATTTTTCACATGCAAATCCTACTCCATTTCAGTGAGCCTCCAGAAATGTCATTTAATCAAGTATTGGTGCAAATATTTGATTATTGATTATCACCTAGGAACAAAAATTTCTGTGGGTTTTAGCAAGATGGGAAACATTGTAACAGAAGTGAAATATCGTGCTGAATATGTGGGATCTGGAGTTTTTGTTTTTCATGTTTCCTCTCGTAACATCTTCAAGCTGCAGAAGTCAGTGATGAAATGAGCACAGGCCTGGTAGATGTGGTCTGGACTAAACTTCTGAAAAACTGACCTTGCAAAAGCACAATATCAACCAGTTTTGACAATCCAGGCCGATTTCTATGAGCACTTCTAGCTAATTCTTCTCCCTCTCCATTCCTTGGGTTATGCTGTGACTTTAACCACATCACTGGGCAAATCACCCCCTCACAGTAGTAACCATAAACATTTCATTTGGTTACATTTTCTTCTCTTAATAAAATGTTCCTATCCAAGTATAGATGCAACTGTTCTCAACAATTCTGACTAATTTGTTAATTCATACTTAAAAATAGTTATTGCTTGTGGGCTTTGTGCCAGTGCACTGAATACCTGGCTAAATAAAGCATGGCCCTTGTTTTGGGGAACTCACAGATTCATGGCACAGACACACAGACAGACATCTGGTTGGCAGCAATCAGACATTGAATTTGCTGGATAAAGTCTTCACTGAACTGAATCAGCCTTGGCAATTTTGGTTCCCCAGGTTCAGTCATCTGTGCACAATGACGATTTCCTGTTTGGGCTGAGACTGTCTCAGTAGCAAGCCAGAGCTGATGGAGGCTGGCGGGGCTAAAGAAGCCTTCTCTGGGCCCCACAGTGATGTGTACCTGCTGGACATCTTTTCACTGTGCTCCTATTTGGATGCTTCTGTCAAACCCCCTTTGAGTTTGGTCCACAGACTCACGAGATGCTATCACTGAATGATCAGAAAGTGGTAACACAGATCCTTACAATTATTTCAAGAATTTTGTTACTACTGACTGATTTTATTAAGTCCAGGTTAATTTGGGGGGCATAACGGCCAGTGTTTATTCTCCCGTTTGTGTTACCCTGTGCCCATCTTCCCATGTTCCTGCGTGTCTTTGTTCATATCATACCCAGAGGACATAAATGCAATTTCTTAATCAAGAAAGTGGTGGAGGGTACAATTTACTGAGTGCCTGCTTTTTCAGAAAGCACATAGACTGCTAAGAAAATTGATTCTAGGTGGTATTCGGTATTTTCTCTCCTATGGGTATAAGGAATAAGACATTTAAAGTTGTCGTTGTCACTTATTTTGTGCCTAAACTCACTCTTTTGCTTAGCAAATGTTTGTTCATTTCATTACAGTTTACCTTTTCTGCTTCTCATATTGGTGAACAATCAAAGTCTATGTGGGTTCCAAATAAGCAATTATATTGCTTATATTCCCTAAAATAATCAATTTACTACCACCTTTGGTCAGATAGAAAATGAAATCATCGAGAGACAAAAGCAGGCACTGCTGTTGATATGGGGGAACTAGCAACCTGAATGGGGGAAAAGTACCCACTGGTAAAACACCAGCCCAAAGCAGTGCAAAATGCAAGATGCGTATCTACTAACCCCTTTAAAGTGCCATGATTTAAGGAGCCCAGATTACTCTTTCTCCTTTGGAAGTACTGAGGAACTAGTCTCCATTTCCCTCTAGGAGTCACAAAAAATGCATTTGTCTTGAAATTGGACAATCTGAGTTTAAGTACAAGTTCTATCAAGATATGATTTGAGGTTTTATGTTTCACTAGCTATAAAATGGGAATGATCCTAATCCTATCTATGACAAGGGAAAAAAAGAGAATAAGTACAAAAAAGTGCTTTAAAATGATAAATTAGTAAATTGGTAAAATAGGTACATAAAGTATTATACAAACATGAAGTATCATTAGTATAGTTATCAGCACAATATCATCATCAAAAGCATATTTTTCTAGTTACTCTTCCTTTAACATGGAAAATGTAGTTGGTCATAAATTATAAATTTATACCTGAGACATACACTAGAAAGGTAAAGGCAGTATATTCAAAAATATAAATAATAAATAGCCATGAAGACACTATGCTTATTTTAGCAACTTCCTTCTCACAGGTACAAATGTGTTACAGATAATGGCTATGTCAACATGAGGCCTCAATTTTTAACTTTCAATTATTTACATATTTGGCCTCATGTACATAAAACTTGAATTTTTTACTTTTTATCTCTGAAGATACATTTTACTGAAATTTGTTGTGATTGAAATAAATAAGAAGTACTATTTGCTCCTTTGTAATCACCCTGGTTCTTTGGAGGAAAGGTGTACGAAACCATAAAGTGATCACTTAGTTGGAATTTTACATTTTCAGAAACTGTTGATGTGGTAAAGAAAAGGAAAGGTACAGGAGATGGAGCTGTTAATAAAAACTAAAATTTTTGTCATGTTGGCAGATGTGCATCACATGTGCCCATCCCTAAGCCTGCATCCCTGGAAATGAGAAGAGTCTTCTGACCTAATACTACCCTTCCCAGGGACAAAGGACAAGAGATACAATCATGTGATATTTGCAACCTCTGCTGGTCTATCACCTTCCAAGATGTTGAAGGTACTTGAATTAGTTCTACAAAGAGCCACATTCCTTATTTATTTCTCCCTATCTCTAAATAGTCCTGCTTTAATGTGCCGATAACTTAACCACGTGGGTATCTGGAGACCGACCCCAATGCCAACAACTCTGTGTAATTTTCTTCTGCCGTGGAAATCCTGGCTCACACTACGGGTTATTATTAATCATACTCATTTTTAAAGGTAATTTAGATTTAATACATTGTCCATGCAATTCTCTAGGGAACATAAAAAGTGATCTATCTTGTGCACATCTGCTTAGTTCCATTTCCTGATCCTGGAACAACTCTCTAACGTTTCTGCTTTTAGCTGAGGGAAGTGACCTAAAGTAAAGATGTGTAAAGTACGTCCTGATCAACGGTGTAACTTCCAAATGTCTTTGGGGTCACTGCTTAAAACTGGTGCCAGAGAATAATGGCTGCATGTTATAAGCATTAGGACTCTTCCGTTGGCATCTTATTTAGTTCTTACCTGGCTTGTACTGCCAGGGATGAGGCTCCCTTCTCTGGGGAAGGGAGAGAGGATGGATATTTCAGAGAAACAAATAGCCTCTTTGAGACACTCATAAAGCTACAACTGTAAAAAGGATCTGCTATTTAAGACACTTAACTGGTCGCCCACCACCTTGTATTTGCTTAGGTGTGTGGAATAAAATTTACTGTGTCTAGAATGCACCATTAATGCTTCGATATTGGACTTAGTCGCATGAAATTGCTTTTTCTTGTGAGTAAAAATGTGATCCAATATTAGCATTTTTGTATGGTTCAACCTAATACTTGGGAATATTTTTATTCCTCACCCCCCTTGGCATCTTTTCCATAGAAATGGAAAATAATGCTTGCCAGCACAAAGAATATTAATGTTCTGGTTTGCCCACATATTTGTAGAATGGCACATTCCCTTTAAGTGATTCTAGCTAGAAACTACTTTTATAAGATGTGTTCAGAGTAGCTACACTAGTTCATGAATAATTTTTAGTAACTAAAACAAAGTGACTTTTTTCCCCTCACAATTTAGGAGTTTCAATAAAGCCTGGGAAGTAAATTATCCTATTCACTCCATTCTAAGATTTGTGAATCAAATATAGGCTTTTCTGTGGATATAAGAAAAGAATTAATGTGAAGAGGAAAACTGAACATAACTATATCAAATATATGTATAGGTTGCAAGAAGCATCTCAGTTTTGGAACTCTTAACTGATCCAGTGGGGGGTTGGGTAAGAAAATCTGTATCAAGGGAATCTCATTTATCCTGTTTTGTATTGGAGAATGTTAGGGATATGGATGGGGGAGAGTCCAAATTACTGTTATGAATATGTGTAGGATGGGTTCAAGAACATAAAGACATTTGGAATAAAATTTAAGGTTAAAGAGCAGTGTTAGCTGGCAAATATTCCTAAATACTTAGGAATATTTCACACTTTTCCACAAAAGACATTTTTTTCCCTGGAAATGGAACATAGGTCTTGCTGTCAGAAAGCATATTAATTTAAATTAAAAAGAACTACCTTGAAGGGTGAAGAGGTGTGGACAGAAAGTGTGCATGTTTTGAGAAAAGATGCATCAAAAAGCAGAAAAGAAGCACCCTGTAAAAGAAGCTAGTTGAGATTGGCGAAGGCATGTTGAATGCTTCTAAATCGTGTACACAGTTAGTGCAAAGCTGAAGTCAAGCTCCCCCGGAAATAACTAGCAAACAATTGAAGTGAGGATGGACATTGTTGGCCAGCTTCCCCATGCCCACGTTTCACGAGTGAGAAAAAGCAGGGTTTACCTTTAAATAAGGTCCAATTAGATGAAGCCGTGATTGATTCCAACACCAGGTGTGGTTCTCCATGATGAAATCTATTGCATGTAATTTTATTAGAAATAAATTATTTGGTTTAGTTAAACTTTGTCCTTTTCAGATTAAACATATGAGCAGTAAGATATCATTGACATGAGATATGGATGTTAAATCTCAATGAGCCTCAATGGTGAAGAAAGTCAGGAAATTTTTATCCTCTATTGCCAAATCCTGTGGCATCACCCAAAACCTTGTGACTGCCACTCAGGAGTTGAGAAGCAGGTCAAGGCTTGTTTTATCCAAAATTTTTTGACTCCCTTGAATAGATGACCTGAAATCTGACCTATTCAGTTATGTCCATTTCTGATCTGCACCTACTCCTCATTTTCTCTATCTTTGAATCCAAGAAAAATGTTCTCATTACCTAGCATCATTCTTCCCAGAGACAAGAGATGTCCTCCCTTTATCCTGTGGCACTTCTATGTTTTGGCCATAATATTATCCTGGAATTCTCACAGTTCTTAAATTGACACTCCACACAATAAATCTTGCTGTGATGTTATACAGGAGAATCTTTGTGAACACTTTGTGAAGTTTCAGAGACAGGGAAATGTGCCATTCTCATAAAATGATCATTTGGATTTTTTTGAAGCAATCTTCACCCGCGTTACTTGCAATCTGTTTATAATGCATTAAAATACTTATTTAAAAGGTTTTCTGTGAGCCAATGGCCCTCTTTCTTAGAATAGTCTGTGCTAACATGGGGGAAATGTTTACAGCTGTGTCAGGCATTGTCACTAGTGGTTGATTATGTAGATCCCCATAAACTATGTTTATAAATTATATTTATTGTGTTATAATTAGTAGCACTAACAGTGCATAATATCAATAAGGTCATTAAATATGTAAATAATAAATAATAGCAGTATTAATGCCACCAAGGAACAGGGCATCGTGTATATTCAGTCATCTCAGAACCACATTTCTCATCATTTCATCAGGAAGACGTGGAACAAAGCCAGTCATTGGTTTAATGAACACACAGCCAAGTGCAGAAAATGAACACGCCCTTGCTTAATGGATGGGAAAATAAAAACAGCAGGTTGTTTTCCTAAGAAATGGGGAAACGTTGCAGAGTGTGGCTTATTTCACAAAGCAGTGGATTTCTGGAAATTTGAAAAGTGGATTGAGGGCAGGTGAGGTAGGACTTATTTACCTTTTCATTTAAAGTGATGTCTGTTTAAATTTCCCAACACAGCTGATTCTTTATTCTCACTAAATGCCTATGGAGACTCAAATATGACACAAAAATTAGGACTTCTAGACAATTTATAGACTGAGTCTTGGAAAGCGTTTCTACTGGCTCCCTTCCAGGGAAATTTGATTAAAGAACACAGTTGATGCATAGAGTCTGGGGGTCTCACCTGGACACATCTACTAGCTGACCAGGCTGAGAACAGGAGTCCACACTCAGATGAGCAAGAATGGGACTTAGAGCAGGTCTGCACAGACTACCCCTCTGTTTGGTGGTAAAGTTTTAAAAATACATCTGCAGGAGATGAGAAATGGAGTGTCCTGAATGGGAAGAGTAAGAGCAGAATGCACCAATAGGTTTCTAGTAGGAAATAACATTAAATTTTAGAAAACTCTTTGCTATCTTTTCAGTAGTATAGTTAAGATATGAGTGGAGTATTAAAGCTGGAAGATAAATACAACAGGATGTGAGGAAATGGGAGATAAGTAAGGATGGAAGGATTACTAGGGACCAAAAGGTCTCCACCAGGAAGAAAATATACACTGTAGGCAGTAAATGTCAGAATTAATACTAGCCAGAAAATTGAATTATTAATATGGAGAATAATGTTGAGAAGCTGTTCAAGAGGGGAAAACAGAGAAAAAGAAAACAAAAATTTTAAGAGATGGAAAAGTTTCAGATGTGACAGGGTGTCCAGCCTAAAATAATGGGTTTTTTGAAGAAAAATGAAAGAAAATAAATGGAAGAGGATATCTATCAAAGGCACAGCTGGTGAAACATTTCTGAAATGAAATATGGCCTGGTGGTGTAGATCAGAGTCTCACTACATCACTTGGTCCCAACTACATAAAAGGTCTGTCATAAAATGTCCTCTCCCTTCTATAATGCTCCCCTCTTAAATATGAGCCAAGGAGGAACAAAAATTTGAAGAAAGTGTTCAAAGACAAAGACCAAAATGAACAAAAGGTTAAAAATACTGGATGAAAAAGAGATTGAGATTGAAGAAAATTTTTAAAAAGAAATTACTGATGTCCTCAGGGAGACAAAAGAACATATTCTTTTCATGAAACAAGAGCAGGATGCAATAAACACAGAACATTCCAAGGTCAGAAAATCTGTATTGAAAATTAAAAATATGATAGCAGTCATTAAGAACTTAGTGAGTGGATGGAAAAATAAAATCGAGGAAATCTCAAAAGAGCAGAGCAAACACAAACACACACACAAGAAAACTGAGAGAACTAGGAAACCAGAGGACAAGTTCAAGAGCTCTGACATCTGAGCAAATCTTCAATTCTAGAATGAAGTTCCAGGGAAACAAAATGGGAGTTGAAAGGAAATAAACCACAAAATAATTTTTTAAATGTCTTTGAATTAAAGGACATAAGTGTCTAGATTGAATGTGCCCACTTAGTGCCTAGCACTGTGAATGAGATCAGCCTCACCTCAAGACAATGTGTCATGAAATTCAGAAGAATGGGAACAGAGAATATCCCCACACAATTGCAGAAGGAGAACAAAATGTGATTTATGCAGAGAACTAAGAATGAGAATGATATTGGACTATTCAATAGTAACTTGGGAGGCTAAAAAAATGGAGAAATAACCTCAAATTACCAGGGGAAATTACTTCTGAGCCAGGATTCTCTACTCATTGAACTACTAATCAAGTATGAGATAAAAATAAAAACATTTTAAATCATGGAACATCTCAAAAGTAACACAATGGACTCAAGATACATCAAGCCATTTCAGTAAAGTGTTAACAATGTTAAAAAGTGCAAATATTAATTTTTTTAAATGTGAACTAAAAAATAGCTTAAACAAACCATGTACTTAATTTATATTCTAAATTTAGCATATAACATATCAAAACCAGTTGAAAATTCTATAAAAATAAAAGAGAGAATTAAATAATCATCTCCCTTTTAAATATAGACTCAGGAAGTCTAAATGAAGCTTTGAAAAATGAAATTTTACATCTTTTTATAATAAGCATTCTTAACCAAGTAGGATTTATTCAAAGAATATAAGAAACTTTAATTGTTGGAAATTTATTAATGTAATGATCAGATCAGTAGGCCAATAAAAAATTCCATGGAGTCACACTAATATTGTTGGTAGAGCTCTTATGTTTTGGAAACTGTGGTCCACACTGCAAAACCTTAGGATTATGTGGAAAAAGAAAAAGTCAATTTCTTTTCGTGATGGTTTTACAAGATGCCAGGGGAGCAGGGTTAGCAGCAGTTGCAGTTTCCTTTGGATCTAGATTTTCAGAGACTACGTATGGCACAAAGCAGGTTGCATTGGAAACTGAAAAGACAACTCCTCTTTTATTTTTAATTTTTATTTTATATTGGAGTATAGTTGATTAACAATGTTGTGTTAGTTTCAGGTGTACAGCAAAGTGATTCAGTTATACATATACATGTAACTATTCTTTTTTAAATTCTTTTCCCATTTGGGTTATTACAGGATATTGAGCAGCAGTCCCACTTCTACTTTAAACCTGGCATTTGTACTTCCCCAAAAGGAAAATTCTATTGGGCCAAAAGTTAGAAGCAGCCAAGATGTCCTTCAGTAAGTGAATAGATAAATAAACTGTGATTCATCCAGACAATGGAATATTATTCAGTGATAAAAAGAAATGAGCTATCAAGCCATGAAAAGACATGGAGGAATCTTAAATGCAAATTAGGAAGTGAAAGGAGCCAATCTGAAAAGGTTGCGGAATGTATGATTCCAACTATAAGACATTCTGGAAAAGAAAAAACTAAGGAGACATTTAAACCTTCAGTGGTTGCCAGGGGCAGGGTGTGACTAGGCAAAGTTACAGAGGATTTTAGGGCAGTGTAAGTACTCCGTATGACACTACATGATTGGATACATGTCATTATACATTTGTACCAACCCACAGAACGCACACCACTAAGAGTGAACCCTATGTCAACTACGGACGTCGGGTGATCATGACATATCAACATAGGTTCAATGTGGTGGGAGATGTTGATAACGGGGAAGTCGTGCTTGGGTGGGGATTGGGGGGTGTGTGCGGGTGTATGGGAAATTCCCCTCCCTCCTCAAGCTCACACCCCGGTGATAGTAGCCATTTCTCAGCTTTAAACATAATCTTCCAAACTTCCTAAATTTATGTGCCCTGCCCAGACCTCTCTCTTGAACACTAGACTTCCACTGAACTGCCAGTTCAAAATCTCCACTCTCAGGACTAAAAGACACTTCAAACTTGACTATCCAAAACGGAATTTCTGATCGCTCCCACCCCATGGCCCCAAAAAACCACATTCAACTCCACCACCTCCCCTTCTCCATCGTTCCAGGTGCCGAGGTCAGACCGACACGTGGGGCCAGTCTTGACCACTCTTTCCTGTATCACTTCACAACCAGTCCATCAGCAAAGAAACCCAGTCCCGTACGTGTTCCATACATACCAGCAACTAACCCCCTCTCACTGCCCCCCCTTCCATCACTCTTTCCCCTCAGCCTCTTAGTATCCTTGACACAGAAGCCAGATCCTCTTGCAAAGCACAAGTGAAGGCTTCCAGTGGTGTATGTGACTCCTAACCCTCTTCTCTCTGCCCACACTTCCTCCCGCTCCTGCCCTCATGCCTTCCTCTGGATCCATTCTCGCTGTTTCATGAGTTTACCCAGCAAGCTCCTCAGGGTCCTGCACTGGCTGCTCGCTCTGGTTGGAATGCCCTTCCCCAGGAAACTGCACAGCCCACGTCAAGCTCCTCCAGGTCTCTGGTCATCCCATCCAAATTGTAACTCGCTCCGTCATCCCTACACTCAAGATCCCCCTTCATACCCTGCTCTCTTTTCCAAATCGTGCACCACCTTCTAGAATATGATATAATGTTTTCACTAGTGTTTTATTACTTATTATTTGGTGTATTATTTATTGTCTCTACCACCCCAGAAAATGTAAATTCTATGAAGACAGTGATTTCCACCTACATATTGTTTTTCCCCCCCCCCCCCCCCTCTGGAGAATCCCAAAGCATCTAGAACAGTGCCTGGCTCATAGGAGATACCCAACATCTGCTCAATGAATGAATGCATTTTCTGTCTCTAGGGTTTGTATTTTAAGCCACAGTATTTTAATCATTTTAAGTACAAAAAATTCTAGAGAGGGAGAATATTAATACTAGAAAAAAGCCTACCCAGGGTACATGAACTTGGGACTTGAAGAAAATGCTTCTGGTGGAAAGGATGATGTTATAGGACCAAGATGGAAGAGTTTCCCTGCTGGGCACCCCTGTGGGCTCAGCTAAGATGCTTATGAGAGTAATATGGTACATACCAATACCCTGCACAATAACACACTATTGCATTGTGTTGTGTGGTATAATATGTCACAGCACTGCTATATTTTTATGCTCTTGTAAAACTGGATATCTCTCCATTCTGGTTGTCTTTTATAGTCTTCTCACTTGGACATTCTATTATCCTTACAGAGTCACTATCTTTGTGCCTTGTTTTCACTCATGTGTTTTTGCTTGTTTAGCTTTAACAAATGTTAAAGCCAAAAGGTCCAGGTGTACCCAGCCAAAGTTATAGCCATTGACCTAGAGCCATGATGGAATGGACGAGGTCTCACCCAATGGTAGAGTCATTTTACCAGCACCCTGATCCAGTGGGCTGATGTGAACACTTAACTTCTAAGAAAACTCCTTATTTATTTCTTGCCTGTCTGTCAAAAAACGTTCTGATTCTTCTTCTATAGGCCAGATACTAGGCTAATTGTTTGGGGACACAAAGAGAGATAAAATTATAGCTTCTGCCCTCTAACATGCTGATTTTCTTGTTTCCAGACCACAGCATATTAGGAACAGGAAATGCTAAGGACAAGGAGAATGTGGGCAAACACCTTGACCTTAGGGAGAAGTGAAAGGGAAAGAACCTTTAAAAGCACACCCAATAAATAAGAAATATCAGCTGTCTAGTGTCATTTGGTATAGGGGCAAATGATGAGACACACATGTAGTTTCTAGGTCATCACTGTATTTTATAACATAGATAACAATAGCCATGAACCTATGTTCTATACTCTGTTTAAGAAAGCAGGAATGAATAGAATATATTTTAAAAACAATTCCACCTAAGATTATTTTAAAGTATCTGGCAATTTCACAATGCTATGTTTGAAAGGAGTACATTGCTTGAATGTGCCCCTTTTTCTTTCAGATTTTTAATATCTCGATGACAAAGTTTCTAAATTATTTTGTCTTAAAAATCAACTCTCAAATTTTTCAAAAATTTCTGTTTCTGTTAAAACTTTTGAGCCAGTGGTTGAAGGAACCATTATAGTTAGATCTTTTCTGTTTCCCAGAAGCGCCTTTCTAATTCACCAGCATTGACAACGTAAATTCACAACAAGGCTAATGCTTTTATGGTTGGAAAATGCAAAACGTTTTCAGCCAGATAGAGGGGTGACTCTGTTGGAGGATCTGTGAAATGTTTCGCCCCATACGTTTTGGATGTTTATTTCTGAGACTATACTAGACATTAATCGGTTGAAAATAAACTGATCATCAACAGGTACGAGAGCTCACTGCACCCAAGGGACACGTGTGAGCCTGCCGCTTTGAGGCTCAGGGTCTCAGGCGACTTCACTGCAATTGGAGCCATGGGAAGTCCGGGCCTCGGTCCTGCCACAGTCACCTAACGCCATGTCCTCGCTCCTGGTGACACTTTGCACGGTGCAGGTACCGCCTTCGTGCACATCACTCAGACATCGTCTGCTCCCACAGGGAAACCGGCATTAATAGCTCTGAAGCTGTTTGAACCATCCAAGAAGGTCAAAGTTGGGGTAATTACAGTTATCCGACTGGTGTTCAGACGCTCTCACACTCCCAGATGGATCCGTAACGAACTCTCTGTGATGGAAATACCTCACATTATTCTTGTGTTGGCCAGCTTGCAGTGTCATTCCAGATGGCAAATACAAAAATAGCATGAAAAATTTCCTCCTGAAATGCACTCTTTGAAAGTGTTCTTTTAGCCCGATAACAGATACTCCAAGATGTTCCAACATTCCAATTCTAATGAACATAAGCGATGTGTCCTCCTCCCCTTCAAAAAAAAAAATCCAGATATTAAAATGCTTCATTACAGCAAATTGCTGGTTGTTATTAATGTCATTATTGGTTGTTTGCAAAAGCACTCTCTCCCACCCCTAAGGAAATACCCGATGCGTTTTTCCTAGAATCTGCATTCATTATGGTAGGAGGGTCTCCAGAGCAATGGAAACAAACGTAAAGGTCTCGGTGGTTAACACAAAAGCAGAACTGCTTAAATTTGATTACCTTGTTTAATGAAGTGTCGCATTTATTTACAAGATGGTGTGATGAATCACATTACGGGTCCCGTAAATCAGCTTATAAAAATGGACAAATGATTCAATAATGTGATGCATCTATGAATTTGAGATGAAGGGATTTGAACTCATTCTGATATTTCCCACATTAAAAAAAAATGCTATTTTGAGATCAGCCTGGGAATTAAACTCGATGGTTTGCTCCATAAAATCTTTCACGTTCTTCTATCACTGAGACCCTGAATTCTATCCTGGCCTCAATTTGCATCTTGCAGTGACTGGGAACTCTCCGTCCCGTCAGCCTTCCCAACGTCAGTATCTGCAAACCCAGCTCCATCATTATACATGCAAGCCCAGCCTTCGGGCGCCCGCTGCTTCCACCGGGAAGGCAGAGAATCACCGTGATGTCTGACAACTGGACAGAATTGCCAGGGGCACCGGCTACTCTTGTCTTAGTCTTTTGTTTTTTTTTTTAATCTGCCGGGTGGAAAACTATGAGTAACCCCTCAGATCACAGGGCAAATGCCCACATCTGCTTGGAGCAAATTCATATCTATATTCACCATGGGCTGCACATGTAGAAAGAACAAATGAGAAGCTAAGCGATGGAGACTAGGTCTGCAGCTGTTGCCTCTTATCAAGGGTGTGACAGGTTGGATCACTTACCTTCTTAAGCCCCTCCTCTGCCACACCCCCACTCAGCCACAGCTACGGAGCCACAGGAGGGGGCAGGTGGCGTCACCTGGGTCTGGTCTGGACCCAGCATCTTTGCCCCGTTACTCAGTCCCTTGATTCCTGAACCTCGGTTCTTCAGGGGTGGATTGGGCTGAGGGATGAGGGACTGAGAATTTCTCCAGTGGAACCAGGCTGAAAGAATCAAGGTGACAAGATCCATGACAGCACCCCAGGGTCGATACCATGTGATTCACACACTTTCAGAATGGGACCTCTTCTTTCCCAGGATGAAAGAACGTGGCCCGGAGACGAAGGAAGGAAATGGGACCATTATTTGGGTTATCGTTATTTACTACAGTCCTACGTGAGCAGGAAGCGTGGTGCTTTTCAAAGTTCATTTCCCCCAAGTAAACTAGGCCTGTATTCATCGGATAGAATGAAATGGATTGCAAGTTTGGGTTAGGAGACTTGGTTTCATAAACCAGCTCTGTTATTCACTAACTGTATGACCTGGGCCATTGACTAGTCTCCTCATCTGTAAATGAGGGATACTGACACGGAACTTCCCAAGGTCATGGTGAAGGTTAAATGAGATTAGGAACTCCCACATGGCCTGGTACAGCTAATTACTGGAGAAATGGCAAGTTCATCTTTCCCTCCTTCTCTCTCCCCTCTCTGCTTTCTCCCCTGCTGCAATCTATGTAGGGTCTTTTTTTTTTTTCTTTTTACCAGCATGCCAGTTGAAGCATCCACACACACACACACAAAACACACACACACACACACACACACTCATACAACCTACATTTTTGTGTATAGTGTTCATGGTACAATGAAAATTATTCTTTGTGAATTCTAATTAGCTATACTTTTAGTATATTTTGAGTGTGGTGCATAGGAAAAAAACGGGGTACTTAAATTCAAGCCTTCAGGAAGATAGTTTACAGACCTCTTAACTTTGGTTACAAAAGGTAAATATAAGCCTTCAGATTCTGTCTTTCTGGATTTTCTCACCAAGCAAACAGATAACCTAACCCTCGGTTCCCTGGGGCCTGGATGGAGAAAAAAATGGAAGAAGAAATTTGAAGTCATTTTGGCCTTTTAAATAAGATCAAAACCTACATTTTAAGTAGGGATTTGGGAAGAATTTTGGTGGAGTGAACCCACGGGAAAATTCATTGTGAACTGATTTTAGGTTGAAAAATCGGATTATTTTGGATATCTTAATGATAACAACAATAGTAAGAGAGACACAAGTTCATTTTCAGACTCTGTGGACCCTAGAGTACACTGAGGCATGGCATGGGGCCAGATCCACTTCACCTGGGGAACATCACCCACCTGCCCACTCCTGCATCTCTGCTCTGGAACCAGAGTTCAGAAAAAGGGTGACATTCCCAAGCCTTCTCAGAAGTTCATCACTGAATCCATAATGTAACTTGTTTTTGGAATAACAAGAAGGCTTCGTGGCTTTTCTCGATCTCTTTGATGGCTTTTAAGTAACCACGTGCTGAGGCCTTTACTGTCTAAGCAAAAAACTAGGAAAATGTTCCCCCAGTTTAGAAATCCACCCCTCCTCTTGTGCCTGAGAGAATATAGTTGACTCGGGCTGGAAGGAAATGACTGGGACGGGAGCTGGAGGTGTCTGGGAACCCGAGGGCAGCAGAGTTGCCTGTCCGGGCCACACGTCTGCTCCCGGGCCGCCCCGCAGACCTGCCAGCACAAGCTCCCAGTATTGACACGCAGACCCGTGAGCAGCACGTGTGGCCTCCACAGCCGTGCCAGGCGGTGGGCGGGAGGGCGGCCGGAGCGCATCTCTGTGCGCGCAGGGCGCCGGGTGTGGCGGGGCAGGGAGGGCCCCCGCGTCTGCACCGGAGCTTGCCAGCCTCATCTGCCCGTTGCGCCCTTGAGTGACAGGTGTACAGGGGCGCCGCATCGGCTGCCAATATGTTATGAGACCATGGCACCCATCGCTCATCTCCAGGGAGCACTGCTGCTTCGTTCTTCAGTATCAGACATAAAAGGAATAATTTCAGGTGCCAGAAAAGGATCTCTGACAACAGAAAACATTTCAGCGTTCATGCACCGGAGTTTGCCCTGAAGCCATAGCTCTGATACGGTTGTTTCTTTTTTATTTTTTTCAGTCTCCTTTATGCTTACAATTAATCCATGATTATCTACAATCTTTTGGCCTATAGGGTGCTAGTAGAAAAGAATCGGTTTCTTTCTTTAAAAAACAATCCCTTCTTATTTACTTGAATATCATATATAGGAACACCTGCATAGCGCTTTACCATTTACAGAGAACTTTTGCACAGAGAACCTGATTTTAGTTCACTTAATCCTTACAATAAACATGTGAGGTGAGGCTCACAAGATTATCTCTGCTCTGTAATGAATAATATTAAGTTCCATTCAAAGGGACTGCTGAACACAGAATTATTCCCTGAAAATTTCTTGACATCCTTTTGACGAAATTCTCCTGCCTTCTAACCTATGAATTGAAACTAGCAAAGAAATGGGAGGATAGTTGGAAATGACGGAGGTGTCTGACGCTGTTTCCTGCTTTTGGTGCAGTTCTGTCCACGGTAACAAGGATGATGGTAGGGAGTGGAACTCACTTCCTGCTCTGTTCTCCTCCTCAAAGTCTTCTCTTTTGTTGGAATCTGCTTTGTATCTAAGAATCCATGACAAACAGAAAGCAAATTTGCACAAATGAAGCGTCAGCTTTGTGTCACAATCCCCCACTCGGTAGGGTTTGAAATGTATAAACATGCCTATTTGTATATAAGTTGTAGCCTCATTTTACCAAGCCCTTGTTCTTCATCAATTAAAATTAAAAGCCTCAAACTGTAGTGGCAAAGAAACCCAGAGCCCTCGCCCAGGAGCACCTTGGATTCCGGAGACTCTGGGGTGGGTCGCCCCCCAGGGGAAGTGATCGGATCAGGAACGGGGCGCTTCCCAGGAGCAGCAGGTAGTTCACGGTCCCATCCGTTTCAGCATCCCCAGGCCTGTGATAACACCTCTGCTCTGGTACCCAACGTGATCGCAGGAGCTTGCGGTCCAGCACAGGAGGAGGTTGCTGTGTGACCAGCAGGTCCACACCCCAGTGGACTGACTGCTGGGCCTTCCCGGGAAGAGGCAGCCAGGAGACTGGGGATACAGTTATCTCAGGCGCCCAGAAAGCTGTCATGACTGCATTTGAACTGTGGTCAGGAACGAAGGGGAGTACTGGAATTTGGGAAAGTGAGGGTGGAGGCTCTTAGTCTCTGAGCTTTATTATTCCCAACTGTAAAATGGGTCTGTAACCCTTATAATTCTGTGATTCTTCACTTTGGCTATGATTCACCCGTGGTGAATTGGGGGAGCAGCGCATGATGAATGGAGGCCAATATCACCGCCCCACGCCACCCCAGTCTTGCACCCAGGAGCACAGAGGCCCGAGAAGCCGAGCGCGCAAACGTGGTAAGGCAGCCGGGCATTCCTCGCAAAGCGTGTAATGAGTCATCTCATTAGGGTCCCCAGAGGAATTTCGCTCCTAAGCTTGACTGGCTCTTGAGAGGATGTTTCATGACTCTCACTCCTCCCAGGACTGGGCCCGGCCCTTCACTGCGAGGCTGGGCCTGTGAGACAGCAGCTGAGCGGGGCGGGGTGGGGGGGAAGACACCAAGGAGGCCTTGCGGGGCACTGCTCCTGCCCAGGAGGAAGGTCCCCCAGCCCCGGGAAGATGGGGAGCCCTCCTGTGAGCTGTGCAACATTTTCTCAAGCTTGTTAGACTGCGTTTATCCCAAGATCAATTCCAACTAGACCTCGCTATTCAGCACTTCCGCAGTTCTAACGAGCGGGCAGAGCTGGGGGTGTTTTCACATCATGGAAGACAAGACAAGCCCGGCGCTGGGCCTGAGGTTGGGGTCCCGGCAGGGTGACGCAGCTGCTCATCTCCCGGAGGGATGGGGACCTGAGCCGTGCTCTCAGCGGAGTCCGGGGTGCAGTCACGTGTCCCGTCCCTGGGTCCCCCACCTCCTCCATCCTGGTTCTCTCTCCAGGTCACTAAGGTGAGAAAACAGGTGTTCTCCTTCCTTCATTCCCCTCCGCCCCCTTGTCAGCCCTCCCGGCTCTCCCTCCGCCCCATCCACCCTTCCCTCCCTCAATTTTCCTGGGACTCTCCCTATTATCTTTTCTTTCAATTTTTAGCCTACTTTCATTTGGTCTTATAATTATTGGAGGGAGGAAGGACTTAGAACATTAATTATTAATTAATACAAATTACATCAAATGTAATGATTAATTATCAACACAATTAATAACGTTTCAAATCCGTGTCGCATGGGAAAATCTTGTGGAACAGAGTCAGTACGGGATGGCGATGAAGAGCTGCTTGCTTGGGGAGCTACCAGCTCCAGGACCTACTGTGTGACCTGGAGAAACTGTGTCTTAGTTCCTTTGTTTGCAAACTGGGGACAGCGGTAGTGCCCGGCTCGCAGGGCTGATGGGCTGCCCAAATGCAAACGCACCAAGGCACTTGCAACAGGCCTGGGGCGCGGGGAGCGCTCCATGGATATCGGCTCCCATTATTTTAGACGTGGACCCTTCTGCTTGCATCGTGTTTGGGGGATTCTGAACAATGGGTGACCCCACTGGCGTGGGCAGCAGGAACAGAATGGACCAGGCTCAGGCCAAGACTCAGACGGAACCCACCACACACCCCCATCCAAAGCTGGGGTCCACACCTACAGAGTTCAAATATCGTGTAAGCAGATTGGGTATATTGACTCAAGAAAAGATTATATCCAAGGAAACACATTCTATGGAGGGAAAACATTGCTAATTCCTAAATGGTACACCCTTCACAGTTTTTGCAACTTTACATCACGCTCCCCTCAGGTTGAGTAATATGGCAAAAATCCAGTTTTGCACACTTCGCTGCTTTTATTTAATTGAAAGAAACAGAAACCATAAAGTGAAAGTGATCCTTTTTTTCTTTCTTTCTCTTATTCCTTGCTTACTCTTGCTAGAAACTTCCTCTCGCCAAGATCCACTTGGGAAATTTCCATTCTGGGAAGTTTTTATGAAGTTACGAGAGACAAATTAGGTGATTTGCATAAGTTAACGTTGTGTCTGCTGCTTTGAAGAGCACAGCGCACAGCAGACGTCATGCGCGCTGTTTGCCTTGTGGGACACGCAAAACTTCATTAGTGGAGATTTTGTAAAACGCTTACCGATCCTTCATCGAGAGGCCATTCTGGAAGAACGGGCACTGCGGGAAGGAACCCTTGGCTGCTAAGAGACATGGGTGCTGAAAGCACACTCTGAGTTACTTTGTGCAGTGACACCAGACCCCATAATAACAACAGGGAAACAGAACACTGTGCTGTGAAAGCGAGTGGCATCACTGGGGGACCCTTTGCAAACCTAGACTTGTTACTTCAGGACAGCTCACTTAGGCACAGAGGGCACTGAACTGATTTTCAAGATTGAAAATATTGTTCCTTTATTCATATTTGCAAATATGGCCACCCTGATCATTACTGGCGACTGAGGCGCTTTCTTCTTTCTGAGAACAAGAAGCAGAAATGCAGACTCCTGGCTGTACTTCTCTCCTCCACGTGTGTCCCCCTCCTGGTTCACAGAACCCCCTCACACACACACACACAGACTCTTACTGTTTAGTGGAAATTGGGACTTGTCTTGCATAGAAGGGAGATTATTTCAGGAGAACAGTTTTCCCTCCAGGCTGTATGAAACCAACAGGATTTTCTCCCCACATTAGGGTTGCTTAAAAAACCCTAACCTGCTATGTCTCCTTCATCTAAGTAGTGACCCTCCGTGGTCAGCAGATCCGGAGTGGGCTGGCGGCTGAAAACCCCCAGGCCAGGGGAACTGACCCCTCTTCCCTCCCCATGTAGTAGAGCATGGAAATGACTCTCTATATAAATACATGGGCCACATCCCCAGGTACCAGGATGAGATGGAATGCCTTGTGGGAGCCCAGCCTGTGGTTTCTATGGCAACCATGGGAACCATCAGAGTAGGAAGACTTCAGCACCCAACTACCTCGCTCTCAGAACCTCTACGTTGCCAAAATTTGTAGTACTGAGATGGCAACTGGAGGAGGGGACACCGTGAGCTATAAGATGGGGACAGCTTAACCAGGGACCGGGTCAGAAGAGGATGCGGGGAAACCGCGGTGGTGTGCGGCCTCACGATCCACCATGGGCGTTTACAGTGCTGTTGGACAGAAGCATCAAATGACCTGAACACCCTAAAATGCTCCAATTTAACTTACCAAAGAATCCAAATGCAAATCAGCCCTATCTATTCCCTACTGCATGCTAAGAGCTCATCTGCAGACTACAAACTGCCTTTGCAGGCTGTGTTGATGTGGGTCTTCCCTTTTCTTATCTTGGGGCTGTCGGTTTTCAGATTCTCCCCTTGTGGAGAATGCATCTTCTGTTCCCACTCTATTTCGTCAGTCGGAAGGGGTGCCTTCACAGGGCCTGCTCCAGGGCACACCCAGGTCCTGGTGCACTTAATCGGGTAGTTTAAGGCAACACAAGAGCCATGGCAAAAGCTACAGAAATTATCTTCAAACCCACGAAGAAAGGTTGGAAGTTTTTCCCATTCTCACTTCCGTTCTTCCTCTGCCGTTACCATCCATACACACGACGGGCAGAGGGACACCTTTTTCTGTTTATCCTTCCCTCCCTCCTCCTCCTCCCTCCCCCCCCTTTGTATCCACACGCCTCTCTCCTGTCCAGTTTTATGTCACTGTCTCTCAACCAACCAAGCAGTGATGCTTTTAAAGATGGGCTGATTTATGGAAGGAAATGAAAACAATCCAAAGGATAATAACAAACAGATTGGAGAGATGAAGGAATTACTAAGGACCAAAGCCCAGGCAGGGTTCTGTGCCATTATACATGGATCGCTCCCTCTGTCTGAAAATCACAACTGTTGGGGGCTCTTCTGCTTTTTCTTTCCCTCTCTCCTCCTTTTTTTCTTTATCCCTTTTCAAAACCAAAATTGAAAGAAAATAATCCACAAAACAGAGCTTCGATGTATATGTTTGTTCATGTTTTAGAGAAAGAAAAAAAACACAACAAAAAACCCAGGGCATTGTGTGAGCGAGAAGGGCTCGGTGGCGGATCAGCAAGGGTTTATTATTCTGAGCAGCGCTCAATCAAATGTGGCCCTATGAACAGAGAGTAATGTTGGCGAATCGTCCTGGGGGCTTTTTTTCTGTGTGTGAGTGGTATCCATCTGTCAGCTGTCAATGCCAGTGAGAGATATACAGGGCTGTCACTTCTCGTCAGCCAGCATTTGTGAAGTCTTTTGCAGCTGCTACACAACACATACTGTCCTTATTGAAGGCCGGCAAAGAAGGCAGAGGCGATTGTGCTGGCTGGAGCGAGAGACAGAAAAGAGATGTCAGGGTTGTCCTGGGATAACAGTGTGGACGCGTTAAAGACGCGAGGACGAGCTGCATTTATTTCCCTAAAACAACAACAACAACAAAGGAAATGCATTAAAAGAAAAAAATTAAGTTTTAGAGGGTCATGGAACTATACTTTGTCTCCAGGGGGTCCTGTGAAACCCATAACAGCAAAACAAAATTTATATCCCAGTAAATGAACACGTTCAAGGTAGAGATGGGGATACATATTTTTTAAATCAGCGGACTATAAAGAGGGCATAAGTTTGTTATGGTTTCCCCTAAATAAATTACATTACTGCAAAGATTATGCACATGCATAAAAGTTTGCATAATGGAGTACACTTTTAATATGTGTTTGTAAAGCAAAAACGAACATGGTCAGCCAAGGACATGCCCACACTATAATAACGCAGATGTTAAAAACCAGGTTAATTTTGATATGGAAACACTCTATTAATCATTACTCTGGTATTCCATGGGCAGTTCAATATGTTTATTTATAGGGTGACTTCCGCTTAATTGAATTATTTTAAACTGATGGTGGTTCTGGTTTTGTGGTCCTTTGTCTGTAGGAAGTTCTTTGTCCAACACCTGCCTTTAAAAGCAAAACTGCCTTTACTAACCCTTAATGCACCCGCTGATACACAGCTAGAAGTGAAATGGAGAATTTCAATTTCTTTTGTTTGCTGCTTCTTTTAAGGTATTGTGAAATTTAATTACGTTTTGGTTTTCTGTGGGTTTGACAGGACTCTAGTTAATAAAGAAGTGCAATACGTTTGAATTCCGTATATCATAGATTCTTATTTAAAAAAAAAGAAAAAGCAAAGGGATTTCTCAGAAAAATGAAGAATTAATTGATAGAAGAGTCACCAAAATAGTGAAAAGAAGAAATGCAAGTAGTCAGAGCTCAGAGTAGTATTTGTAAAATCCTTGTGATGAAGATTCCCTGCAGTGTGTAGAGGAGAGAAAGGTAAGCCTGTAGCCAGTGAATAAGTATCATTAAGCATATTGGCTAAAATATCCTGGGTGAAAACCTAGGATGTAAAGGTTATATTCTTATCATATAAAAATGCACTCTTCATGTATCAACTGGTGGAGGATGTGATTGAGGTGAAAGAAGAGAAATTGATGAATCACACTTATTAAGGTCTTGGGTTTGTTTCCAGGGGAACTGGCAAGGTAGAATTAAATTCAGAGTTTCTGTCTTCAGAGGGGCTATAATCAAGTTGTGAAGACCACATAAATATGAAAAAGTTGAATAAACCGAGTACTTACAGTAGTCTTCACTTATAGGTTAAGAGGGTGAGCGATTCAGTGTAATTTTTGTTCTAACTGAATGTATCTCAGGCAATAATTGTTATAGTCGAAGAGGGAGGTCTATTACTTCAGATCAAAGGCACGAATAAAGGCTGGGCCTGACAGGATGAGGAGGATGCAGTAGGCAGAATGAAGAGAGGACAGCATCTTTGCATCTTTTCGTTCCCTCTGGCTGCTGTAACAAATTACCATAAACTTAAAGGTTTTAAAAAAACCCCACAAATTTCTTATCTTATAGTTCAGGAGGCCAGAAGTCCTAAAATCAACGTGGGGACTTCCCCGGTGGCGCAGTGGTTAAGAATCCACCTGCCAATGCAGAGGACACGGGTTCGAGCCCTGGTCCGGGAGGATCCCACATGCCACGGAGCAGCCAAGCCCAAGCGCCGCAACTAATGAGCCTGTGCTCTAGAGCCCATGAGCCACAACTACCGAGCCCGCGCACCTAGAGCCTGGGCTCCACAACAAGAGAAGCCACTGCAATGAGAAGCCCGCGCACCGCAAGGAAGAGTAGCCCCGCTGGCGGCAACTAGAGAAAGCCTGCGCGCAGCAACAAAGACCCAACGCAGCCAAAAACAAATAAATAAATTTAAAATAAAATAAAATCAACGTGCCTGAAGGGCTATGTTCCTTCTGGAGGTTTCCAGGGGAGGACCTATTCCTTGCCTTTTCCAGCTTCTAGAGGCTGCCTGCTTTCCTTGGCTCCCTGGCCCCTCCCTCCATCCCCAAGACCAGCAGCCCAGCATCTTGCCATCTTCCTCTTTTATCTCGGCTTCTACTTTATGTCTCCTTCTCCCTAGGCTTCTGCTGTCAGCCCCACTTCTCTGACTCTGGCCCTCCTGCCTTCCTCTTACAAGGACCCTTGTGACTAAATTGTGCCTACTTGGATCATTCAGAATAATCTGCCCATCTCAAGGTCCTTAACTTCCTCACATCTGCAAAGTCCTTTTTGTCATGTAGAGTAAGATACAGATTTCAAGGATGGGGACGTGGTGATCTTTGCAGGGGAACAGGATCCAGCCAACCACAGGCAGCAAAGACAACGGAGTAAAACTTGGGGACTGCAAGTCACTTGGCACAGCTGGGGACACCCAGTTGGAAGCAGTTTGACTGGAGCTAAGGGGTGGGGAAAAGAGTGACTTTAGACAAGCACTGAAAAATATTGGGACCAAATTACAGGGATTGTTGGATTCTGGGCATAGAATATGGAGAATATTGGGAGGTAGATACCAGTCCAGTGTGAGGGAACGTCTTCTATTAAAGGAAACAATGCAGGGATGGAACGGGAAGGAACGAGTTCTCTGACACCAGAGATGTTGTTACAAGACCAGGCAGAGTTTAAGACACTCCCAATTCTGAGAGTCTAAGGTCCTCTTATTGTCACAAAATTGACTTCTACAAGAACAGGCTTAATTCAGAAGCAGGCCTTTTACAGGACTGAGAGAAATCTACTGGTCTCTACATTAAACTCATCAGAATGATAAAATACATCATAAACAGTAACATTGTACGGCATTCACATTGTCGCTGAAGAATGAAAAGCCAGATTTTTTTTTTTTCAGATTTAGAAGGGTCTGAGCACCGTTTGAAGCAAATTGAGAACTCTGTGTCATCTCACTGTCAGTGAGCCTCAAACGATACAGGGTACGCTCCGAACAAGCAGGGTCCATCCGTCAGTTCGACCTTTTGGTATTTTGACCATTACTCTGATCCATTTTTCAAACTCAAAATGAGTCAAGAAAGAGAATTCAGAGAGAGGAATAAAGGAAACTAAACGGCTGCTCACGTCCTGCACACGTTATCGGTGATGACTTCTGAACAGAACTGTAAACAAAAGCAGCTCTGGGTTTTGCAGTCTGCGTTACAGGGACACGAGAAATCCAAGTTCTGCAGGAATAAGTCCTTTCGAGTGACCCTCAGAGGATGTGCCACTCTGTGGCCAGCATTCACAAAGGAAAATTGATGGGATTACAACAGATTGCCTTGTAAAAGTTATTCTATCCTGGGGGGCACAAAAGAAATGGGCTTTGGTGGAGGTGGGGAGGAGTGGGGAGGGGTGGTGATACCAGTTATCATGATTAAGAAACCCTGGAGGCAAGGGGATCTTTATAAACTTAGTTATTCTCAAGGATAGAAAGTGACAAGCCCGAAGTAAATTGGATCTTGAGAAGCCTGTTTCCACCAGGTAGAGAAGAAGGCATTCTTTGGGCCAGAGAAACAAAGAATTATGGCTTCTCTCTTACTATTTGAAGTCACCAGATCACACAGTGTTTAAATGACTCATCACCGTTAACATTATTTTTTTTCTTTTCCTTTCTTCCCTTCCTCCCTTCTTCCCTTCCCTCCTTCCTTCTTCTTTTCTCCCTGCCCTTTATATTGCAGCTTCCTGGTGACAGACATGCCCCTTAAATCACATCTCTCCTGGTATCTCTGTGGGTTATATACCCAACTTGCTAAGATGCAAGATGGATGCAATAAATGGTAAGAGATGGGTCTGGAAACACATGATAGCTAACAGGCCACTCCCACAGGCAGGGGACTGTACTTTAGAACTTTTGAGTTTGGTGTCATCTATGTGCACACAATATCTAGATTCATGGGCATCTGGACACTTAAAATACATTGTGTGGAAAATATAAAGTCCACAATTATTTCAACTTGTAATGAACCCACATTTTAAAATTAGCAGAACACATATTACTGGGTATTCTTTGAATCTGAAGACTTCTAAGGGGATAGTCAGAAAGTTGCAAATCTTTAGCAGAAACAGTCATAAACTGTGATGAGACGCAAACTGGGTTTGAAAAGAAAAAGGCAACAAAATGTGTTTTGTGTATTGACGTTTTTATTAGCAAAATATAACTAAAGGAACAAAATTGACAGGGATAAAATTTTCCAACCAGCAGTGGTACAATTATAGCTTGGAGATCTTGTCAAACATCAGAAGACTGTTAAGAAGCAATCCCAGTCATCACACACCAAAGAAAACAAATTCACAAAAAATACCTCATCAGGGTAAATTCCTTTCTGCTCCAGATACCAAGCATCTAACAATTTTCTCCCCAGGAGAGGTAATAAAGTGAATGCATTAGAATAACAATAATAATAATTCCTATTGTTGTCAATTATTTCAGTTTTATCCAAATTTCCAAATCCCCAGTTAGTCTACAAGAAATCCTAAGAGAAGATACAAAGTGGTCCAGGTCAGGACTGATTGTTGCCATTTATGCTTCTCTTCTCCATGGAGATGCTTCTTTGGAGAAGGTGGTGTAGAAAAAGATTTCCTCGATTACTTTCGCCTACATTCTCTGCCTTATCTGAAACTACCCTCTCCCCATCGTGGTGTGTGTGTATGTATGTACATATCTGTGTGTGCATAGAGGGTGAGAATGGGAAATATTTTGGCTATGGCCTCGTCTTCTTAGTGTTCCTTAAGGGCTGAAAGATGGAAAAGTTTTATTATTAAGGCAATAGGAGCAATATAAAGAGAGTGAGTGAAGAAAGATGAGCATCCCCGAGAGTGCCAAAGTCAAAAGGTCAAGGAGGAACTCAGACTACCACTGAACCCAAGGGGCCATGGACTGGGACCGTGTCTGACAGGGGGCAGGATTCCAATGGCATCCATTGCACTTCCAATGAGATCCAGTCACCTTACCCCGGGTTGTAGGGTACATGTTCTTCCCTTAACCTCCCTACCTCATCTTCTCCTCCAGGGACAAGATTCAAACACTCCAGTCTGTTTCTAAAACACATCACATTTGTTCCCACCCAGAGCCTTTCCTCTGGCAGGTTTGTTCTTTCTAGACCAGGGTTAGGTCCTTCTTGCCTTTTACCTCTCAGTTTTCCCTTGAACTTCATATGTCTTTGCACCTTCTAGCATTCAGATCTCAGCCTAAATGTCATCTCCATGATATGACTTCCACTTCTGGCCAAGACGGAGTTACAGAGACTGGATTTATCTTCCAACATAGAACAATAAATAATAATAATAAATTAAATTAACAGAAATATATATTTAAATAAACTGGACATCAGGCAACAAAAGACAAAGGTTCTTGAAAGACAGAAAGCAAATGAACTGAGCTGTCTACATCTACAGCTTATGGACTAGAGAGTTTCCAGAACACAGTGCAGAGAGGAGGAACCTAGGAAGAACCAGGAAAATACTCTGAGTTAAGGAGATAAGGTGAAATTCAGAGGAGAATAAAACAGGCTCACAGAACAAAGTTCCAGAGAAGAGATATGCAGAGGGTCCCCCTCAGTATTTATCAAGGTGCTGGTTAGCACATGCATGTGAAGAAACTAATTGAGCTTGAGAAAGAAACCAGCAAAAAGTATTAAAGGGATGGATAAATTGGAACTCATCAAAAATTCAAAACTTTTGTGCTTTGAATGATACTATTAGGAAAATGAAGACAATGGACTGGACTGGGAGAAACTATTTGCAAAACACATCTGACAAGAGACTTGTATCCAGACTATACAAAAACAAAACAAAACAAAATCTCTTAAATAATGTGAAGGAAAAAAAATAATAATAATAATAATGTGAAGGGAAATAACTCAATTAAAAAAAATAGACAAATGATTTCTGTAGACATTTTACCAAAGAAAACATATGAATGGCCAATAAACACAAGATCAACACTGCATTAAGGAAATGTGAATTAAAAATGCAATGTTATACCACTCCACACCCACTAGAATGGTTATAGTAAAAAAGACATACAATAAAAATGCTGGCAAGGATGTGGAGAAACAGGAACCCTCATACGTTGCTTGTGAGAATTGCAGCCACAATGGAAAACCATTTGGCAGTTTCTTCAAAAGTTAAAAATAAATTTGTGCTATGACTCAGCAATTCCACTCAAGTGTCTATTCAGGAGACATGAAACACACACCTACACAAAGACTTACACATGTGTGATCTTAGCAGCTATCTATAGGAAAACAGCTTAGTCATTGCCTTGGGCAGAGAACAAGAATTAACAGCAAATGGCCATGAAGAATCTTGTTAGTATGATGAAAATATTCTAAAACTGATTTATGGTGATGGTTTCACAACTTGGCATAAAAATCATTGAGTTGTACACTTGAAAAGGGGAAACTATATAATATGTTAAAAATATATATTAGAGGGAATTGTATCATTACTCACACAGGGCCAAGTAGAGTGTCTTTTCCTACCAGTAAGCTTGGAATATCTCATAAATCATGGGGCGTTGGATAGACTACTCAGAATAGTATTGCCCCAGATGATGAGAATAATTAGCACTGTGTTCCTCATTGCTCTGATGTCACCTAACAAATATTAAAAGCAAGACCTGAAAGGAAGAAACTATTTCCATGTAACTTAACTGCACCCCAGAACAAAGGTCAAAAATATTTTTAGGAATAGAAAGATATACAGCACCAAACAAGGTCAAATTCACAATGTCTGGCTGGTATCCAATCAGAGGTGAACAGGATACAAAGAAAAAATACGGAAAATACCAATCATAATAAGGTCTTTTTTAAAAATCAATTAATTGAAACTAATCCAGAACTATTAGTCTCAGAAGTTTTAGAATTAACAGAAAAGGGCATAGCTTTATCCCACATGTTAGAAAAATTAGACATACGGATGACATAAAAAAGATCCAAGTTGAATTTTGAGATGTGAAAACTATAGTGGCTGAGATGAAAATACATTAGATGAGATTAACAGCAGATTAGATATTGTGGAAGAAAAGATAACTGAAATTGAAAATATAGCAATAAAAACTATGAAAAAATACATAGAAAAAAATTTTAAAGAGACACTGTGAACTATGAACTGTGAAACAACTTTAATGGCTACAAAATTTCAAATTTGATTTAAAAAACTATAATTCCCCAGATACAAGAAGCTCAAAAAAACCTCAGGCATAAGAAACATGAATAAAACTACATCAAGGTGTATCATAATAAAATTGCTCAAAACCAGTTCTAAAGAGAAAGTTTTTAAAGCACCCACAGGGAAAGGACATGTTAATTACAGAGGAACAAAAATGAGGATGACAGCAGAATTCTTGTCAGAAACAATGCAGGTGAGAATACTTTGGAACAGCATCTCAACCCAGATTTGTACAACCAGTGAAAATATCTTTCAAAAAGAGGTAAAATAACAACTTTTTTTCAAACTCACAAAGGCTGTCTAGATCAGTAGATCATCAATACAGCAGAAGGTCATCACCAACAGACCCACAGTACAAGAAATGTGAAGGGAAGAAGAAAGATGTCAGCTAGAAAGAAAATACAGATCTGCACAAAGGAATGAAGAGCACTGGAAATGGTAATGCAAGTATTTTTCTTATAATATACATGCAATGGTACATCACTTGAAGGCAAATGGTGATAAACAAAGGACAACAAAGGAGATAAAATGAAATCATAAAATATATTCAATTTAAAAGAAGCCAGAAAAATAGGAAAAGGGAAACAAAGAACAGATGGAACAAATTTTTTTTAATTGCAAGGTGATAGACTTAAAGTTAACCCTTTCAATAATTAAACTAAATGTAAATGGTATAAATATCTATTTAAAAGGCAGAGACTGTCAGATAGGATAAATGAGTAAGACCCAACTATATGCTGCTTACAAGAAATGCACTTTAAAAAGACACAAATGGGTTAAAAGTTTAAAAATGGGGAAAAAAGATATACCATGCTACCAAAAATCAAAAGAAAAATCCAGAGGCTTTATTATCAGAAAAAGTAGATATAAGAGAAAAGAATATTACCCAGCATAAAGGTCACTTTGTAATTATAAAGGACTCAATTTATCCAGAGGACAGCCATACTACACATTTATGCATCTACTAACAAAACTTCAAAATATGTGAAGCAAAAACTGATAGAGATATAAAGAGAAAAACACAATGTACAATTATAATCAGAGATTTCAATATCCCTTTCTCAATAACTGATAGAAAAAGGAGACAAAAAAATCAATAAACCTATAAAAGACTTGAACAACACTGCCAATCAACTTGATCCAATTAGACTTTATAGAACTCGCCACCCGACAAGAGAATGCAGGTTCTTTTAATTTGCACATAAAATATTTATGAAGGTAGACCATATTCTGGGCTATGAACCCATAAAATAAATCTTAATATCTATAAGAATTCAAGTTATACAAAGTATGTTATCTGACCAAATGGAATTAAATTAAAACTCAATAATAAAAATAGTCCTAGAAAGTTCACAAGTATTGAGAAAGTAAATAGCACATTCCTAAACAATACATGGGTTAAAGAAGAAATAGAAATGAAAATTAGAACATAGTTTGAATGAACTAAAGTTGAAAATACAATATGAAAGGACATGTCATCTCCTCAGAGAGGTCTGTCCTGATCACTTAGGCTAAAGTAGCTACTTAGTCATTTTCTATGACATCAGCTAATTTTAATTCCCTGTATAAAATCTTCTTACACCTGACATTTTGGTATTACTTGATCACTGTATGTCTTCTACTTTTAGAATCAAGATTCCACGTGAGTAGAACATTTTCTGTCTTGTTCATCACTGTATCCTCTGGACAGTATCTGACACTTAGTATAGTTCCGTAAATATTTTGCTGAATGAATGAATGAACACAAACAAGGCATCAGGAAAGATTAAAAAAAAAAAAAAGGACTGAGAGCAGAAGGTGGGAAGGAAGAGGAAAGAGCATCTTTTTAATGAGCTGAACTGAGGATAAGATGGGAGTATGCCCAGCCAGAAGAATGGGGCTGGTGGGAAAGACCTCCAGAAATTTCAACTATCAAACGTGGATCTTCTAAACTGTCTGATCATTTTCACAGCTGATTTATGACGCTTTGGCAAAGAGAACTTGAGTATTGTTTTCCTACAGCAATACCCACTTTGACAATTGGCATTGAGAATCACAAAGCACAGGTCTCTATAGAACTGCTCCCCCACTGCAAGAAAGCCTTCTTGCATTATCTTTTGCATCTGGCACCTACCTTTTCTTTGCTTCTAAGGAGCAATGATTTCATTGCACTACAGCTTCAACAACCATTATCTAGGAAATTTTTATCTGCATGGCATGCAGGTGCTGTGGTGATAAACACAACGTGAATAAAATTAAAATATTGCAAAGTAAATTAAGTAATGAGTAAATCTCTCAAGGGTTTATACAAATCTCATAAAAAAGCAGTAGTTGAACAAAGGGCTGGGATTAATATATTTAAATTAACCTCAAACAAATACAACTCAAACTGTGTATAAGTATGATAGTTCTGGATGACCTACTGTCAGTTTGAAATGGCCTTATTCTGGAAGAATCAGATGCCTTCTTCTTAAACAAAGCCTATTATTGTAATGATAAGAGTGGTGTGAAGGAAAATGGGGGCAAAGACACAAATACATATACATATACATATATATACACACACATACAGTGCATTCTCATTATTCACGGTAGGTAGTTAGGTTCTATAAAGTCACAGCGAACACTTAATTAGTGAATATTGAACCCACTGCTTCTACAAGAAATATATGTATACATGTATACATATGTATATAATCTGTATAGATCATATATGTATAATCTTCATTTCTAAGATTTTTTTCTGACATTCTTCATTCCTACTAATATCTAACACCGCTTCCCTGACCTCTTCTACTTCTTTCTAGTCTTCCCTTCTAGAGTTAAATTAAAGTTTTAAGTTTCTAAAAACATTGCAAAACATTTCCACATCATCTTCATGTTAATTATTACTTACTTAATCATCACTAATCATTTTCTGGTTAGTGACATTTATCTAATGTTAAATTTTGCTGTTTTTTCCCACAACGTTTTTCTTACAACAGTTTTGTATCAGTGCTATTGCAGTTGAATTTTTTTAATTGAAATATCATTGCTTTAAATATTATCTTAGTTTCAGGTACATGACATGGTGATTGATACTTTTATAGATTACCCACTATACAAAGTTGTAATATTATTGACTGTATTCCCTGTGCTGTACATTGCGTCTCTGTGGCTTATTTATTTTATAACTGGTAGTTTGTACGTCTTAATCCTCTTCACCTATTCTACCCATCCACCCACCTCCCTCCCCTCTGGCAACCACTAGTTTGCTCTCTGCATCTGTGAAGCTGTTTCTGTTCTGTTACATTTATTCATTTGTTTTATTTTTTAAATTCTACATGTGACAATACACATTATTTGTCTTTCTCTGTCTGACTTATTTCACTTAGCATAAAACCCTCTTGGCCCATCCATGTTGTTGCAAATGGCAAGACTTCATTCTTTTTTATGGCTGAGTAATATCTTATTGTATATATACACCACATCTTCTTTATCCATTCATCTATTGATGGATACTTAGGTCTCTTCCATATCTTGGCTATTGTAAATAAAGCTGCAGTAAACACTGGGGTGCATATATCTTTTCAAGTTAGTGTTTTCATTTTCTTCAGATAAATACCCAGGAGTGGAATGTGGTAGTTCTATATTTAATTTCTTGAGGAATCTCTATACTGTTTTCCACAGTGACTGCACCAAGCTACATTCCCACCAACAGTGCACAAGGGTTCCCTTTTCTCTACATCCTCACCAACATTTGTTATTCCTTGTCTTTCTGATGACAGCCATTCTGACAGGTGTGAGGTGATATCTCATTGTGGTTTTGATTTGCATTTCCCTGATGATTTGTGGTGTTGAGCATCTTTTCATGTGCCTGTTGGCTGTCTGTATGCCTACTTTGGACGAATGTCTATTCAGGTCCTCTGCTCACTTTTAAATTGGATTATTTGCTCTTCTGCTTTGAGTTGTGTGGGCTCTTTACATATTTTGTTTATTAATACCAACTTTTACTACTCATCACGGGAAAAAAATCGATGTTCCTGAAGCAGTTCTGTGTAGGAGATTGCTATGTGCGGCCACACAGGGGAAGGGCCAGTGTGTCTCTCTGCCCGGTAGGCATCTAGGGTTTGTATTCCTGTTGTGCTTCCGCTTATCCTGCCCCAGATCTGCACCTCTTCCTACAAACGTGGCTTATTGCCGTGATTCTTTGGGTAGCCCCGCCCCCTCTGCTTCTCTGAGTCCAGCAGGGACTCTGCTATTGGCCTTCCCACCTCCCCACCCCCCCAGCCCGAGGTCTGACACCTGTTGCTGCAGAAAAGGCACATGGAATGTTTTTAACTCCAAGGTGAGCTCTTCGCCTTCAGGAAATGTTTCTTTGGTGATGTTTCCCGAGCCCTGACTCCCCTGGCCCACTCCCCTCTCTACCTACCTCTTCTCATCTTTCTCCTCTTCCGCCCAACCACAGGGGCTTTCGATAGGCCCTTCATGTGAATTGGAAATGACATCATATTTAACTCCTTATTTCACTGGAAATGGAGTTTGTGAGATTTTTTGTTCTTTAATGTGATTTGGAGGGGCATGCAACCATGAACATAGCTATATTAATTTTAGTAATTATGATAAAACTTAACAGGTCTCAGGCACTCCAGAACTGACATTTTAGAGATGACCTTCATTTTTCTGGGAAACTGTGCTTAATTCCTGGAACCCCTCTCTTTAGTATGATTCTTCTTTTACTGGACCCCCCAGGATTATTTACAATGTACTTACTAGACTTGACAGGAAAGCTGTTCTGCTCCCAGGGTTGAACTTTTCCTCTTCCTCCTTCTTTTTGCCCTTCCTTCCCTCCTCTCTCCTCCGTTCTTTCTTCTTCTGTCCCTGGCTGCCTTCTGGGCCTAATTCTTTAAGTATCCACTGGACTCATGTCCTTGGGACATGACCCCAGAAGTCTCCCCAAGTCATGTTGCTTCTCTTGCTGGGCTAAGGAGAGTGCTCTCTTCCTAATCAGCACACCGACCTGATTTCTACTTCAGGATATGGGCCATGTGGCAGTCAGAACAATGGCCCCCCAAAAGTGTCCATCCTTGTCCTTGAAATCTGTGCCTATGTTACCTTACTTGCAAAAAGACTTTGCAGATGTGGTTAAATTAAGGATCTGGAGATGAGAGGTTATTCTGGAGTATCTGGGTGGGTCCAATATAGTCACAAGGATCCTTATAAAAAGGAGAGAGGGTTAGATAGAGAGATCTGGAGAAGCTACTCTGCTGATTTTAAGTTGGAGGACAGGCCCATGAACCAAGGAATGCAGGTGGCTTCTAGAAGCTGGAAAAGGCAGGAAAATGGATTCTCCCCTAAAACCACCAGAAGGAGTAGGAAGGCCCTGCCAACACCTTGATTTTAACCCAGTGAGACTTCTGACCCACAGAACTTTAAGTTAATGAACGTGTGTTGTGTAGACCAGGGAACATGTGGTTAATTTGTTATAGCTGCTACTGAAGGCTCATACAGCCCACATATTTGTTGTCTTTGTGGAACGTAGTGTAGGGATGCTCAACAGTCTAGTTTAACTGTCAAAATCTTTTTCTTTCCTAAATTCTTCTCTCCTTGTATTATCTCATGCAACCCTTTTCACTTCCACCACAGCTAGGAGAGTTGTCTTGCAGATTTTAGTAAAACCATCATAGTTTACAACCAGACAAAAGAAGAGTTATTTTGGCAAATATATTTTATGATTCAAAAATTAATATCATGCTTCCTCTCCAATACATTTTCCCCTATTTAGGCTAAACATTCATGGTCTTCTTATTCATTTTTCATATGAACATTTCCAGGTCCAAGAATTCTCTTGGAATACTTTAGCATGTCAATGTCCCACTTAAAGTGGGGTTATCAGAACTAGACAGCAAATGTGATAATAACAACAATAATAATAATAGTTAAGATTTAGTGAGTGTTTTCTATGTGTGAGAAATTGTTCTAAGCATTAGACAGATCCACTGGTGTCAATTGCACAATAATCCTGTAAGTACTGTCATTGGCCTTATTCTAAAGACCAGGAAACAGAGGCACAGAGAATTAAGTAAACTTCTCACAGTGGGTCATGTGGCTGGTAAGTAGAACTTAAAACCAGACACTCTTGCTCTTGGAATTATGTTCTTAACATCCTTGCTAGGACCATGTGCTGCCCTACTTTGGTTCTATTTAAACTAATATTAATAAAATATTTCATAGTGTTGAGGAATTAACCACACATTTGAAGAAAGCTTCTATCCTGCAACAGATAGAACAAAAGAAGTAAAAGGCAAAATGGAACCAAATGGATATAAAGACAAGAGAGTGTGAAGAAAATTTTAAAGAAAATTTAATGAGTAGCCACAGAGAGAAAAGAAGAGATATTGCATCAATGAAAATATAGACAAGATGCTCTAAAAAGAGAATAATTAGTGAACATGAGCTCTTATGAATAAAAACATTTAATAACAGAAATAAAAACTAAGCTGAAAGGTTGGAAGATAAATCAAGGATATCTCCCTAGAAGTAGAACAAAAACACAGAGATGGACAATATGAGATAAAAAATAATAAGGAAAAAATAGAGGAGAATTAATCCACAAGGACTAATATCTAACAACAGGAATTTTGTTTTTAAATTGAAGAACGAAAGAACATAAAAATACAGATTAATGAGTTTCATGAATACTAAGCACAATGTTGGAATAAAGAATACAACACCGAGATAAAGAGAAATTCCTAAATGCTTTGAGAAAGAGAGAGAGCCTAGCAAGTCATAAGAATCAAAAATGGCATCACACTTCTCAAGTTGGATTTCTATACCCAGTCAAATTACCATCAAATAAAAGAGTAAAATAAAGACTTTTTCAGACAACTACAACCTTATAAAATTTACTTCCTATGTATTCTTTTTCAGGAAACTATGCACAAAATTGCTCTTCCCAAACAAGCAATGAACCAAGAAAGAGAATGGCATGGGGGCAAACACAGAAAAGGAGTTAATAGAGTGACTATAGAAAAGCGAGTCCCAGGATGACAGCTGCACAAGCGAGCCTTGTCCAGGTCAGAGCTAGGGGTGGATGGCTCAAGGTGGGGTGTCCAAGGCAGATCAAGAGGGGCATCTTCTGGAAAAAGAACACTAATAGTTTATGAGGAAAATTATATTGAGAATATTTACCCAGAGATTCAAGAAAAAAATGAAGCAAATGAGAAAAAGAAGCAATCGTGAACTCCAGGGAAAACTTAAAGTTGTAGAAGACAGGAAGTGCAAATATAGTACCCCACTAGGCTCAGCAGGTTTACCATAAAATTATGATAGAATTATATTTGCAAGTATGAGGGGAGAAGAAGAAAGTTTATAAAAGTTAATACTTCCATCTAGGACTTCCCTGGTGGCACAGTAGTTAAGAATCCACCTACCAATGCAGGGGGCAGGGGCTCGAGCCCTGGTCTGGGAAGATCCCACATGCCACAGAGCAACTAAGCCTGTGCGCCACAACTACCGAGCCTGCTCTCTAGAGCCCACGAGCCACAACTACTGAGCCCACGAGCCACAACTACTGAAGCCTGTGTGCCTAGAGCCTGTGTTCCACAACAAGAGAAGCCACCACAATGAGAAGCCCGTGCACCACAATGAAGAGTAGCCCCCACTGGCCACAAGTAGAGAAAGCCCACGCGCAGCAACGAAGACCCAACACAGCCAAAAATAAATAAATTAATTAATTAATTTAAAAATACCTCCATCTACCATAATGAAAGGTCAACAAAGTTTTAAACTGATGCATGAGAGAGCAGCGCATCATATAATTTAGAATTAGGGAGGTAAATAGAAGAAGCAGTTGAAGGAGTTGAGAGTAGATCCAACTGAAAAGCAGAAAGATACGGGATGGTGGCAATTGCCGGGGGCGGTTACTGTTGTTGCTGCGAATCTTAAAGACTATTTGACTTTTCCCCATTTTATTGAGGTATAATTGACATATTAATTGACATAAACTGTATAAGTTTAAAGTTGCAGCATAATGATTTGACTTGCATATATTGATACATTGTGAATTGATTACCACAGTAAGCTTAGTTAACATTCGTTACCTCTTACAGATAAAAAAAAGAAAGAAAAACTGTTTTTTTCCTTGTGATGAGAACCCTTGGGATGTACTCTCTTAAGAACTTTCAAATATACCATGTGTCGTTTTAAAAAATTATTAACTAAAAAATGAGATACCATCGGACCAAAAAATAAAAGAAAATCTCAAAAGCATATGAACATTGTAAGTTCCTTGTGGTGTGTTTGACCAGTGTTGCAGACAATCAGTCATTCTACACCGGTAAAGACTGCGGTCATCACATTTGACATGTAATGTGAGCATTATTATATTTTTGGCATTTAATAGATAAAAAGTAGTAACTTTTAAAAAATTCACATTGTTGAGGTGCTAGTAAAGATGAACACTTTTTCCATTCACCAGGTGATGTCTTTTTCTATGAACTGTCTGTTCCACTCTTTTGTCTGTTGGGATCTTCATGTACTCCTCATTGACCAAAAAAGAGTCTTTTTACATGTTAAGATGAATGGTTTGTTGGCCAGCATTTTCAGCAGATAATTTTTTTAGCTTACATTTTCATACTTGGAAACATTTTTTATGTGACCAAAACTGTTTTAGTTTTGGGGGTTTTTTTGTAATTTCTTCACTTGTGTGGTGTGCTGTATCCAGAGGGTAAATAAACATGCACTTCAAAACCAAAAGAAGCAGAAACAATTAAGCAGAAAATCTCTGCCGGTGTTAAAGCAGTATTCTGAAAAGGACTTTGGCTCACTGCAAAGTATGCTCTGAGGAAATCTGACTCTAATGAATGCACGAAGCAGAATTAGGCAAAACTCAGAGTCACTGGGTCCAGTTACTGGAGTGAGTCTTCACAGCCAAACCACTAGGATTCAGGAACCAGAATAATGGTAATAATTCACTAATGCTGATCGAGCACTCATTAAGTGCCAGGCACTGATCCAAGAGATTTACATGCATTATCTCATCAGTACAGAAAGGAATGGAACTATGAGTCTGTACTCCAAGCGCTGGCTACACAACTGATGTGCCAGGAAAAGTGCTGGGAGAGGTCAGGTCAGGATGGGGTCAAGATGGGGTCGAGTTGTGGTATGTGAGTTTGAAATAAAAACGCAAACTATTGATCCTTCTCTTTGAAACCAAAATAATAACCTTTCAAACAAGACAATCAAAACAAGGCATTATTTGTATTTTTCCATGACATTCCTTCTCAAAAAGACAACCCACATTTTCTGAAGGCATTGCCATGAAATGGATGTGGATTGATGTAATTCTCAGCTGTTTTGTCCTCTGCCACGTACCTTTGTTTCCTTATTTGGGATGTTTCCTCTTTCACAAATCATAAATGTCACAGCCCCCCTGCTTTGTGGACACCGACATCACAATAACAGAATTATCATCCCTGGGTGTGAGATACTGTTAGCTGTGCCACTGGTTTTCTGTGGATGATTAATAAACGTGGGGTGACACTTCACGCAGTCATGGAAAGATGAGAAATTGGAGGAATACGGGGTGAGAATGCACTTCTCTCTGAAGGCAAGTATGCGTGGAGCGTCCGGCGGCTCCTGGAGAGGCCAGCGGGGCCCACCCTCCAACGTTGGGCTTCTCGGTGTCCCCCCAGTCCCAGCTTCTTCTGCTGTACCCTGAGATGTTCTGCTCCTTTTCCTGAAGTTCCTGCCTTCTTTCTGCCCCTTGGCTTCCTATCTCTGACCTCCATGCTCTACCACAGCCCCGCTCGTTTACCTCGGGCCATGAAGTTCTGCTTTTCTAATCCAGCAGCCCCTCCGCCCTTGCCTGTCCCACCTCCCTTAGGGCTTAGGGATCCCTTAGGGATCCCAGAGGGCTCTTCTGGAGAACCAGGTCCTGTCAACTGTTAGGGGATAAGGACTCCATTGGTTATTCTGGTCACACATTTGCAGGTGGATTCAGAACTTGACCTGGAGGCCCGCCTTCACGGAGAAGGGACCACCTCCACCTGATTGCCTCACCTTAAAAGGGGTCACGGCCCTCTCCATGGACGTTCTGTGCGCAGCTGAGAGCCGATGGGACAGAGGACACGTCACTGTCCTGAAACAGTGCTGTTCCAGGAGGCGCTGGCACTGCTGCTTACGGAGATTTGACTCTGTGGGAAGCTCTGTGGGAAGAGAAGGAATCATCTGGAAGGGGTGGAGATGGATGAGGAAGTGCGCGTCTCATCCCACAGCGCTCC
Source organism: Balaenoptera borealis (assembly GCF_965194805.1). Classification (NCBI taxonomy): domain Eukaryota; kingdom Metazoa; phylum Chordata; class Mammalia; order Artiodactyla; family Balaenopteridae; genus Balaenoptera; species Balaenoptera borealis. Next base: position 2,979,353 of record NC_138875.1, on the reverse strand, counting down.
GGACTCCCGAGGTCCCAGGCCATACCTGGATTGGTTCATGGTTGGTATTAGTATCACTCAAGTTTTTAAACTAGAAAGCTTTTAAACTAGCAATGTTTTCTAAAGATTAGTATACAAATATTAATCTTTAGAAAACATTGCCATTATAAACAATGACTTTATGGTAATACATTATATTAATCACATACAATTATCATATTAATTAATATGATAGATTTATTAAAGTTAATATAATATTATCAATGATAATATAATAATTGTATAATAATGGCATGGCTGCTCATATGATTTTAATAATTATATTATTTAGTTGTCTATAATTTTATTGTATAATTAATAGTATATAGTATATAATTTTTACATAATTAGTGTAATTAACACAATCATAAATCTATACGTTAAACAAATGGGTGCATTTTATTACAATAATATCAACGCCTCTGAGCACAGACACAGCTGCAGTATTGATAAATTTCCCCAAAATGATGCTTAGCTCATGTGGCATTTAAATTAAGCACATGGTAGGAATTTGCTTTTGATGGAGCTCCTGGCCACACACATGATTAGATTCCTTGACTTTCTTGAGTGATCTCACTACAGAAATGTCAAATGAGTTGACTGACTGGACTCTTAAAAATCAAATAGGGCAGTCCCGTTGTTTAGAGGCCAGCCAGTTTTCATGTGCAGCAGTACTCTGAGGTTTGGGGACGGCCACTTTCAGATGGCTTCGGGTCTGGGCCACCACGACCTGTGTGTGATGCTGTCAGGGGCTGTAGCCCCCAGCTGCCCCTGCATCAGGGGACCAGCTGACCCATCTCTGCCACAGACACGCAGCACAATCACACGGGGAGGTTGTGAAGCTTAGTTAATATTTAAAACATTTTGTGCTCAGATAAAAGGGGATTCAAGTTGTCACCAATTAGTAGGAAAAGACTAATTATTATACAGACCTATGATCTTTTATAAGTAGAAACATTAAAGGAATCTAAATCTATCACTTTCCATGAAAGAGCAGATGGCCTGAATTAGACCCTAAAATATAATATGTGTTTATCTGTATAGAGATAGATACACATCACCTAACAGCAATATTTTAGCGGGATGTTGGGGGATGGATGGCAATAGAACAGAAAACAAAATGTCATTCTATCCAGTACTCTCTATGGGAATTTATCCAGAAAAAAAACACAGTCTACTGGTCCAGACTTTTAACTATTTGCAAATACATTTAAATTCTCGTATTTCAACAAAATTCATAGTTTAGGCAGTAAATATTTACTGAATTCCTACTATGGGCCGGGCTCTCAAATAATGCAATCAACAGACTATAGTGCTCGTTCTTAAAGAGTTTACAGCCTAGGGGAAGAAGACAGATGAAGATACAAATAAGAGCTGTTGTCCTATAAGCCTGATTTCTGCCTTGGGGCACCGTCGCCACCAAAGCTCTTGGGAAGAGCTCTTTGTCTGCTTTCAGCTCCTGAGTTTTCCCCTCAGCTGGTCCGTGTCTCTCCCCAAACTTCCTAGCTGCGTTGAAGGCCACTGCGGCCTCAGCTGTTGATCACCTCCTGAAACGCCTAGACGGGCAGCCACGGAGGTCGTGCAAGACACCCTAGGGGACGCCTTTCACAGGGAAGCACGGCTTCTGCAAGGACGTTGGTCCAATGCCCTCAGGGTCCACCGCCACGTGGGAGGGTCTCACGTCCTCTGGCTGCCAGGGCCTCACTTCTTCACAAAGTCATGGGATTTCACAGACCCCGCTACACATTTGGGAGGGAGCTAAAGGAACTTGGCAAAAGAGAAACATGCCAGACGAAGTGTGATGTTTCGGCCTTTGGGAAGTGTGATGCTTCCCAAAGGCCAAAGGAAACTTTGGCCAAGATGTTCCAACCTTCACAACCTCCCAAGCATTTCCCCAAGAAAGAAACCGGAAGGAAAAAGGACTTCGCTTTTTTCCTTCCCAAAAGCGAAGTCTCTTCAAGCGGGGGTGGAGGTGATGGGGTAGGAGGCGCCTCCTTCCAAGAGGTCTGGATGCTGAGTCGCCGTTTAAGGCCGATGTCTGAGTCTCTAGGCCAGTGTAAGTGGGAAGGTTTCCTCATTCCTCCAGGTCTTCTGATGGAAACCACTGGCCCAAGCACGCATGCGTGCACATGCACACACATATACGACACCTCTGATTTCCTTTACCCTCAGACCCTAATGCCTGTTTCCCAGAGCGAGCCCCCAGGACTAGATGAGTGAGAGGAGTATTTAAGTCTTCCAAACAAAGCAGGAACAAGTGATAATAACACAGGATCGTGGCCTTTTGGGAGGGGAACCCAACTGAACTGTCTACTTTCAAAATAGATAGTTACACTGAATTAGGTAAGGTTTTTTTTTTTTTCAAATGTGGTTTGCAAATATAATGTTAGGAATATTTTATCTGATGTTTATTCCACAATCTCAGGAGCCACAGAATATTTACAAATAGGTTCAGAAATTCAGGGACTAAGGACTTGGGGTAACAAAGATTCTTTTCATTGAGTGTGGGATAATCACTAGGGGCACTAAAAGTTAAGTGTGCTAGAATGATGGAATGATGAAATGTGCCAAGTAATAGTGAAACTTTTGCAAACCTGAGGATCTTTTCTCAACTCAACAGCAAGACCTGGTGTCTTAACACTTTTATCCAACAGTTACTAATGAGTCATTATAAAATAACGACTGAGGTTGATTATTTCATCACGAATGAATTTCTGTGCATAGATACAGCTGCATTTACGTGATGGAGCCAGTATAACTCATGATACAGCAAAGGCGGTGCGTGGCCTGGTGGCAGCTGTGGCTGGATAGACTCTCTTCTTGAGCCACACGTTCATTTCTCTAATTTTTTCTCTGGTTTACCTAGATTTACCCTTCCACTAATCTGAGTTTTCTCCACTAAAATCATGCCTGCCTCTGTCTCTAGTCCAACCCTGTCAGCTAACTCTTTACTCATTGGCCAGGAGGAAGATGCTGTACATGATGGGGTCCATTCAGGACGTCCAGGCTGTGAGCACAGGAGCCTCCCAGTCAGAGAGGAACTTCTCCACTTTCTTTTCATGCTCTTTTTCTATTTTGTTCCTTCTTTTCTCCTTTAGAGAATTTTGTCCAATTACCTCTTTTTCTCCTGACCTCCTGTGATAAATCCATTGATTGCACTTCTCAGTTTTAAGACAATAAGTGGGATTTGTTCTTTTCAATTCTTTGGTTTAAAAAAAGAAAAGAAAATGAAAAAGAATTCCATCAGAAATGGAAGAGCAGGTGACAGCACCCCAAGCTCACAACTTCCGAACGATTCCAGTTCAACGGAGGCTCAGTAAGCGACCTGAGAGGGGACATTCTTAGCAGTGAAAAGTATTTCTAGACAACTTTAAAAGAAAGCCAAAGGAGAAATCTCATAGAAACAAGAAAAGGAGAGCTTTGATTGTGGAATACCCTGTGGTTCGTGAAGTGTGAATAAAATTACTTCCTGAAAAATCTCGAAAAAGGTGTTAATCATTCCCTTTCAGTCACGATGTTGAGCAGGGTCCCCAGTGCCTGCCTAACAGCTGGTCCCATTGGCTCGAGTGACTAAACCGGTGTAAATCCTGGCATACTTCCGTCACGTCAAGGTCAAGCAGTCTGTGAAGTTTTAGATAAACATCCTTGCTTGAAAACTCCCTGCAATCAGACCTCAGACCGAGGGTGTCATATTGACTTGCTGGTGCTTCCTGCATTCTTTCCTTCCCCATTCCCTTTCTGTCTTGCTCCCTTTTTAATTGTATGTCGTATATGTTACCTGCAATCTTCATAATGCTAATCATCTTGGGGGTCAAATGCTATGGAAACTAGCATCCTGAGTGTTGTTCAAAAAATAGTTTAAAGAGTCCAAGAAAGGCTCTTCAAGGAATGCATTGAGTCCAAGCCAAATTTGATCTCACCAGACAGTCTCTTCACCCTTGAGAGAAGAAAGGGAATAGCTCGAATGAAAAATATACAGACCTACATGCTACAATGTGATACCATAAAGTCAATTTTGGACCAAATGCATCAATTCATTTGCCTCTCCCTTGCATTAGCGTTGATGATGCACCTGTGTGACGGGCATTATACTTTGTGCCTGGGTGACATGAGAGATAGAAGCTGTACCTAACCACCTGCCTTCCAGATATTTTAAATCTAGTAATGGGATCAAATTATGTACTCAAATAACTGTATTACACAGTAGAAGATAAAGTCACTTAGAGAGATGAATGAATGAAGCTTTTGAACTTTCTTAGGAGAAAAGGATCGGATCTAACTAGAGGAACGTGAAAAGTCTTCCTGCAGGAATGGATTTTCCCCAGAAGATGGAATCTCAAGAATTGTTAGAGACTTTGTTCCAAAGCTGTGGGAATTGTGCCTGGAAAGCCCATAAGGTGGTGAGGTTTGGGTGTATTTGGGAAACATTCTCACTGAGATGATCCAGAAGATAGTTTACGTATAGAACAATGAGGAAGACACAGATCCTGTCCGTGGGGATTTTGAGGCTGATGTGGTACATGAGGAATAAAAAACAACGTTCAATACAGTGTTCAAAGTGCTATATTAGAGATACACACAAAGTGTACAGAACAGGGAGTCAGAAAAAGCCATAAAGACTGATCGTGAAAGATACATACAATGTTTTATCAAGCGAGAAGCCATTACAGGCAGAGCAAGAGTTTATACAAAGATGCAGAGATGAGAAACGTACATCCTGTTGAGTAAATTATAGGTTTTGGTGACCAGAGCACAAAGGACAGGCAGAGCCAGGAGGGGCAAGAAGCAAGGGAGGCCAGGTAATCAGGTCAGGGTCAGACTAGGAAGGACCTTGAATGCCAACGAGAGGAATTTGGAATTATTTACTAGGCAAGAAAAGCTTCTGAGCAAGGAAATAAAATAATCACGGAAAATTGTAGAAGCAAGTACCTTTTTTCTTGAGCCAAAATAAAACACAGAACCTCCTTTTACTAAGAGCTGCAGGATAATCATGAATAGACCAAAATACGAATCTAAGTAATCCGGTTCATAAAGTAGTTTTAAGGTATTCGGTCATGGTCAGATACAAGGATAATACCGAGCTCCAAGGGTTTTAAGATCGACAAGGGCATCAACGTCTGTGCTTGTCCATCTCTAGGCAATTAAATTAATATTCGTTGGAAAAGTGAAGAAAATATCTGATAAGTGAATGAAACGATGAAAATGGCCCCAAAATAATCAATATTTACAAAAAGTGGAGCAACAGTAGAGAAGATCAATGCTCTTCTGGCCCTGGATGGACAGCCAGATGCGAAAGACATCACGGCGTGGTCTTCTAGATAAGGAGGGGGAGTCAATCCTACCTGTTCCTTCCCCCTCTGGGGAGCTCAGTAACGAAACAATAGTAAAAGGAACACATCCTGAAGTTAGAGAAGGACAATGGATGCCATTCCTAGTGACACACTTCTTGAGGACTTTCAACAAATCTACACAACAAATAGGTGAGAATGAAGAACCACTATGATGTCGTAATTGGCAAAACTAAGAGCACTGAATGTATTCACCCCGGTTCCATGATAAGAACTTAAGAACGACCGACCGTAGGAGAGATGACAACTAACCCTCCATAACAGAATACATACTGAGTAGCTAATGAATAGGTTCAGCAGACATGATATGTAAATACCCACAATTATTAAGAAGAACAATGGAGGGTATCCTGTTATCTGTTTAAAAATATGAGTGACCTCTTTGAAGCTAGAGACCACCTGTTCGCTCTCTTGGTTCGCAGCACTTAGCACAATGTCCTAGGAGGCTTGTGGGCACTCGCTACGTAAATAAGACGCGCAAATGAATTTACTCGGATGCACCTCCTGCTGTCTGCATCCAGCAGCTCCTCCACAGATGAAGGTGGTGTGGTCCACCTGACCACCAGCCTCCCATCACCTGGGGGACCCTCAGGAGACCATCCTTCCTTGGAGCCCATCCTCCATTTCAAGGCTAGGACAGTAAGATGGGGTTTTTAAATTTTTATCATTATGATTTTTTTCTTTTTACTGTTTGTGGCTTGCTAGGGTGCCCGTGAAAACAAGAGCCGAATGGTTCTGGCGAGAACCAGGAAGAGTGACAGTGCAAAATGCACAAGCCCTTTCCCAAGTGCTCTGCTGGTGCCTTGCGTTGTGTGTGCCATACCTCAACACCGCCCTAAAATCCCTCCCTGTTCCAGGACAGCTGCCTTTCCTGCATGGGGACTGCTGGCTGGGGCAATGGGCCAAGGGCTGCCCTTGGTGCAATAAGCTTAGCCAGTGGCCATGCTGCATCCGGGTGAGGTCACAGAATTGATGCCAATCAACACTGAGCTTTCGCTTCACTCTCATTCCACCAGATAAAGCAGTAGGGAGGCATGAAGCCCAGCGGTTCACCTGAGAACAAATTTCATGCTGGTAAACTCTGCTCGCTGGCACTGGAAGTGCTGTCCAGCTCTCCAGCGGCTTTTCTGCCACCTGCCCTTCCCCGGCTGAGAAAGCAAAGCCAGCTTGGGTCACGCTTGTCCTGGTGGCAAACCCATTGTGTGTCACAAGCATCCTTTAAGCTGAAATGTTCCTCTTACCATTTCCATGACAGAATCATTTCATCTGTAATAATTTTCCATCGGAGGCTGGGGAGAGGAGGCTGCTGGAGCTTTACCTGCTGTTCAAACCAGGCACGGTCAAGAGAGACCATTTTTCTTTGTGCTTGAAACCAACAGGAGGACGAAAAGGACCCATAAATACAGCCAATCAGGAGTATTTTATATCTGTGGCTGCAATGAGAAAGCTCACCTGTACCAAAATAGAAGAGGGATGCAAGGAAATCAGAAGAGAAAAAAAAGAAGAAGAAGAAAAGGAAGAAAGATTTAAGGAAAAAAGGGAGCAGTGTTCATCCTTCATGTTGAAATGCTCCTGTGGTTTATAGCAAAATAGTGCTTCGGACTGTCAGGGCTATTAGTCAAGGGTTAAATGTCGCTCAGATCACACCCATTATGAACAGGGAAGTGTATGTGCATGTGTGTGTGTGTGTGTGTGTGTGTGTGTGTGAGTGTAGGGACAGAGATGCTGCTTTCTTATGCATTTTAAATGGAACCACGCTGGCCGGGAGATGACCTGCCACACGATTTTTAAATTATCTCTGTGTGCACTCTGCCTGTTTTGGAAATGCTCTAAATAAAAATAATGGACTGTCTTTTAATAAGTCTCATTGTGAGGATTCCACATATCAAACCACGCCATGCAGCTTGGAGGCAAACATCGGGCATGTGTGATCTCGCTGGAAGAGAGACAAATGGGGCTGCAGGCATCTCCATCTAGGGACCGCTGACAGGGAAATGGCATCCGCAAACCGGCACATCTGTCAGGATGCGGGATATTGGCACCTGTCATGCAATTTCAGTCATGACTTTTAATAAAGCCGCTTTCCCTTAGGTAAAATTGGAACTTGACTGTAATATTAGCTGCAAGCCCATCTTGTTTTCCCCTTCAGAGCACTTCTGTACGTGAGGCAGTTCAAATGGGTCTCAAAGCTGAAGTATGATGTTTACCAGCGCCTTCCCTGCTCCCCAGAACTCGGGGTTTGAAAAAGATGTTGCATGGAGTTTCTTTCTTTCTTTCTTTCTTTTGCAAAATGTCTCCTTTTGGCAACAGATGCTGGTTTCCCTATTGATTTTCATATCACTCGCCCACCGCCGCCATCCCCCTCGCCAACCCTCTCTGGGTTGTTGTTTGAGTGAACTTAGCCCGGGGAAGTATGTGTATCATAAAAACCAGGTTGGGATTTGTTGGCTGTCAGTCAATAAATCAGTCAGAGTTTAATTACCAGGCAAGTGATGGGCTGTGGTGACAGGCACCAGCTCTGGTGGAGAGCATTTCTTTGGGGGCAACTGCTATGAGGTTACTCTGTGTGTGTGTGTGTGTGTGTGTGTGTGTGTGTGTGTGTGTGTGTGTGAGAGAGAGAGAGAGAGAGAGACAGAGAGAGAGAGAGACAGGAAGAGAAGTATAAGTGGCAAAATAGTGAAGCAAAAAGATAAGGGTGTGTAAGCCAAAAAAAAATGAAAAGTAAGGACTCTATAGCTGCCATCAACCCTCCAAAATTTGTGTTCTAAGAGAGTGGAAGTTTTAGGAGTCATTTTAATACAGTGTTCTTTAGGAAAAGCTTTTCATGTTGTGCTGGAAACATCATATCACTAGTTGAGTGTTACAGGATTTCTGTACTAACACATGTTAATTTCACTTCTTCATACAACACACAGAAATATTTTCTTTGTGACCTATTGAATTAAAAACTCCTCTAAACTGGAAACCTCACATTCGCCCCCAAAAAAATATCAGAAAATTATGTGTAAATGGTGTTTCACAAAGTGGGAGTCAAGTGGGATTTCTCCCTTTTCTAACATTTAACATTCTCATTAGTAATTAACGATTGCTTCCTCCCCCTCACTTTCCGCCCCCCACCCCAACCAACAATTTTTGGAGACATTCCAGGTTGAGTGACCCTGAAACACAGATTGAGGATTTTTTTTTATTCTTTTTTTTCCAAAGGCAGTTCACACTCAACCTGGATTTTATTTTTGACTAGTTATAAGAAACACCATCGAGAGGGGTGACTATCCAGGCTGACCAAAGATGGACGACGGGCAAGGCTGGGAAGTCCAAGATCAAGGTGCTGTCAGATGGCAGATTCAGTGTCTGCCGTGCGGCTGACGGGGTCTTGGTGCTCCGGCCGGGTGTCAGGCCTGTGCCTCTGAGGTGGGAGAGACGAGTTCAGAACATTGGTCCACCAGAGACTTCCCGGCTCCACGTAATATCAAACTATGAAGCTCTCCCAGAGATCTCCATCTCAACGCTAAGACCCAGCTCCACTCAACGACCAGCAAGCTCCAGTGCTAGACACCCTGTGCCAAACAACTAGCAAGACAGGAACACAACCCCACCCATTAGCAGAGAGGCTACCTTAAATCATAATAAGGTCATAGACACCCCAAACACACCACTGGATGTAGTCCTGCTCACCAGAAAGACAAGATCCAGCCTCATCCACCAGAACACGGGCACCAGTCCCCTCCACCAAGAAGCCTACACAAGCCACTGAACCAACTTTAGCCACTGGGGGCAGACACCAAAAACAACGGGAACTACAAACCAGCAGCCTGCGAAAAGGAGACCCCAAAACAGTAAGTTAAGCAAAAGGAGAAGACAGAGAAACACACAGCAGATGAAGGAGCAAGGTAAAAACCCACCAGACCAAAAATGAACAGGAAATAGGCAGTCTACCTGAAAAAGAATTCAGAGTAATGATAGTAAAGATGATCCAAAATCTTGGAAATAGAATACAGAAAATACGAGAAACGTTTAACAAGGACCTAGAAGAACTAAAGAGCAAACAAACAATGATGAACAACACAATAAATGAAATTAAAAATTCTCTAGAAGGAATCAATAGCAGAATAACTGAGGCAGAAGAACGGATAAGTGACCTGGAAGATAAAAGAGTAGAAATAACTACCGCAGAGCAGAATAAAGAAAAAAGAATGAACTGAGGACAGTCCCAGAGACCTCTGGGACAATAGTAAACATACCAACATAGGGGTTCCAGGGGAAGAAGAGAAAAACAAAGGGACTGAAAAAATATTTGAAGAGATTAGAAAATTTCCCTAATATGGGAAAGGAAATAGTCAATCAAGTCCAGGAAATGCAGAGTCCCATACAGGATAAATCCAAGGAGAAACACACCAAGACACATATTAATCAAACTATCAAAAATTAAATACAAAGAAAAAAATATTAAAAGCAACAAGGGCAAAGCAACAAATAACATACAAAGGAATCCCTATAAGGTTAACAGCTGATCTTTCAGCAGAAACTCTGCAAGCCAGAAGGGAGGGGCAGGACATATTTAAAGTGATGAAAGGGGAAAACCTACAACCAAGATTACTCTACCCAGCAAGGATCTCATTCAGATTCGACAGAGAAATTAAAACCTTTACAGACAAGCAAAAGCTAAGAGAATTCAGCACCACCAAACCAGCTTTACAGCAAATGCTAAAGGAACTTCTCTAGGCAGGAAACACAAGAGAAGGAAAAGACCTACAATAACAAATCCAAAACAATTAAGAAAATGGTAATAGGAACATACATATCGATAACTCCCTTATATGTAAATGGATTAAATGCTCCAACCAAAAGACATAGACTGGCTGAATGGATACAAAAACAAGACCCATATATATGCTCTCTACAAGAGACCCACTTCAGACCTAGGGACACATACAGACTGAAAGTGAGGGGATGGAAAAAGATATTCCATGCAAGTGGAAATCAAAAGAAAGCTGGAGTAGCAATTCTCATATCAGACAAAATAGACTTTACAATAAAGGCTATTACAAGAGACAAAGAAGGACACTACATAATGATCAAGAACACTACATAATGATCAAGGGATCAATCCTAGAAGAAGATATAACAATTATAAATATTTATGCACCCAACTGAGGAGCACCTCGATACATAAGGCAAATGCTAACAGCCATAAAAGGGGATATTGACAGTAATGCAATAATAGTAGGGGACTTTAACACCCCACTTTCACCAATGGACAGATCATCCAAAATGAAAATAAATAAGGAAACACAAGCTTTAAATGATACATTAAACAAGATGAACTTAATTGATATTTATAGGACATTCCATCCAAAAACAACAGAATACACTTTCTTCTCAAGTGCTCATGCAACATTATCCAGGATAGATCATATCTTGGATCACAAATCACTCCTTGGTAAATTTAAGAAAATTGAAATCATATCAAGTATCTTTTCCGACCACAATGCTATAAGACTAGACATCAATTACAGAAAAAAATCTGTAAAAAATACAAACACATGGAGGCTAAACAATACACTACTAAATAACCAAGAGATCACTGAAGAAATCAAAGAGGAAATCAAAAAATACCTAGAAACAAATGACAATGAAAACACGACAACCCAAAACATATGGGATACAGCAAAAGCAGTTCTAAGAGGAAAATTTATAGCAATACAATCCTACCTCAAGAAACGAGAAACATCTTAAATAAACATCTTAACCTTACACCTAAAGCAATTAGAGAAAGAAGAACAAAAATCCCCAAAGTTAGCAGAAGGAAAGAAATCATAAAGATCAGATCAGAAATAAATGAAAAAGACATGAAGGAAACAATAGCAAAGATCAATAAAACTAAAAGCTGGTTCTTTGAGAAGATAAACAATACTGATAAAACATTAGCCGGACTCATCAAGAAGAAAAGGGAGGAGACTCAAATCAATAGAATTAGAAATGAAAAAGGAGAAGTAACAACTGACACTGCAGAAATACAAAGGATCATGAGAGATTACTACAAGCAACCCTATGCCAATAAAATGGACAACCTGGAAGATATGGACAAATTCTTAGAAAAGCACAACCTTCCGAGACTGAACCAGGAAGAAATAGAAATATAAACAGACCAATCACAAGCATTGAAATTGAGACCGTGATTAAAAATCTTCAAACAAACAAAAACCCAGGACCAGATGGCTTCACAGGTGAATTCTGTCAAACATTTAGAGAAGAGCTAACACCTATCCTTCTCAAACTCTTCCAAAATATAGCAGAGGGAGGAACACTCCCAAACTCATTCTATGAGTCCACCATCACCCTGATACCAAAACCAGACAAAGATGTCACAAAAAAAGAAAGTTATAGGCCAATATCACTGATGAACATAGAGGCAAAAATCCTCAACAAGATACTAGCAAACAGAATCCAACAGCACATTAAAAGGATCCTACACCATGATCAAATGGGGTTTATCCCAGGAATGCAAGGACCCTTCAATGTACAGAAATCAATCAATGTGATAAACCATATTAACAATCTGAAGGAGAAAAACCATATGATCATTTCAATAGATGCAGAGAAAGCTTTTGACAAAATTCAACACCCATTTATGATAAAAACCCTCCAGAAAGTAGGCATAGAGGGAACTTACCTCAACATAATAAAGGCCATATATGACAAACCCACAGCCAATATAATTCTCAATGGTGAAAAACTGAAACCATTTCCTCTAAGATCAGGAACAAGACAAGGTTGTCCACCCTCACCACTATTACTCAACAAAGTTTTGGAAGTTTTAGCCACAGCAATCAGAGAAAAAAAAGAAATAAAAGGAATCCAAATCAGAAAAGAAGAACTAAAGCTGTCACTGTTTGCAGATGACATGATACTATACACAGAGAATCCTAAAGATGATACCAGAAAACTACTGGAGCTAATCAATGAATTTGGTAAAGTAGCAGGATACAAAATTAATGCACAGAAATCTCTTGCATTCCTATACACTAATGATGAAAAATCTGAAAGAGAAATTAAGGAAACACTCCCATTTACCATTGCAACAAAAAGAATAAAATAGCTAGGAATAAACCTACCTAAGGAGACAAAAGACCTGTATGCAGAAAACTATGAGACACTGATGAAAGAAATTATAGATGATACAAACAGATGGAGAGATATACCATGCTCATGGATTGGAAGAATCAACATTGTGAAAATGACTATACTACCCAAAGCAATTTACAGATTCAATGCAATCCTTATCAAACTACCAATGACATTTTTCACAGAACTAGAACAAAAAATTTCACAATTTGTATGGAAACACAAAAGACCCCAAATACCCTAAGCAATCTTGAGAAAGGAAAACAGAGCTGGGGGAATCAGGCTCCCGGACTTCAGACTATACTACAAAGCTACAGTAATCAAGACAGTATGGTACTGGCACAAAAACAGAAATATAGATCAATGGAACAGAATAGAAAGCCCAGAGATAAATTCATGCATATATGGTCAACTTATTTTTGATAAAGGAAGCAAGAATATGCAATGCAGAAAAGACAGCCTCTTCAATAAGTGGTGCTGGGAAAACTGGACAGCTACCTGTAAAAGAATGAAATTAGAACACTCCCTAACACCATACACAAAAATAAACTCAACATGGATTAAAGACCTAAATGTAAGGCCAGACACTATAAAACTCTTAGAGGAAAACATAGGCAGAACACTCTATGACATAAATCACAGCAAGATCCTTTCTGACTCTCCTCCTACAGAAATGGAAATAAAAACAAAAATAAACAAATGGGACCTCATGAAACTTAAAAGCTTTTGCACAGCAAAGGAAAACATAAACAAGATGAAAAGTCAACCCTCAGAATGGGAGAAAATATCTGCAAACGAAGCAACTGACAAAGGCTTAATCTCCAAAATTTACAAGCAGCTCATGCAGCTCAATATCAAAAAAACAAACAACCCAGTGCAAAAATGGGCAGAAGATCTACGTAGACATTTCTCCGAAGAAGATATACAGATTGCCAACAAACACATGAAAGGATGCTCAACATCACTAATCACTAGAGAAATGCAAATCAAATACAATGAGATAACACCTCACAGAAGTCAGAATGGCCATCATTTAAAAATCTACAAACAATAAATGCTGGAGAGGGTGTGGAGAAAAGGGAACCCTCTTGCACTGTTGGTGGGAATGTAAATTGATACAGCCACTATGGAGAACAGTATGGAGGGTCCTTAAAAATCTAAAAATAGAACTACCATACGACCCAGCAATTCTAGTACTGGACATATACCCTGAGAAAACCATAATTCAAAAAGAGCCATGTTCATCGCAGCTCTATTTACAGTAACCAGGACATGGAAGCAACCTAAGTGTCCATCGACAGATGAATGGATAAAGTAGATGTGGCACATATATACAATGGGATATTACTCAGCCATAAAGAGAAATGAAACTGAGTTATTTATAGTGAAGTGGATGGACCTAGAGTTTGTCATACAGAGTGAAGTAAGTCAGAAAGAGAAAAACAAATAACGTATGCTAACACATATATATGGAATCTGAAAACAAAACAAAACAAAACATGGTTCTGAAGAACCTAGGGCCAGGACAGGAATAAAGACACAGACATAGAGAATGGACTTGAGGACACAGAGAGGGGGAAGGGTAAGCTGGGACGAAGTGAGAGAGTGGCATGGACTTATATATACTACCAAATGTAAAATAGCTAGCTAGTGGGAAGCAACTGGACAGCACAGGGAGATCAGCTCTGTGCTTTGTGACCACCTAGAGGGGTGGGATAGGGAGAGTGGGAGGGAGACGCAAGAAGGAGGAGATATGGGGACATATGTATATGTATAGCTGATTCACTTTGTTATAAAGCAGAAACTAACACACCATTGTAAAGCAATTATACTCCAAAAAAAAAAGAAACACTATCTTCTACCTGTCATGTGTCATGAGGCTGTATGTGGAGATGCTGTGGGATGTTTTGACTGAAAAAATGTCTATTTTCTTTTAACTGTTTACCAGTGGTATGTCTCAGTTTTGTTTCTTTGCAATTCTTTGACCATTTTAAGGAATTGTGGAATCTTTGACTACAGGTTATATATCCATGATGCAGAGGGCAAACTTTTTGGCTGGCCGCAGGGAAGGGAGAGGACCGGCTGGACCAATAACCTAGGATGGTGGAGAATGCCTGGGGTATGGGTCCTTCTCCAGAATTTACATTTCATTGGATTTTCCCAAGCTGGCTTGGATCTTATCCACCTTCCTCAAATTCTTTAGAATTATATCATTAGAAGGATGTGATTATCATCAATCAAAGACAACAGCCCGGGATTTTGATAAGTATATCACAAAGATTTAAGACAAAAGATCAGGCAGGATGAACCAGGAAGCCACAGGGAAAAAAATTATACACATAACCAAAGCAAAATCAGCAGGCTTTTGGCTTTTGCCCATTCTTCTTTGTGAAGAAAGTGTTTGGCAGTTTGCCTAAAATCCTAGCAGCAAACAGCAGCCACTCCAGTTTAAATTGCTATTAAAAAAATACAAAACCAAAAAAGCAAAACAAAACAAAACAAAAGCCTGTACCACCTGGCCAGAAAATGGCCTATGACCTGAGTCCTGGAACCTTAAAAATTCGAGTCTGACACCCCTGTTCCCATTTGCTCTTGGTTGAATCCTTCTCAAGCCTTGGTTTACCTGGCTTGCAGCTCAAGTGCCAGCACTCTTAGGGCCCAAACAATTTCTCTATGGTTTCAGTCTAGGTAGCGAGTGTTCAATTTCAATAGCCCTAAGAATGAGCAGCCTTTGTTTAAATGTCTGTTAAAACAAATTTTATGGCTGCGTCAGTGCTGTATCAGATAGCCCATAAAACAAGTCACCAGGCTCCCCGAATATGTCGGCTTAAGAGAATCAGAATCTTTCCCAGGGCCATTCCTTTTTCGAATGCCTCACCCTATATTTGACAACCTTTAAGTCCCAAATTAATGGGCCATTTTAACCACAAGAACTAGAATTAGAAGAAATAATAGTGGTATTGTCTTAGAGCAGAAAGGAAGATGTAAGATCATAAGGTGGAAAAAATAAACCAAATACTATTTTAAATTAGCCAAAAGGAGCTTCAATCCATACAGTTTGACATTTTGCAGTGTCAAAAAGCTGCCCATGTTTTGGCCCCAACAGGATTATTACCTGCCACAAAACTGTATTTAAAGCCAAGTCGTGGAAAATCACGCAAACCCTATTAAGAAAAATCTAAATATGTCCTCAACAATGAAAAGACAGGCCGATCCCTCATTTAATCCCAATGTTTCTGTTGAGTGCCATTTCCTTACAATCTTCAAGTAAAAGAGAAAACAAACACTGAAATAGTTATTAAGTGTATAGCTTTCTACTGCTTCCAAGCAATCAATATCACATAGAGATGTCAGATGGTGACTTTCTGTGCAACTTCTCTCAGAGCTGTGATTGTTAATGTCACCATTGGGTTTCAGAACAGAGTAAAAATTAAACACCATCTTGATAGTATCCTATTTTTAAAGGTCTCCAGGAAGGGGATTTTCACAAATGGAAGAGCACTCTTATCATGCTCTAAAATTCTTCACCACTGTAATTCCAAAGAGCTGCACTAAGAAGCCATTTCCTCTTATTCCTCTAAGAGAAAGAGGAAAGACTACACTTATGTGCTGCGTGTTTAATTTTTATAGACCCAATCTCCAGGGCAGGAGGAAAGATCTGCACAGAAGTGTCTGAGAAGTCACCGCAGGACCACGTCCCCGAAGGCCACTGCTCCCTGCGTGACCGGCACACCCCTGCCTTCGTGGTCAGCACACATGCGTCCATTCACTCACACGCAGATGCACTCCATCAAGGTTGCAAGCCACACTTTTTGACTACAGACCTCCTTCTGCTCTAGGAAATACAGTTCTAAGCAAGGCAAGGCCCCTGCTTCAGATGAGCTGGCATCCTCATGGGGATAGACTGAAAACAAACAAACACGTAAGCAAGAAAAACATCAGATGGCGATGACTGCTCTGCAGAAAATTAAAATAATGTGTTGGGAGAGAAAGCTCTTAGGGTTTTCCGGTCAGGAAAGATCTCGCTGAAGAGGTGATATTTCAGTGAAGGAGTCAGATGAGTGAAGGTCAGGCAAGAACATTCCAGGCAGAGGGGACAGCTTGGAGTTTGGGGAAATGACATGAAGACTGAAGTTTCTGAAGAGCAGTAAATGAGGGTGATGTGACCAGAGATGAGTTAGTACAGGTAAGCAGGAGGAAGATCAGGTGGGGTCTTGTACCCATGGGTACCCAAGGCGACAGTACATCTTCTTCTAGGTCCAATAGGAAGCCATGGGAAGGTTTTAGGATGGAGACTGACATGGTCTGATTTGAGCTGAGTTCTAAAAGGATCACTCTAACATCTATTTAAATGGCCAAAAGTAGAAAGAGGGAGACCAGAGAAGGGGGGGTTGCAGTTGTCCAGGCGAAAGAGGGCTTGTGGCTTGGGCTGGGAGGATGGCAATGGGCGATGAGAAGTGGAGATGCAGCACATGTCTTGAAGTAGAGTCAACAGGAATGGCTGATGGATTGGACGGTGCTGAGAGACGGAGGAGCATATAGTTCAATGTGGCCCAGCTGCATTGTGTGGTAAAATAGCACCGACATCGTGATGGCTTAGAACAACTTTAGATCAACTCCTCCTTTAGGTTCCACGTTCATGGCATGTCAGCATGGACCTTGTCCCCCATTGTCTCCCCTCAGAGACCCAGG
The DNA here is from genome assembly GCF_965194805.1 of Balaenoptera borealis. NCBI lineage: Eukaryota > Metazoa > Chordata > Mammalia > Artiodactyla > Balaenopteridae > Balaenoptera > Balaenoptera borealis. The sequence continues at coordinate 2,962,170 of NC_138875.1, read as the reverse complement.
CTGATGGAGACTCTCCACTGGAAGTGGCTGATTGATGAATTAGGATTAAGAGAATTTAGAGAATCATCCCTGACTCATCAATGCTTCCAGACAGAGGTGACAACCATCACCTCTGCCCACAGTTCATTGTCAAGGACAAGTCACTGGGTCAAGGGGACAGAAAAGTGGAGTTATTCTCCATGTGAAATAGTAGAGGGAAACTGGCTCTCTGGGAACACAGTTAATATAAGTCGTAAGAGGTATCAAGAGCAATCCCTAGAACTCTGGTTTGCCCAACAGCATAGATGGTGCTGCCATTCTTGGCTCTGGGAAAATGGGGGATGAACACCAGTAATTCTTCACTGTGACTGTAGCTCTTCAACACCCATCTCACCAGGGAGCACCAGTTCCATCCTCTCCAGACCACTGATGCCCTAGATTATCCTCTGGACCCAGCACAGCGACTGGCATGTAATACATACTCGGTGACATTATGACTGAATGAATGAAGCAAGAATAAGAATAAATCATTAAGCCATTTGGTTGACTTTCCAAGGGGGGCAAACAATAGCACTTTCATGCTTCCTGTCTGATGTCATCCACATTCTAGCATCTATTGTAAGGGAGGTCCCAGGCTCATGGGCTGACTCACAGGTGCGTCGCTTGCAGCTGTGTGTTCCCCCAGGCCATCATTTGTCTGTCTTGAATTTTTGTGCTCCAGCTCCTAATACTTTCCTAAGTTTTGGCAGCTGATTTGACTACTTCAGATAACCTACCCAGATGCCAGCTTAATTCTCAACTTTTGATTTAGATGCACGTCCAGCTCCAGCTAAGGCACACCTTGGTCAGCTAAGGAATTTGGACTTTATCCTACCAGCCATCGGAGGCACTAACTATTTTGGAGTAAAGGATTAGCAGGAACTACTCCCTGACTGAAAACTCCTGAGGACGGGCACTGTATTCCTTGGATCTAAGCATTCCCAGCACTGATCAGAGTAATGGACACACATAGACACACAATCGAAGTGTGATGTATGAATTACTGTACGTATGGCCGAACAATGGATGATTGAATGAGGTGTAAAAAGATGAATGCTGTGCGGTAGCAGGTTTAGTTGGGGGAGGTACAAACTTGGGGGTAAAAAAAAGCAGACACTGTTGGAAAAGTCTAGAGTTGAATTTATAAGACTCTCATAAGCACTGACAAATGCCCAGATACTGGCTGTCTCAGTTCAGCGAGTTCCTGGCTAAAGATGAGCGATATTTAAAATTGCAACTCAATATTCCTTCCGGTGCAATGTCATTGCAACTTGTTATAAAGACACAGTGGAAGATTTAAAGAAATATCTCGTAAAAAATTTGCATAGAGAGATAAATAAAATTATATCATCAGAACTAAAACCTTGACTAACTATGCAATAGTAACCTTGAATCTTAACGCTATATAATTTGATTTAATGAAAACATTCATTGAGTATAATGTTAAGTCAACAAAGCATATATATAGTTTTCAAATCCTTTTTTAATCTGTGATATAAATTTAGGTACCTGCTAAAGAGACCCCAAACCCACTTTTGGTATATAGGAATACTAAAATGCAGTTCATTTTCTAGTGGTATTAATATGGAGCTTACAGCTGTTCTCACAGCCCTCCTCCAAAAGAATGGGACTGTTTCCTGGAGGAGAGAGCAATGGGGCTCATTCTCCCTCTGGCTCTGTCTCCTGTAAGCTCTCAGGAGGCTGCTGAAGTTTCTATTTACTCTGCTGGTGTGGCTTTTCGTTTTTAAACCCAGTTGAGTGTGTGAGAGCATTAGGGTGTGTTACTTTGCTCAGGCTGCCATAACAAAGTACCACAGACTGGGTGGCTTAAACAACAGGGATTTATGCTGTCACGGATGTGGAGTTTGGAAGGCCAAGATCAAGGTGACACTTCCGGAGAATCTGTTCCAGGCCTCCCTCTCCTGGTTACTGGTGGTTTTATGGCAATTTGGGGGTGTTCCCTGGCTTGTAGAAGCATCACCCCAATCTCTACCTTCATCTTTACCTGGCTTTCTTCCTGTGTGCGGCCTTGTCCAATTTTCCCCTTCTTTTAAGGACACCAATCATATTGGATTAGGGCCCACCCCCATGAGCTCCTTTAAACTTGAGGACCTCTGCAAAGACCCAATCTCCAAATAAGGTCCTGCTATGAGGTACTGGGGGTTAGGCCTCACCATCTCCTTTTCAGGGGACACAATTCAACCCATTGTAAAGGGTGATGGACATTTCTGCTAAACAAAATAAATGAACTTGTTGAGAATTAATACCATTCAAGCTACTTTGTTTCTAAATAATTTTTTAAAACCCTCTTTCACTTGTTAATTTCTTGCATTCTTTGTAGCATTGTCATCTGCATTTTAGGAATTTTTTTTTAACCAAACAAGGTGAAACCTGTCAATTTGCATTTAAATCTGGCAGTAAGAGTATAAGCAACTTTACTTTTCTTGACTCTTACCAAATAGTAATTACATATTTTTTCATTGCACACCTGTGAACAATCAACATATAAATGTTGGTTATTTAGAATTTTTTCAACTGAATTAGTTTTTCTTAAGAATATTTCTCAAATGGAATATTCGCTATTTCCCCTTCTACCTACTAAAACAATTCTCAATAAATGCAATCACTGTAGTGTACAAGGTTAAAACTGCTTTATAAATTGTGGTAATCCAATACTGAATCTCCTTTTGAACATTATGTCTTCCTCATTATATCACAAGTGTTATCAAAAAAGAGGTTAAGAGAAAAAATAAGTTAGTAATACAGGGTACCATTCATTGTTATAATTTGTGAAGGGGAGATAATTTTGTTTGCCTATGAAAAGGTATCACAATCAAGAACTGATCTAAAATTTTGTCTTAAAATCGTGTCATGGTTAAAAACTGTAAATTGAAAGTAACCTTTAAAATTATATTAAAAATTTTAAATCTTTTTAAAATAAAAATATGTAAAAACAAAAAAAAATTCAAAGAAATTTAAAAAATAATGTCATGGTTTGTGCTGGTCTGTGAAACAACCTGTGTCCCTTGTAGGAGCCCTTGGGAAGACCTGCTTCCCAAGTCAAGGAGGGGAAAGAATTCCTGGAGACCCAGCTCAGCTGTTTCGTGCTCTCGGAAAATGTCGATGTTAATGGGCATTTACTTTGAGAAGGCTGTGACGGCCTCCCGTAGGGTGCGCTGCTTGTATACACGTAAACACGGATGTGTCTTTCCTTTATTCTGTGAGTGATGGTGGAAGGAAGTATGTTCGGATGTGCTGACATCAATATATTGTTGCAGTGTGAGTAACAAGACAGGCCACTGACAGATGGTGCTGTTCCATTCACAACACTGGCTCGAGGTCCCCTTTCTTCTACACTCGGAGGATGAGGGTGCATGCTGCATGCTGGGAGCAAATTCGGGACCTGATACTTAGCAGTGACACGTGATGTACTACAGATTTTCCCTGAGCTTGTGCCCTCCTCTGCTGGTCCCAGCATCCGGGACCGATGGCTGCTCCATCCCGCAGGGTTGCCCAGGGTTGACCCCCACTGGAGCCACACAGAGCAAACCCACCCGTCCCACGTGTGCAAGGGCACAGAGGCTCACAGAGAAATGCCACCGACTCGGAAGGAGGCTACGAGGTCCCCGAGAAGCCAAGCCCAAAGATATGAAACTCAAGGTTTCTGAACAGCTCATTTTTACTTCCAGGTTTTACTGTGTGTTTTGCTTCCAACTCAGTGTCAAGCAAAAACCCACGTCTTGTTTCAAGTCACTTGTGCTGTAATTTCATTAGAAACAATGCTGGGTACAAGGATGGCCTTTCTGCTCCTCCTGTCCCCCTCCTGCAGGTGTATAAACATCAGAGTGGGTTCAGTGGGTGGCGAAGAAGCCCACCAGGGTCTCCCGAACCACACGTATAATAATACTGCCGCTGGAGATGCTCCTCCAGACAGCAAAAGCATTCCTGACCTGGGAGGGCACAGAGTAAGATGTATTCTCAACAGTTTTCCAAGCAACAAAGCACAGACCGAAAGGTCAGAGTCTGGCAACCCCTCTCTGGCATACACACGCCTGTTTATGAGGACACTTAGCGTGGATTTAGTAAGTTCTCTGCAAGCCCCAGGGGCGCCTGTCTCTTTAAATCCATCTCCTCCCAAGTGAAATTTGTGGCCCTGATGAATGGCAGAGCAGAGTCACCCATAAAAGGGCAGAGGAAAATCACATTCATTTGCATACAGTAATTATTCTGTGAATCAGGCCACCTTCATTGCCGGCAGAAAATCTACTGTCAGCATCCCTCGATAGATCACGTTTGAAAATCTAACAGCTGAGGAAAGTAATTGTTTGGAATCCATGTGGTCTGGCACTCCTGTCGCCCGCATGTCAATTATCATGTTGCTAGGTAGACAGCAAAGTCTCTGGGTGCCAGTCCACCAGCTCCCCACTCTCTGCAATGTCTGTATCCGTGTCCGGGGAGGACCCCTACTGACTGGGCATGGCTCCAGTTCCAAAGGATGCGGGAGCCTGAGAATGCACCTACCCAAGGGCTTTGGAGTAACCCCAGACTCGACCTGTCAGACTTGGCCCCAAATGTGAATCATGGGTGTTGCCCCTCCTTCTCCGGATCCCCGGCCCCTCCCACATCTACCCACTAACACGCATACACCGCCACCTTCTACCCACTCCAACTGAATCCGCCTTCTCCCAGGCCCATGCCCACTGCATGTCTCTCCCTGACGTCATGGAGAGGACGAATGAACACGTTAGCTTTTCGTGGCTCTTCATTTTTTGGAAAACAGGTGGGAATTGAGGTCGAATGGAAGAGAGGCTGTACCAGCAGCCCTGAAAAGGAATAAATTCATTATTAATAGGGTGGTAGGAGGGCACATAGCACATATCTTAATCTCCAGGAGAACGATGTAAAGGAATGCTTCCATTTAGAAGAATTTGGGTTGGGTGTAGTTAAAATAGCAAGACTTGTATCAGGCTTAGTTCAAAGAGTTAGCAAGAAGAAGGCAAAGCAGAAAGGCTCCACTGGGTGACCATTAGGAGGAGGACACATGGCTAATATGATTGAAACAGGTGAGCTTTGATTTTGATCATTTTCATGGTTGCCTGTAATATATACAGTTTCCTTTCCATGTGCCAGATCTTAAGATGCACAATGTAACTGAGGCAAAGACTAAGCAGAGCCTGAGAAACAGCTCTGTGAACCAATGATTTTCCTTGACACTTTGATTTATCCATTCTATACCCAGGCCCAAAGTAAAGATATATGTATATCAAAAATTCAAGTAAGACACGATGCAGAAAAGGCAACATTTGAAATACCATGAGCTGGAGGGCTGTATAAAGCTACTTTACTGCTACCAGGAATTCACTGAGAAAGTTGGAAGAAAAAAAGTCAGTTGGGGTAGTACTGAGATACTCATCTCATTGGAAGAAGGGCTGTGACCAGAAGTCTTAAACAAAGGGCACTCCAGCCTCAGAGTTCCCACAGGCTGAGATGTGGTTTGGATAAGTGACTTGTACATAAATGGTTATAAAAGAGAATTTAAATTCTCCACGACTCCTTGATTTTTCTTCTTCTCCTTTCACTTATTCTTCCTATTAAAAAAATATTTTTCACAACATGGATAAAACTTGAAGACATGATGCTGAGTGAAATAAGTCAGACAGAAAAGGACAAATGCTATCAGATTCCACTTCCATGAGGTTCCTAGAGAAGCCAAATTCATAGAGATGGAAAGTAGAAGGGGAAGTGCCAAGGGTTGGGGGAAGGAGGGGTGGGGGGTTGTTTCATGGGGACAGAGTTTCAATTTGGAAAATGAAAAACTTCTGGAAATGGATGGCGGTGATTTTTGCACAACACTGTGACTGTACTTAATGCCACAAAACTGCACAATTGTAAATTTTGTGTTATATATATTTTACCACAATAAAAAATAATATCTACCTGAAAAATTGTTTCTCTTTTTGGCCCATAGGGGGGATCCAAAGGGAGAAAGTTATTAAAGTTACAAAAATGTCAAAGCACCAAGGGTATTGATCAGAGATGGTGTCTACAATGAATTAGTTTCCTCTTCTCTTCTTGGAAATCTTCTGGGAGAACACGTGAGCTGTGATACAAACACGTCTCTGCTGGGTGCCTGAAGAGTCTGAAGTGTCCAAGACCCAACCATGCACCTCAGAGAGCAAACACATGTTTGTAAATCTCCTGATCTATATGGTTTTATAGTATAGGATCTTTTAATTATATAGAAATTCTAGGTATGTTACTACTTCAGCAATAATCTCTGTCATGACACAGAATTTAAAGATGAAGGTAGTTCATAAAATGTATATGTTACCATTCCTGGTTTATATAATAAATGCAGTACTGCTCTTACTGGTGTAAGAATATTTGTGGGTATGCTGTTCCCAACTTGCAGGTAACTAACCCGACATAGGATAGTTTGGTGATTTGCCAAACTCACAAATAAGTTAATGTTAGAAAGAGGCGTTATACCACAAAACACCACTCCTAACTGAATACTTTTACGTCACAGCATTTCTGCTGGATTTGTCCCTTAATGCCTAAATTCTATGCACAATGGCAGGACAAATTTAAGTGAATGTGCAATGAGTTGATACCATCTGTATTGCCACAGCTGACATAATGAGACAATCTTGGCAGGGTTACAGAAAAACGTTGTACTTCAACTTCCAAGATAGTAAAATAAGACCCAAATCAAGAGTCAAAAACAGACCATTTAACCAGTGATTTATCCTAATCCTAGGGGTTGAGCTGGGGGCCCCTCCAGGTCCAGACTCTCTGATGAAGTATCTGCAGGACTTTTGAGAAGGCACAGACCTTGTCTGCAAAATGGTGATGATCTCTACTTATTTATTCAATTAAAAATATGTATTGACACTTATTATGTTCTGATCACTGCTGCTCTCCCTTTGGGAGCCTCTTGGTTGCAGGAAAGGTCTTCACTGGAGCAGAGTTTAGCTGAGGGAGTTCGCTCACCGGCACGTGGGGACCAACCAGGGACTACGCCTTTGAGACCAGTGCTTGGCTCGGTGCTGGACCAAAGGAGCTGCAGGGTCAGCCCTCAAGGAGGCCTGGCTTCTCCGAGGTGGTTGAGGACCCCTGGAGTTTGCAGAGGCGGGCTCTGAGCTAGAGCAGTCAACAGGAGGGATTTGGAGGGCTTGGGGGTTGCGGGGTTGAGCCCAGGCAGGTAAACAAGCAGCAAGGATTGTCTTGTTTTCTGCGATGATTCACACTGTAAGAGGGTCGATTTCCAAAGGGGCTGAACTTAGCCCGGTGCGAGGTGTGATTGGATCGAGGAGTAGTCAGCTTGCTCTCACCTAAGGACGTCAGAATTTACTTATTACTTCAACTGGGACTCCCTAAGAAGGTATAATCTGCTCAATTCACGGATAATAATATCTTTTAATAATATTAAAAGATAATAGGGACCCCATCAGTTGGATGCCAAATGGTATGAGTATCAGGCCAACAGATGCAAAGCTTCACCCTCAACCAAGGGATTCTGACCCGAGGCCTCTGTGGTCAGAATGGTTGACACGTTTAGAAGATCCTGGTTCAAGGGCAGAGACCATTTCTCATCCGGGTTTGTCTCCCTTCCTAACAGAGCCAAACAGTTTACTTTCTACACAGTGGGCACGTAATAAATATTTGTTGATTCACTAAATAAAAGCTCTAGTGTAAGGGCGGAGGGGATGAGAAAAGTAAAAGCCACCCCACCAAGAAAATAAATATCAAATATTTCAGTGTATTTTAGACTAGATACAAAAATAGTTCTTAAAATTTTACTTTACAATTCCCATCATACTGATGGCCCTATCGGCTCAGACTCTATCGTGGGTTAGAATTTAAGTTTTCTCTAGGGAACTTGATATGCAAGTCACAGTCAGAAATTGCTACCATGTAATTTTTTTTCAGATTTCCTCTACATCGCATGAATTTTAATGCAAAAAAGGAAAAACGAGAATCAACTTAAAATATTACCATATATTGTGATCTATTCCTTGCATGTGAAATATAGTATTTTACTGCCAAGGGCTGGCTTATGCACCCTTGGTATATACTAGCTCTGTGCAACTTTACCTTCCTCACCTCCCGTGGTGAGCTCTCCTGGTCTCTGGAGACCCATAGGGCTTGGTAGGGAAGTTTAGATGCTACCTGGAAAACTGCCCAAATTAGTCATGTCCATCATGAGGTAGACCTGTGCATAGATGGTGGGCCAATGTACTTTTCAGAGTATTATGTTTCCAAAGAGGAGCTTAGAATTCAGCATTTCCAAATGGTAGAACCACTAGGAGGGCCAAAGAAAAGCCCAGTTAATTCCGGGGAGTTCCGGGGTCTGGTCATCTATGCAGTTTCCACCTGCTTCCTGGGTGACTGCGTACCCAGCCTCCCTGGGAGGGGTGGTGATAAATGCTGCTACTTCTGAGCTAAAGTTCTGTGTTACATCTCTTCCCCCGTCGGACGCCAGCACAGCTGTGGAAGTGCTGGAAAAAGGTGTACAGAGTTTCGGTTCCTTTTTTATTTTTCCTTCTATCAAGTGGTGCTACTCGGAGTTCTGCTGTTCATTAGGGATCAAGCTGCCAATATTGGCTTGTGCAGATGAGTTCTTTATATAAGCATACGGATACCAGTGTTTGCATTCCTCTTCAGCTGAAAATTTGTCAGAGAAGAAAAGCATTAAGCCTGTCACCGCAGATAAAGATCAGGTGTTTGATTTCAAAGAGAAGAAGCAAACACTCCACAGAAGAAGATTCCGTGAACTTCTGAGCACTCAGAGGGATGTAGGGAACTAGACCAGAGCCGGAGGGGGCGGATACATCCAAATTTCACCACCATATTAGTGGCAACAGAGGATGTTGGACCTGGAACTTATATACGGAGGAGGGGAAGTAAAAGGCAAAAACCTCCCCCATGTTCTCTCTTTGTTTCCTCTGATAACAAATGTGATGTCACAAAACTAGTAAATCTAGCATATTTTGTCTGAAAAACAAATCAGACTATATTCTACCATTTGTATCTAACTAAAGATTTGGGAAGATGGTTCTAGAAAAGTATTTGGAGATCATTGAAAAATTAAGGCATTTCATGATACCTACACATCATCATTAGAAAACCAGCCCCATGTGGATAAATAAAATACATACTTTCAAAAGTTTCCCTATCATTCCATGGTTCTTTCCTCCATGAAAGTAAAACCAATGTTATTTCTCTATTTCATTGAATAATAGGTAAGTGGTTTTCTTTGATCTTAACCTCAACCTTGAATTTATATGGCAGCTATTTCCAAACAGTCTGATCACTAGAGAGATTAATATGCATAATATTTCTGTGACAAGCTGGGTGACAAGTGTTATTCTCCCCATTTTATGGATTCAGACACTGGGGCAGGGAGAGGTTAAGAGACAGGCTGGGTGCCATAAAGAAAATTAGACTCTCAAATTTAGTGTCCTTTTTATTATGCTATTTCTGAAGGGGGGTGTAAAATGGTAGATCAGAAGTCAAAAAATCCAGGGCTGTCATCTGATCCCCGGGACTGAGTCATCTACAGCCTTAGGCAAGTCATTTCTCCCCTCAGTCTCAACATTAGGTACAAGTGACTATTCTTACCGACCCTCTGCTCACCTGCTGCGAGGGTTAATGAAATGGGACCTGCACCACACAGCTTGTTGGTAGAGAGGCCCCTATAAATACAACATATGCTAAGTGCCTTCTTATGGGTTCTGCAGGGTTTCCCCAAGCCTCCAGAGAGAGGGACACTTCCTGCAGTGTGTTGGAAAAGGCTGTCCCTGAGCGCCCCTGGGCTAGGGAGGCTCAGCGAGACCGTGGCCTCTGCCGGGGGGACTCGCAGGCAGCCAGGTGGCAATGCTGGGCTGGGAACACTGCGGTCACCTGGCTTGTGCAGCCCTCGATGTGGCATCTGGGGGACTCACTGCCTTCCCAGACTCGCCCTAGAAATTGGAGGAATCATCTGGTGGGTGGGTTTGTTCTTGGAAACCCCATCAAAGGTCAGTGCGGTCTAGAAGCCTCTGGGGGTGGTTGTGAAGGTGGATTGGAACTCGTTCCTGCCCAGAAAGGGAGGGTTTGTGTGACTCCCCGAGGGAGACGCCCCAAAGTCCTCTGTGGGCGCCAGTAGGTGGTACTCCACGGGCGGAGGAGATGTCGGACACAGGATTTCACGTGTTAGGGGTGGGGTGCTGCCGTGCAAAAACAAGGCATGGAAAATGTCACCTTTCCTCCACACACTGCGGTCAGGCCCCTTCTCACCTTGTGCCTTGAAAAACACCGGAAGGGCCTTCTCCTCTCCAGCCACGTGGTCCTCTATTCTGACTTTAGATACAGTGGGTATGACGGCGACGCAGATTCCTGTCTCCAGCCCTCAGTTCTGTCTCCCCAAAGCCAGCCTCATCCCGCAGCCCTCAGTGAGCACCTCCGCTGGGCACGGGACAGGCTTCTCCAATCCAGCACGTCCAACAGTGAACCCTGACCTTCCCCCGAAACCTGCTCCCCAGTCATCTTCCTTGTCTCAGGCGTGGCAGCCCCGTGGCCCCGGGGCTCACACACCAGCATCACCCTCGGCTTTTCTCTTTCTCTCATGAGCCCCGTCTGAGCCTCAGAAACCTCTGGGCACTGCCTTTCCAGTTTGCCAGACGCCCTCTCCTCACCTCCTCCGTGGCAATAGCTACTGACTGGTTCACCTACTTCCCTCTTTCCCCTTGTAATCTACTGTCAGCATAACACACAATTATTCTTTGAAAACACAAAGGAGACCTTTTCATGTTTTTTGCTTACAGCCCTGCAGGGGTCCCTCCCCGACTCAGGAGAGAATCCAGTCTGACCTAGCTCCTTGTCACCTCCCTGACCTCCTCTCCTCCCCTCCCCCCGACTGGCCTCCTTGCTCTTTCCCAGTTCCGCCAGGCACACAGCTGCCTCAGGGCCTTTGCACTGGCCTTTCCCTCTGCAGGAACGGCTTCCCCCAAATATTCACTAGCCTAGCTTCCTAAAGTCCTCCGAGTCCTTGCTCAATCCCAAAATGTTCACGGAGGTCTGTAGACACCCCCCGCCCGTTTCACACCACAGTCTCCCCACTGCCCTCCGCACCTCAGTCCCCCTTGACCACCTGGACTGTCTCTTTGTCTGTTGCATTTGTCACCTTCCAATACACTGTGTTAGTTTCCCAGGGGTGACGGGACGAAGCACCATAGACCGAGTGGCTTAAATGACAGAAATGTGTTGTCTCCCACTTCTGGAGGCCAGAAGTTCAAGATCAAGGTTCTTTCTGCAGGATTTGTTCCAGGCCTCTCTCCTGGCTTCTGGTGGTCCCTGCAATCCTTGGCATCCTTTGGCTTGTAGATGGCGTTCTCCCTGTGTCTTCACATTGTCTTCCCTCTATGTTTATCTCTGTGTCCAAACTTCCCCTTTTTCAAGGACACCAGTCATGTTGAATTAAGGCCCGCACTAATAACCTCATTTTAATTTGATTCTCTCTGTAAAAACACTCTCTCCAGATAAGGCCATACTCTAAGGTACTACTGGGGGTTAAGACCCCAACTATTTTTCTTGGGCCGGAGGGAGGTGCACAGTTCAAGCCATGACGTATGTAATATGTTCATTGAATGCATTTAATTTTATTGCCTGTTTTCTCTTGCTAGAAAAAGTAAACTCGGTGCGGCAGATATTTTTGTGTGTTTTGGGTTGTTGTTATTTTCCTGATATAAAGTAAGCCAAGCACTTAGAATAGTGACCAGAACATTCTAGATGTCAATACATATTTTTAATTGAATAAAGAAATGGAATTCATCACCATTTTGCAGACAGGGTCCCTGCCTTCTCCCAAGCCCTGCAGATATTTCGTCAGAGAGTCTGGACCCAGAGCCCAGGGCCCCCTGGCCCAACCCCTAGGATTAGGGTAAATCACTGGTTAAATGGTCTACTGCTAATGGAGATGATGAGGTTATTATCAGATGGACCGTGCGGGTGACACAAGCGCGGGAGCCTGGCTAAGTTGGAGGCAGAGCTTTCCTGGGCTCTGGTTTCAGGCAGGAGGTTTGGAGCCCTGAGCTCATCAACACAGCCTCTCTGTGTTAATCAAACAGCACAATAGTTGCCTGGATACCCTCCTCATTTCATCAGCCATGGTGGCCTGTTACCAATTTTCAGAAAATGAAATGAGACCCCTGAGGACTGTAATTTGGGGAGCGCAGTAATTTAGGAATGTTTAGAGAGATCTGGAAAACCTGTCCAGCTAGCTCCTTCTCAGGCACAAATGGCAGGCGGCCCGGGTGTGTGAGGAATACCAAGGGCTGCCCTGGCTTCCTTATCAGCTTCACTACCAGGGACCTTTTGTTTGTTTACTCACTTAGATAAACTCTTGAATCCTCGGGAATGCTACAATAAATCTGTTTTCCTAAATACTTCATTCTTGTTTATAGAACGCCTTCAAAAGCTATGACAGCTTGCTGCAGACAGAAACAATGCCTCATTCTGAGCGAACTCCATCTTCTTTCCCGGCCCCGAAATATTTCTTGAGCGCGCTAAAGTCCTCAAAGCCATGACCTCGAGTGTTAGGCTAAGTGGAAATGCTTTTCTGGGGTTCCTTTGGGTAAATTTTGCTGTTTTGTTTTTTTTTTTTTTAATTTTTCCTGTTTAGGAATTTGCTTAAAGTGTTTTTCTTTTTTCAGTATTTTTTATTGGAGTATAGTTGATTTACAATGCTGTATTAATTTCTGCTGTACTGCAAAGTGACTCAGTTATACATATATATGTAGATGTATATATATGTGTATATATATATATTCTTTTTTTTAATATTCTTTTCCATTATAGCTTATCATCGGATATGTAATATAGTTCTCTGTGCTATACAATAGTGAACCTATCTATGAAACAGAAACAGAATCACAGACATGAAGAACACACTGGCAGTTGTCAAGGGCGAGGGTGTTGGGGGAGGGATGGAATGGGAGTTTGGGGTTAGCAGATACATATTCTAACTCAGTGACCTTTCATGGAAGCCGAACTCACTCCTTAATTACCATCGGATTCCTTACCATATTTCAATAGGTGGCCTTAATAGAATGACTGTTCCACCTGAAAGCCGCAAACTTATTTTTATTTTTCATCATTATGAAAATGATCCAGCAGAAAATGTTGATTGTCTTTGCTTTATAGAAATAGAGTATTAGCAAATTGGACAGATGTGTTTTTCCCAGTCACAATTGGTCAACCCAAGTTCCCACACCCGGTTTTTTATAGTTCCCGGGCTGTGGGGTGTCATTCCCACAGCCTTGCCTTTATTACCTATCTAATAGATTATCCTGCTTCATATCTCCGTGGCACCAGATGGCACGATCTCCTTAGACTGGCTGTTGCCTTGTTAATACAGAGTTCCATAGAAACATGAAAGGTCAGGGGGAGAACATATGGTCTATTCTGTCCTGCCCTTTTACACCCAGGAAAGGCCATATCAACATTAGAACATCCCCTCCACCAGTAACTGCTTGTATTTGATTCTCTTTTTGACTCATTATCGGATTTCTATGGAAATACTGCACCCAAGAATGCCTTCAACTTCGACACTTTAGCCATTCTCTTTCTATTTCAAACATCTTATTTTCCAGAAAACTAAATTATAAAACAGTTTTACCTGGTTTATTTTTCTTAATGCTGCTGCATCCTCGTTTTGATAAATTTTGTTATTTTTATAACAATTCTAATATGCTTTACTAACGTTTTAGTTATGGTTTATATGCTGGGGCTACCACGCCATTGATTTGTAATTATCATTTGAAATCTGGGTTGTGTTTGTGCAATCTGTTTTTGTCTATCAGGGATACCTGGCTCTGTGTCTTGCCATTTGGGGTTTTGACGCTTATTTCATCTTTAAATTATTGCCTTAAATGTCTCCCATTCAAACGTAGAGGCCTTTGCCTCTCTCTAATGAATTCCAGTTCTGATAAGATAAAAACGATTGAACGCGTTGACTCTGGGGGAAGAGCCTCTGAATGTGAAACATCCTAGCTTGGGACCAAGAGTCATCAGTCCCAGAAGAATCGCCATAGGATGTTATTTCAGGAGGTCACCGTAATACCAGAGAGTCAGAGGATCGATAATTCTGACACTGAGCCTTTTCGTCTTAAAGTACCTCATGCACGTTAGTGATGAGTTCCTAAAACACCTTATCCCGCCCGGAAACACCTTTCAATCTTTGCTTACTTTCTCTCTCTTTTTTTTTTTTCCTCAAGAAATTTGGATGAAAGACTCAATCTTTCTTAAATATATACATATGTATCTTTAGGTCAAATTCACCTTTTAGGACAGTATGTTATGACTATTGTCAGGTGTCACTTTAAATTCCCTTTGTTGTTGTTGATTTATAAGCAACTCTTACAGTTATGAAAAGTGTTTGTTCCCCAAAATTTAGATGAACTGTTTCTTCTCTCTCTCTTACCTTGGGCCTTAAAGTTCAGACTGCTATTGAATTTTCACCAGATACAACTAATAAAAAGCCACTCCATAAAAACCAAGGATATGGATCACTTATTAACCTCAGTTCTTAATACCTGTCCTTACATCCCTCACTCTCAAGCAGCTTAGAAATCCTGTTTATAATTTCAGATATTTTGCTTCATCCGCAAGCTCAGCTGGTGCCCTGTTTTTCTTTTTACAAAAGTAACCTGGCCCCATTCCTGGTATTTTACAGGCTCCGTGACCACGAGACAAGTTTTAGACCTGAATTTAGACAATTTTAAGCTAGGTACCTTCCTGCAACATTGCGTTGTCACCTATATGGTATAATTGGGGTTGTTTGAAGCATCATTTGTAATCAAGATGTTACAGATAGACTCAAAGACTATAAGGGTTATAACGATACGCTCAAAAAATATAGAACTTACAAAGGATTTACACAGAAAGAAGAAGATCCAAACTGCTCTAAGCATATTACCACTTTATCTGGGGACAGTAGTAATAATGGATTTTGCCTCTTGGGGTTGTCACATGTTTTAACTGTTGGTACAAGGAAAACATCTATCTCAGTGCCTGGAGAGTAGGTAACAAGGGTTGAATAAATATTCTTTTGATTGCATGAGTTCTAATAGTGATTTCGAGGTGGTTGTTTTTATTCCTATTTCACAGGTAGACACATTGAGTCACAGACAGGTGAAAAGACTCTGTTGGACTCAAATTGTGAGCTTGTGAAAAAGGCAAGACAAAAGCCCATGTATTCTAAATTTTATCTGATTTATACACATTCCAACCCTACAATATAATACAATATTTATTACAGACAGAAATGAGTCTCCTGGTTTCCATTTCCCCAAACAAATAGAAATAGAAGTCATTCAACCCTGAAACCCGTATAAGTGCAGGTAGATAAAAGCTTTCCACTCCAGGTACCATCAAGTGGGATGGAACCTTGGATCCAGTCTAGGAGAGGATCCAGATGGTACAGGCTGGGGCAAGGCAATTGACTGAAGGTTATTAGGATCCTTGAAGAAGATGGGTGAGGATTAATGCTCAATGTTTCAGATTATTGAAATAAACCACTGATGTTCTTAACACTTATCTAGATTAAGTCCCACTCCTGAATCCCTGCACTCATCCCCAGCTCTAATGGCGTGTCAGTAATGGTGACCAGTAAATTAACCCTGGAAAACACTTATTGATCTCTACCTCACATTGCTGACTTCAAAAAAATGTCATTGTTTCATCACACACACTGTTCTGCCTCATTAGCTGCTGTCACTGTGTTCCTGGGCACCCAGGGACTCATTATTCGTGACATAGTAACTCGGCGTGAACTTGCTGGATTGTTACGAGACCCAGACAACAAGTGGTCCTCCCATCCTGCCATGGTCTCCCTCTGTTTGGGGTTTGAAGGGACACCCAATCCTGATCACCAGACCAATGGACAAAGCGCCTACACATCTACGAATCATCCAAAGCATTTCTTTTCTTCTTTATAGCCTAGATAAGTATGTGAGCTTCTGTTTCCTCAAAGGCTACTTTTAAGGCCTAATAAAGCTCCTTTTCATACTATAATTGGCATCTCCTAGGCTCCTGGTGATGACTCTAGGAACGTTTTAGAGTAGAAGTTGCTGAGCCCCATTAGATGAATCTTAATTAGGTAAGAACTAGCCGGAGATCTGAAATGCAAATTAGAGGACCATGCGAAAATGAAATCAGACCAGGTCATTAAAGAGCCGGCTGGGAAATGGCACAAGTGTGTAAAAACAAGAAGGTGAAGGCATAAAAGGAAATTCAACTTCCCGAGATGTAGGAGGCAACGGGGAAACATTTTAAAGATTCTAATATCTAAAACTGTATCCTTTATTTTTACATGGACAGGCAAATCATAAGAGAGAAATTTCACTTCCCTTTTTCTTAAAATAGCATGGGGAACTAAAAGAATTATCTTTTTGCGGTAGATTAAAAATCAACAGAAGTAGATAAAAATGTGAGGGATGAGGCATTTAAATTTTAGAACTTGATGAAAACCATTTCAAGGGAAGATCTTAACTTGAGGAGTAGGCTTAAGAAGCAAAACTGAACATGCCCTAAACAAATAGGTGTCCAAGCAGATGGTCGTCCCCTTGGACGTTCACTTCTGAAGTCACGTGTCATCTCTCACATGTTTCTGGGGCTTCTCTTTCAGATAAACTCTGTGCCATATCCTTCTGGTGATGAGCAGTAGTAAATCCTTTCTCCTTGATGCTGTTCTACAAACAGCCAAAAGTCTTTCTCAACCAATATTTGTGAGTCTTACGTGTGATTCAGTCTGGTAATACTGTGGGGGTTTCTGAGGGAGAAAGGGATGGTTGTTTGGCATTTCCGGTTTTAGAGATACAATATGACTAAATCTTCTTTCATGGCTCCTAAAATGGTCTTAAAGAAACCTGGTGATTCATGGAAGCTTATCATTGATTTTAATTCCAATGAATCAAGGTTTTTCTGCAACAGAGAAATCTTGGAAGGAACATCTTTCCTCTCTGGTCTGTTTTAGCATACTTTTCCGGATGGACAATGTCTGATTTCATTTTGTACCACTTGATTTCTACAGAGAAATCAGAGAGGGTTTTGAGAACATTAAACCCATCAAAGGCTTTGAAGACATGACCCAAGAGATAAGGTTGGAGGAAAGGGGTCTAGTTTAAATGAGAACCATGTTGAGAGTGTAGCAGTTGCTAACTCCACCGGATGCAGACCTGGGTAGGGAAGTGGGGAGGTGTAGAGTTTAGAGTTACTTGTAGTTAATCCATTTTCGCCAAGCACAGGAAAATAGCATTAAGTGAACAGAAGTGAGAGTCTGAGAAGATTGCTGCCTTCTGAGGAGGGTGGTTTCTGTCTTAGGGAACACCTCGTTGCTTGCTGAGTCTCTGGGTGGGTTTGGGCTTAGCGAAGTAAGCCTAGAGTCGACTTTGGAGGTGGAAACTGGAAGGAGGTTCCCCGCCTGAGAACTCAGGTTGTTTGGGCAAGAAATGGCGATGGGAGGGGAGAGGTGGATGGAAGCAGGAGATAGGAAGTGGGGTTCCACGTGGATGAAATGGCTGAGACACTTGGAGGATGGGAATATCTAACATGAGATATTTAAATTTTAAAAAAATTTTTGACGTTAAGCTGCATACGTCATCTATTGTGTAACCAACGACCCCAAATGTAGCAGCTTGAAACACCACTGCACATCATCTCACAGTTTCTGCAGGTCGGGGGTCCAGCAGTGGCTAAGCTGGGTTCTCCCTGGGCTTGCAATTTCAATTTCAATGATGTTTTCTTGGTTTTTTTGTTTGTTTGTTTGTTTGTTTGTTTAATGGCTTTGGCTAATAGCCAGTTAATCTCATCAAACAACCAAAATGATCGTGGACACACCTATTAGACTCAGGTGGTGAATTTCTGCCATAGTCTCTGTTATTTAAATATTGCCTAAATACTCTCTTTATTTTACTTTCCAAGAGGAAAATCTTTTCCTGGGTAAGTCCATAAATTTTAGTATAGTATTATAATAAGAACTTTTAAATGTAGATTAAGTATAACATTTCTGTATTTGAAAGGACTGACAATCTCCATATTCTTCCTTAGTTGGTGCCAATATAAATAAATATGTATATTTAAGACCATATGAAATATTCTTTGCAGGTGTGTACTAACACCTACTATTTATAATGTTCTCAGAAACCTTTCTCATCCATTCTTGAATACACATCTCAGAAGAACGTATGTACTGATGTATTTGGCGTACAAGGTTCTGGAGAGAACCTTCTCAAACTCCAGGGCAAAGCAACCAAACTCATCACTGTGAGCAAGAAGGAAGATTGAAGTAAACACCCTCCCTTATGTGGTGGTAGCACGAATAAACAGTGGGCATGATCATGAAAAAGCCTGGTCCCTGGTAACAACTCTGAGATGGCCAGTTATCAATTTCCTATGTAATACACCAACTAAGCAGTAATAGGACACTAAGAACAGCTGGAATGACCATCAAAAAGCTAAATTCCTGGCAACAAGATGTCAATGGCCAGATTCCTGGCAACAAGATATCAATGGCCAGTCACGCCAGGCCACAGCCATTGCAAGCCTAGTGATGATATTTAAAGGAACCAAGTAACTGGAGATACTCAGAAAAACTGGTAACCAGGTTGAAGGAGAAGCCGCAGTCATTTTGGAGAGATTATAGAGGAGCTATTCAGGGAACCACAGAGCACAGGCTCTATCAGGAGCAAACCCTGTGATTCCCCGTCTTATGACCATTTAGATCCAAGAGAAAGAAAGCTCAAAGAAAAAACTTGAATTTCCTAAGAAAATGTATAAATCTACTGTTCTTGGAGATCAAAACAGCTCATCTAATCCACCAGTAGATCTATCTTCATTACCAACATGGGTACTTGATTAATTTATTCTTAGAGAGTTCCAAGAATAAACTAACTTAGTAACTTCAGAGTTTATCAAATCTTTCCATTAATATAAAAGCTCTTCCCTAAAACAAGAAGCCTAGAATGCCAGTTAGGATAGAAGTATTGTCTCAAGCACCCTGTAGCAGGCAGGGGGGGCTCCACAAAGATGCCCACATCCCAATCCCCAGAACCTGTGACTATGTTATGTTGCTTGGCCTAAGGGCTGATTTAGGATGTAGACCTTAAAACAGGAAGATTATCCTGGATGATCCAAGAGAGCTCAAATGCATCACATGAGCCCTTAAAAGCAGAGAACGTTCTCTGGCTGGAAGCAGAGGAGGTAGGACAGGTTGAGGAGCTGGAAGGGTAAGAAGGACCTGTCATGCCTTTTGCTGGTTTGAGGAGGGACCTCGTGACCAATATGGGTGGCCTCCAGGAGGAAGGGGCAGCCTGAGTGGTCCACCAACAAGGGCCCCCCTGGATCTCGGCTCTGTGGCTCCAGGCTACTAAACTCAGCAGCAACGTGCATGACCTTGAGATGGAGTCTCCCCCAGGGTCTCCAGACCCGAGCCCAGCCTGGGCAGCACCCAGGGAGACCCTGGGCACAGGACGCCAGGACTTCTAACCTCCAGAACCGGGAGGTGACAAGGAGATGTTGTTTCACGCAGCTCAGTTTGTAGTACATTTTTATGGCAGGAATAAAAAACCAATAGATGTATTTTTGACAGTATCTGGAGATTTCCTTATTAAATAAACCTTCCCCACGTGCATTAGGATTTGAGTCCTCCACTGGGGAAGGCAAGCTTATCTGACTCTGCAAATGATCCAGAACGTGATTCTTCGGGACAGTACACACAGCAAGGCTGATGTGTTTATGCCTGCCATGGCTGGGTGTGGTACCCTGCTCGGTGCCTGGCAGTCACTTGGGGACAGTGAAGAATCATTGCCCATATGGGTCACCTCTAGGGCAGCATTTAAGGCACATTGGAAAGGCTTAGAGCAGCAGTCCCCAACATTTTGGCACCAGGGACCAGTTTCGTGGAAGACAATTTTTCCACGGACGGGGGATGATTCAGGTGGTAATGTGAGCGGTGGGGAGCGGCAGATGAAGCTTCACTCTGTCGCCCTCCACTCACCTCCTGCTGTGCGGCCTGGTTCCTAACAGGCTGGTCCGTGGCCCGGGGGTTGGGGAACCCTGGCTTAGAGCATCTCCCCATCACTCCCTCTGTTTATTTACAGGATGATTCCATTGATCATCCAAAAAAGATTTTTTTTTTCTTTCTTTTTTGCTCAGAGGTAATTTCCCAATAGGAAAGTGGGGCTTCTCATTAACATTTTAGCAGACGTTTAATTGATTTCTTTCTCTCAAACATTCTAGAATAATCAGCGTCAAAGAAGTAATGGGGTTCTTTAGGCCTGGCAAAAAGCTTAGGGGAAAAGTTAAATTGAAACAGGAGGCAACGGAGGAGAGGCAGTGGTGTGCAGGGTGTCGCAGACCTTCACAAGCTCCAAAGAAATGTGAAGCCATTGGATCTCTGCGTGGGAGAAGCAGAACCCAGGCAGCAGAAGGAAGGCACGGAAGAGAAAGAGGTGACAAAGCCAATCTGCACGAATCGTGACATTTTTCTCAGGGCGAACCCCTACTCTGGGTCAGGACCTGACCCCTTTCCAGCCTGGTCCCTGTGGACCCCTTCTCCAAATAATGTTTCTAAAGGACGAAAAAAGATTGCATAGGTTTATCAAGGAAACATTGAGATTCAGTGATCCCAACATCAAGACATATTTGTGATATCATAATGTATTTTTATTAGTGTTTTAAATAAATTGAATTACTTAGGATAAGCACACCAAAATTTCAAAGTAGTGGTGGGCTTAGATGACATTGCAAGTTTTCTGCAACACTGGGAATATGATATGAAAAGACCTGTGATTTTTTTTTTAACATCTTTATTGGAGTATAACTGCTTTACAATGGTGTGTTAGTTTCTGCTTTATAACAAAGTGAATCAGCTATACATATACATATATCCCCATATCTCCTCCCTCTTGCGTCTCCCTCCCACCCTCCCTATCCCACCCCTCTAGGTAGTCACAAAACACTGAGCTGATCTCCCTGTGCTATGCAGCTGCTTCCCACTAGCTATCTATTTTACATTTGGTAGTGTATATATATGATTTTTATTGCTGACAAAGCCTCAGTACTGCCATGCTCCTGCAATTTGTGGTCTACATGTAGCATTGAAAGAAATACTCCTTTTTAGTCAGAGGCTAGGGCAAAGCTAAGATGTAGTTATTTCCCGTCCAAGGTCATGCACACCTCTGAATGCTCCCCACAGACCCACCCCTCAAGGAGGAGCCCAGGTAGATTCATGGACCCCAGGGTAAGAACCCTTAGGGTGTCTGCACACCACTTCGTTTGCTTTAAAAACTTACAATGTCATGCAAATTTTACAAATAAAACCAATACTGGGACTTCCCTGGTGACGCAGTGGTTAAGAATCCGCCTGCCAATGCAGGAGACAAGGGCTCGATCCCTGGTCTGGGAAGATCCCACATGCCGTGGAGCAACTAAACCCACGAGCCACAACTACTGAGCCCACATGCCACAACTACTGAAGCCCATGCGCCTAGAGCCTGTGCTCCATAACAAAAGAAGCCACTGCATTGAGAAGCCCACGCACCACAACGAAGAATAGCTCCTGCTCGCCGCAACTAGAGAAAGCCTGCGTGCAGCAACGAAGACCCAATGCAGCCAAAAAAAAAAAAAAAAGAAACCAATACTGAAAATAAAATTTATAAAAATGAAAACAATTTAAAAATAAACAATTCAGAAAAATGAAACAGTTTGAATTTTGCTCAGTGACACAAGTAGATGATTTTGACACGTATCTTGTACAAAATCGTCAGTTTCACTTTCATCTGGATTGTGTTCTGTTCAGACGTGGTCCTGTGGAGCCAGGATGAGGCACATCTAATTACATAAGTTTTTCTCTCTATTAAGGGGACTCATGAAGTCACTTTACAGAGTTTAAGTTGAAACCCATCCCTTTAGGTCAAACAGTGAGTACAAGGGAAACTCCCTTATAAATTCCTATTGTTTGAAATTTAACACCTTTCTGGACTAGATCACATCATAAAACCTAGGATGAGATCTCCTACTTCCTGGCTTCCAAGTTAGGCTTTGATCCACTGCCCCAGACCCTTCCACAAATTATTGCATTAAACTGAATATCCATAATCAGGTGAGTACATTTTTCTGTCCAATCATCCAAAACAGGTAAGTACTTAAACCTTTTAAGCATGAACAACACATTTTTGGTCCCCCAATTTTTTTTTTCACCCCTGTGGGTAATTATAAAACCACCAGGCAGTAATCAAGACTTTCTGGATCATGAGAGACGAGTTCTAGTTAAAAATCCGGAGAAGTTTGGAGAAATTTCAAAGCCACACGGAGAGGAAGACCCTGCTCAGGCATTCACTGAGTCACTGCTGACATATTTTCAGGATGAGAGAGAGGTTCATTCTCAGGTTTTATTGAGATCTGGTGATCTGTACAGAAGCAAGTGGAAAGAGAAACGATTACCAGTAAAATTGTTGAACATTACAATTTATAATTATGAACCCAAATCGATTTCAAATGGAGACAGGGCATTGTCTGTGATCAACAGGAGTACAGCATGACACACAGGAGGATCGAGACACGGTAACACAGGTTCCGTGAGAAGGTGACGATCCAGACGGACCACCGAAGGTGTCTCAAGGCGCCCTAGTTGCAGGTGTCGAGCGGTTCCTCCAGCTGTATTACCACGGGGTCTGCAAGTTGCCTTTAGGGTCTTTTATGTAAATGTACACTTAGGTCAAAGGTACAGCCAACCGCATCCTGTCCTTTCACAGTTCCTTTGTTACCTGTAAGATTCCAACTAGAATCATTTCTTTGGTTGCATTGTGGTCATTTGTTGCTTTTCTGTGCCCAGAAGCCCTTTCCTCTATTGTTATGCACTGAATGTTTGTGTCTCCCCCAAATTCATAGGTTGAAAACCTAATGCCTGATGTGACTGTATCTGGAGAGAGGGCCTGTGAGAGGTGTAAGGGTTAAAAGAGGTCATAGGTTAAGGTCTTCATCCGATAGGGCTGGTGCCCTGATGAGAAGAGGAAGAGACCCCAGGGCTCTCTCCCTCCACCACGTGAGGACACGGCAAGAAGGGGGCCACCCACGACCCAGGAAGGGAGCTCGCAGTAGGAATGGAGTCAGCTGGCTCCTTGGTCTTGGACGTCCAGCCTCCAGAATTATGAGAAATAAACCTTGTTGTTTAAGCCTCCCAGGCCACGGTGTTCTGTGGCAGTAGCCGAGCAGACCCTTTACCCATCTTCACATGAGAGCATCTCTTCTTTTGCAGATGTTCCCTTCACCTTCTCTTGAGGTTCTTCGTGAGGCTGCCAATCAAAGCCCCCAAAGCCCCAGCCGTGGTGGGAGAGCAGAGGGGACGCGGATCTAGTTATGGGGTCCACCCACATGGATGGACGCAGTGTCCAGGCCAGGCGAATCAGCATCTCCTCCAGGAGAGAGAAGGATGATTTTTTTTTCTGGACTTGCTACACTGCTAGTCTGTCTGGAGCTGCGTGAATCTTGCCCCTGGCTTCCTTCTCCTGCACCGAACAAGCCCAGCCAACCAACCATTGGAAGAAGTACTGACCACAAAAATCAAAAAAAGGAGAGGTTGATGGGTGGAGAGAAGGGGGCAGGGGAAGGTGGGAGATTGGGGTGGAGGGGGGAAGAGAGAGAGAAGGAGGGAGGGAGGTGCCAGAGCAGACACCTGGAGCTGCTGCAGGACCCTGAGAACCAGGGCAGCCTCAAGAGTGTTTCCCTGGCCTCAGCACTGCCAACTGTTCTATTGGTCTGAGTATCTTGTAGTCCTGAAAGAACAAGAGTACCCAAGAAAATGGAGCTTGGTCGCTTCTTCATGGGGCAATCCAAGCATTTGACACACGGGCTACTTCAACGCTGTCAAAAGGAAGTCAGCAAGGGGAGACCGCACTGCTATTGCCAATATATTGATTGTCGTCACAAGCGGGCGGGGCAGTTGACAGGTAAGATGAAGTGTCCTGGAACAGCGCAAGAGGTCCAGCAGAACAATCCTTCCACAGATCTCTGTCACGTGTCTTTTGCTGAAGGCTTTCCTCCAAATTTCTTGTACCAAGAGCTAAGCCACTCCATTGATGTCAGAAGAGCTCTCTTATAAAAGCAGCTTGTGGGAGGTGGGAATGTGCAATAAATCTTTGAAACTAATCAAAAGCAACCCCTCAGATGTTGTGCGACATCTGAGTTGTGTCTTTGGCTCATTGGAATCTGCTTCCCCTCCTCCTCCTCCTCCTCCTCCTTCACATCCTCTGCTTCCTCTTTTTCCCACAGAATATATTATTTGTGTGATGACAAAATAGAGTTTAAATTTTTTAAAGTATTAAACAATGAAAAACTAATCAAACCAAAACCCACATAAAAATGAATGAGATCTTGATAATAGTCAGAACCTGATACATGTGTTACTACCTTCCCACTAAAATATGAACAGTACTCACCCCACACCACCAAGTTCAAGGACAATCCACACAAACACTAAGCAGCACTGATGACTCTGGTGGGGTGATCTCCATTTATCCCAAATCATTTAGAACTAAAATTACTTTTTATTTTGATTTTTTATAATGGAAAATTTTCCAATACAAAAGTAGAAAAATAGCATCATGAGCCCCACGTACCCATCTTGGAGTTTTAAAAATTATCAATTCATTTTCACTTCTCTCACTCTTCTGTTACCCTGTTGCAAATTCCAGGTACATCCATAAATATTTCCTACTGTATTGTATCTGGAATTAAACAAACAAACAAACAAACTTTGTGTAGGCTCTGCATCATAAAACAAAGATGGGAAGACATTTCATCCAACAGTCTTCCATAGGTGCCAGCGTGAGCTTTTTGGCCAAACGATTTAAGGGACTTCCTATCTGCTTGTTGTCCCCATATCAAGAGACAGGGTCCATCTCTTTTCCCCTTGAATCCGGGTTGTCCTGTGTCTTGCTTGACCAGAGAATGCAGCAATGCTGTGCTGATTTTAGGCCTGGTCTTTAAGAGGCCTGGAAGCTTCCATCATCACTCTCTGGAAATGCACACTCTTAGAAGCCAGCCACCTTATAAAATGTTCAGGGTAGACTACTACGCAAGAGAGTCCCCGACAGGGAGGGTGGCAGTGTCCCCCCAGCCCTGAGCCCAGCCAGCCCTGCTGTCCCATCCTGCACAGAGCTCACAGCTAAGGCCAGACTCCAATGAACCCAGGTGTTCACAAGGAGCTGAAAGCCACCCACTGGAGCCCAGTGGGTCCATGCAGTGAGAAATAATACTTCTCTTGTGCTAAATGGCTAGGTTTGCTGGGTGGGGGGCAAGATGCTTTAAATTATAGAAAAACAAATGTAAGAAATTTTAACATGATCTGCTCAACATTCCACAAAGCAATTAGACAAAAGCAAGTTAAAATTGAAAATAATGCAAATACGTTAGTAGAATTGACATAATAGTGGCCAAGTGGCACAGCAGGCAGGAGAACAGACTTGAGAATGAGACTGGCCGCCCTGGAACTTTTCTGTGACTGTGGGACTTACCTCATTTTCTTACCTGTAATATGCAAATAAGTTATCTATCCTATAGGGTTGTCAAGAAGATCAAATGAAATAATGAATGGTAAACGTTTAAAGCGAGAAATAATACTGTCAAAGCCAGAAGAGTGGTTTGATAAAGGCAAGAAATTAAAATTGAGAAATATCTGGCAAATGTTGACAGTAAAAAGAGAAGAAAGAGATTGAGATAAGAAGGTGGAAGTAAACAAAGCAGAGAAACACAAATAGTAACGATTATGAACAAAAAAAGTAATATAATTACAGAAGTAGAGAACAATTAATCTAAGAAAATGTTATATAAATCTCTGAAAAAATTAATTAGAAAATCTTGAAGAAATAACCGTTTTTGATGACAAACTTTGACCCAAGAAGGAATGGAAATCCTGAATAAACAAAACGGAAGGCACTGAAAATATTATCCAGAAACTGGTGCCACCAAAGGCACCAAAACCGATATTTTTACTTTTTTTTTCCTTTTTATCTTACAAATAACTGATAATTCTTGTGATATTTTAAAACTCCAGAGCATGGAAATAGTGGGTATTGGTTTCTATTTATTAGTTCTGCAATGAGATTATTTCTATCTCTCACCTTACTTCCTTAGCTTTGCAGTATCTCTTTTTCATCTGATTTTGTTTTATCTTCAAGGTGTGATCTGTTGCTTTCTTGAGTTAATGTCCTCAAGAAAGTATCTATAGAAATATGAGAATTTTCCATACTTTGTGGAATTTTTTTTCTCCTTGAGTTATACTTTTTTTTCAATACTACATTCTTATTTTAAAAATGTGTAATGAGTATGCGTCTCTTACCCAGTCTAGAAGAAAATCTGAAAACAGTCTGGAAAATAAGGGTTATGAGAGGTAATTTTTTCTATATGACATAAAAACATATTGAAAATATGCAAAAAGTAAAAGTATGTTGTTCTGGAATAAGAATAAATAGTTAATTAGTGGGAAATTTCTTAAAAAGGTAGGTTAGGGGCACACATCTATCTACATATTTATTTAGCAGCTATCATCTGTCTATCTATCTCTGTATCAATCATCTGTTATTTTTCACCCAGCATCTAATCACCCTACTCCTACCTCATTTCCTTCCAGGGGTCCATTCCTTCCTGAACTCTCATTCCTGTGCTATTTTTCTGGATCACTTCGGAAAGTGACTTTGGCTTTTCCTGCCAGATCTGAAGCTTCAAGGTAGTTAGTTATGGAGCTGCTTCAGGGAGCAGAGAGTTTCCAGAAGCCCCCTTGAACTTTTCAGAAGGAGAGCAAACCTGCAAGACAGAGAATGAAAGGGTCTTGTTATTTTCTCAACTCAGAATTCAGGTGAGCCTGGAGTTCACTTCATCCTCAGCCTTCCAATTGAATTGACCAAAATCTCCCTTTTTCACTTGAGCCAGTTTGAGTTACATTGGTCCTAACTGCTATAGGCTTATTTTCTGAACTTTCTTCTATTTTAAAATAGCTTTATTGGGGTATAATTCACAGACCATACAATTCATTTAAAATATGGAATTGAGTGGCTTTTAGTATATTCACATATGTTTGCATCCATCACCAAAATTTTAGAACTTATTCACGACTCTGCACTCCTGAGCCGTGATCTCTCCAGCCCCAGCAATGCAAGCCCTAGAAAACCACCAATCTACTTTCTACCTCTATAGATTTGCCTATTTGGGACTTTCCATATGAAATGGAATCATACAACGTGTGGTCCTTTGTGATTGATTTCTTTCACATAGCATAATGTTTTCAAAGTTCATCCCTGCTGTAGCATCTGTCAGTACGCCATTCCTTCTAGTTGCCAAATAACATCCCATTGTATGGATATACTACGTTTTATTTATCCATTCATCAGTTGATGGGCGTTTGAATAATAGGAACATGACCCATGGATGAAACAGTGTTTTACTCTTTCTATTTTCTTTTTGTGTTGAGCAATCCCTCTGATCCTCAAACTGACCAGGTCTACAGGGAACATCCATTATTAAGATGCAAGGCTCTTGGCTGCAAGCAAGGTTCTCGGTCTCTCTGTGACTGACAAGAACAGATGAGCTGAGATGACAGATGCTCTTATCAGCATCTATGGAAGTTGATAGCACCTGAAGCAAACCTCCACCGTTTGAAATTTTAGAGCCCAGAGTTAGCAGTTCTGGAACGTTAATGATCTGTTGCGAGGGCCATGCGGTCACTGGCTGTTTCGGAAAAACCAAATCCTCTTAACTTGGTAGTAACCCAAACAAAAATGGACTGCTAACCAAGCAGTCCTAAATATTTTATTTCATTGATCAATTCTTATATTTTTTTCCAAGCACTCCCCCCATACCTGGAATCATTTAGCCGTACGGGAGAAGAATATTGGAAATCAAATTCTGTTGACATAACTGAATTTTCCATGTCTTGCTGACACCTCTGCCAGGATGGGTCTTAGTTAACACGATTGCCTTTTTTCTGTTCTGGGATGCATGTTACGATCCATGGAGAGAAAACAGCCATCATGAGCCCTCTCTCAGTTTTAAACCTAAGGTTCCCGAAAGAACTTAGGAATTTTAACTATTTATCAGTACATACTTGACTTCCCTCTTTGTTTTGATTTTTGGTTTGTTTGTTTTTGTTTTTTGTGGGTTTTTTCTTTTTTTTTTTTTTGTCTTTTCTCAAGCCTGTAGGATTTGTCTGCCTTTGGAGCAAGGATCTGTCATTTGTCTGGAACAGATCATCTTCTGGGTACGGCATGTACATTTTATGGCACTTTATACAGACCAGCCTGAGTGAAATAAATACACAAAACGCAAAGCTCAAAGTGACATATTCCAGATCTGACATTCTTACCATGGCTTTGAGCTTCAGGCACTGACAAATCTTCCACACGTACCAACTCTCCCAGAGGAGGGAATGTAATGATGTTTATGTTATACAATATGTAAAATATTTATAGCCCGGCTTCAACACAAGCTATCACTTAACTCAGGAGCTAGTATTTACAATCAGGGCAAGGGAAGCTCTCAGTGCCGCCCTTTGTAGGCAAAAGGGGAACCCAACTGAATAAATGATGGGTTTATGTACAGAATAAGATTCCACCAGTGTCAGTGCCTTAAAGAATAACAGTTATGGGAAAGGTTTTTAATGTGCGTGCTTCTTTTAGAATTGTTAAATTAAAAGAAGGGCAAAATTTATGCCTTTCTGACTATTGCCCTTATCTTTAGAATGGAAAAGTCTTTTCTTTTGACAAACCATTCTTTCATGAATAACCTCTTCAAGAGCATTTACTTATCATTATTAATAAATTGTTACCGTAATAAATTATATTTTAAACATTTTATTAAATGCAGTTCTCATGTACTTAAAATAAATTGCAAAGCCGGCTTTTTTCATGGTATTTAATATATATGGTGTGACACAATGTGCTTTTAATATATTTAATGTTATATACTTTAAAATGTAAGTGTGTTGTACTTTTATGGAACTTACTTTATATTCCTTTCTGTATGGAAAATGTATTACTTTTTAATACGGGTTCATTGTGGAGTGCCATTAAGAAATAGAGCAGGGTTCTTAAAAGTGGTAACTTTCAGAATTTAAGTACATTAAGCATGGGGGAGGGGAAGAAACTGCATTATGGGAACATCAAGCATCTAATTGAAACTGACAAAAGCAAGGGGAGAAATCTCACACTGACATTGTAATGGCACTCGCATTTGCATTGACATCATAACAGTTCTAATGCAAGCACAGGAGACACTGCCACTGACAAAAAAAGACTTCCCCCTGACGTTCCTCTGCTTTCGCACTTTCTTTGGACAGGCTATCACTGTCATTCATGATAAAGATAAAAATATTATGGAAAACATTTTCTTCAGTCCGTGCTTA
The DNA here is from genome assembly GCF_965194805.1 of Balaenoptera borealis. Classification (NCBI taxonomy): domain Eukaryota; kingdom Metazoa; phylum Chordata; class Mammalia; order Artiodactyla; family Balaenopteridae; genus Balaenoptera; species Balaenoptera borealis. The sequence goes on along the minus strand of NC_138875.1, from coordinate 2,932,715 downwards.
TTAGATACTTTCCTCAGTTGAAATGTGGTGGTCGTTTTCGAGAGCTTCTTATTTTTCAGCCTCAAAAATACACCTTTTGAGTCCCTGGGGAGAACTCATCACCAAATTCTCAATCACTTAAAATGGTTCTGTAAAAAAGAAATTTAAAAATGGATTTTGCAGGAAAAAAATAGTTTGGCATAGATCCTTAAGGCGAGAGAGAAATCTGTTTCTTCTTTTGAAGCTGCTGTAAATCTTTCAGGTCAGTAGGTGCGACAGGGTGACAGCAGACACAGGTGTAAAGTGTGTCCCCCCAGGGAGGAAAATAATCCCTGAACTTAAAGGGAGCTGCTGGACCCCGTGGTCACAATTACTAACCAAATGAAGTTAGGGAACCGCACCTCTAGGCTGGAATTCTGGAAGTCTACCTTTGTTCTTTAGCCAACCTCTGTTGGTTACCGGGCTTCAGGCCCAATATCAGCTCTGGAACCAGAACACTGGTCTTAGAGTGTTGCCTCTAACAGTGTCTCCACCCACCCGGGCCTTCCTGCAGGGCCGTGTACACTCCTTCGTCCCTGCTGTGGTCCCTGCCTCTCTGCACCCTTGGCTGGACCTTACTGTCTACTGCCTGGCTTCCCTGGGGCCCCAGTGGGCTGCAGGACCAGACTCTTCCCCAACACCACAACGTGGGTCTGACCTCCTAGCGTCTGTCCCTTTCTGGAAGGTGAATCTCATTCTAGACACCTCATCTCCTCCCATCTAACTTCTCGCAATGTAGGTCACCAGGCTTTGTCTGGCCATGTCCTCACAAGTGACGTGAGGAGTATTGTTTGAGCCTCCATAAGATCTTAATGTGAAAATGTTAGATCCTTGAAAGGAAGGTGAGCTTTTTCTCTCATTCATTCATTCAACATCCATTCCCTGGATATTTATCAAGCACCAGCTCCATGTCCAGCCCTGCCGTAGGCACTATTCATCAGAGAATAAGAAGGACATGTCTTCTGAGGGCAAGAAGTTAGACCATAAACAAGTAAACAGCCAATCAGTGCATGGTCTCAAATCCTGATGATGCTACAGAGAAAATAAGATGAAGACTTGGAATTTAACTGGGGGAGAGGGCACTTTCTTAACATTGTCAAGAAAAGTTTCTCTTGTGTCGAAGACCTAAAGAAGGAACAGGAGCCGTGACACAGAGGAAAGACAATCCCAGGGTGGGAAGATGTGAGGAACCAGGAAGAATCCATCAGCTACAGCGTGGCTGATGAGGCTGGGTTTGGGGAAAAGCTTGTTGGTCACGTCACAAAAGTTTGGAAGTTGCCAAAGGATTTAAGTAGCAAATGACCATGTTCTAATTTAAAAGGATGTCTGTCTGCTGTCTGAAGAGTGGATTGAAAGGGATCAAGAATGAAATTTGGAAGAACAATAAAGATGGCATTGCAGCAATCCAGGAAGAGAGGTTAGTTCTTTGACCAGAGTGACGTTGGTTGGCATGGAAGGAGTAGATGGGCTCAAAGTATGTGTTAAAGAAGCCATAGGACCTTGTGATGAGGGATGTAAAGAGAAGAAGGAATCAAAGACTACATCCAGCTTCCTATCTGAGTAACCGTGTGGTTGGTGGGGACCACTTACTGAGAGAAGACAGCCTGAGACGGGCAGAAATGTTTCAATGTCCTATTTTGCGATGTTTCTGCAAACTCCAAGTAGAGATGTCAAGTAGGCAGCGGGATAAGTAAGTCTGAAATGTAGAGAAAAGCTTGGAGCTGGAGATCAACATACCATAGTCATCAGCATACCGGTGAGGTTTAAAGCCCTCGTGAAGAAGAGAGTTACCCAGGGAAAGAACACAGGGCGGGAGAGCCACTGGCCGCAGGACTGAAATCTTCAGAACTCCGAAGTGTGGATATCAGGTTGAAGGGGAAGCTTCCAAAAACAGAGTAGCCGGAAAGAAGAGAATCGGGAAATCTTGAGATGCCGTCCAGAGTGGTCAACAGTTCAGAATGCTGAAGAAAGAGCCAGTGAAATGAGACCAGAGGTGAGGCGATTTGGTCTGAGAACCGAGACTCACTGGTCACCTTGGAGAGAATGGTCCTGGCTGGCTGGAGACTGGCAATGGGGGCTGGGAGGGACATCCCTGCTGGAGTAGCTTGTGGAGTCGAGGTGGGGAAGGGGTCCCCTGGGACAGAAAATGTTTCAGAAGTTTGTTGAGGAGGAAGGTGGAAAAACAGGACTATTACTGGGGCAGGGGAACGGGGAGTCTAGAAAATATTGTTTGATTTTGGTGATGTGCATTTATGTTACATTTGAATAGCATTTAACATTGGAGTGGTCTCACAGGTGTCACCCAGTTTGATTCCATAAACACCTTCCGAGGCCCATAGGATGTTCATTACTTACATTTTACTGATGAAAAAACTGAAGCTTGGCGAGATGAAGACCCTTGTCCGAGGCCCAGTACGGGATTATCTCACTGTATTATGCTTTGCTTTATTGTGCTTCACAGATATTGTACTTTTTCACAAATTGAAGGTTTGCGGCAAGCCTGCAATAATTAAGGCATGTACATTGTTTTTTCAGACATAATGTTATTGAACACTTAATAGACTACAGTATAGTGTAAACATAACTTTTATGTGCACTGGGAAACCCAAAAAAATTGTGTGACTTGCTTTATTGCAATATTTGCTTTATTATAGTGGTCTGGAACCAAACCCGCAGTATCTCAAGGTATGACTGTGCCAGCTTCATGAGCATGGTGTCTGCCCAAAAGATAAGTCCATGTCCCAACCTACAGAACCTGTGAATGTGACCTTGTTTGGAGCAGTGGTTTTTACAGGTGTAATTAAAACAAAACTGCCAGGTGTTCAGTTTTACTGGGTAAAATGCAAGCTAAGCCTGTCATCATCACCACCATCACCATCATCACCACCATCAGTACCACCATCACCATCACCATCATCATCACCATCATCACCATCATCATCACCATCACCATCATCATCATCATCATCATCACCATCATCATCACCATCACCATCATCACCATCATCACCATCAGCACAATCACCATCATCACCATCATCATCACCATCACCATCACCATCACCATCATCATCATCATCATCACCATCATCACCACCATCACCATCATCATTACCATCATCACCATGCCAACATCATTATTTAATATTTACTCAGCACACACCACCTCTTAAATACTGAAATAGAAAATAAAGCAAAATCTCTTTCAAACTTTCACTTATACATTTTCATTCTAGGAAGATAGAACTATAAATAGTAGACATTTCTCTATTAATACCTTGGATCTCCAACTAGACTGTAAGCCTGTTGGTGATGTAGCACATCAGATTCTTTTGAATTTCCCACAGCATCCAAACAACATTGTTTGGAGCACAAATGTGTTCATAAATAAGCAGTGGACTGCATCTAAGATGAGATAATTTTGCCAAATAGAAAAACTAATGGTTCTTGTGTGTGAATGACTGTGAATCATTGATTATGATGTAAAATGGAGAGAGGTTTATCTGCTTCCAATGTTGGGAAAGAGAAATTGCTTTACAAAAGGTTGATGAATGAGAGGGCGCAAAGCTATTTTTAAGTCTAAATAGTTACTCAGTAAAGACCTTAAGAAGCAGGGGTGGGTGGGAAGGGGAGGATGTGAAAAATCACCTTAAATATCCCTGAGTTTGTCATGGACTTTTCACAAAATTTTTGAAAAAAATTAAATATATTAATTGAAGACTGAAACTGACTTTTAACTTTTCCATCATCTGCTTAAACTCTTTGAACTTAGAGAATTTATTTAACCTTATGACATCAAAAATAAACTTCACACTTGAAAACATATGATCTATCCATCCCATACTCTTAATGGTTACTTTTTACATCTCTGTTGCTATTCCTCCATTTGTCCCTTGATTGATTCCTCTGTTTCCATTTCCTCTGATTCAGTACTTTGCCTTCTATTTGTTAAGAATCAGGTGTGTTTACAAGATAAAGAAGCCACAGTCTCTGAGGTGCTCAGATTCAACAGATGCTAACATGGAAATAATTAAGAAAAACTGGGAGTAGTTATATTACAGAGGTACTTTAAAGGATCCGAGACATCATGAATGAAGGAGTGATTACGTCTTTATAAAATGTCAGGGAACTGTTTTGGGTTTCTCCAGGGATGGAATGTGAGGGTTCGGTGTTACAAAAGGAGAGAGCATCACCTACACAGGTGCGGAGGCACGAAAGAGCACGGGGTCTGTCAGGCAGAATTCAACCAGGGAAGTAGGACCACAAGGAGAAAGCATACACACACACACACACACACACACACACACACACTCACTCACTCACTCACATACACATACAAACACACAAGAACACACATACACAGTCACTCACACACACGTACAAACACACAAGAACACACACACACTCACTCACATACACGTACGAACACACAAGAACACACACACACTCACTCACGTACAAACACACACACACTCATTCACACACACGTACAAACACACAAGAACACACACACACACACCTGGACCAGGAGTCAGGGGGTCGGGGGCCTCTTGCCCACCAGCAGGGTCGGCAGAAGAGCACACAGTGTGTGCGAGCCCCACCAGCCCAAGCATCTCCCTTGTGGGTCCTCAAATTGAAGCTCTACAAGAAAGGGAATTTCAGAGATGGAGTTGAGCTTGGCCCTGTTGACAGATTTAAAAGCCCCTGCAGTGGGTAAACAGCAAGTAGCTACTGTGTGAATGGCCTGGGGACTGTGTCAGCGGGCGGCTTTGGGTAAGGGCAGGTCAGGAAGAGCCTGTGTTCTAGGCAGAGAGTCTGGACTTTATCCAGGAGCCATTTAGATGCAGTAGAAGATTTTATGACATCCGTTGGCGTGATCGCTCTTTCAGTTTCAGGAAAATAACGGTTTGCAACATGATGGAAGGAACGGAGGGACAGAGGCAGGAGTTGGGGAGATACTCTGGTGTCACATCGAGGGTCAAGGTGAGGTTTGCAGCGTGGACGGGGAGAGCAGGGCACAGCGCAGGGTGGTGGGGAGAACAACGGTGAGGCGGCCGCCGAGTCAGCCGCAGGCCCACAGCTCAGCCCAGTGGCCTTGGGCGGGTTACTCACAATCCCTCTGCCTCTGTCACCTCATTGATAAAAATGGGGAAAATAATAATATTTGCACCTGAAGTTTACTCTGAGCATTAAAGGGGATGATGCCAGCGAAGCGTCTGGGCAAATAGCTCGGGATGAATGTTACTCATTTCTGTTGTAACAGACATCTGGCCCCAAACCTTTAGTCTGTGTTGCAGCCTTGGTCTCTCCCCTCTCCCTAAATGCCCACGCACCTGAGAGTATCTGCTCTTACATGCTGACCCAATCAGTAAAGAGCCACGTTTGGCGTGGAGATCCGGCTACTATTCAAAACATTATCCCATGACCGTGTCCTCTTTGAGACACCACAGGATCCTAGAATGACTTATGTATTACCAAATACATTGATTTTAATGTATTGTATTTTAATTTGTTTACATCTTTGATCTACTGATGAGCTACACGGTAACCCTCTATTAAACACCATATTTAATGAATCCTAATTCCCTAAATCTGTCATATGATGACAATTCACTGAGGCTGCCAGAAAGCAAAAAATCGAATTTTAGAAGCATGAATTACTAAAAATATTGAAGTATCATTGGAATCTATTATGCAAAATAAGCGATCGTCTCTACTTTCCTCAGTGTGTTACATTTTTGGATGTTTTGAAAGCTGCAGTGTTTTCTCTCTGCTAAATAATTTTGTGTAGCTGAATGTCACGGATCCAGACATTTTGGAAGGGCCAGTTCCAAATACCGTAATTTCATGTATCTTTTTCTTTTGAATAATGTGGTGAATAAGGTATTTGCACTGGCAACCAGGACAGCTGGCCTCTAGACCAGCCAGAAGGGGTCCTCCCCAAAATCTGCGTTCAGTTTTCCCCGAGATCCTTTTCATACGTGGGGACTGAATTGATTCTAAATGTGTATAATAAGGTCAGGGAAAGACAAAGAGTACCCAGCCTCCAGCGCCAGCATCCGTGTGGAGTGGAGCCTGTGATCATGGACCTCAGAGCAACATTCCAGCTCTGTGTCCTCCTAGAGAGCCCTTGGGCCAGTTACTTACTCTCTCTGGACCTCAACTTTCCATGGGAAAAGGGCATGATGGATGCAGCTCTTCATGGAGCTGTTGCAGCCCTGACCCAGCAGACAGATGTTTCCTAATGTTATGACTTCCTTCCCATCTAAGGGGAGATTCAGCTCAGGTGCAAGCCTCACTCTCAAGAAGACGGGTGCAGGGTAGCTGTGGTTGCAGAAGGGCGAAGAGGTGAGAGGGATGGTTTGGAGACACCTGCAGTTGACAGAGGGATCTGGCTCCCAGTCCAGAGCTTACGCACTGAAGAAATCTGATCTGACTACAATCACCAAGTAATCGCCATTTTCTTTTATTACCCAACATTTGGTTAGTTGAAGTTTCCAAGATATTTGGTAGACCTCAAGTAGAAATTTATAGTAAATTGTATTATTCTTCCTTAAATAAAGACTTTTTGTTCTCTTCCCCCCACTCCTGCCTCATTTCCCTAATTTAATTCATTCTTCTCCTTTCTTCAAACTTATCCTAGGTTCTGGGTAGCTTTCCAGAACAAAAAAGGCATTTTCGTTTGGAAAGATCCACCATAGGATAATGACCCTCAGAAAGCTCTAGATGACTAACGAGAACCTACTGCATAGCTCAGGGAACTCTACTCAGTGCTCTGTGGTGACCTAAATGGGAAGGAAATCCAAAAAAGAGGGGATATATGTATAGCTGATTCACTTTGCTGTACCGTAGAAACTAACACAACATTGTAAAACAACTATAGTCCAATAAAAATTAATTATTAAAAAAAAAAGCAAGCTCTAGAACCACCAAGTGCATCTCCTGCAGCCCCAGGCATGGAGAGTTGCACTCTGTGTCCTGTATTAGTGTATCCCTAGCATGATGGCCTCTGACCATGGAAAGGTCTCAGGGAAAGACCACAAGCATCCTGTGGATCCTTTATTCTTAGGTCGTTGGGTGCTCAGACCTTTCCAGGAAAGGCAGAGGAAGGAGCTGTATGATACACTGATCTCCTGAGAGCACAGGCCCAGGGAACTTACAGTCCTGGGAAGACCAAGAAAACACTTGAGATGGTAAATGGAGAGAAAAGCAACATTGGAAGGACAAAGTGGGACAAGTCGTGCTGGGTTGAACAGTGTCCCCCAAATTCATGTCCGTCAGGAACTTGTGAATATGACTTTATTTGAAAACAGGGTCTTTACAGATATAATTAAGTTAAACCTAGTGTGGGCCTAATCCAATATGGCTAGTGTCCTCCTAAGAGGAGAGGAGATACAGACAGAGAGACAGGTGGAAACGCCATAGAATGAGAAGGAAGAATATCAAACTCAAATGTTGAACACTGTTTCCCAAGGCTGGCATTGACTATTTCCAAAAATTAGGAACTTTCACAGTCAGCATTCATTAGATCCCATTTCCAAACATTTCTAATTTGCAGCATATATTTTTACTTTATTGATGAGGTATATTAGGATAATAAAGTGCTATATTTTTCACGTACACTCTGTTTTTGAAGAAAAAAATTATTTATTAGATGAAGAAGCAGATACGAATAGATAAAATGCTCAAATAAATCACCCAGTTCATGAAAAATAAATCATCCCTCTTAACTTCTTTTCCTGGTTCAAGCCATGACCCATGGCTACACTTTCTCTAAAGCAATCTTGATAGGCATGTAAGGAATGAAAAAAAGTTATTTTGAATCTTCCGTCCCCGTGATGATTCATGTTTCTTTGTAAACTGAAATGTTGAGAGTCAAATAGATTGTATCAGAAAGAACAAAGTGGTTAAAGAAACAGAGACAGAAAGATGTTGAAGACGCAGGTCTTTGGGAATGTTTGTCATGGATGCTGTAAAGAGAACACTACTTTTCCTCAGAAATGTTTCTTTCCTAACACAGAAGAAATAAGAAAAAGAGTTTTCAGGGGCCTGCGTGACATGAGGTAATGTGCCATCATTTCTATTAAGATCTCAGAGGTAATATGGAAGCACTGGCATTTAATAGAAATGGATTTGAGGTCAGGTGGTTTTTTAAAAATAGTTCTTTCCTTGCTTGGAAAGGAATGTAAGTTATAGAGTAATCCATCAATCTTCTAGACTGGTTTCAACCTTCTACCAGCCTGGAAAATTTCCCCCATACTTACCAGAAGTAAGACAATGACATATCTGATGGCACTGAGCTTCAGAGTCATGGGTTTATTTGGAAATGCTTTTCAAAGTGCTACTTGCCCTGTTTCAGTGCTTTAAAATGGGACTCCTCTTATTGCATCTCCTGTTCTGAAGCCTCCATCAATTTGTGCATCTTGAATATGTGCAATTTTACTGCAATTGACAAAGATCTTTTTCTCGCTTATTTACAGATCTTTTATAGTTTTATAGAGTTATAGATCTTTTTCTCACTTGTTAACTACTCCAAAGGCTGTAATGCCCAAGAAAAATCTAAGCTAATAGTAACGGTGGTAGCTGAAGTAGATTGAGTTCTTCTTTAAGAATGAGGTATGGTCTATTCAATATCCTGTTTTCCTTTCATTTCCTTTGGATCTGTGCCCAGAAGGGGAACTGCTGGATCGTATGGTAGCTCTGTTTTTAGTGTTTTGAGGAATCTCCGCACTCTTCCACACAGTGGCTGCACCCATTTACGTTCCCACCAACCGTGCATGACTGTTTCCTCTTCTCCACACCCTCACAGACACTACTTGTCTCTTGACCTTGAGCTTACACAGTGTTATATGTCAATTACATCTCCTTAAAAAGAAGTATGAGCCATTGGGATAAGAATTTTCCAGGACTCTATGCTGTTCTGTCTTTACTAATATGTATAGTGGGGAAGAGTATGGGGGGGAGGGGTTGACAGAACAGTATCTAATGACATTTCTTCCAGCCATCAACCTCCAGGGTCCACGGGCTTAAGCCCCTCATCCTATGTGTGGTCTTCCTGAAACTCTCCCCCTCCCCATCATGGAGGGAAAATAATAATAGTTTCTCTAGTTGAGAGGGAGACAGAGAGTAGGTCCCCTGGCCCCTGTATCTGTGATTCCTCAATGATTCCGTGGGGCAAAGAGACTCTCAGCCCCGCAAAGGTAGGTTACCCTTGGACTTGAGTTTGGTTTTCTTTGCCTTCCCTGTGGTTGGGTGGTTGCTATTACCTTCTCTGGGGTACAGATGCACAGAAATGCCTAAGAGCTGGGAAGCAAAGAGGACGAATAGGCAAACATAAGACGTGAGAAGCATGGATAACCCCAATTTGAATAATCTTCTCTTAACTGATTGAACTCTGGCTTCACCGAAGGCGCGCTCACTGCCCTGTCTCTCCTCCCCGCTCCTTGCAAGTTTTGCATTTCTATTTTAATGCTGCTCTTCATGGAAATGAATTGTGGTGCGAAAACAGTGTCTGCCTCCTTCTCCCCGCCTTATTGAGAGTGTAAAAGAACATTACCCCCCAGAATAACTTCGTCAGTTTGCAAATACACTAAAGTGTGTTTCCATCGTTTACTCATCTTTGGATCTTCTCTGTCTATCAAATTCAGTCTGTGATTATATAAGCCAGGCAACGCCTGTGCCTAATGCTTATTTTTTTGTACAGTGCTTAACACATAGATCACATCTAATGCATGAAAATAATAATAGCAAATGTATAAAGTGATCATGAAGATACATGGCTCTGGCCAGTGCTGATAGTAAATCCTCAGAAGAGGATTTCTTATTTTCTGTGTGTTACGAGATAGGTCACTCGGGCTGCTGGTACCAGCCGTGCACAGCATCCTGGGTGACAGCTGAACGCTGCCCACATTGACCTGACTTTCATTGGCTCCACTGAACGTAAGGGGGGCAAAGGCCACTTTGGTCCCTGGGTTTACTCAGCTATTCCCCTGACAGGGAGCTCAGGTTCTGCTTTGAGGTTGAATTCTCCCCACCCATCTTCAGAAAATGAAGGGACAGAAGTTCAGCTTCTTTTCCACAATCTCCAGAACCACCTTATGCTAAAATTCTTCCAGACCCTAATGAGTTAACTGAGGTCTGTTGTTTCATTAAAAACACAAACTAGATATGCCATTTATTAGTGCATCTTCAGGCCTTTCCAGACGGGCAGATTTCTGGTAACATGAAACATAGTGTCTCTGTTTAGCAGCTTCCAGACCTTAAGTGTCACTCAGGGAGGCAATAGGACATATTCCAATTCCTATTTTTCCAGATGTCTGGATAGTCTATTAAATGGTTTTCTCCACAACGTGAACATCCTTGAACATCTCCACAACTTGAATATTTAACACATCGGTAGGGATTTATCTGTATATTTTATTTTGTTCTCTGCTTTGTTCTAAAAGTAATGTAACCCAACTTAGAGGAATATAAACAATGCGACAAAATGACAGAAAAGAAGTGAGGATGTTTCAGGGAAGGAAAAATAAGAAGTAAACTTAGTAATGGAATGAGTTAGTGCACGACCTGTACCTGTCAGGGTGGGTACGAACACAGCCGTGAGTGTCCTGACAGCCAATACAAAGAGAGAAAGGACGCAATTTACATGATTCATTGTGTCTATAAAGTTAAAAAATGTTTGCTTAGGGGATGCATAATCATCCCAACCCCTGCAGCTGGTGAGAATTTTTGTCATGAGTTCTCATAAAGAGGACACCATGTAATGCAAGAAACAGCAGCCTCAACAGCTAACCCTCCATAAGGGCTATTTCTTGGAACATCCCTTAGGGCGATCTGGAGAGAAAACATCAAAGTGTAACTCAGGCCAGGCAATTCTGTAGGGCAGGAAAAAAGGTGGTCTGAGTATAAAGGTCCCCGCTGGTTCGGTTAATCCAGTAGATTTTAAAGTTCTGAAGAGGTTGGTTGGCATATTCTACAGACTCTTGTTCATCAGCCTGGCTTTGGGTAAGCCCTAAGCAGCACTGAGTTTGAGGTTATGCTTCATGGCAACACCTGAAGTGTGATTACTCTGGGTGGCTGGAAGGCAGAGCTGCCTGCTTTATTCGTTGGCCAAGCTGGGAGGAGAACAGGAAGCCCCACAAGAGTGAAGGAACCTGAGAAGGTCATGTGCCTGGTGAGAGGGTTTTCTACTTCCCCATGAGGAGGATCTGAGCAGGTAGACCAGATGGACCACCTTGGCTGAGTGAGACGATACACATGTGTTATAGGTGCACATATTATCCGGGTAGGGAAATGGACTGAGTCTCATCCTGCTTGAATAGCTTCAGGAAGGAGCTTAGATTTATCCCAGCTCTGAAGATGAATCATGGGGAGGGGGATTCAGCACTAATGCTAGCCTGGAGTTGCTGCTTTCCACGCATGCATGCTTCGGAGTTTGGGAACAGTTGCCAGTCTCCACTCACCGTTCCTTGCACATCTTTACCTGCAGCAATTAGGAAATAGACTTGATATTGAGTGACAAAGCTGGATCTACAACAATGAAGAAGAAAAGGCTGTAGTTCAACCACCAGCATAGAAGTGAACTTGCCACGAAGGTCTTTCATGGCAAGACAAATTCACAAATGACCTAAAGCATCTACCACAGCCATAGGATCGTGGGCTTCCCTGGAGCCAGAATAAGGAGGGACAAGCAGCTCCCTTTGGACAAAGATGTCACATAGTGTATGAAACAAGGAAATCAAGTTAAAATGCATTGTGGTTTCTTAGGAGCAATTTGAGGCTGGAAATCAAAGGCCACATGGTCATTTTAGCCACAAGCATAGAGATATTACACACAAGCACTCGTGTGTGCAGACACACACACACACACACACACACACACACCCAAGGAATGAATATTCCTGAAAGAACACTCAGAGCCAGGAGACACGGATTCCAATGTAAACTCCTTCCCTCTCTCACCATGTAATTTTGAACACGTGCATTAACATCTTTGTGCTTTAGATGCCTTGTCCTGAAAATAAGTACTGTTGAATTAGATATTTTCCAAGAATCCTTAAAATTTAGTAAACCTTTGGAGATGGGCACAAAATCTTTCATTTAACTTGATGTTTTCATTCCTGAAATAGAAGGTTGAAAAGAACAGGAAATATTTTACTTGATAATAAATACAAGTAGTATGGTCATATCTCAAAGCAGAGTCATTTAAAAGATAGATAAATAATATCTAATGACAGTTTTCTAATTTAATGTTTTTTATACAGAAAAATAAAGTGTGTTTTGCCTTTTTAAAACCAAGTTAAAAAAATAATGCATATGATTCTCATTAATAAGTTCAAACACATCTTATTGCAGGGAACTCATCTTACTGTGCTATCTCATTGAAGGAATAGGAAAATATTGCCAATTTACTGCAATAAGGTAATTACTGTAATAAGATAAATGTTAACTTTTTAATGAAAACCACTGTACTTGAGTAATTACCCTTCTGAGGACTACTCCATATATGATTTCTTTGCAATTATTAAGATTAATTCACTTTTTAGTAAGAACAGACCAAAATTCCAAGCCAAATGATCATTTTTATAAGCACATTTTCCAATGTCCTAGAACTTTAAAAGGGGGAGAGAAAAATGGATGTAAGTCTTTTTTCCAAATCTATTTTATTAAGTCACAGGCTGTCAAGTTCCTAGGTTCAGTTAAATGCAAATAAAAGCAAAAAAAGCCTGGTAAAAATAGATGTGATTAAAAATAAGAGTGTCCATTGACCATCAGCTACAGCACGGCAAAAAGTGAAGATTTAATTAGAACTTTCTTTGTTCACAAATCCACTAGCTTTCTATAAATAACTCATTGCGTGAACATCCTCTATGCATAAATAGATGTGTGACAAGCACTATACCTTCTACATTCCGGTGGATTCTGAACGCCTCCAAGATGCTATTTAAGGAGAATTATCACAATATCAGTTTAATGTTAAAAGTAGCACAGTTAATGAAACATCAAAATCCAACCAAAGTAGTACCTAGAGAGCATAAATTTCACTTCAAGATGTTTCATCTTCACATTTGTTTTTATTATTGGGTTTACTATGCCTGGCATTGCATCTTTGTCTTAGAAAAAATGTCAGGGTCCGTCCTCAGCATTCTTTCCTGGCCTTTGGATGTCGCTTCTATTTTCTAATGAACAGAGGAGCCCAGGGGAAAAAATGTGGCCCTTTCTTGTTTATCAGCTTCATGGATTTAAGCGTTGCTTTCTGGAAAGCATCACAGTGCAAAGTATGAGCTAATTCCCATTTGGATTTGCTGTAGGTCTGAGGGACTCCATCAGACACTTGGTCTAAAGAGATCACTCCTGTAAAAACAGGAGCTCTTTGCCCAACTCTTACTTGGCACTGACTTTTGTTCATGGTTTAGAGTCACTCAGGGAAATACAAGAGTAAAATATTTATTAAATCTATCTCCGTCTATCATATCTATCTATCTATCCATCCATCCATATCTATCTGTCCATTCACCCATCTATCCATCTGTATCTATCTATCTGTCTATCTACCTATCTATCTATCTCTCCATCTATCTATCTAGTCTATCGACTTCTCCATTCTAAGTGCTGCTTTGAAAAATGTCAGGAAGGGCGGCTCATTGTTCGTCTGTTGAGTCAGTTCTGGTTTTTACTACTTTCGGCAACTAGAATTAAACAATCCAATTCACTACTAAAACCACTCTGCATTTTGCACATTGTATGACCCTATCCAGGCAGGAATGGAGCTTAGAGAGAATATGGTTTAGAGGAATGCTGGCGGGGCGGATGGGGAACCCCTCCTGGTGTTGGTTCTCAAACCCATCCCTAGAGCTCAGCAGAAGGGAGCCCAGGGTGGTGGTTAGGGGGGACACCAGGGCCAGACTGCCCCTGACGTACTGCTGGACGATCTGAGCCGCAGACTGGACCTGACCGTGCCTCGGTTTGCTCATCAGTCTAATGGAAACAGCACGCAGCTCATGGGGTTGCTCTGAACAGTGCCTGGCACGCTGTAAACACTACGTACGCAGGAGCGATTATTATCACGGAGTCAAGTTAAAATATAAGGTAGTTAGCCTATGTGGCAGTCAGGTTTCTAGAGATGCCCCCCAAAGGTTCCTGAACCCTGCTTATTCAAACCCTGCCCTGGGCGCTGCTGGGAGGGTGGCCGGGAGATGACCCGGGTGCACGGGGTCCAGCCAGGTGAGTCTTTAAGAGCAGAGCATTTTCTCCTGCTGGTGGCAGGAGGAGACGGCGAGAGATGTAAAGCAGGACAAGGACTCGATGCACATCGCTGGCTTCTGAGGTGGAAGCAGCCACGTACGAGGGATGGGAGTGGGGTCTCTGGGAGCAGACGCCGTCCCGGCTGACAGCCAGCGAGGGGACGGGCCCCAGTCCTACAGCCACGAGAGGCTGGATTCCTCCAGAACCTGGGGAGTCTAGGAGGGGCGTCTCCCCCAGAGCCTTCAGATAAGGATTCAGCCCAGCTAACGCCTTAATTGTGGGCTTGTGAGACAGGAGCAGAGAAGGCAGTGGAGCCCACCCGGTCCTCCATCTGAGAGGAGGGTGAGCTAGGAAGTGGTAGTGTTTAAGCTGCCACGTTTGAGGTCATTCTTTCTGCAGCAAAAGAAAACGGAGGTAGCACATACCTTGGCACTCGCGTGGGGTAAGGTCATGCGGACCCTATTCCCTTTGTGATATTTTACGTTAGCTTTTCCAGTGGGAGAAATCCTAAAGGAGGGTCAAACATAGAGAAGAGAACTAGGCGGGAGAAGGTAACCCGTCTGAGCAGCATCCGGCATCTCTGGCCCCCAGGGCTGCTGGTCCATCAATCTTCTTTCCGTCCTGGAACAGCTCTCATGCGGGAGGGAGTTGCGTGTTGTCCTGTGTAACCCGAAGAAGGGGCCCGTGGATCCGTGTGCTGTAGGCAGCAGGTCTGGCTGCCGTTCACAGCTATTCACTGCGAAATGGGTCAATTCAGAGAGACGAGGAACAAACGCAGGCTGCATCACTGTTGTAACAGAGGCTGTTACGTGTGTGTGTTTGAATCCAGGCCCACTTTCTCCTCCCTGGAAACTTGGAAGGTCATACTCTCCAGCAGCCTGCAGTTGGGTGGGCCATAGGAGCAGAAATGATAGTGGTTACTTCCTGGTGGAGACAGGGTAAAACTGGGGGGGTCTCCCGCTCTCTGCCACTGGCCTGGTGACCGAGGAGACCCTGTGCTCATCCGGCATGGCTAGGTCAGCAGCCTGGATCACTGGGTCACTGCGAGGAGGATGGCGGTTCTGGAAAGCTGCCTGCATCCTACTGGACGTTTAATGAATGAGAAATTATTTGTGTGTGTGTTCCGTGGCTATCTGTTACCTCGCTATAACCTAGCCTATCCAGCAACTCAACAAAACCATCATCGGAGTGTGTTTAAGTATCAGATGGACTATAATACATGAATTTTAAGACCGTTTCATCTAAGATCCTTAATCTTCTGACTTAAGTTAAATCAATGAAACAATGGCAATAACAGGAACATTAATTATCATCATAAGTGCAGCCAGTATTAATCACAGACCTATTATGTGCTGAGGACCACGCTGGACTCTGCCTCATTTTACGCTCACAGCAAACTCATCAAGTAGGCACTATTCTTATTCCCATTATAAGGAGGAGGAAGCTGAGGCAAGGGGGTTTAATTAACTAGCCTGACATCAGACAACTAGCCAACAGCAGATCTGGGAAGGGGACTCGGTCTTCTAATACAAACCTTTGTGCAGCAAGTTGGGCAAAGGGAACAAACTCTAGACAGCATTCTAAATGTTGTCTGTTCCATAATTTTGTTAAAGAGAAGAGAGCAGTTTCTGTTTTATTTCTGATACTCTCTCTGCTAAAGCCGCTTCATTGCTTGTGTGAGCATTGTGCACTATCTTCAAGGGCGTGTCAAACTTCTTTTACAGGGGCTTCATTAGCATCTCAGGGTCCACGGTGATAAATAAATAGGAATAAAAATGTGGTCAATTGTAAAAGTCCACCCATGATGGAAGCTCCTCCTAATAAAAGGTGGCGTATATTTATCCACCCCTTGAATCTGAGCTGACACACGACTGGCTTTAACCAGTAGAACATAAGAATGACAAGGGTAACTTGTGAGCCTCAGCCTCCAAGAGACCCTGCAAATTCTGCTCTTGAGAAACGCCTACCTTGCTGGGAAGCAGCACTGAAAACAGACCACAGGATAACAGACCACGTGAGGGAGACGGGCTTGGTTGTTCCACCCAGCTGGGGCCCCAGACACACGAGTGTGGCACAATTCAACATCCAGCCCCAGCCGAGCCATCCACTGGCTCAAGTCTCAAGAACTATACGGCCAACCCAAGGAAGCATGAGAAGGAGCAAGTCATCCTTGCTTTGAGCTACTATTGGGTGTGATTTGTTATTCAGCAACATTCATACAATAAAGTAGAAGTCTTTTATTAAACCAAACCAAAACCCTAGAAAATTCAGTTTAGGGAATACTCCTGGATTAACTCTAGGAAATAGCCTGGTGACCTCAAAAGGATTTTTTTTTTTAATCCCATTTGCTAAATCTAATTATGCTATCATTGATTTTAGAAATAAGAGGTAATCTTTCCATCAGTTGGTCAAAACTCAATTTCATTTATCATGGAGAGTTAAAAAGAAGTCTATTCTCTAACTTGACTCTATTTTGTTCATTTTCTGAATAGTCGAATAGCTTTCCATGCAAAGTATCTATTGGGAAATAATTCTACACTTAATGTTAGAGCCTATTAGACCTCCCATGCTTAGGCAGGTCAGGCTGGGTCAATTCTTGGTCATTTCTGAGAACTATCTTCTTCTGTGCTGCTGGAAGTGTCACCAGAGATTTACTGCTGTCATATCGAGCCAATAACCTGGC
Organism: Balaenoptera borealis; assembly: GCF_965194805.1. Classification (NCBI taxonomy): domain Eukaryota; kingdom Metazoa; phylum Chordata; class Mammalia; order Artiodactyla; family Balaenopteridae; genus Balaenoptera; species Balaenoptera borealis. The sequence goes on along the minus strand of NC_138875.1, from coordinate 2,915,770 downwards.
ATGGGGGAACTCTGTCTTTTGGAAAGGAAATAAAAGTAACGAACTGAGCACTCAGGGACATGAGAGCTCATGGCATTTTGACTGATCCCAACATCCTGGATAAATTCCAATCCTAGTAATGACATTCACTTATGCTTTTGTTATAAGCAATTAAGGCATCTACTGTTTTGTTCTGTTTCATTCTCTTCTAACTTATCTCCTCTGTCTAGTCAACCGATTTCTGCCCTGCTGAGTGACCAGATTCTGCTTAGACCAGGGGTTCAAAAACTTTGTTCTGAAAAGGGTCAGAGAGTAAATATTTTAGGCTTTGCAGGCTAAGAGGCAAAATTGAAGGCATTTTCTTGGTATTTGTATAACAAAAGGGGCAACAAATTTCCACAGATCTTTTGATGAAGGTCAAAATATAACAATAATAATTGAGTACAACATCTTAGGTCTACAGCTAATGAAAAGACATGGAATTCTTCGGCTGCATAACATTCCACGTATTTGGGGTTCAAAGTCAGTGTGCCTTATGACAAAATCAATTGCAAATGTTCACCTGCAAACCCATTCTTAGCTCACAGGCCATGCCAACATAGCCAAAGAGCTGGATTGGACCCCCAGGTTGTAGTTTGCCCAAGTCCGGCTTAAGCCATTGCTTTGTCTATACGCAAGTGGGAAACAAGCTTCCTCATTTGCCACATTGGATCATTGTTGGGGGGGTGGATTCCACAAGTACGTGGAGTAGGCAGAGTTGGATCTTGGGAGGGAAGATGTGCCAAGGGTTCCCAATGCCTGCGAAGGGGAACCGTTGCTTTTTAGACCCCAGTCTACACATGGCTTTTTCTGGTTGGGTGGAGTATCCTCTTATGAAATTTCTGTAGTATTAAGACACTGTGGAAGGGAGAGGATCTTTCTTATAAGAGAATTTTACTCACCCCCTGCCGAGAATAGCCGACTTGCCCATCTGGTGAGGCTGAGGTCCCAGTGACTGGCCCAGGACTCCCTGCACTTCAGCACCCATTGTTCCCTTCTCTTGTCCGGCAAGATTTATTCTGATCCTTCTTTAGACTGTTAGCAATTTATTGACAGAAAGCCTTGGGGAAATTGTTTTCAAAAACAGACATTTTTAAGGTCACTTTTGTTTGAATGCATTATTGGAAATCTGAATATTGTGGATAGATATGTCAGCCTGATGAAGACTGAGTTAAATTATTTATAGTTAAATATACACAGAGTCTTTATATTACACTTTGTTGAAGCCACTGCCTTAGGGTAACAACTGTTTTGAACCTGGTGTTTGAACACTGGATCAGGACAAAATTTATGTCAGGCCAACCTATAGAAACCTGGAAGGATTTGTCTCTGGAAGTTAGGAATTTGTTCTCACAGGAGATACTCAGGCATAATCTAGCCAACCTAGGCAACAGTTGGTGTGGGTATTTCGCTTGGGGTATTTGGACTTTCAGATTTTCAAACTTTTTAGCCTGTGACTCAGTGAACCTGAGGTCAAAATCATGAGTTCGAATATCATGTGACTGTATTTCTCTTCTGAGCCAGCTAGTTAAAAATACCAGTTTACATAAGGGACAAGAGATTATGTACGAACTTACCGCTACTACTAGAAAACACCATGCAGCACGTGCATAATATAGTCTTTGGATTAATATTAAATCTCTCTAATGAACTTAACTCTTCTCAATCACCTAAACATTACATAGGCATCTGTGTAAGTAGTATGTGCATTGGATCACATATAAGGACCTTGCTCATACCATGCAGTTACCAACTGTAAAATATTTTTCATCCATTTAATAGGCTTTAAAATACTACCACACTGTGGTCTAATGCCCAGAAAGACTCTAATCTAAGACCTAACTTGTAGAAGCACAGGAATTTACCCACGTTTTCAATAAGGCTCCCAGCCTGGCATAGAATTTAGAGCATCCGATAGGAACTCCTTATTTGTATAAAGTATTCTTTTTGTGTAGGTACATACAATCCCTGGGTTGATAACACCAGAAGCCCTGGAGCTGCATAATGTCTGGCTTGAAAGCCAGATGCATTGAAAGACAGATTCTGTGGGTCCTTATGTCTTGAAGCACAAAAGAACTCAGGAGGGAGCGGGCCCCAAACTGTACCTGCGCCCCAGGCAGCAGACTGCAGGTGCGTGCCTCTGGGGCCTTGCCTGCAGGAACTTGTTGGAAGTCAATGTAAATGAGAACTGCTTCCTCCGAGCAGAAAGGAACCTTCAGGAACCTGAAAAGCAGACGTGTATTTGAGGACAGCACTTGAGCCGGGTCAGACCACTGTCACTGGATGACACTTCAATCCAGGGATTGGGTCCCTCCACTTCCATTTTTAACTCGTGCGCCACAAGGAGGAGGAGAGAGAAAAACAGCTGCCTACACCTTTGTGTTAGTTTTTATCTTTTTTAAAAAGCCTTTAAAATTTTTAGAATTTAAATTTAAGGAAAAGAGTAGTTTAGCAGCAAACCTTAGATCTCTGCTGTTGATTCTTTTTTATTTGATATATACTTTACAGAGGCAAAGTCACTCTTTTTAGTATATAAAACCAAGTCTTAACAAATGTCTAGTCACATAACCACTATCACAGTCAAGGTATTACAGGACATTTCTGTACCCTCCCCCTTCGTCATCCCTCCTCCGCCAGCCCCTAGCAACCACTGATCTGTTTCCTGCCCCTACAGTTTTGCTTCTTCCAAAGGTTAAATAAGTAAAATAATACAGCATATAGTCTTTTGAGTCTGGCTTCTCTCACTTAGCACATCGTTCTCCTGAGGTTTACCATGCTGTTGTGTGTGTTCTCACCCTTTTTATTTTTTAAGGGAAATGATGTATCAATATTTCGCTATGTATTTTTTATGGTGATAAGAACAGATAACGTGAGATCTACCATCTTCACAATTTTTTAAGTGCCCAGTACAGTTCTGTTAACTGATCTCTGGAACTTACTCATCTCACATAACTAAAAATGTATGCCCCTTGCACAGTGATTCCCAATTTCTTCCTCCCCCCAGCCCTGGCCCCCCTATTCTAATACTTGTCTCTATAATTTTAAGTATCTCATGTAAGTGGAATCACGCAGTCTTTGTTTTTCTGTGACTGCTTATAGCTTCTAGGTTCATCCGCATTGTTGCATATGGCGGGATAGCCTTCTTGTTTAAGGCTAAAGAATATTTTGTTGTGTATACATCACATTTCCTCTATTCATTCCTCTGGTGATGGACACGGGTTATCTCCACGTCTTGGCTACTGTGAATATTGCTGCAGTGTACATGGCCATGCAGATATCACTTCAAGATCCTAATTTCAATTTTTTCAGATAAACACCCCAAAGTGGAAGAGAACACAGTAGTTGTATTTTCAATTTTTTGAGGAATCTGCATACTGTTTTCCATAGTGGCTACACCATTCACCTGCCCACCAACAGTGGACAAAGTTCCAATATCTCCACATTCTCTGCAGTACTTATCTTCTTTTAAATAATAATCATTCTAACAAGTGTGAAATGATATCTCGTTGTGGTTTTGATTTAGTGATTATGAGCATTTTTTTCCTCTGCATGTTGGGAATTTGTATGTCTTCTTTAGAGAAATGGCTATTCGAATCCTCTCCCATTTTTTGTTGGATTTTTTTCTTTTTTTTTTTTTTTTTTGCTATTGAGTTGTAGAAAGTCATTACATATTTTGGATATTAACCCTTTATCAGATATATGATTTACAAACATTTCCCCCCATTCATCCATGTTGTTGTGTGTGTTACGGTTCCTTCTTTTTTATCACTGAGTAGTATTCCTTTGTATGGCTGCATCATAGTTTGTTCAACTCACCTCAAACTGAAAGACATTTGGGTTGTTTCTAGTTTGGGCTGATTATGAATAAAGCAGCTATAAATATTTGAGTACTTTTTTTTGTGAGAACATAAATTTTCATTTCTTTTGGGTTAATACCCACCAAAAGAAATGAAGGAGCGGATTGCTGGGTCATTCAGTAAATGTCTATTTAACCTGTTGAGAAACTATGCAGTTTACTTCCCAGTCAACACAGACTAAGGATATATTGCCTCTTCTTTAAGAGCAAAGAGTAGAAATTCTACTGCAAAAGTCCTCTTCACAGAAACAGTTCATGGAACAGTAGAGTCAAATGAACTGTAATTTTTGTTTGGTCCAATCTCTGCATTTTTTCAGAACAAAGAAACTCTAGCCCGGAGAGATGGGGCAGATCCACGCACATGCGATGAGGAAGGACAGAGGTTGGACGGAGGCTGGACCTCCGTGCCCTGCTCCTGTTTGTCCTCTCCTTGCAGCCTGCTCTATAGAGTCTTCTGGGAACTAGAGCATGTGGAGGAACATATATTCAAGGAAAAGATACCCTATGCTTTAAGGAATAAATGGGATGTAGGAGTGCAAGGATACAGATAAACTATTTACATTCATCAAATTCATTGAGAAATGACTCAACTCCCCATTTCCTTTGGCCCAATTACATATATACCTAAACTACTATATTTTAGTCCATCTCTCTTTTCTAGAGAACAGCTAATAGAAGCATTAATACATTTACGTTTCTCTTATTTTTATGAAATCCCTACATATGAAAGTACGAAATTTATAGCAATCAAAGCTCATTGTAGTCGCCCCTGACACAGTGCTGTCACCTTGTTCTTGATTGTGTTATGAGTCCATTCACTTGACTCAAGTTCCTCTGGTTAGCTGAAGTCACAGTTAGCGCAGAGAAATTTTCTAATAAACATCTGAGATCAGAGTACCATTGCTGACAGCAAAATTACAATTTGTAGTCTAAAGATGCATTCAATTATGATCACTCAGAGAGAGAAAAAATAAGGGGGAAAAAACCAAAACACAAAACCACATACACCAAGGAAAAGCAAGGTCTTCCAAAGTAATTCAAATATTAATCCAATAATCTATTTTTAATTACTCACATTACAGTCGTTTACAAGGTGATCATTTCAGAGTCTCAAATATCCAATCTTTTGGCCCAAAGCCGTGGGGGTAATTGCTTTATAACTGGGTAAGAATATAGCATCTATGTCTGGTATACATTCAGCAAGGGTATTTGTAATCAATATTTAAAGCTGCATTTCTGGATGGGATTCAATCTGCCTGAAGACTTTTTACTAATATTGCTTATTTTGTCTAATACCTTCACAAAGTGTTTAAAATATTTTTATGCCTGAACAAGTACTTCTATTTTCTAGCTCTATAATCTGGTCATGTGGTTTTGAGGAAGAATCTAAGAAACAGCCAAAGCAAATGTTGCTGTCAATGTCCTAGAAATTCCAAGGGTCAGAGGCCGTATAAAGGACTACTTGCTTTGCTGAATAAACTACGACCCTAACTCCAAACTGAACCCAGCCCCCCTGATTCTGATACCCACAGGGTTCTTGGCCTCCTTAATCAATAAAAATTGAGAAGAGGCCAGACAAGAAATTCAGGGAAGGCTTTATCGGGGCCCCTGCTGCAGCAGGGGGTAGTGAGAACAAGTAACAGGTTCCCTTGCTTGTTCCTTGAGGGGGGCGGAGCTGGTTCCTTACACGGGGTGCGAGGAGGGGTGTGTCCAGGGGTCGGGCTGGAGGGCGGGCTGAGGTGGTCCGCCCACCCCTTTGGCGGTGTTGAGTGCAGGGGGCATGCGCGGTGCCCTGCTTTTGCTCCCAGCTCTTCAGAAGCGGCAGTTGGGCTTTTCTGGTCTTTTTGTATCTTGTCCATAATTTGCCCCAGCTGCACATGCATGCAGTTACTTTTAGTCCCTTATAGTTTATTTGTATTTTGTTGCTCAAGGAGATGTTTGTCCAGGTGCAAGCATTGCAGCAAAGGGTCCGAGGTATCGGGTCCCAGCCTGTCTCAATTCTACCTTCCTGCATTTCACCTTCATCCTTCCCACTGCTGGAACTCTGTTGGCCTCAGGTGTGTTCCAATTATTCTAGAACATTCTGCCCTAGCAGTCAGAACCCAAAGTTCAAAACCCCTCAGTTGCCCCTGATGCAGAAGAGACAGACTGGGACTTTCACGAAAGCCTTACCCAATAGTAAACAAGAAGAGAGAAGAATGAACCCAATGTCTGCCGACAGTGGTTGATTTACAATCCTCCCTTACCCCGCTTTCTTCCTGGGACAACCAGTTTTGTTTCATGTCACGTGGCTTCCTAAAGCTAAAGAGGTTCCACCTAGGTCATCTCTTCCCTTCTGTTCCCCTTTTCGCTCTTGAATCCAAATACCTTTTCCTTTGTCTTGCAGTGTGAGAAACATACTTCTAACCTGACCCCAGAAACCAGGCGCATGCCATCTGTGCAGGTGAGACTCCGCCCCTTTTCCCTCTCACCCAAGTGGCCTTGCTCTGGATGGTTCTCTTTCCAACAGTCCTGAGATGTGCCCTGGGGAAGCCCACGCAAGAGCACACGGGAGTTCGGAGGACCAGACCCCAGTGGGCCCAGCCGGAGGCGGAGTCAGGTGCATGCATCCCAGAGCAGCCCCGAAAGCAGTCAAGCGGTGCCCTTTCTCGCGACCTTTGCAGCGCGGAGTCATCTCCTCCGCGGGGCGGGCCTGCGGGGCGAAGACGCGCAGGCGCCTCTCCAGCAGATGCCCCTCTTGGAAGCCGCTCGTGCACATGGCAGCGGCTTGTCGGCTTTTGTTTGTTGTTCAGCCCGCGCCAGCTGGCCTGCTTGCTGCTGCCCCTCTTCCGGCCTCCGCGGCTCGTGATTCCCAGCTCACATGTTTACGCAAACAGAACACATCACCCCAGGGAAGCGACCTCTCCATCCAGTGGTTCCCTGTTCTTAGACACACGTTCGGGAGATGTTTGAAGGGGTCCTGGGCCTGGATCTCCTGGGCTGGGACCTTGAGGCGAAGCTGCCCAGGGTCAGTGCGCCCCCGTGGGCGCTGCAAGCCTCTCCCTCCACCCTCACTCCCCACCTTCTCTTTGGTCCCTTCCTTTCTTGATTTATAAAGACATCCAAAGGCACGCAACGGCCTCACGCTGATGCCCTTAGAGGTTTCGCGGGGTGGCAGCGCCTGCCAGGACCCAGGGCTGGCAAAGCAAGGACACCGTGTTCCCTGTCTCCAAAGTTTGTTCCATCACCAAGGTTCAGGAGGAATCCGGGTCAGGGATGGTGTCGGACTGTCCTTATTGCCGGAATTCTGCTAGAGGGCAGGGATCTCTGTGGAGCTACATGGCCGTGCCCTTGGAAATGTTGTCAGCGATGCCAGGTGGCATAACTGAGAATATGCTACAACCACATGTTCTTTCTAAGCATTAGGCGGAGAGTAAGTGGTTCCAAACTCTGGCAGCTATAACATTTGATACCCGTTGCCTCGCATCTGATAATTCAAGCTTGATCACAAGGCGCTGCTTCCAACGGGAAATAATGGCGCGGAACTCTGAGCCGGGGAACCTTCTCCTCCATATGGCTCACGAGTTGCCTGGGATGTGTAATCCTACTGGGAGCGCCATCTGTGAGACTCCAGACAGGCCCGGGCTGGGGGAAGCGCTTCCCTGCTAACTGAGCCGCGGATTTTCTTCTGCTGCAAATACACTCACACAAAAGGAGGACTCTCTTCTGCCCGTCCTCCCGGTCACTCACACATGTCAGGGGGAGCTTACGTGGGATGTCTCTTTTCTGGGTAACGAGCCAGCCTTGCAAGCCCCAAAAAGGTGACCCGGAGAATTCCCTAACTCAGCAGGAACCCACACAAAGGATCGTCTCTGCAGGCGTGAGTGGTTTCAGGGAGAGAAAAATCATATTCACATCCCACTGCGGGGGAACCGGCCTTATCTCACCTACTGGAGTGTGAAGTCCCTAAGGCCACTGGGAGGGTCTTACTCATCTCTGGGGCCCCCCGGTGTCCAGCGCAGGGAATTAATTAGGATTCTGAGTCACAAGCATGAGATCGACAGAAGCAGAAGAAAACGTAGTGAAACGGTGTCAGGCAGCTCCAGGAAACATAGTGGAGGCTGGGGATCAAGGTAGAGGGTACATTGTAAGAAACACTGCCCCAGCGAGCTGCCTGCGGGGTTGGTGAGAAACCACATCTGCTAACGCCCAGCCCTCGAGCCGCTGCCTGCACCCAGGTCGCTGCCTTTGGCTGCAGTGGGTCTTTGTGCAGGTGGAAAATTCCCTCGCATCCATGGTCCCTCTTGTGCCTCTGGCTCTGAGTGACTGTCATATGCGAGCGAGTATGGGGAGCATGAGTAACATGCCTGAGCCCCTGGTGTAAGGGAAGCTGGGAAAGTCAACACCAGAATTTTCTGCCCCTGAAGAAGAGATTCTCTTTGCATACTATCAAAATTTGTGAAACAGGGTTCAAATGCTGGACAGACAAAAGGAATCATAAATATCCACTACCTATAAGTAAATCTTATACTGCTATTTATATATACAAACTGAATAAACTAATTAATGAGAGAGTAGTTAGGAATGAATGTGTCGCTGTTTAGGCTAGTTTTTTAAAGGCTTCAATTCATTCACATTGTCTCTCCAGATGAAATTCTCTTCCTGGTTAACAATTTGAAGAGTTCTAGAAACACTGATAGACTTTCTAGTCTGCAAGACCCACACCAGGGCTATCCTGACCTGTCAGAAACTGAACAACCTCAGACTTTCTGTGTCCCAGCATAAAGTCTTAGAATTATCATCCTACATGAGCCAATAGTTGTCAAGCTGTATGTTCTTCTAGAACTGGTGCATGCTGTACTTTTAACAATATTTAGGGCTTTTCAGTGAGTGTGCTGGAATAATTATCCCTGGAATTAGCAGGTCCATAGAGATGGTAGATACAAGGAAGGAGAAGTTAATTCATTGTACACTTTCCAGTTCTCTGTGTGTGTGTGGGGGGGGGGGCGGTATGCGTGCATGTGGGTGAATGTATATGTGTGTGAGTGTGTGTCTATGTGAGTCTCTATGTGTGTGTGAGTGTGTATACATGTGTATGTGTGTGTGGGTTTGTATATGTGCCTGTGTGTGTCTGTGTGTATACATGTGTATGTGTGTGTGGGTTTGTATATGTGCCTGTGTGTGTCTGTGTGTATACATGTGTATGTGTGTGTGGGTTTGTATATGTGCCTGTGTGTGTCTGTGTGTATACATGTGTATGTGAGTGTGTGTGGGTTTGTATATGTGCCTGTGTGTGTCTGTGTGTATACATGTGTATGTGAGTGTGTGTGGGTTTATATATGTGTCTGTGTCTGTGTGAGTCTCTATGTATGTGTGTGTCTGTGAGTGTGTATACATGTGTATGTGAGTTGTGTGTGAGTGTGTATGTGAGAAAGCAGATAACGTGTTTCTGATCTAGAACGAATAACAGTCCAACTGTACCAAGACAAGCCACATGGAGCTTCTGTTGACTTGAATGTTTTCTCTGGATCCAAACTTACCAGATAATTGATACAATCATCTGCTCAGCTTTGACTGCATAGGCCAACCCTATAGAAATGCTGACAGAAGCCTGCCTATGTCTTTCTTGCCAGAGCTGAACTGATAATACGTGCATAGTGTTTTTTCTAGTCAAGAAAGCTACACAATTTTACAGAATTCCATTTTTAAAAACTTAAGAATTTTATAAATGTGTACTATGTGCTCAGAAACATTTTAGAGCCTAGGAAAATGATTAAGACCCAAAATCTACTTTAGAAAAACTCACTACCTAGCAATGAATAAAAATAGGGAGTGACGGAAAGCACTGTGTGTGAAGGCTGCTTCAAATACTATCTTCATGTCAGAAACCGAGTGGCAGCAGTTTCATAAGCGACCCCCCAAAATGCCCCTGGAATTTATTGTGGATTTTAAAATACAAAAATGTTTAAACAAACACATTAAATAAAGAGAAGGAAATAGACTAGCTACAATGCATAAAAGAAAGACAAAATAATCTAATGATAACAGGGAAGCAAACCAAAGGGTGTTTGTTCACTTTCTTTTCCACTCTCACTTTTACCGGCATTAAGTACCCAACAGCTACCACATTTCATATGAAATGGTCATAGCAACTGGATGATAATAGCTTAGATGATAACACTTTTTAGAGTTTGAAATGATTTCAGTTCACCCCTCCATCAGCGATATGAAAGAGAACACAAGAACTCATGTTCCTACTTTAAATGAAGGGTTTTCCAGTAATGTGATCAGCAATACATAATGAAGTGTAATAAAGCAATGGTTGAACTGAACTGGTCATATAATCTCAAATACCATTCTGATTTGGGGACAAGATCCCATCCTGCGTGGGGTGGGGATCAGGGAGCAGTGGCAGAAAGAAACAAAAGGAAAACAATAAAGTTCAAGTGAGGAGGAGATCTGCAGGGCTCAGTCTGTCCAAAAACATTGTATTGTTGTGTTTTAAAGAAATAGAGTAGAAAGTGTTGCAGTTTTCAGCAGCTGGTCTGACTGGTCAACAGAGGTTTGTTTCCAGACTCTTAATTGAATGTCAAGAATTCTTAAATTTGCCCAAGGTTGATCTGAGAAGGAGCTCAGAGCAAAGAGGAATCACAGGGATGTCCTTCTTAAAAGAGTATCAGCCAGTCCTTTTCCAGTGGTAGGAAGTCTTTTTTTTTTTTTTCCCCTGTGCTATACAGTAGGTCCTTGTTGATTATCTACTTTATTTATAGTAGCATGTATATGTTAATCCCAACCTCCCAGTTTATCCCTCTCCTGCACCTTTCCCTTTGGTAACTATAAGCCTGCTTTCCAAGTCTGTGAGTCCGTCTCCACTTCATAAATAAGTTTATCTGTATCATTTTTTTAGATTCCAGGTATAAGCGACATCATATGATATTTATTTTTCTCTGTCTGACTTATTTCACTCAGTATAACAATCTCTAGGTCCATCCACAATGCTGCAGATGGCATTATTTCATTCTTTTTATGAGTAATGTTCCATTGTGTATATATATACCACATCTTCTTTATCCATTCATCTGTCAATGGACATCTAGGTTGCTTCCATGTCTTGGCTAATGTAAATAGTGCTGCAATGAACACTGGAGTGCATGTATCTTTTTGAAGTATGGTTTTCTCTGGATATATGCCCAGGAGTGGAATTGCTGGATGATATGGTAGCTCTATTTTTAGTTTTTTAAGGAGGAAGTCTTTTCTGATTAAAGAATTAACATTTCTCTATTCAGAACATTATTTTATGCCTCTTCCCTCCCTTCTTCTCCTGGGTAATTCATATGCATTCTTCAAAATCCAAGTCAGACAGCCTTTTTCACAGAGAGTCTTCTCGGCCCCTGTAGACTAGGTAATAGTTCAACTCCACCCATCACAGCCCTGGTCGCACGTGACTGTGTCTTCCTTGGACCTGGCTTTTATCTCTGAGTCTCACAGATCACATTCATGTGCATCTAACAACATAGTGTGGTAGCTAAGAAACTGGGTCTGGGGACTTCCCTCGTGGCCCAGTGGTAAAGAGTCCACCTTACGAATTGCAGGTTTGATCCCTGGTTGGGGAACTCAACACCCACATGCCGCGGGGCAACTAAGCCCGCATGCCACAACTACTGAGCTTGCGCACCTCAACTAGTGAGGCTGCATGCTGCAAACTACAGAGCCCACGCACCCTGGAGCCTGTGTGCCACAACTAGAGAAGAGAAAACCCAAACGGCATAACTAGAGAGAAGCCCATGAGCCACAATGAAGAGCCCGTGTGCCACAACTACGACCTGATGCAGCCAAAAATAAATTAAATAAATAAATAATAGTAAAAAGAAACTGGGTCTGAAGATATTTACACTGAAGTTCTAATATGTGCTTGTACCACTTAACAGCATTGTGAACTTGGGAAAAATTAACATTTAAAAAAAATTAAAATTAAAATAATTATCTCTGAGCCTCCACTACCATGTACAGGGGACGTATCTGAAACATGTTTACTGAATGAATGAATGAATGAACAAATGAACAATGGGTGAAGGTAAAGGACAAGAGTACTGCACACCTGCCTTTTTCTTACCTTCACAGACCAAGAGGACACAGGGGCATAGCAGGGAAGTGTGTGTTCAACCCTAGAAAAACCTAAGGTGGACGACATCTGTCTCTGAATACTGACAAATGCCAGGTACATCTCTACCGTATGTTTTCTCATTTTTCCCTATGAAATAAATACCCAGTGAGATAGATATGATTAGCCCTTTCTTACAGATGAAGAAACCAAAGCTAGTAAGGTCTACCTGAGTTCAGAGTCTTTTTCTGCTATAACGTAGCATCACTCTAATGAACGGCTTGAATATCCATTCATTTCAAAATGAGGCATTGGGTCAATGCAAAGAGGATAGCTTTTTTACCTCAGTACTTTTGTCAAGCCCTCTTAGAATTCAGACTAATCACGTTACTGAATTGACAGTCTAATACAGTGGGACTTTCTCCAAACATAAATCAGAAGCTCAAGAAAACAGGAGCTAAAGAATTAGACCAAACTGATGCTCCAATAAGACCAGAGAGCCTTGAGTATATCTTGCATAATAGCTTTTCCTCAATACGAGGAAATGTGTTAGGTCATGTTTACTTGTAATGTCAGTTCCTATTAAATCTGGATTTTTAAAAATTCCTTTGATTTTTGCTCCAGATATAATTTCTATCATTTAATTTATTGTAGAAAATAGCTCTGTGTAACAACCTAAATGGGAAAAGAATTTGAAAAATAGATACATATATATGTATAACTGAATCACTTTGCTGTACACCTGAAACTAACACAACATTGTTAATCAAATATACTCCAACATAAAATAAAAAGGTTAAAAAAAACTAAAAAAAGGAACTAGCTCTATGTTACACTTTACTAGGAAATTTTTTTCTCTTGAAATTGTTTTCAAATTCATCACCCCTGTCCTGAATGACGGTTAATTCTCTCCTTACACGCATATCTAGATGATTCAACGTAGTCATGCTTACAGATCGTGAAGTCAGACAGATTTGGGTTTTAATTCCTGTTCCACCACTTTAAATTATAGATTGGGGCAGAGAACTTAAACTCTCTAAGCCTCCATTGTTGTTCTTATTAAAAATGGGGATAAGAACACCTACTTTACAAGGTTATTATGGGGTTTAGGGAAATGCCGAACGTAAATTGGCACCTACCACAATGCCTAGTACTAGAAAGGACTCAATATAAAGGTAAGTATTAACTCAGTCGCTTCCCATCCTGATTCATTTTTTGTGCAGCTGCCACATTTAAACTTCGGAACTCATAAAACTAATCACGTCATATCTTGGATCAGAAATACTGTTGGCTTCACGTGAAATAAAGTTCAAAGACCTTAGTCTAAAATTTAACGGTCAATTCCTTTGACTACCCTTCATATATCCCACATCCTACTTAAAATGAACAAAGTATTAATTCCTCCACATAACTTAATTTTCTACATCTTTGTTCTTATTTCCTTGCTATTCAAACTATTCAAATTTGCATTTTTGGAAATCCAGTTTAAGAACAATTCTTATATTATATCCCCATGTATTCATGTTTTATCTCTCCTTAAGGGGACGAGCCATTTCTTCAAAGACAGAGGAGCACGAAAGATGCTTGAAATTTCACATGATTCAACAGTCTTCCATCACCAGACGGGAATGAAGAATTGCTCTTTAAGGAAGAGACACTAGATTCCTTTCCAGATCAACCCATGGGCATCGAACTTCTCTGCTCCTTGGGAAGATTCTGTTAGAAAGGAACTTCTGGACACCAACCATCATTACCATAAAAGGAAACTAAACTCTTAAACCTAAGTCTCTTAATTCGGTGACACATTAAAATCATCTGGGAAGTTTTTCAAAATGCGTATGCTTGCCTTCCACAGACACATCAGGTCTGCATGTCTGGGGTTGGGACACTGGCCTGAACAAGCAGGGAATCTCCCTCTATAGATGATTCGAAGCTCCCTCCTCATCCTAGAGCCAAACAATTCTCCCATCATTTGCCAGATTGCATATTATAGCAACTTCCATCTAATTATTTAATTGACACCATATTCTCATATATATTTAGTCCCCATGCTGGACAAATATTAGACAAGTTTCTAGAACAAATAAGACTATCTCACTTTATTTCATCCTACTGTAAAGTCTCTCCCCAGGCTTTGAGTATCAGCGATTTTGGCTTCAGTTAAACTCTACGGATCTTTATAATCACTACGGTTTCTCAACATGCCAGAACATTTACAGCTTGTATGAATGATCCTGCATTTAAACTCATGGAAAGATGTGATATTAAGATTTCTCTACACAAAGCTTATGACTTCAGATTTGGCAAACTGGTAACTCTGCAAATCTCCGTTTTTCTCCCATACGGCTTTATTTATCTTTTCTGACTAGTCCTATACATTATTCAAAGGATACATTTCAGTGAATGTATAGAATGCCTATATTGCTACGGGTGTATTGTTTGTCTTTAAAAAAGCTGCTTGGGGATGAGAACACGTGCATTTAGAAGGAGGAGGGGGTGCTTATAACAATCTTTAGCAATTCTTAAATATGTTCTTCCCCAGTTCACTGTGGTCCAAAGAGAGAGCATGCTCAGTGGTACTGTGAGACATTTTGTGCCACCTGGTGGAATTTCCCTGAAAGAGAACTATCAGGGGTCTGAATTACCACTCAGCTGGATCATCACCTGAGGCATTTTCTCAGTGCTTAATATTACTAGTCTAAGTATAGATTCCCTACTGTGTCAGGCAATTTAACTGCACTAGGCCCATAATAAAGATTTTTTTTAATGCGAAAATTAGTCTTTAGTGAAAGAGACCGATTTTGTTAGCTGCTGGGTAAATTCAGGTAACACATCACACTTTGGATCATTCTATTCTCCTCTGGTTAATACACAGAGACTATTGCCAACCTTCAAGCAGGCAGCACACAGATGTTAACGCTACTTTCCATTAGTTAGAGACAAAACTAATTGTAATTAACCTTTTTTCCTTACTCTCACCCCCAGGAAGTCAAAACCATCTGATAATGTCATATTTAGCAATTAGTGATGTAACTGTTTACTCAGGTAGAGATTTTCACCAAACATAAAAGGTATTCTAAAAACACATGTGCTGAAGTGATAACTGATCTGGGGAGCTGAAAGTCTCTTTCCTGAGATGCCCAAACTAGTGCCAGTGAAAGGCAGCTGGGGGGGAGACACCCGGCCTCGCAGTAGGCTGTCCTGGAAGCCCTGGTCCAGGTAGCCATCCTGCTCCAATAAGACACTAGCTTTCATCCTTCCATTAACCCAGCCGCCGTGTTCTATGATGCAGAGAGATTCAGTACCGACAGAATCCATGGTTCGAACGCTAGTTTATTCATTCGGTTTCCTTTTATTCCATGAGATCTATGATGAAAAGAGAAAAATTTCTCTTCCAAGCCAAGGACACTCTTCATTTTGCCTGGGGCAAAAAGGTCAAATGAACAAAAGAAGGAGATAATGCATAAAAATCCCCAGACTTCCCAATTCAACAGCAACGAACAGAGGAACAAACAAGAACCCATCTTCTTTGAAAGTAGAACTGGCTGAATAGGCAAAGGGCCATGTTTGGGGGAATATTTATATAGAATTCCAAGGAGCATCGATGTAAGCCCTGCGTCCTCAACCAGACGGTAAATTGGTGGGGATGGGGGCAAGGATTGAGTCTAGCAACACTAATTGGAGTGCACTGATGGTGTCATTGTCCTTCGTGTTCAGTGAGGGTGCCTCTGAGATGCTTTTCCGTTGCTGGTATTGTTCAAGTTTGTCATGATCGGTTTGGTTTAATCCACGTCTGCATATTTGCTGCCAGGTATTCTTTCTACATTGACTCATGTACAGACTTTTCCTTTGGCCCACAACTCTAGCCACTATGTGCACGGCTTATAACTTTTGACATTTCTATCTCTTAGATTCATGTTTGCTGGCTTCCCCTTCACTAAAAGACCCGCCCAGCTCTGATTGCTCTGTGCCAGGCCAGTCCCAGCAGTGCCCCATCATACTGCTTCTGCTGGAAGCCATTCTTCACCAGCCCCAGGAGGAATTCCTTCACTCCACCCTGTTTGGAGATCTCCATTAAAGCTCATCCCACAGCAGCTGCTTAGGCGTCCTTTTGTCGTCTAATATCTATCTTCCATAAATGTCCATGGCAGCAGCATTGCTTGAGTATTTGTAGATGGGCTGTATTCCATGGCTCGGTTTTAGAGTCGTGGTGAAAAATAAAGCACAGGAACCGAGGATCCTAGCTCAGAATCACTGATCCAACTTAATCCGAAAAGTGAGATATGGTGGTATCACTGATAGGACTGAAAAATTAGGCTATTAGATCAAGAATGTGTAAACAATGGGTCTGGGGGAAAAAGCATGTGGAAGGTGCTATATAAAAATCTGTGTGATTGGAGCCTAGTCCATGAAGTTCTCTGAACATCAATATTCCTATCTGAAAAAAAAACAACAAAAAACAAAAAGCAAACAACAACAAAAAAGCCAAAACTAATTGTACCTACTTTGTAGAATCATTAGAAGAATTGGACACAAGTTATACAGATTCAGATAAGAAACAAAATCTCAAAGCAAATGTAATAGATATTGTTATTATTAAATAATTACCATTAATATTATAAAGCAAAGAAAGTCATCACTATCTTCAAAACCTAAAAATGGAAAAGATTGACTGGACTAGAATAAAAATGGAAAAGAATGAAAGAGTAGGAGCTATAATAGAAGTCAGAATAATAAATTAGTTGGTTCTTAGCCACTCCTAAAAATTGTTACCAAAAGGGATATATAATAGACTGAGTTTACTAAGCTAAGCTAAGAATGCTGAGTCTGTGCCATGTCCTTTATAATTCAGGTTAACAGGTGACGTTCACTGAACTTTTCTAGCGCTCCAGTAGGTCACTTATAAAATGCTATAAATTTGATTTTCCCCAGTGTTTTACCATTCTATCAATATATACCTTAATAAGACCAGGAAAGAGTCAAATACCTTCTCTGCTTATTCATGAGCCAGGTCCTGATGGAAGGGAAGTTGAATCCATTGGTTTGAATGGGGTCAGCACATCAGGCCTCTGGACCAAATCCTGCCCACTTCCTGTTTTTGTGAATAAAGTTTTATTGGAACACAGACCCTCATTCACTTACATATTGTCTACGGTTGCTTCACATTACAATCGAGTAGTTGTGACAGAGACCATGAAGGCCACAAAGCCTAAGATATTTACACCTTGAGCTTTACAGACAAAGTTTGTTGGTTCCTGTTCTAGAGACAAAATTAAAACAAAAAACAAAAGAGTAAACCACAGCTTGTCAAACAATTTTTTGAAGTTGTTTGGGGAGCAGTTTCTTATTTTAAAAGACAGAGAACTCTTGGGATTTGTCTTTTGTCTATTCCTTTTTTGGGGAAGGGTTAGTTACCTGTATGCAAATCATATTGGAGGTGATCATGAGAAACTCAATTCATGATTTAAAAGAGAAAAATAAGTAGAGAAAAAGAGATACATGTCAGGGAAATAAATTTCAACAAGTTCAGAGGATGGCTAAGAGACATTTAATTGGAATAAAATGAGACAGCAGAGTTGTGGTTGCTCATAACTATTCTTCTACAGATAGAAGAACAAACTTACCTTCAACCTTGGGAATAAACAAGGAGTCACATGTCCCCAAATACTGAAATTTTGAAGAAAATTAAAGCCTGAAATGCCTGCAGGGATTCTCCTCAAGTCACATCCCTACCTTCAGTTCCTAATTACTGACCATTCAATATTCCTCTTAGCCAGTAACACTGACTCAGAAATCAGCATGGCACCAAGGCACTTTTGAGGAACGTTTTCTGCTACTTATCAGGGGATGAATTAATCATCTAACACACACGTGATCTTCAGCAGTAAACTCTTCCAGGGACCAAGGGTGTGCATGTCATTTTGTAAAGCTCTAGATCACCAAATACAAGTGCCGATGGCCCCGATAACAAGAGAGAGGCAAAGTTAGAGTATTCTGGTTTCTCTTCTAATATCGCAGAATCTTAGTGGGATGAATGAAACTAGGGCTATAGTCCCAAATGGTCAGTCATTTCTGAGAAGCCGTTTTGGGTAAATAACAATTTAAAAGATGAATATCTTATAATATATATGCTGATGAATAATTTATTTGGTTGTCATGTTAAGTTATATCCAACACTTTCTTTTTAATTCTTTGGTCAATCATGTCAGCTCTTTACCACCCCAGGCTGTACATTCGCCTGAAGCTCTCTCAGCAACGTCCCAGCTTTCTATGTGCTAGACATACTTTCCTGTCCTGTAAATCTCTCCTAAAAATTTCTTCCAGCAGTACTGTCTTCTCACCTTCTCTGTACCAGCCATAGCTGCACAAATGGGATTTTTACTGCTGGCTGCTGTCTCCTTTATGTCTGGCTTAGGTTGTAAACTCTTCGGGGCTGGGGCCTTGTCTTTTTCTGTTCCACAAAGTCATGTGGACACCTGCAGCCACCAGCAGTGCAGAAGAGGGAGAAAACCTGTGCTCTTTACCCCCCAGCCTGCTTCACCCAGGAGAAGAAACCATCTCAGACGGGCTCCTACACCCTAAGTCAGAGAAACCATTTGCTGAGCAAAGAAGTTCTCCCCTTCCATAGGTTATTTGGAATGGCTACTCGTGTATGCTTT
Source organism: Balaenoptera borealis (assembly GCF_965194805.1). Lineage (NCBI taxonomy): Eukaryota > Metazoa > Chordata > Mammalia > Artiodactyla > Balaenopteridae > Balaenoptera > Balaenoptera borealis. The sequence goes on along the minus strand of NC_138875.1, from coordinate 2,897,157 downwards.
AAAGCCAAGGAAGGTGAAGTACGTCCAGCCATAAGAAACAAATGACACAACTTCTTGGCATCCCTTGGCTGACAACTCACTGGATGGGAAACAAATTTGGGTGCTACTGACTTGAAAAGGTGAAAGTGTCCCTTAGGATTGAAGGTTTAACTTATGATAGTCAGTCTGGACCTCAACTTTGAAAGGGATAAGTTTGAGAAGAAGAAAATCAACACTCGGCATCAAATGAGTTGAAAACTCCCGAGCGGGGGTAAGTGGATCAGTTGTTTAAAGGTAGAGAAGTAAATCAAAGAATGGGCTAAACGTGGAGCATGTTTGCTGGTGGTATTCACTGCTGGGTCAGGATCTGGGCTTTGTGGGGAGACTCTCACACCTGAACACTAGTTTGGGGGTTATTCCCTTGGACATCCTTTCCACATTTAGGCTGAGTTCTTGGCTTAGCATAACTTTGGAGCTTCTGTCCCTTTCCCTCTGGGCGAATTTGGGCAAAGAACCAGCCTCCGGGATTCGCTGAGGGGAAGAGAGGAGACAGGAGCTCCACAAGCCCCTGGACCCATGTATGTGCTCAGTTAATAATCTCTATTGTTCCACTACCCATACTCCTGGTGAGTGACCTGCTATGTAGAACTGTGCCCTTGCAGTCTCTGCTGCTTACACACACACACACACCCACACACCGCTTACATTGCGTGCTGTTACCTCTTCACTAATTGCAAACGTGGCTAACCTCCCCGACAACATTTGAAGCTCCTCATGGCTACAGTCTTATAATACCATTGTTGATTGATTTAGCATATTTCAAATAGCTTTGTTCCCCTATTCTTTGACTTAATAATAGCGTTCTCTGATGTATAAATTGGGCTGCTATGTATCTGAAAATGATATTCTTTCAGCTTTGTCATTTATGGGAGTTTATTTTCCCATCCATCAAGTATTTTTCCAATATCACCTTTGTGCTATCACCTAGCACGCCACAGAGAAAAACAGAAAACAGTGAACAAAACAAGCTGGCAGAGGGAATCCACGGAGACTCTGGAACCCGCTCTACTCGTCAGGTACCCCTGGGATCACCCGTGGTCATGGGCCCTTCCTCCTCTTTCCTGCTCCTGGGGCCAGTAGAAGAAGCAAGCAGGGCTTCTTATTTCCCATGTCGAGTTTCATGGGGGGGAAGAGACATTCTTGGTTGCCCACACGGGAAGTCAAATTGAGAAATACAAATATTTCACAAGGTATTTTGTGCGATATCAGGACTAGAGTCAGGGTCCTGGGGTGTGGTATGCAGAACAGCCCAGGAGGGGCCAGGAGACTGAGCAAGGAGGAGAAAGAGCAGAGGCCAAGCGTCTCTGGATTCAGGGCAAGAAGCTCAGTAGTCGCAGAGAAGGGCAGGTGAAAGGTGATATGTTTTCAGCATCAAAGGTCAAAGTCAGGGTATCTGCTCAAACAAAGGGAGAGGCAAGATTCACATTTAAGAAATTTGGCCAGAGTCTGCATTTAGTGACCCAGGAGGCAGGGTCAGAGGGTCAGAGCAGAGGCAAAAACAAAATCCAGGTCTCAAGAATCCCAGTGAGGCTGGAGGAGAGGCGGGGCGGAGTCAGCACTGAGCCAGGCGCGGGAGGTGTCCGCATCACATGACAATTTGACTTCACCTGTCTGAGTCTTAGTTAATGGACATGATTGAACTTCGGCCTTCCCACCTCTAAAGCTTTGTAATTGTACGACTCAATACCAGACATGAGTTTGTGAATTTATCCTGTGCTAGTGGGCAAAGGAAGAAGAAAAGCCTTATTGCATGCTTGTTGCAGTCAAGACTCAAGCAAAGTAGGAAACAGGCAGGGAAGGAAGATGGGAACCAGGGACCATCCCTGAGACTGTAGACTAGGTGCTGACTTTTGTCCCACTTTCCCATCGCTGCCCTTTACTTGAAAGCAAAGGTCTCACAGGTGAGGGCCAGGGTTCTGCAGGGCCAGGTCATTGCAGCAAGATTCAATCCCTGGAGGACTCTCTGAACTTGGAATGCCTCGTCTCATCCTTCCTTTTTTTTCCAGAAAGGCCCAGTGGATGACATTCCCCTCTTGTAGGACATGGACACTTTCAAAACCAATGTCTGAGCTCCAAGTTCACCCAATTCCCATTTAGAGGTGAGCCCTCAAACCCTCAGAGTCCTGAGCCATGAGGAAGGGCACTTAGCTGGAGAACAGAATGAAGGACCCCACCCAAAATGAGTCACTGGAAGATGGTGGACATCTTGAGGCAACTCAGGCATTGGGGGATGGGTTATAATGAAGGTTCTATAGCACCAGTGGCTACATGTGGCAGCTTGAACCCCAATCTAAGGTGTGTCTCTTTGTTCTTTCTGGAAATGCAGAGGCTTTATACCTCATGGCCCCATGAGTGGATGGGAGTGTGCCATGCTGATGATTTCCAGTGCCTGTATCACTGTTTTGCCTTCTCCAGTTACTGAATCAGGATGGCATGCGGGTCAATGCATTGGTCAATATGATCCAGTTTACAGCTCATCTAATTAGATGAATGCAGACAAAAAAACACCGACAGGGAGTTCACCAAATATGGTGGCAGTGAATCAAGGCATGAAGAATATAGGTGAGTGTGTAAACTCTGGGTTGATCAGGAGAAGAGCCTACCATCTGCTTACTACTCTCAGGAAGTTCTTGAAAATATAACTCAAAATCTTAATTCTGGATGTGCAGTCATTTGCTAGGCGGGTTGAATAAAGATGCAGAGTGGATGTGGAGTGAGGGCTTTGGTCAGAAAGCCACTGGGGGAGTCGATGTAACCTGCAGCTGCATCTCAGCAAGAGACGGGCAGTGCGGGGGTGGTGTCAGAGGGGCACCTGCCCAGGGAAGCCTGTGGATGAATTCAGTGAGACCACCGCTGAGGTCATTCTGTCCATGGAGAGAAGGAGGAGGCGGTGCAGAGAATGAAGTCATGGTCTGCAGGACTGGGCAGGGCGTGGGGATGGTTTCTAGCATGTGGTTCATTTGGTCTGGGGTTGCCCACTTCAGTGTTGATCCTGATGACCAGCTAAGACTGACCATCTCCAGCATGTTGGTCCTCAAACAGCAGTCCAAGTCCAGGTCCATGGTATCGACACACCTGCAAGCTTGGCAGAAATGCAGACTCTCAGGCCCCACCGTGGATCTGCTACCTCAGAATCTGCATCTTCACAGGATCGTCAGGTGATCCACACTGAAGCTTGAGGATGATTCTGGTTCTCAAAGTGTGGTCCCCAGACTACCTGCATCGACATCACCCTGGACTTGTTAAATTTTCAGGTCCCAACTCAGACCTACTGAAACAGGAACTCTGGTGGTGGGTCCACCATGCTGAGTTTAGCAAGTCCCTTGGATGATTCCAATACATGCAAAAGTGTGGGAACCACTGCTGCAGGGTAAACCCAGAGGCAGCTACTGTACACCCTCGCTTAGGTGAAGGTCCCCTGAAATGACAGCATTCTGCTGGGTCAGCATCTCCTAGAAGTCCTAGCACAGGAGCTGCAGGTTCTTATGGAACTTCTCTGGGTTTCACTACGTGCCAGGGGCTGCCCTAAGGTTGGAATGAATAAGACGATGATCTTTCCTGAGGATGATCAAGGTAAGTAAGCCTGTTGCCTCTGTCTGGGGCTGCAGCACATGCTGTCTCTCCTACAGCAGTCCTGGCGTGAAATCTCCTCCTCCCCCTCTTTTCACTGCAGAGCTTTGCACGTTTAAGAGACAAGGTAAAACCTCAGGTTGCATCTTAAACTCTAAGGCTCAAAGAAGGCCAGATCACTGCCCGCAGGTAATATGATTCCTCAAAGATAGCTTTGATCACTAAATAGTACTGGATCAAATTGTCCTTGTTTTATTAGGAGATGCAAAGGTCGTAGCCTGAGGCAAAGAAGGGTAGGTCCCTGTCCAGCTACCTTGGTCAGCAGTCAGCTCTTGGGATTGGAGAGGAAGATGGTGGATTCACACTCAGGTGAACGTGACCTAGACCTAGTCAGATGGTGGACACTGAAAATGGAAGACATGAGGGAGACTCTCGAAATAGTGTGTACAGGTCATTAATGATGAGGTCCAAGAAGAAGTCAGTGATAGATTATAATTTCCAGCCCTTTGAAGGAGCAACACCACGTGTAAACACCTGTTCCGCATGATTTTAACACTATTCTGCTGTTAACTACGTGAGTGTGCTTGCACTTTCTTAATGGAAGAAACATTGTATCAAGTTCATGAGCACTTTAATTATGAAGTACTGATAGTTTGTCCGAGCACCGTGATACCCAAACAGGATCGCCTGAACGTCATACTGCACACAGCACGTTGAGGGCAGTCTTCTATTGTCTGATCATCTGCACATAAGACATAAACGTCTTTTGCTGCTAGAAATTTACACAACCAAAGTTCCCCTGGAGCTGCTTAAAATGTTAAGAAATAAAAGTTTCTTGAACAACTACAGTGTGAGAGGCCCAGTGTCACTGCTGTAGGGGACACAGAGATGAAAACAAAATACAGCCCCGGCTATCAGGCACGCAGTGTCGAATGAAGGAGCCCACCGCAGAGGGAACGTAAGTCATAGGAGCGGAAAGGAACAGCCCTATGGGGAGGCGCATGGATCGGTCCTGGGGCGAAGGAAACTGCACGGACCAGATGGCTTTGTGGAACGCGTAGGTTTCTTTTTTCTTTCTTTCTTTCTTTTTTAATTGGAGTATAGTTGATTTACAATGTTGTGCTACTTTCTGGTGTACAGCAAAGTGATTCAATTATATATATTCTTTTTCATTTGGTTTATTACAGGATATTGCATATAGTTCCCTGTGGGTAGGTTCTTGATGGGTAATGTTAAAGGGAAAGTCAAACCGCACTTTCCTGCATCCCTCCAGAGTGAGGGCTGTTTCCGGCCATGAGTACCGAGAAGGGTGAATGCAGGAAGGATGGAAACCAGAGATCAGTTAGGAGTCTCTAGAACTATTTCAAGTAATGGATTATGAGTGCAAAGGAAGTCAAGAAGATGGTTTAGGAGGCATTTTGGAGATAGAATCGATAAACGCTGGCAAATGGGAAGTCCAAAAAAGTCAAAGATGATTCCAAATGTTGTAGCCAAGTGACTGGGAGATGGTTGTTGAGTTACCTCCCTCTTCACTTTGAAAGCTGAATGTTACGTATAAGGCTCAATAAGCATGTGTTGGAAGAGAAATACGTTTTGGAGAAAAGAAATTGAAGTTAGTTTCAGATATGTGTTTGGAAATCAGGATGCTTCCGTGGTGGTCCTGCAGGCAGTAGAAAATGAGATCTGAAGCTTAGGAGGGAGGTGAGGTCCAGGGGGGTAACCTGCAAACCTTGGGTGTAGGGTGGGAGTTGGCCATAGAAGGACAGATGAACTTGCCCAGCAGAGAACACAGAGGGCAAAGGGGAGGCTGGGGTAGAATACTGAGGATGTTTCTACTTAAGCCATAGAAGCTATCAGGGTGGAAAAACCTCTGGGTAAGAGCAGGCAGTGAGGTTTGAAGGGGACCCTGAAAGCAGGGTTACAGAGAGTAAGGACGGAACACTTTCAAAGAGGGAAGGTTACTTATCCATGCCTCAGAGATTGCTGAAGGAAACCAAACAGTTTACAATTAGAAGGTGACCGCCAGAGATGCCAAACAAAGGCCTAAAAAGCCGACATCCTTCTTGGAGCGCAACTTAGCACATATATCAAAAGGTAAGCTCTATAAACTCTTTACCCAAAAATTCCATTCCAGGAATTTACCCTAGGGCACAAATTGTGGAAGAGGATGAACATCCGGGTATCTGGAGGAATAAGACGGCATTAATAACCATAGTCTTCTTCAACAACCGGGGTTAGTTAAATACATATGATGAAATGTCACAAAACAATGAAAAATTAAATATTATGCTTCTCCTAAATGTGACACTATGATGTGATTGTTATTAAATAAAGCTGTGCAGCATATTTTGAACAGTGAAAAAGGCAGATAACAAAATAGTATGTATAATACCCTGCCTTTCTGTGAATATATATGTAGAAAAAAAAACTGAATGGTTCTCTCTGCCCAACAGCAAAAAGTAAACATCAGAAATAAGAAATGCCTGAGTTTGAATCCCAGCTCAACCGCTTCCGAGAAGTTGTGTGTCCTCTCTGCCTCACTGTCTCAACCTGTAAAATGGGAGGAGAATAATTGTACTGCCTCACAGGTTATGAGGATTAAATGAGCAGATAAATTAAATCACTTACAAGAGTAACTAGCATATAATAAATACTCTATATGTGTGTGCTATTATTACAACAAATTATACTTTCTAATTTTTTTCTCTTTTTGAATCTCTTCTTATTTTTCTAAAAAGGAAAAAAGATTTATGTTAATTTTTTGAAAAAGCAAAATTACTGATGACATGCAAGAAAATAAGTTTTTGTGTAGGGGCTAGAGAATCTCTTCTTGGGGTCATACCGTTCAGAATGGTGTCGTTGGAGGACTTTGGGGGAGTATTAGCGTGGCCATTTGAGACCTGATCATTCTTGAGTCACTGATCTGAAAAGGTCTACTTTGAAACAGCACTTGTGGGTTTCTCTGAATCATGCATGATTATTAGCAATTAAAATTTACCATTAAAATAAACCATTCTGTTTCATCTTTACTGAGATATATTTATTCAAAAGTATCAACACGGTTTTAAAAAGTTTGGAGACATCTGTCATATGGTTTCAAATCAGATTTTAAAAGAGAATATAATCTGGAATGTTTTATTAATTCTGGTTGGTTTTTAAACTATGCCTTAGTTTCACTGAGGATGTTTCATGCAAAGTTTTCCTTTTTTTTTCAAATTCAGAATAATCGTTACATTCTGATTCAATGGTATATACAGGGCCTAGTGAAATTTATACATATGGAAGATTTTTCTTGATTAATAAGTGCACATTTCTAAAATTACCGATGCCATTTGGCATGGAATTGTTGATAAATTTTGTAATCGCATTTTTCTTTCAATCTTCTTTTAAAATCACTATAAAATATACCTCTTTAGAGATATTATTTAATAGAAATGCACAGAATCAAGAAATTCAAAACTTCAAGAAACGAACATAAATTATAGAAATTAACATGTAACAGATACACCTCAGTAAGGAAAGAATACTAGTAACTATGAAAGGATTTGTTTTCAACATAAATCAATATTTTAGTTTTCATTCAAGGAAACAGAAATAGGCTGGTGCCTAGGACTCATGAATTATTTTCAAAGTAGGGCGAACTGCATCCAGTCATATCAGCCAATTACATTGAGAGACTCCCTGTGTGGTTTGGAGCAGTCCATGTAGATCTCTAGCCACAAGTTACCTGACAATTTGGACCAGAAGATATGTAAGGTGCTTTTGTGTGGTCATTACTCAAAGTATCTAAAATGAATAGATGTTAATACTGACCTGTTAGGAAGAGAAGAAATGCAGTAGAGACTCTCTCAGAATCTAAAGATGATGTATTCACTTTTTTGGTACGTGCTTCCAAAGCACCCTATGTCTGGCACCCTCCACATTATAATAAACTTATTTATTGTCTGTCTTCCCTGTTGAACTTGAAGCTAACAGCAAGATCAGAGATTGTGTCTTATCGCGTTACTTGATCCAATGCTGGTTACACTGTTCCACCAACGGCCCTCAGGGCTTACTTAGAATCTGAGGCTGGGATCCACTGCCAAGGAGACAGGAACAAATCTTACCAGAATGCCACGTGCTTCGTATCATTTCACATGGGAACAGAGGTGGCGGAAGTGAAGACAAAAACGCCAGAAAATCACATTTCTTCTCGCATTTTATTTCTAGCATTTCTTGATTGTTGGTATGTCTTTCTGAATCAAAGTGGGAGAAACCAATTAAAATATGGCATTTAGGATTAAATTTCTCCTGGTGGAACACCAAGCTGATCACCAAAGGTCACTATTTCATCTTTTCGTCGGTGCCTTTTTTTAAATCCTCCTGTGCTGACTTTATCATTTTCAATACCTATTTAAGTAATTCAGACCACTCAATTACTCTTTAACAAATTTTTTATCAATGACCTCTCTCAAGTATGGTACGTGGGTTGCCTGTTATTAGCTTAATGTCGTACAATTAATATCTTCTCGGTACTCCCTCTTCATCCAACAAGTAACACTGGTAAGGGCCAACCTATCTTTTAAAGGTAAACCTTGTCCAGTTCAACAAAAGAATGAAATCGTTCTGGATCTATTATTTCTCGGAACAGAATATTCCCATTTGCATAACATATTCTTCCTTTGACAAGTTGCCAGGAAGAAACACCTCATGCCCATTCTTCACAGAGCTCTTTCTATGGCATTAAGAATAGAAGAAATTACCATGGTGGCCTTAACACTATTATTCTCTCCCCTTGCACCTCCTGGCCCCTCCTGATTTACATTATCATGCCTTTTTGAGAGCTCTGTCACTGAAGTGCCCAGATAATGGACAAAGGGGAGCCTCCTACATAATGTAATTTCACACGAAGGAAACTGGTTCATAGGTTGCAATATTAGGGTCAAATGCAGAGCCTATAACCCTTGGGTTGGTTGAGAAATAATGGCTGGAGTCAAAATTTAAATAAAACTTAAATCTGAACATAGTCAAATGATCTATGATCTACTTGTCCAGGGGCAAGTAGAGTAGTGGACCAACATGCTTAAATACCAAGGGAAATAGTTGCTACTCTCAGGGGAGCACTGTGATATTAAAAATTATAGCTTACAGAAAAATGGATGTCTTTCTTTAAAATATAAGTGTGCAAGATAATGCTGATAATGCTTCTAAATAGAAGTGTTCCGGTTCTTGAGGAAATGGGAAAGTGAACCATTTATGAATAAAGACTTCCTCTATCAGTAGGCAAGTGTGATGGTTAATTCTGTGTGCTGACTTGACTGGGCCACAGAAGGCCCAGGTATTTGTTCAAACATTATTCTGACTATGCCTGCGAGGGTGTTTCTGGATGAGATCAACGTCTGAATCATAGACGGTGTCAAGCAGATTGCCCTCCATAATGTGGGTGGGCCTCATCGAATCAGCTGAAGGCCTGGATAGAATGAAAGGCTGACCTTTCCCCAAGCAAAGGGAATTTCTCTTGCCTGACTGCCTTCAGACTGGGAATCAGCTTTTTTCTGCATTTGGACTCAAACTGAAACACCAGCTCCCTGGGTGGTGGGCCTTTGGACTGAAACTAACCATCAGCTCTCCTGGGTCTCCATATGGCTGCCCACAGGTGCTGGGACTTGTCACCCTCCATAATCACGTGAGTCATTTCCCGATAATAAATCTCTCTATGCGTACATTTATCTACACATCTCTACACTATATATATACTTCTGTATACATATACACAGTTGTGCCTTGGACAACAGGGGGATTGGGCTGTTGACCCTCTGGCAGTCAAAAATCCATGTATAACTTTATAATCTCCCCTCTGAATCTGAGGTTCCAAATCTAAGCTTCCAAATCCACGGCTCTGCATCCTCAGATTCAACCAACCTTGGATCCCTGCAGTATTGCAGTACACATTGATTGAAAAAATCCACGTATAAGTGGACCCATGCAGTTCAAACCCATGTTGTCCCAGGCTCAACTGTGTGTGTGTGTGTGTGTGTGTGTGTGTGTGTGTGTGTGTGTGTGTGTGTGTGTATCTCCATCCTACTAGTTCTGCTTCTCTGAAGAACCCTGCTCTACATCAGCAGAGCTGTGGAGAGAGCTCACATCCAAGTGGAGACAAACCATCCCATGCCCCGTTGCGTGAGAGGCGTCACACCCATAGAAGAACCAGGGTCAGAGCATCAGGACTTTCCATGGTGTGACCAGCGGTGCTATTTGGCTACTAGCCACGTGACATCCCCAAGGCTTAGAGACCCTTTCAATTTTCTGTGCCTTCAAGTCGGTTTGGTAATTTTTCCAGTTGCCATTTGAGCACGTGTTTGGCATGTGCGCTTCTGAAGGAAGCGATTGGAGAGCTGACGGAGCAGAGCACCCAGGCTGGAATGCCGTCCGCCTCCTACAGGTATGTGTTCACATCCTCAGCTGGACGCTTTAATTTTGCAGATTAAAATATGGCGTATACTTGTGTCATTGGTTTACTAAAATAAAGCTGTCATTTTTGATTACTCAGTCATGAGGGACAGCTTTTAAAAAAGGGAAATGCAGAATTTCAAGCCCTGATTGGTTGGCTTCTGTTTCCTCATTTGTGGGGCAGGTGGTTCTCAGTTTACAAACGGGACACGGGTTGATGGTGTATCAGCCGGCCGATCTTGATATTCCAGCCCTTGTTTATCCTTCAGGGGCCCTAAACTTGGACAAGTCAGAAAGCTCTGGAAGACAGAGCTTTTTTCCCCTTTCCCCTTTTTATCTGTAAAAGGGGAATGGGTTATGTTCCTGGAGTTGCTGTAACAAAGTACCACCGTCTGGGTGGCTTAAACAACAGAAATTCATTCCCTTGCTTCTGGAGGCCAAGAAGTCCAAGATCAAGGTGTCGGCAGGGTTGGCTCCTTCTGGAGATTCTGAAGGTGGACCTGTTCCAGCCTCTCCCCAGCGTCTGGTGGTGGCCAGCAATCCTTGGTGTGCCACTGCATCCCTCGAGTGTCTGACTCCATCAGCATGGGACGGTCTTCCCCCTGGGTCTCTACAGTTTTCTCTTTCCCTCTTTTCTTACAAGGACACCAATCATACTGGATCAGGACCCACGCTAACCCAGTACGACCTCAAATTAACGAATTACATCTGCAGAGACTCTACACCTACACCTGCTCCTCACAATCACACAGGCCATCGCTTTGCAGCCTCTGAACACACTTATGAGGAAGGAGCTATAATGGTCGTTATTTTGTAGGATGTTCATCAAACATACATCTGTCCATTTAGGTCACCTTATCAGAAAGGTGTCTAGTGACAAGATAGCACTGCCCCTTGCCTATGACCCTCTCTCCCCACCTTGTTTTGTATTTTCCTTAGGAGCACCGGCTACCCCCTGGCATGGTGTATACAGTTGGCCCTTGAACAATGTGGGGTTTAGGGAAAGACCACATGTAACTTAGGGTAAGCCCTCTGGTTTCACAGTTTTGTATCTGCAGATTCAACCAACCTCAGATCTCGGACTACTGTCATATTTACTATTGAACAACACAAGTATAAGTGGATCCGTGCAGTTCAGACCCGTGTCGTTCAAGGATCAGCTGTATTTGGTTTGTTTGTGGTTTTTCTCCCCACGAGACCAGGGATTTTTATCTCTTTGACTCCCTGCTCTATCCCTGGCACCTAAGATAGGATGAACAAATCCTATCTTATAAATAAATGAACAAATTTATTCTATAAATGAATGAACAAATAAATGAAAGAAAGGATAGTTTGGGAAACAGAGAGGTTAAATGAATTGCCTGTCACAGAAGATTTAGGACTCAAATCCAGGTTTTTCTGACCCTGGAGCCCGTGCTCCATGAGCAGCTCCATCCTTGAGCGTTGCAGCCCAACCATCTCTCACGGTAACCTGCCCCCATCCCTGCCAAGGTCTTAGAATTCCGGGCAGAACAGAGTTGCTCCAGAAGGGGCAAGGCCTTGGGATTCGGTTTTCTTTTCTCTGTACTCACCTGTGCCCCCAAAGTACTGCTGTGGATAAAACCATTCCCTTTCTAGAACCAATATTTCTAGGGGTTAAAAATAAAAACAGACTTACTGCCTGTGACAGCTGATGTTGTTTGCCCAAATGCTTTGTGAAATGTCAGAAAACATACATACAATCTAATGTCAGAGTCTAAAGATCTAAAGATCTGAGAGATTATTTTCGTCCAAAACCCTCGTTTTAGCTGAGGGTCCTTTGACGTGTGGTCCTTCCAGCTAACTGAAACACATATGAATATCTGATGCACACTTTATATTTATTTTCTCAGATTCATAAGACTTTTTTTGTTTTCCAAAGGAACTAGGAAACTCCTCTGCATCAGAGATCAGGCTACATTTCTTTGTATTTCCCACATCAGTTATTAAAACAAAATGCTGGATGATTTCTTGGTCATTTACTGTCCAGGAAAACCTATTTCAAGTAGCTTGATTTCTTTTGGGGTTTTTTTAGATTCAGAAATACAGAACTTTGTTACTCTGTTGACCAAATACAATATTAGGAGTAACTCAGTAAACATCTGCCTTTGCTGGACAAAGAGCCTTCTTTAAAGAAGCGAGATGGGGAAGCACCGAGCAATTCTGGGGGCAGAGGTTCCAGCCTCGATGTTGGGTAAGGGACAGACTTACAGTTGTTGAGGGGCCCTAGAAATTGATAGAAATGTCTCCTAGGAAAGAATCTGAATCACTCAGAAATGCAGCCACGTGCCATGGATATGGGGCGGGGGGTCAAGTTCTCCTCTCAAGAGTAGCATCTTGCGTTACCCATGCAGCAGGGGGAGGTGGGCACATCCTATGTGAAACATTCCAGCACTCTCTGTGTCCTGTAGAGAAGGATGAAGAACCGCTTACTGACACGCATAAGTGGATGCAAACGCACACCAAGAGTGCCCTTTGGGGGCCTGCCTGGAATCCCACACAATCCCCTCTGCTGCCCAAGGAATCGTGTGAGAAGAGCGACCCTGGGGCCCAGCCGATTGGGAGACACATCACCGCTCCTCCGGGACCCGGGCAGCCTTCAAGAGGGGATGTCGGTGACGCTGGATGAGAGCTAGGGTCTCAGCACAAGCCTAGGAAGCCCGTGAGGCCATAGGCGTTGCCTGATTCGTTGTTAGAAACATTTAGATTCTCTATTTTATATCTGGAGCTCACCGTCCCAGCCATCTCACGCGCGTAGAGCCGCAGAGATTCCAACAGACGGGAGGGTGGGTCGGTCCCTTTTAAAAATTTGGCCGGCTTGGCTTTCAATGCCTGGCAAGCCGGAGCCGCAACTAGGAGCCAGGCCCCCTTCCAACCCGCATCCATCCACACTGCCTTCTGCCAGCCCGTTAGCAGCGCTCGAGGAGCCAGGATTTAAGTGCAGTCTGTTTGCCCGCGATGAGTCGTGGACCCCGCGCTGCAGCCCCGCGCCGCTCTCAGAGAATTAAATTACCTGCTAACCACCTAAAGTGGTCCTGGGAGAACGGGGGTCCCTGCTTTCATTTCCACAGGACAGGAGGGGACGGAGGGGACGGGAAAGGGCAGGAGATGGAAATGGAGGGCAGCGGCCTCTTGGAGAGCGGGGTCTGCTTGGCACCGGGCCTGGCCCTGGGGGGCGGGCAGCCAGTGCGGTCCTGGCAAGAGCTCCTGGCGCCCGCGCTGCTCCTTCCAGGGGCGGGCGGAGTAAACCTGTCGTCGCTATGGCAACTAGTCTCCCTGGTTACCTGGAGGGGATGAGTCCTCGGAGAACGGAGCGAGGAGCAGCTGAGGCGTGGTGTGGACGGCCGGCTCTGGGCTTGGAGGGCGGCGAGGCGGGGAGGAGAGGCGCCTCCGACAGAGCGTCCTGGCTGGAAAGCATCGGGGGGCCCGGCGCCCGCCCCGCCCAGACGCGCGCCGGGGGGAGGGGGCACCTGCAGGCACCGCGCCCGAGATTAGGGGTGTGCTTCAACGTGGCAGCAGGCCCGCCCGCAGGTGCCGCTCTGGGGACCAACTCCGATTCCTGAAGCTGGTCTCCAGGGACCTGGGAGGCTTTACAGGAACGATTCCTTAGGGGCAAGTGCGGGTCCGAACATCCCAGGACCGAGGCTCCAATGAAGGTGATTCAGAGAGATCTAGAGAAATGGGCCATGACACAGAGAACAGAGAACCCCTCCCCGGTGAAGCGGTGCAGGATCGGGAAGACCCAAGTGAGAAGGGGAACTTCCCGGGGCCCGGACAGAACCTTCGGAGTCTCAGCTTCCCGGGTGCTTTTCCGCCTCTGGGTCTCTGCTGGCCTCTCTCTGTCTGTCTCTGTCTGTCTGTCTGTCTCTCTCTGTCTCTGTACAGAAGTAACTCCGGGCTCACACCTTCCCTCCAGCACAATCTCAGTTTCCTCTTAATGTAAATGCTGAAAGAACCAGGAAGCCAGTACTTGAGGATTTGAGAAGGACCATTTAACTAGCTTCAATCTTTGCCAGTTTATTTCTTGTTGTTAAAAAAAGGAAAAGAAAAGAAACAAAAAAGCACATGCACGGCCCAGAAACACGGCCTCTGGATGGTTCTCCTGTTGGAGTTGCAGCTCGGCTCCATCAGGTAGGGGATGCTATGGACGCAGTTTCCCAGGAAAACGTGTTTCTAGAGCAGACTGCGTAGAAGGTTGTCCAGGGAACTGAACCCCCTGCAGCCTCCTGTTCCCCACCTACATCTGCCACTTTTCTGCAGCAGGGAGCCTTTCGGAACCTATCGTGCCGCGGGGTTACTACTCGTCTTGTGAGGAAGAGCCTTCCTGAGTCCGGCTCACACAGGGGCAGCTCTGGTAGCCACTTTCCCCTTGACGTTGATGGGAAGATTATCTGGGACTCTCAGCCCATCCCCATGACCCTCCAAACTGCCAAACTCACCCACAGAACAGCCTGTGGTCTGGACGGCTCCCAAGGTCAGGTGACCCGAGCCTTTGGTAGTCCCTTTGCAGGGACCAGGAGACCACACACGGACTCCACGCCTGTGTGCCCCAAGTGAGGCCGGCAGGACAGCAAGGAGCCCGCAGCCCTTGCTGCCACTAGAAAGCGCATCGCTGGCGCCAGGGCCCTGCCGGGGGAGCACTGAGGCCTGAAGGGCACAGGCTTCGTCACAACACTTTTGCTCCAGGTTTCCCTTCAGGAGCAAGTGACACATACACCTCTGGGGAAATTCCGGAAGTGATGACCTAAGTACGCACCTTTTCTTTGTAGCCTCTGACACTTAGGAAGGACCTCGAATGTGCCTTAAGGGCCAAATCCACTGGTTTAGCAAAGTCAAAAGAATGGGAATGACCCTGCTTCTATGCATAACTCCGAAACCTCCTATACCTCCCTTTCACAGAAGTGCAAGGGGATTCATCATGAAGGTTTATAAAAAGCTCTGGAGAAAGAAATCATTACTCATCAATGCTAAGTATTATTAAGGATGTGGATAACAATATCAAGATAAATATAAAGTTAAAAATGCTGTGCGTTTGCTCCATGTATTAGTAATAACCTTCCGGGCTGCAGGTCTGCTGGCAGGAAGAAGCACCCACATTATCCAGTGTTCCTTTGGGGTCATTTGAACACCTGACACAACTGAGGTTAGAAAGACATTCAAGAGGACTTCTTGTCCGGGGGTACAGAATTACACAGACTTAGGTCACTGCCAGGAAGTCTGCTTTATTGGGACCTTTGAGACGGTCTCCTGGGCCATCCAGGGCATTAATAAAATGGAACAGGATTTGTATCCCCTACTCTTAGAGACCCAACAGGGATAAAAGTGAGTGTCTGCTTGGGATCAAATTCCTTGAACGAGTTGCAAAGTAAAAGCACAAAAAAAGAAAAGTGAAGAAAAACGAATTCATCTGCAAACGTTAATGTATGCACAGAGCAGCAATTTCTAGGTCTAACTGAAAAGCTTGCTTTGTTTTCAACCACCCTCAGATGCACAAAATAAAGACCCCAGCCATACAACGCCACCCATCGTGCAAGGAAGATACAGAAGGTAACTGCTCATATGAAGGCAGAACAAGAGAAAAACACTAGCTCTGGATCCCAGGTGTCCCAGGACGCAGTGTCGTTGGCTGCCCGGCTTGGATTTAGAATCTGGGTACACCCCGTGGGCGCATATTGGGGGAGGAAAACCGGCAGAGAGAACACCGGACCTGAGGCTTCTGAATAGACCAGTGGAAAATGGATGTATCCCCTAAGAGCTCATGGGCCTAATTAAGATTTTTTGAACTTGATCAAAACGTTAATTACTTTGCACATACTGAGCAAACATATAGATGTCACATCCTATGAATGTTTCTTTCAATTGCCATCCTGGGAAGATAGATGGAAATGGAAAATAGCACCTCATTAAGTAGACTACACATCTCTACCCCCCCTCTCTGGTTCTCCTGGGTGTTACATCTTTGCTGACCATTTTGTTTTTCTTTATAGTCAACCAGGTAGCATATTATAATACCAGTGACTAATATTTATTGAACACTTACTTCAAAGGGCCTGGTCAGGCCCTTTACCTTTGCTTCTCTATTGGATCTGTCAATAAAATTACAAGATGGACTTTAGTATTTGCATTTTAATGGGCACTCGTACTCAGAGAGGCCAAGAATGTGCTCTGAGTGACACAGCTGTAAGTGGTGGGGCTCCAGCCAAACCCAAGTCTGTCCGGCCACACAGGGTCCTGCCCCTGTGCCTCCACCTCACGGAGGAAGGACGGCAAGTGGGCCAATCCTGCTACATCAATACCTGCCCTGGAATACGCTGGCGGCCGGGCTTACTTCACTGTGGAAACAGAGAGAATTCCATGTGTTTCCTCCCCACTGCACATTTCTGTCCTCCTCTTAATGTACATTTCTCCCCGTGGGTGTCTGTGGGTGGGATTGCTAATGGGTTACATGCTTTCCCGGCCGAACCCTGGAAATTCACAGAAACGTGTTCACAGAAATTGCTCCTGATACGCCTTTAATGGATTTCTAGTGTTAATCAAGGAGATGAATAAACCTAAACCCGGAGTGTCCTTTGCTCCCGTGCACGGCAGTTCCACAGCCTAAAGGCCACGAGGACCTCTGTTTTGTGTACCTATCTGGATGCTTTCCTTTTCTTTTCGGAAATGAAATTCTCTCTCCGCCCTGTTAAGGTCCTTTGAAGGGCATTCCCCCCTTTCTTCTCTCCTGCTTTGTGGGCCGATCGCAAACTTTACTGTCATCCAGGACTCGCTCTGGAGCCCAGCTCTCAGCGCCCTGAGGGGTGTCCTATCCTGGAGCAGAGAGAACTGCCAGCCAGAAGTCGGTTCCTCCAGAAACAGGACTGGCAGGTAATGTCACCCGGTCATCCTTGTATTCGGCAGCTTGTACTTCCGATGGATGCACATTGAATTAGTAAATAAGCAAGCATTCCCTGAGTAACTGAAATGCATGTCCCCAGGTCTACTCATCAGCGTTTCGTGCTCTGTGTTCATCCGCCCTCAGCTTCTCCTTCGGGGCCTATTTGCTCTTGTCTTATACACAGTTCTAACAAACTCTGGGATTTGGCTTTCTCATCCCCAGTATCTGAAAAACAACAAGTTGGAAGGGAGGAGGGTGTATTCTCATTGACAAGCATGCAGTCATCACTGAGAAGGGAACCTGAAAACATGATTACAAGAAGAGGTGGAAATTTTAAAAAGATACAGCCAGCATTACAAAAGCAAGTAGGGGAAAACAACCTGAGTCCGCCCGTGGTCCTGCAGGATCGAGGCATTGCGTCATTGAAGCATTAACATCCATGATGAGGGGCTGGAGTCTTAAAGGTTAAAGTTGGTTCCCTAATCTTTCTTTTAGCAGGAGGGAAGCGTGTGATAGTTGAGAGAAAATGCTAAAAATTTCAACGTGCTGGCGTCCAGAGTGATTCCTCTGTTACGGGAAAGCAACTCACGGGGAATCCCTCATCACCCTACTGCCTTCCTCTCGGAGAGAAGCAGCACGGAGGCTGCTCTGCTTGGATGGGAGGTGGGGCGTGAGATGCTGAACTTGGCCGCCCAGGGCTCCCCTGCTCACGGCGGCCGCCCCTCCTCGTGGACACTCGCTAGGAGACTAAAAACGACCGTCCTTGGGGCCTTCACCCGGATCTGCTCACTGCGGTTTGGTTTTCATTCTGTGCTGCAGGCACTTTCTCTAACCCTCAGCTTAAATTATTTATTTGGCAAAGAAAGTATCACTTCCTTCTCATGTGAAAATAATAAAAGGAAGCATACAATTATGTATTTATGTTTGGTAAAGCATGAATCACTTATGCACAGTTACTCCCCGTCTAATAGTGACAATGGAAATAGTAAGAGTCATAGCACTCATCTGTCTCTCACGGGCTTGACCTTGTGCTAAGCGTGGACATGCATTATCTCAGTTAAAATTCACAACCACTTGAGAAGGGTCAGACTGTTATTATTCCCATTTTGCAGAGGAGGAAACTGAGGCCCAGAGATTCAGGTAACTTACCCAAAGTCTAGAAGGGGTCCAGCAAAGACAAGTTGAGGGTATTATCCTCTTGGTTCCATAACTAATAACAGTGAGGATTTACCAGGAGGCTTCGTAGGTTTTATCTTATGCGTGTGGCACCAGCCAGAGAGCCCAAAGCCTGAGGGTGTTAACACTGAGGGGATTCATTCCACACCTGGGTGGAAGGGGAGTTCCTCCAATTTTTTTAACTGCTTCTCAGCTTAGATCAGAAAAACCGACATTGTTTTAATTTCCACACTGGAGCAGCATTTGTTGCATCCCTTTGGTGGCTTTACAGAGAAGAGGTTTCAGAGGGAGAAGTCTGGAGGCAGAGAAACTAGTGGGAGGCTGTTTCGAGAAGACCCAGGAGAGATAGGTGATCATGGCCTTACAGGAGCCCTTAGATGTGAGAGAGCCTGGGGCGGTGGGTCACAAAATGGTACACAGCTGTAGAGCGTGTGTGAGCGGGAAGCTGGAGGGAACCGTCAGTGGGAGGAAGAGAAGGTGCCTGGGTTGATGCTGAGTTGTCTTGGTCGAGGACAGGGCAGGTGTCGTTCCCTGACACAGAGAATGTGTAAGGAGGGGCAGGTCTGGAGGAGAAGTTAGTCAAATCCGACCTAGGAGTTGCAGCAGGGAATAAAGTTTCTGCAGCGACTTCAGGGTGTGGAAAATGCTTCTGCAACTTTTAAAGCCTTCATATGCATGAAGAGTTCCCTTGAGATATGTCTCCGGTCATAGCCATTTTTATCCCCAGAGACCCTGTGGTTAAAGATTTACCAGCATTCTTGCTTGTAGCCCACAGAGCGTGTATTATTTTCCAGTACATACTTTGGAAAACCTTGTCCTAACTTTCAAAGGAGAGGCATAAAGCAAAGTACAGTAGGATCCTAGCGAACAAGAAGGTTTAATTCCAGGAAGTAGTGTTTGAATTATATGGAAAGGATGCATCAGCTTTCAAAGGGCAGAGACGGCAGGACAGCCGAGCCGGTGTCTCTCCACTTTCATCCTGGGGAACTTTCTTTTTTTTTTTTTTTTTCAGTAAAACAACTATTGTTTTAGATTTCTTTTTTTTTTTTATTTTAACATCTTTATTGGAGTATAATCGCTTTACAATGGAGTGTTAGTTTCTGCTTTATAACAAAGTGAATCAGCTATACATATACATATGTTCCCATATCTCTACCCTCTTGCATCTCCCTCCCTCCCACCCTCCCTATCCCACCCCTCTAGGTGGTCACAAAGCACCGAGCTGATCTCCCTGTGCTATGCGGCTGCTTCCCACTAGCTATCTGTTTTACATTTGGTAGTGTATATATGTCCATGCCACTCTCTCACTTTGTCACAGCTTACCCTCCCCCGTCCCCATATCCTCAAGTCCATTCTCTAGTAGGTCTGTGTCTTTATTCCCGTCTTACCCCTAGGTTCTTCATGACCTTTTTTTTTATTTTCTTCGATTCCATATATATGTGTTAGCATACGGTATTTGTTTTTCTCTTTCTGACTTACTTCACTCTGTATGACAGACTCTAGGTCACCTTATCTTTGATAAAGGAGGCAAGAATATACAGTGGAGAAAAGACAGCCTTTTCAATAAGTGGTGCTGGGAAAACTGGACAGCTACATGTAAAAGAATGAAATTAGGACACTCCCTAACACCATACACAAAAAGAAACTCAAAATGGATTAAAGACCTAAATGTAAGGCCAGACACTATCAAACTCTTAGAGGAAAACATAGGCAGAACACTCTATGACATAAATCACAGCAAGATCCTTTTTGACCCAGCTCCTAGAGAAATGGAAATAAAAACACAAATAAACAAATGGGACCTAATGAAACTTAAAAGCTTTTGCACAGCAAAGGAAACCATAAACAAGACGAAAAGACAACCCTCAGAATGGGAGAAAATATTTGCAAATGAAGCAACTGACAAAGGATTAATCTCCAAGATTTACAAGCAGCTCATGCAGCTCAATATCAAAAAAACAAACAACCCAATCCAAAACTGGGGAACTTTCTACACCGAGCTTCCTTGGGGGCATCTGACATCCTTCTCCTGAGCGGCTCTCCCACACCCCCGCCCCCCAGCCAGCCCTTACCTGGATGGGCCCTTGATGGCGCTCTCGTCCTCTCTCATGGAAATCTGTCCTTCCCTTACGCTTGCCCTTATCGGAGTTTGGGGTTGTCACCCATGGGCTTGCTCTTCTCTATCTTTGGTCCCAACCCCTGGTGTGGGGTTCCCAGGGCAGCAGGATGCTGACTGACTTACAGCTTTGCTCCTGGAACAGCCAGCCCCTCAGCAAATGTTTGGTGATTATTTGTTCACTCATTATGTGCAATTAATGATGGATGGAAGGAAGGGTACCAGTAAGCAATACAGATGGGGAAACTGCAGATATGCTGACCAATGGTCTCTTAAGACTAAACTTAGAGGTTATGAGACCGGATGGCAGAAGCTGCCTGGCGTCTGATCTAGGAGAGTCCTGGAACATTATACACGGGACTTGGGCTTCGTCCTTGTGTGACAAATGTGTAGACTTCTGTGGATACAGATCAAGAGAGAGGCTGCCATCATCAAAAAATCTACAAACAATAAATGCTGGAGAGGGTGTGGAGAAAAGGGAACCCTCCTGCACTGTTGGTGGGAATGTAAATTGGTA
This sequence comes from Balaenoptera borealis, assembly GCF_965194805.1. Classification (NCBI taxonomy): domain Eukaryota; kingdom Metazoa; phylum Chordata; class Mammalia; order Artiodactyla; family Balaenopteridae; genus Balaenoptera; species Balaenoptera borealis. The sequence continues at coordinate 2,876,418 of NC_138875.1, read as the reverse complement.
CAGCCACTATGGAGAACCGTATGGAGGTTCCTTAAAAAACTAAAAATAGAACTGCCCTATGACCCAGCAATCCCACTACAGGGCATATACCCTGAGAAAACCATAATTCAAAAAGAGTCATGTACCACAATGTTCACTGCAGCTCTATTTACAATAGCCAGGACATGGAAGCAACCTAAGTGTCCATCGACAGATGGATGGATAAAGAAGATGTGGCACAGACATACGATGGAATATTACTCAGCCTTAAAAAGAAATGAAATTTTGTTATTTGTAGTGAGGTGGATGGACCTGGAGACTGTCATACAGAGTGAAGTAGGTCAGAAAGAGAAACACAAATACCGTATGCTAACACATATATATGGAATCTAAAAAAAAAATGGTTCTGAAGAACCTAGGGGCAGGACAGGAATAAAGACGCAGATGTAGAGAATGGACTTGAGGACACGGGGAGGGGGAAGGGTAAGCTGTGACAAAGTGAGAGAGTGGCATGGACATATATACACTACCAAATGTAAAACAGATAGCTAGTGGGAAGCAGCTGCATAGCACAGGGAGATCAGCTCGGTGCTTTGTGACCACCTAGAGGGGTGGGATAGGGAGGGTGGGAGGGAGACGCAAGAAGGAGGTGATATGGGGATGTATGTATATGTATAGCTGATTCACTTTGTTATACAGCAGAAATTAACACATCATTGTAAAGCAATTATACTCCAGTAAAGATGTTAAAAAAAAAAAAAGAGAGAGAGAGGCTGCCTTTCTAGTCCTTGAACTGCTTCCCTGATGTCCTGGAGAATCTCAGGGCCCGTGGATAACTGGTCCTATAATTAACTTGAGGTGAATCTTCTCAAACAAAGCACAGCATGTCATATTAAATCATTTTTGAAAATAATGTCTTACTCAATGTGGAAAATAAAACAAAATATGAAAATGAATGCCCTTTGTCTTAAAAGTAACAACAATTCAGTTTCACTTACAACTTGAAAAAATAGTTCTTAGAATAAAAATAAGAATTTTTTTTTTTTTTTTGGTAAAAATTTTCAGGCAAAATTTTGTGATAAGATGCTATAGCATTCCTTCTCTTTGTGGTTATTTTTGTTGCATAATCATAAGAATCATCACATCTGCAAGTAAATATTTTAGGTCTTCATCATTTCGCCCAAGCATCTCTCTTGGTAATTACTTGATCTCTGTATGATTCTCTTTCGACGAGCCTACTGTATCATCATCTTTATGGAATTCTACTAGGGTGAAGTTAACAATTAATTGTTAACTGCCAGATTCTCTTTGTAAATGTCTTTGTGTGAGATTTAAGCAATTCTCCAATATACCTTTTATTGATTTCTAGAAGTTGTATGCATTTCACAGTTTTTACAAATTTTCTTTACAACTCAGTTGTATTTTCTTTGCATTGTATTGTCTGAATCTCTATCATTGAGTGGGTCACCATCAACTTAATGGAAATTAATAAACCATTGCATTAAACAATAGCAACTAATTTATAAGTGGTCAGCTCATTAATGAAGATCCTCCTGCTTTGACGACTTCTTCTTCCCTGTGCAACCTTGCACCTCTGAGGACTGGATGACTGAACGTGGACCATGACCTTTCTCTTCTGTGTGCCTGAGTCCAGCAAGATTCTTCATCCTTCTGTACCACACTCCACGCTTTCCTGTCTTCATCCTTGCTCCGTTTCTCCACCAGGAATGCCCTAACCTATTTCTCATCTGTTATTTTTTCCACATGGTGTTTCCTAATCCTTCTAATCAGTTTTATAGTCACTTTCTTGCTCACTTACTTTTTCATTCTTGTTTTCCTTTAACCTCTGTAACATAAAATCAAATATAAGTGCTTTAATGTGGTACAAAAGAAGTTATGTTTGTTCCATGTGGCTGACCTTTTCCATCACTGTCTGATATTTGATACTCAAATAAAAGCACAAATCTGCTTAAAGATACTCCAGCAAGTGCTACGACTTGCCTTTGTGTCTGCATATTTATGACCTATCATAGTTTGTCTATTCAAAGATTGACAGAGACACGTAGACACACGCACAGAGACATCATGCACTACTTTTGCTTGACTAATTCACTTCACTTGATGAGTGTGTCTCACACCATCACCTGGCTGGATGCTCTAAACCCCACATTTGTATTACTGTAATTCCTTGTGCCTATCACGTTACCACTACATACAGAAATGAATTCTCATGATCTGCTACGTGTTGGTCTCTCCACCTAGACTTTAAGTTCCTTGGGGGCAAATACTGGATCATACCTTTCTTTAAATCTCCAACATCTAGTAGAACATGATACATAGCAAGAGCTTTCTAAGATTAGTTTGATTAAGTAATGAATATGTATGAGCTTTTTGTTATAATTATGTTTAGTTGCAAACTCCTAAAAGGCAGAGACTATACTCAACTAAGATATAGCTCAGTGATCAATACCCCCTGGTGGGGAAAGGTCCAAGCAGGTCACCATGCATTCTTCCCCTTAATCTTCATCCTGCCTCTCCTGGTTGTATAACCCTGGGCAGATCACTTAACCATGGAGCATTCCCACCATCTGTAAAGTGAGAGGACTGGGCTAGCTGGTCCACAGGAACTCCTCCAGCTCAATAACTCCATGAATCATTGGACAATATGTGACTTACTGAACAGGAAATTTCCTTTATAACCATTTCCTGATTTTTTACTTATATATACAGTAATATGCTTTTTAAGCCTGTATTTTACATTCAGGAGTAATCTGCAAATATATCAACATCTTTCTAGTCTGATGTTTAATCCAGTAATCATTTTACCTCACTGATAAAGTGGATTCACCATCTTGGGATGAAAACTTTGAGATGCTTATAAGGCAATGATTTATTTGGAGCACTGGGTTCCTTTCTTTTCCAATAGAGCTTTTAAACTATTTCAGGTGTGACCACAATGTAGAAAGATACTATGGTCCTCACTCTAGAAAGGAAAAATTAAAGCACAACAGTTTCAAAATAGAGGTAACAGACAATAGAACATGCATTCAGAGGCCATCAGGAAAGGCCATTCCTTCTCGTTGTTGAAAGACACTCGGAAGAACAAACTCTTCCTGCATATATGTACCACAGGAAACTATCACAGATGAAACTGCTTTCGCTGTTTATCTGGTATAGACACAGCTTTTGAGTATGTTATGAAACTTTTCACCTTGAAGCAACAGTATTTTCAGGAAGGAAAAGTCAGTTTTGTGCTAGCATCTGAGAATACCAGTGTATGGTATTTTATGTTGTTATATAAGTTCGTTAGCATTATTTGGTGCAAGGAATGTAATTTTCAGGAAGTTAAACAAATCTGCAAGTGAGAAATCTGGCATTGTAAAAGAAGCAAAAGCAAGAGCGAGAAACTTTGACTGCCACAGGAGATTTTAGAGCAGGTGAGAAGATGTCGCAGGTGACGTACAGTTATGCGATCAGGTAGGGGATGGAAGGAAATGCTGAAAAGGTCAGAGATTTGGCTGATTCAAATACATGATTAACTGTGAGAATGACGGCTGAAGAGTTCAATTTACACCAAGAGACAGATGCTCGCATATTCTGAAAGAAAACGTGAACATGAGGAAAGTTTCTGCGGAGACTGCACCAAGCGCTTTGAGTGACGAACAAAGCAGCAAGGTCTTGACATCTGTGCTGAGCTTTCAGAGGGAGCTGGGTGATACAATGCTTTAGGAAGAAAAGAGTGACCAGGAGTGAACCAAGGAGCAAGAGAACCGAGACTCAAGAGAAAGAGAGCCTTCGGCAGACACATCACAGCCCCAATACTCCCCACCAAAAAATCCTGTATTAAATCATCGTTTAGTTAGTCAATCCACAGTGGGTGAGCACACACTAGGCATACAGAATTATGTTGAGCATAGCAAGAGCTGGAAATATGAGAAGACCTCATGCCTGCCTTCCAGCTCTTCATAATATAATGAAGGAAAGTAAGACAAGCAGAAGAATCGTGATAAATATCATGATATGAAGCAGGAAATGGTGAGTGGTGAGAAGAAGCACAGCCTAGTACTTTTATGAGGCACCTACAGCTCTTTTCAGAATGAATACCAACATGTTTCTTTTCTATCAGCGGTATACTCAACTTATCTTTCAAAGTAAAAGAGCATACTGATGTATTTGGAAGGAATTCTGGGGTGAACTTTGGTATTATGCAAAAGGGGGAAATTAGGATGAGTATCTTCACTATCCAGATTGCTTCAGAGTGCACTTTGCTCTAAATTGGTTTTGATCTGTTTTGTTGTGTTGATATGGTGGATCGCACAGACGTAAAACAAAAATTTAAATAGACTTTAGAGGGATAGGTTTCCCACTTCTGAGAAAAGTTAAGAAGATGTGATGTAAGTTTTGAAGGGATTCTCCAAAATGAGTCCATCTATGGCTTCTCCAAAGGATGTCTCTAAGTAGGATAATGTCCATTTCGTCATTGGAAAATTTGGCATATTTATTGTAAAAAATCATCGCTTAAGATCATATACTTTATAAGTGTATTCATTCAAAAGAAGAGCATGCACTGAGTTCGTATGGTGTGCCTGGCATCTGGTAGAGCTAGATTTACGCATCCATCTCATCTAAAGTTTATAGACTGCTTAATTTTCATCAACAATCAGCAAATTAGTGGATTCCATGTTGACTTACGTTTGAACCTAAAGGCTTATTTATTTTACCATCCACATTAAGGAAACATTATAGAGAGCTTTTAAAAGAAAAACAAATAGCTTTGGGGTCACAGGAGTAGAAAGAATCCCAATCTATCATTCAGCCAGGTTCAGCAAACATTGCATCATGAACCAGTAGCCCCTAATGAGGACAGCTCCAATACACTAAACAAATACGCCATTATACTTAATTGACTTAGATAGAAATCTTCTAATTTCCTGATTGTTTATGGACTTGAGCCCATTGTGGATGACAAAGTGGAGTATATGTGTGTTTGTGACAAGCATGAAGGGATATCTTAGGTATTAATGATGAAATGAATACATTTTACCATGTGCACCCAAGAGGAGACAAATAAGCATTGGACACTGCTTTGCACTCATTCTAATTCAGACCAGAGCATCATTAAGAATGATACTCTTACGTATCTGCAGCCTGTATGAATTTAGGGGTTTTTATAAATGTAGAATGCACCAAGAATGTAGTAATATGAGTAAAATATTACTAGACGTAGCCAAGAGGAAAGCAGAAGTGAGGAAATAGAGGAGCAACCATGTAATGTACTGAGCTAGATACTTTCAAATAAACCAGTGTTAAAGCAACCATAGTAGTGATGAGAATCAAAATCAAGCACCTGATTTATGATTTGTGAATGATACCCTCATTATCTTCTGTTCCAGTGACTACTTGAGGGGCAAATGACTTCGGAAGAAGAAAAGGCACTTACATTTTAAAATCCCAGAAAACCAATAACCTTATTTGGCATTCTGGATAAATGCTTTCTTTTCTATTGGGCATTACCATGAATTATGACACCAATGACCAGTGATATTAAAAGGTCTTTGTTGTTTTTGTCTTTAAGAATCTAGCCATGGACGTTTTCACATAATGAAAATAACAATCTTGTTTTGGAATGTGTTACAATAGAGCTTAAACATACAAATAAATAAATTTATAAAGTCTAGACCCTAAGGCTGCCTCTGGGGTTCACTTTTGTTAATTATTGTGTGTCCCAGGTTGTCTTAGACATTTGAGCTTAGTTTTTGTTAAGGTAAAATGAAGAAAATTTGACTTACAGAGAGATGAGAACTATTCTCCATAAAAATGGCTCTGAAGATCCTAAAAGGCTGAACTTCAGCAAAATGATTCGTAGCAGCTATTCATCAAGCATTTATTTTGGTTAAGGTCGTAATGAAGACTTTTTTTTCCTTTTGCTGGGTACCACTATTTCATGGTTGCCATGAGTTATTCGAACAAAACTGCCAACCAAAATTCCCATAGTTCAGTCATGGAAGATTGTGAGGTATTTTAAGTGAGTAGCAACGTTGGTGAATCCAAATGGAACAGAATCTATTGTAAATAAAGTGTTTGATGTAGTCAGTGCCAACATTTCTCCCCCAAATGATTTGTTGGTGGTATTTATGGGGTGGGTGAGTGGGAGGTGGGTTATGACTGTAGTCGAATTATTTTAACCCATCCATTTCAGGTGGTTGGGAAAAATGATAAATAGAGGGGAGAAATGTGTAAAAGGAGGCATAAGGAGAAAAATTTTGTGACAATGTTAGCTTAATTTAAGGAGGTACATGTAATTTAAATTAAATTCATTTACTCCATCTTTGAGGCTATGCCACCCAAATTTACATAATATATAGATCTAGATGAAAACTAATATGTCCTCAGACCAATGAAAGGAAATATTCTTGGTCTAAAAAAAAAAGCTAGCATTGCAAAAAAACTCCCTGTAAAATTTCACCACTGAGATCTTTCACACGCCTTTAGAAAGTAGAGGGTTCATAGATTTTGCCCTGAAAATTCCAACAATCATTGTCGTACTGGGAGGGATCTGACAAATTCTTATTGTACCATCTGTTCGGATTTCTAGAAGCTTAATTCTACCCTTCTGTTTACAGGAAATATGTGTTTATAACATGGAGAGGGGGGGGGAAAACACCCCTTTTTAGGCTCCTACAAGGTAGGCTGGTTGGAAAAAACGAATAAGTCTAGCCAGTACCACAAACTATAGAACGGACTTTGGAGAACAAAACTGACAATTTATCCTGCAAAACATGTTCACTTTTTATTCATTGTTATTCTTTACTCCATCTAAATAAGCTCTTTGTTGTAATAGGTGATAAATGTGTTTGTAGTTCTTGTATATTTCAGGATAACAGGATATGAGGTAAGGATTCTATACGGTAATATACGGAATTTTATCTTGTTTGCTCAATAAACACATCCGTTGACAGCACCTCCGTATTTTGACCCACATTTCCCCATTTTGAATACAGCTGTCTTCATTTAAGAAGACAGCTTCTCTTGCAATGTGCCGAGTATCTGCTATATCTGAGGCTCTGCAGAATGCGTTTCCTCAGTGCTCTGAAGCTGGCAACTTCGTGCCGGCCACCTGTGCAGTTTCCATTGGTACAAACACACAATGAGGCTCAGAGTAAGTTACATCAGGCTGCATAGCAGTAATTCATGTGCAGATATAAGATTAAACGATATAAATAAAAAGCCAGAAACTGTGATTAGCATTCAGAAGCAGGATCAGCAAATTTCAGATGAGATAAACCAATGTAGGTAATTTAACGACTGTTTAAAATACATTAGAAATATCTAGTTTCATCTCAGTGTAATTTGTTGGACATATGATATTTGAGTCTCTTGGAGGAAATCTAAATTACTATAAAATAGGATCAACAGGAATCCACAGTGACATATTCATAGCAAGCCCAAGTGAATGCATACTTTTAAAATACCTTCAAGTTCACTGAAAAAACAAGTTTTTTATTTGAATACGTATGTTGATTTGGGAAGGGCTATAAAAAAATGAATAGTCTGCCTCATTTTTCTAAATCATGTTAACATTAACTTGCATACATATAACAAAAAGACCTATGTCTCCTTGTGAATTAATCATTTCCATTAATAAGAAACTCTTTTAAAAGTAAGCTCACTCTTCCACAGTGGCTTTCACAAAATCTTATCTTTCCATCTGGAAATATTCTGTGGTTCCGGAGGATTGTTATGCCTTGGCTCTTCCTTTTCTATAAACGGAGGCATCGGAGGATGGCACAGAACCAGGAAATCTGAGCAGTTTCCTATGTGTGTCACATCCTGGACTCTACTCCTTAGGAGAGAAATTAATTTTTTCTTTCTTTTTTTTTTTTTTTTTGAGTAACTGTAGGATTCCAAGAATGAAAACAATCCTGAGAAATAGTGAATCCCTATCTAAAGGTATAGATGGGAGGAGATTATACCCCTGTATTTAGGGATGTACAGTATGTTTAGACAACTTTCTACCATTACTAAATCAGAATACCTTTGGGCGGGTACTTTTTTGCACTATTGCCATTATAGAAAATCTTGATATTTGTAAGGGGCTTAGAGTTTCTGGAAGCAAAGAATTCCCCTGGGGATTTTGTTTTTGTTTTTGGTGGGAGAGGTGAGGGGACAGATGTGGTAAATATGCAACTCTTCAACAAAATGGCGATGGCCCATAACTAGTTAAGCATATTTTTATTGGTAAAGGGAAAGTTTTTAAGTGTTTTTACGTCCTGGGTATGTTTTATTGCTTTTTTTGTTTACAATAAGACAAAAATCAATGAATGCTGTTTGAGTTTTATGAACCCTCGTAAAGGCAAGAATGTATGCGTACACAAATATTTAGACATTCAGTTTACATGCATTATGTTTATGGAATCTCTCCATAACAGTAACAAATGTCACATTTTCATTGTACCCACCTCTGAGGACTTCTGATTTTCACAGGCACCATTTCATTAATGTTCACAATGTTCTGGAAACACCGAATGAGGATGATAAGTTTTCCTGTTGGTGCTGCAGCCTGAGAACCAGGGCCCAGAGAGATTGAGCAACCTGCTCAAGGTCACACAGAAGATCCTAGGAGCCCACAGGGGGTCACAGCAGGACACTTTCCATAGATCATCATATCCTTAAAAAAAAGAAGAAAGTAAAGCACTGAATTCCAAAAGGCCAGAAAACTTGATGTAAATCCTTGGGGCCTCAGTTGTTTTGCACATGCATATTGATTACAATTTGAAAGAAATATTTCCTTATATTGTAAACTACATAGCTACCTAGCCATCTCATTTGCATCACAAAAATGAAAATACACACACACCAAAGATTTCTGATTGCCTCATGCAAGACTTTTAACATCCCATAAATAATTGGGAGGCTCTGAGTTTGTGTTTTTTATCTTCTTTTCTTCATTTGTCAATTTTTCATAAAGTCAGAAATGAAGAGGACCACCATCCACACATGCACCCCAATAACAGACCTAGGAGAAAGGAGGCCCCCAGTGTAAGCAACCGGCTGAGGTCATGTGTGCCAGGTTTCTCTTCCCGCCCTTTGCACACTGTGTTTTTGGAAAGAAGTCACAATGCACAGCCCACACTTTTACGATTTGGAAAATTATGGTCGACCTCCTTCAGGGAGCAGTAGACTGGTATTTTTATTTATGAGATTTAATGCGTAACTCTTGAAATCAAACAGCAAAGTAAAGAGTGCACGTGTTTGATGCTCAGTGTTTACAATGGCTGTTTCCCATTCCCTGTTGCATGAGCGTAGGACTGGGATACACTTCCCACCTACAGAGCCCAGAGATAGTCGCGATACATGGTGACGTTAGTGAGGCACTTGAGGGACCACAGACACTGGGAGTTGGAAGCCCCTAGAGGTCGTCAGTTCACCCCCCTCTGACCAGAGGTGGACAGAGCACCCTTAGCAGCTCAGGGCCAGCGAGGCTTCACCGGGCAGCTGGGAAGTCGTGCTACGTACGATGCCACAGGATGAGGGCAAGTGTGAAACGTAGTAAATGAGGTTAAACAACATGCCAATAAGAAACCTAGAAAATAGAATTTTTAGCTTACGTTCGGTATAATAAAACTAAAGTATATTTCTGTTCATGTAAGTTTGTCCACAGAAAAATATTAAAAGGAAATATAAAGTAATAAAATTCTACATTCAGAGGGCTCAAATCTTTGTGTTATTTAATTTTTGGAAGTTCTTATATTTAATCTACATTCTTCCACTCTGTTCTGGAAAACTTTACATTATTCTACAAAGAAAAAAATAAGAAAACACCAAATGAGGATTTATCCTGTGATCTTGCGAACTACAGTTTTCCTGCTTGAAATAGCACACAAGGTTCAGCTGGTCGCAAGCCTTTCTTCTTTCTACTCTCAAGTCCATGTGAACAAGAGCAGAAAGACACACTTGCACACAGATTCACGCCTTGGTCAGTCTCGGGGGGGCCCAGGTCCAAGAGCTTCAGACCCCCAGTCTGCCTTCATATGGGGCTTATTCAGAGGAAATGTGCCCCAGTCACTGCGGGCTTGCAGATTCTCCTGGTCCACGGTGGCTGCCCGATGGTGAGTCTGCGTGTCACGTGGAAGGAATAAGCGCAGCCCAAGTCAGTAGCGCGAGGCGAACAAATGAGCCCCGAGATGCCTGGAGTTCTCTGACGCTCCTGTCAGCTCCTGCCTCTCCTAGGGATGGGTACTTTGTTCGGAAGCCATCAGTCACAGTGACTCTGACCTTTGGGTATACGCTAGACTGTTACCATCACGAGATGTGCGTTTGCTTCCAAAGAAATGATCAGTGTCTCCATAACTGATGAATTTATGAGACACAAATAAAAGAAAAATGGTCTTTAAAAAAACACAGCATGTCTAGAGGTGGGCTTGGGGAGACCTCCTTCCTGAATTCTCCCCCAGTGGGGCGGGGGACGGGGTTCCAGCGGACGGCTTCCATCCCTCGCGGGGGGGGGGAAACACTGGACGCTGTATGAAACTCACACATTCTGAATTTCTAAAATGTTAACTCCTTTTCCACTGAAATGTAAACTACAACTGGGAGATAAGATTGCTTACATTGGGCTACGGAAGTATTGATGACAGAATAATAATATAAAAGCACCTCTGCTCTCAAATTGCCAAAAAAACGAAGCCCAAACAGAATATACTAAACAAACAAAATATACTACAATTTAGTATATTTCCATGAGAATTGCCTATCATAGAGAAAATTCAACCATAAATGGCGCAGTAATTGGCTGTTGTCTTACAGAGGTCAAAGTTCAAAGTGGAGGCTATCTGGAGAGTGGGCTGTGATTCGAGGTAGGTTTTTAAATGGGTTTGATAAAGTCTTGTAAAAAAGCCAAAAGAGATGCTGCAATTTTAATGCTAAGTGGCTTTGCATTGGAAAAATGCCCAAGGGCTGTGTCTAGCACAGTCGCTTACTAATGAGTGACCGGGAGATCAATGGGGAAGGAATGCACAGGCTTTGTCACCGGGACACTCACTCGGCTGGCTGGTGTGTGATCGGCCTTAAGCAGCCGAGGCCGGTGTCCTGCCCTCCGGAGGCCGCCCCCAAACCCCCCGGGGGACCAGTGCCGGGGAGGCGCAGGGCCTGAGGGGGCCACCGCCAGCTCCTCGGAGACAGGCAGAGGTCCCCTCCCAGAGCTGGAGGGCAGGAAGCAGGTTAGAGAGGAGGTTTCATGGGTCTTCATTTCAACACTGCACTGAGGTCGCTGCCAAATGAATCAAATACTTCTGAGCCCCAGGGCGCGCCAGGCGCGGGGACCAGTGGGGGCTCCGGGTCGGGGAGATGGTCCTGGCTCTTCCTCAGCGCGGCCCGGGGCACCTTGTTCCTCCTTCCCACCCAGCCTCTTGCCACGGGGTCAGTCTAAATCCTCCTCCTCAAGCAGACATACCCTAAGGCCTTTTGCTGGTCCCCATAAATTCGTCATCTTTCTAGTGGGGCGGGTCCATCCCCCAAAACAGCTGCCTGGGGAGCGTCTGGCCGGTGCGGACACTGCTAGAGGGAGACCAATCTAACTAAGCCTCTCTTGCGACAGTAACTGAACGGGGTAACGCAGAACGACGCCAGGGCCCTGATGTTAGGGGCAGTTGCTTACATCAGGCCCAGTAACACAGAAAGAACAAGTACAACCTCGGGGGAGAAAGGGGTCTGGTTTTCTCGACTCAAAAGTCATAAACATTTTTTAAAAGGGAGAAAGAAAGAAAGAAAGAGAGAGAGGAAGGAAGGGAGAAGGAAAGGGCGAGAGAAAGAAAAGGAGAGAGAAAGGGAGAGGAGAAAGCACACAGGCAGCTTTTCTGAGCTCAGGGTGGGGATGGGAGCTGAGGCAAGTAGGCAGCCCGTGCCCCAAGGCAGAGCCGAGATGGGCAGTGGGGACACTGGCGCCAGGACACCGAATCTGTGACCGCGCCCCTCCCCTCCTCAGGCTCTGTGTTCAGAGCTGCGATTAGTATTGGGAAGAAGCCGTTGTTAATAGATCAGCTAATGTTTATAAAGTGCTTGAAAGACCAGAGAACTATAAACAAGTTTACCAATATCCGTTACTGTTATTAATAAGCGAATAGGCTTTTTGAACGTTCGCTTAAGTGCGCTGTGGCTCTTTCTTCCTAATGGTTCCAGTGAAGCTTCTCCAGCGATTGGATTCCTGCTTCCTGATCGCCTTCCTCCTCCGCTCGCCCAGGGACCAGGGACCTTGGGTGTAGGGCTCAGGCCTCCTCATGCCCCCGGGGTGATGCCACAGCCGGGTAGAGCCAAGCTCGCCGGGAGTGAGGGTGTGATGACTGCTGACAACTTGTTTGTATATTTGTTTCTGATTCATCGTTTTAATTGTCAAGAAGTTTCTTCTGATGAAATCTTCCTCTTCCTTAACCACTGCTTGCCCCCAAGACCTTTTTATTCCATTGGAAAGAAGATATTTTCAACACTTTCCAGTACTCTCTGAACACGATGACGGGCTGCCGCTGCGTCATATACTCAGTCAGCAGTGCTGCGTACCTCGTGTGTGCACTGAAATTCCATGCCGTTTGGTGGCCTCATTGCCTGACGTTTGAATCCAGGTTTGAGCTGACAGCATCAGCAATTGCCACATCTCCAAATTTTATATTTTTCAAGTTCCCTTCGTGCCCTCCTCCATCAGACCTTCCCAGATCTTTCTAGCTAGAAATGGTCTCATCTTTCTACGGCCTCTTGCAGACGTTTCTGTAAACTATTTTTATGTCACTCATACATTCAACTTTCTTGTTATCCATGTTGGTGATTTATCTCCTTAAGGCAAAGACTATGTCTCGGTCATTGGTTTATCATAAAATACCTTACACACAGTACATTCTCAATGAATATTTAATGACTAACTTCAGAAGTTCTGACTGCATTTACCCTGAAGAACTACTAGAAAGATTTTTGAATCGTAAACGTAATTACTAGCAGATCTGTAACATCCCAAAGTAAGATTAATATTCTGGATCAAAATTTCCCCATCCTTGATTCTGCACAATAAAGATGACATATCAACATAGGAAATATTGTATTGACAAAAGGATTAAAGGAGATTTCTAGTGAAGTGGCAGACTGACTCCAAACACATAAAAATGCTGGGTGAAATACAGAAAAAATTTAAAAGTCATACCACATTTGGAAGAAAGGGAAATCTGCACTGAAAGGGAAATCCAGAAATAAGTCCAGGACAGGGTGAAAAGCAGAGAAGACTCCCAAATATCCCCCAGGGGTGCTGTTCCATGGGGTCTCTGAGCCCCTCTAGCCAGGATGCATTGTTTTCTGCCCAGTGGGTGAGCTGGGACCAGTAAAACTTTACCAGCTGGTGCTGGGAAGCAGCAAGGAAGCTTGCCACCTGGCCAGGACCTTGAAGGGAAGGGGAAAAGCATCTGGGAGAAATCAAAACCCTCAGAGTGGTGTTTGGCTTTGGTGTGCCAAGCAGAAACTCTGAACTAAGAAATTACCATAAATGTTGGATCAGGACCATTGAAATCATTAGGGGCCCAGCAGGAGCAGAAAATCAAAACAAAGCAAAACCTGGAGGTAAACAGGACAATGGCAAAACGAACCACCCCCTCAGAAGATAAACTCACAATGAAGTATTTCAATCCACATGATGGAATGAAGCAAGAGTCAGAAGATTCCATTACAAGAATTAGGGCCCTTCAAGAACCAGAAATGATGCAACTATATGAACAAATATGAAATAATGCAGCCATGTGAGCAAATATGAAATAACATTGAGGTTGAAGATGTTTATAGACATTTTAAAAGTAGAAACATGATAAAAATAGGACGATATTTTTAAAATAGGCATAAGCTTAATTGCCTCTCCCACAACTTCATCCATGAGCCAGGCTGCACTTTGTGACTTGCTCCCCAAAAGTCATACGAGACATGAGGAAGCCAATGCACAGAGGAGAAAATCTGGCCTGTACCACCATGGCCAGGGGGTCAAGGTTCACCTCATCAATAACAAGCGATATTGACAGGATGCATCCTTGGTCCAGTGGGATGGAAAGGGTACTTTCCCTCTGTAAAACACATAACCTTAGTCTAATCATGAGAAAAAACATCAGCCAAATCCCAACTGAGGGACATTCTACAAAATACCTCACCAGTCTTCCTCAAAACTGCCACAGTCTTCAAAAACAAAAACAAAAAAAGTATGAGAAACCCTCACAGCCAAGAGGAGCCTAAGGACACAGGATGATTCAGTGCAATGTGGTGTCCTGGATGGAATCCTGGAACACAAAAAGGGAATTAGGAAAAACTAGTGAAATCCAAATAAGTGTGGAGTTTAGTTGGTACATTTAGTAAAGTACCAACACTGGTTTCTGGCTGTGACAAATGTACTATGGAATGGAACATATATAACAACAGGGAAAACGGGACTCTGCACTATCTTTGGAAATTTTCTGAATCTGTTCTAAAAAAGGTGATTAAAAAAAAAAGATAGGCAACTCTGACAGCTTTCAAATAGACTTCTGCAAAGATTACCAGTGAAACAAATACAGTGGCTGCGAGAAAATTTCTTAACAACACAATAGCTGCCAGAACAATTCAATAATACATTTGAAGCACTAAGGGAAAATAAAAATGCAAAAATCTATATTCTTCCAAATAATCTTGTGAATTTGAGCAAAAATAAGGTCATTTGCAGACAGCCACAAAGAGACTTGGCCATTTACAGACATTCATGAGAAGTGCTAGTCCTGAAAGACATACCCGAGAAAAAGGGAAGTGGATTCAGAGGAAGGTGTTGGGTAGCGGAAGTAGTGATGATTAAGGAAGTTAGCACATCTAAATAAGCTTTTATTGTAAATAATAATAATGAATTCAGAAGGCAGTAGTTAAGAAGGTATAACAAAATTAGTTAACATTAGACAACAATAACATAGAATAAAGAAGAGGAGATCAGTGAAAGAAAGCTTTTTATAATCCTTGGATTTGGGGGGAAGAACACATGAACGTTGACTAAGTTTGAACTTCATTCAGTCAAGACTGCTTGTAAATATATGGTTCCTGACACTAAGAGTTAGGAATGCAATACTTAACCTGAGAATCAGCATGAGGCTGTTGAGAATATGGCCTCTCAACCCGTCTTTACTACCAATACAACATTAGCCAAGTTACTTAATTCTTCCGCACCACAGTTTTCTCATTTCTAAGTGGAAAAACTAACCACAGATATCTCATAGTGCTGTGGGAAATGTTGCACAAATTACCAAGTCCTTAGAACACAATAAGCTCTTACCCATCAGTACTTGCTGTTACTGCAAACCCAAACCACTAAAGGAAAAAGGAGATAGAAAGAAGGTATGATGAATCCAGTAGAACATGGGAAAGGAGGGAAAAGGAAGGCAAGAAAGAGTCTGTTAAATGGAAAATATAAAATATGATGACAAGTTCATCCAAATGTGTGTCCGTTTAACAATAAATGTAAGTGAATTATATTCATACCTTAAAAGATTCAGATTTTCAGATTGAATAATAAACAAAATCAAGCCATAAGAGCTTTATAGCAACACCCTTTAATATGATGCACAAAGACTGACTGTAAAGAATGGAAAAGGTACCAAGGTCAAGCTGGGGCAGCACCATCAATATTAAGTAAAACTGACATTAGGGCAAAAGTCATTATTAGGAATAAAGAGGGTACTACATAATAATTGTACTGGTCAGGGTTCTCCAGAGACACAGAATGTGTATATACATAGAGAAAAAAGAGAGATTTATTTTAAGAAATTGACTCACAAGATTATGGAGGCTGGCATATCCATTATTTTCAGAGCTGATGTCTCAGTTCAAGTCCAAAGTCTGGCAGCCTGCTGTAGATCCAGGAAGAGCTGACATCCCAATTCCAAGGTAGTCAGGCAGGAGAATTCTAACTCAGGAAAGGGTCAGCCTTTTATTCTATTCAGGTCTTCAGCTAATTGGATGAGGCCCACTCACAGTTGGGAGGACAATCTGCTTTACTTAGTGTACTGATCTGAGTGTTACCCTCATCCGAAAACACCTTCAAAGTAACCCAGCATAATGTTTGACCAAATTTCTGGGTACCCAGTAATCTAGTCAAGTTGAAACATAAAATTAACCACCATAGAGTTCAAAGGCTGTCTTCTGGCAGAATTCCTTCTTGCTCAGGGGACTTTAGACTTTATTCTATTAAGACCTTCAAGACCCACCCACATCATGGAGGGCAATCTGTTTTACTCAAAGTTCACTGATTTATTTTTTATCAACTTTTTTAATTGAAATATAGTTTATTTACAATGTCATGTTAATTTAGGCTGTACAGCAAAGTGATTCAGTTATACAATTATATACATTCTTTTTTTATATTCTTTTCCATTATGGTTTATCATAGTTTATTGAATATAGTTCTCTGTGCTATACAGTAGGACCTTGTTGTTTATCCATCCTATATATAAAAGTTTACATCTGCTAACCCCAACCTCCCACTCCATCCTTCCCCAATTCCCCCCCCAAACCCCGCCGCCAGCAACCACCAGTCTGTTCTCTATATCCGTGATTCTGTTTCTGTTTCATAGGTAGGTTCATTTGTGTCATATTTTAGATTCTACACATAGTGATATCATATGGTATTTATCTTTCTCTTTCTGACTTATTTCACTTAGTATGATAATCTCTAGTTGCATCCATGTTGCTGCAAATGGCATTATTTCATTCTTTTTTATGGCTGAGTAATATTCCATTGTATATAAATACCACATCTTCTTTATCCATTCATTTGTCGATGGACATTTAAGTTGTTTCCATGTCTTGGCTATTGTGAAAAGTTCACTGACTTAAATGTTAATCTCATTCAAAAATATACCTTCACAGAAACATCCAGAATAATACTTGATCAAATATCTGGGTAGAGGGGCCCAGCCAAATTGATGCATAAAATTAGCAATCATAATAGTAAAAGAAACAACACACCAAAAAGATGAAAAGAGTCCTAAATGTGTGTTCTCTTAGCAAAGGAACCATAAAATCTTTGAAGAAAAATCAAGAGCACCGCAGGAGAAGTTACAGTGAAAAAAACCCACAGACATTGTGGGAGATTGTAACGCACAATTTTTAACAAACAGCTATATCAAATGTTGGTGAGAACTTGGTATATTTGAATATCATTTTGAGCACAATTAATGTAACAGAAATATATAGAGTTCTACATACAACATGTAGAGAATACAAATCCTTTTCACGTGCACCTGAAGCCTTAAAAATTTTAAAAACCTTAAAAATTGAGTACATACTTTGCTAGAAGAGAATTTTCCTCTTAAACATTATACAGACATATTATTTGACCCTAAAACAGTACAATTAGAGATTATTTACACCTAGACAGAGAATCACTACCCTCTCCCACTCCCCTGTATTTTTGAAAACTAATAAACACACATCTTAAAATAAAGTAAAAATGATTATCCACTATTTTCTTTGTATACCTATGGAACACAGACCCAGTAAATTCATGGTATTATAGCTACATATTTATGTAGATTTATGTTCAACTTATGGAATATTAAGTCTGGCCTAAAATGTTACCAATTTACACAGGTTTTAAGCTGTCAAAACCTAGGATTTTTGACAACTGTTCCATATGTGTAGGTAATAAATTTTCACTGTCTATTGTTCTGCCATAGTTGAGAATGCTTATTGAAGAGTGTCAAGCAAATATTAAATCTCATTCTTAAACAAGTTAAAGAAGTCAGTATTAACCACTCAACACACAACCACCGAGAATCTTTATGAAAAATAGAGACTGAGGAATGATCTTAGCTTGGAGCAGAATCAGGGCACAAGACAACAAATGAAATGCAGAATATTGGATTGGAAATTGGACCAATAAAAAGACATTAATGCATAAACTGGCAAAATTTCATGAGTATTTAGATTAGTTCAGGACATTGCATGAAAGCTAATTATCCAAGATTTTTTGATAACTGTACTAGGCTTTGTAAGCTGTTAACATTAGGGGAAGTTAGGTGAGAGCTATGTGGGAACTAGGTGTATTGTGTTTTGCAACTTTTCTCTAAGTCTAAAAGTATATTAAACTAAAAAGTTTTAATCTTTACAATTCAAACTTCTCTCTTCCCAAGTCCTCCACCATATAAATACAACTTTTTTTTGCCTAATATTGGGGAAATGTCACCCAATTCAAAATGGAGAGAGAGAGCTGCTTACTTTACCTTACTCATGAAGGTATTTAAATACATTACAAAGCCACAAGGACATGGCCATCAGATTTAGCAGAGCAGAATTAACCAATTCTGAAAATGAGGGAGTTATTTTGCCAGGTATCTGGAATTTTTATTTACCCTTTATCTACCGCTGACCCGTGGTCTCCAAATCAATTTGAATAGCACACCGTTAAAATCGAATGTATAAACCAGATCAAAGCACAGAGGTTCTTATCAAAGATGGGATGGGATGGGGGCCTTAGACTCTTCTATGTAACTTTCCCACATGCCACTTCCCACCCACACCCCAGACCCCTGAGGTGTGCTCCAGAACATGCTGGAAGAGTTTGAAAACTACTGCCACAGAATAGGAGAGATTGAACTAACACCATACTGATGATGAGTGCAGTCGAACCCCAATAACGATGTTAAATCTACTACTTAATGGATTCCCTAGGAGCACTGTTTCCAGTTAAGGGACCAAATTTTTCTCTCTTGTCCCTCCAAAGCAACAAGTTCTAGAAGGACCCTTCTGGGTGACAAATGCAGCAGTCAATCCTACATCCCCTCCTTGGCCATCTCTGTGTCTTCCAGGTATTAGATAGCAATGATGCATATGTAAGTCTGTGTGTGTGTGTGTGTGTGTGTGTGCTTTCAGTCATATAAACTAAATATAAGAAGCACATTGTGTGAGGTTTTTTTTTTTTTTTTTTATGAAAAAGGAGGGAGAGTCACGCAGCCTGGGATAAATACTAGAGAAAGAAAGGCTCTGTAGAAATCAGTCTCCCGCTTTTATAGACTCCCAAATTATACTCCTCAAGAGGCAGCCCCCAGCAGTACTGTCAGTCATGATGAAGCGATCAGTCTGAGATTTATTATGAGTTTTCTTTTCATGTATTCAATGGAAAACATCCCACAGGTGTGTTTATATTACCAGAGATAGATGAAGATTAATTGTGTGCCCAGATGCTGAAACGCATTGACATATTTTCTAAGATTTAAGTCTTGTTAAGTCTTAAAAAAAAAAAAAGGCTGTCCAGAATTCTCACATAGTGAAGAAATACAATATCCTCAAGGACTAAAAGAAAAAGCAAACCATCATTTATTCAGGAAATAGAAATTCAACTTTCACCTTGAGGCCTAAGATTTTATTTTTATTTTATTTCGAAGGTCCAAAGGGAAGTCCTTTGAGGTCGGGAAGATACCCCAATGACCTCATCACCCTAACCTCCCCACCCAACATAATATACCTACTCCTGAAGTTTTCCTTCACTCACAGCCTAAGATCCAAGGAAAAGGGTCAGTTAACATTTAAATACAAGTGACTTCAACCAGAACGAAAGTTAAGTTAAAGTCCTTGGATCTTTCATCTTCCTGCATGTGCTTACTTTGTCCAGAATACCAGAGCTCCATCTTATACATCTTCCCTTTACAGATGTCTAAGGATTACACGTGTCGATGACAACATTATTTTACATTGTGCGAGACTTACGTCCTCTGGTAGTAAAAAATAAAAAAGATTTGCAGAGAAGTGAGTCCCTTTCTGTTTTCATTGTTTGGGGCAGGAGTTTAGGTGATGGTGTCAGCAGATGCCTGTGTGTTGTGGGAAGGGCTCTGTGGAGCTCCAGCAGTCAGCCCACTCATGGTCAACAGAAAGAAGACATTTTTGAGGTTTTCTTTAGTGAAATAGTGAAATTAGCTATTCGGCCGAGGAGGCCCCCCAACGAGATGCCTATTGCCAGGGGCTGCAAAAAACACACCTTGGAAGAGCAGTGCTGTAGATATGTTTCTGTCAAAAAGAAAGGAGATAAGCATCCTTAGAATTCACTGCGCAGTGACACAGGCTGCTCCCACCCGGTGGTCCTGTGACACACGTAGCACACAGCTGTCCTAAGGGCAGACTGGACTTGGGCAGGCAGAGGCTCCAAGTCTTGTCAAATGGAATCCACATGACATGCTCTAGTATTTGCCAGCTAACCTTCACAAAATGGAAAAGTGGCTTGAAAGTTTCAAGAAAGAGAACTTCAGCTTTGAGATGATACAACTGGACAGGCAGACGAAACATGAAGAAATAGCAGAGGTGAACTTTCTCCTACCTCTTTTGTGAGTTTGTCTCAGCCACATTAAAAGGCAAAGATTTAATTTCCACAATAATAGGAAGATAATAAAGAAGAGAGATCCTTTTTTTCTCCCTTAACCTTATCCTGTCTGCTCCGGAGGCTCCCATGACTGAGTACAGGACGACTGGAGCAACAGCAGTTATTTTGTAACCATGAGGTGTCAGCATGAGGAGAAGAATAAGCATTCTAAGAATGGCAGAAAAGGAAGAAAGAAAGAGCCTGGGTCCTTGACAGCATCACAGAGCTCCTATTCCATCCTGTAAGAACTTCTTATTACATAGTTTGTTTAATACCTTCCTGGCTTTAACCACTAAGTCAAGTTTTCTGTCATTTGCAGCCAAATGCATACTAACTATAGAGTTTTATATCAACAGAATGATAGAAAGCATTGCTTACTGAAAGAAACAGATGACTGTGTTTCCTTCATCTGCAATTTGTGGTTTAAAATTATGTAAATGCATTGTCCCTAAAAAAAAAAAAAAACCCACAGCTGCAAAGTTTAGAAACTTAGAAACAGAATCCTCTGATGTGCTTAAAAGTTTTTTTCCCCCCAAAACAGCTAAGAATAAAAATAAAAGACACATCTTCCTATTAGCTTGCTGGTGCAATTGATTGATAAAGGAAGATGGACCTTTAATAGCAAGAGTTCAACAAAACCTTTACATAAAAGGTCAAAAATCAAATACAGTAGGTGTGAAAAACAAATATAATTTAATTAAATAAAGCTCTTGGTGTGTTTCTCCCACTGGGAATTATGTATCGTTGTGAAGGGTTTTTTATTTCCCAGTTATGACACCTATTGACAGCAAGTAGTAAAATAAACTGAACTTATGAATAGACATTTAAATTACTGTATTATAAAACTGAAACCAAAGTTTTCAGAAATAATAAAGCATTATTGCCCTCACTATATTATTATTAATTTTCTACTATTAGCACATAGTAGAAATATTACTTAAAATATTGTTTTAAAATTTATCTAATATTTGAAATTCCTGTTTAGTGAATTTTTTATAACACGTGATTCATAATTGATTTATATATTGAATAGATCCTTAACATTTTATAGTGGTAAAGATCACATGACAAATTTTGAAAATTATTGTTTCCTTTATCAATAGATTTATCATTTTGGCACTTGGCTGCCTGCTCCCACCCCGTACCCCTCCCTTGGCCTGGCAGAGAGGTGGATACACAAGAAGGCTTGCATTTTTCTCACGTGTTCTCACGTTGGAGTTTTGGGGGGTTTGCTAATTGCTTTATTTTCTTGTTAGCATCCCAGGATCATCACTTTAGAGACAAGAAAGAAACTTTAAGAATGCATTTTCCATACATACACTACTATATATAAAATAGATAACCAACAAGGACTTACTGTATAGCACAGGGAATCTACTCAATATTCTGTAATAAGCTATATGGGTAAAGAATCTGAAAAAGAATGAACATATGTATATGTATAACTGAATCACTTTGTTATAAACCTGAAACTAACACAACATTGTAAATCAACTATACTCCAATAAAATTTTTTTAAAAAGAATGCATTTTCCTTCTTCTCATCTATTGCCTTTAAAAGGAATAACAATATAAGAAACAACAGTAGAAGAATATAGCAAGCATATTTACCAAACCCTTGGATGAGGCCAGGACAAATGTTATCTCACCTCACGTTTAGCCAGATTCTCACGTATAAAAACAGAGGACCAGGTTTTGTAGGAGAGAAAGATGAAACAAAAACTTCCAGTTTTCAAAAACTGATGATTCCCAACTAGTAAATGGAAAGGCATATAGTTGATGCAAGGAATCCATTGAGTTCTGAAAAAAGCCACAAGAAGCTACGTGACTGAGAAATTACTCAGATGAACATTCTTTTTGAAAAGATGAAAAATTAAAAATGGAGTCTTGGGTTTTCCTGGCATGAGGAAAGGTATTAACAGAGAAAACCGAAGCCAAGATGGCTTTTCAAGTCACAGAAGGCAGCCTTGAGCAAACACACCAGCTCTGAGAAAGTCTCTGCCCAAAGAGATTAACTCATACCCAAAATGTGCTTCCAGTGAGGGGATAGGGCTGGCGGGGTGCGTATGAATGAATAATAATACCTCACCTCTCTTCTGCTTAAACATACTTCTTGATGGGAGCAGATTGTCAAAAAAAGTCCCCATGAAAATGACTAGAAGTGCTCCTGGCAAACTAGTCCAATTTTCCGTTAACTCAATTATTAAAGAGGAAGTAGGTCACTCTCTTCCTCAAATTGATCTTTCTACCAGGAACTCGGTTTAGTTTTCTAATTGTTTTTAAATTACTATAATTTTTTAAATGAGCCATGGTTTCCTTATAAAAAGCTCTAAGACAGGTGAAAGCAAAAAGTCAAGTTCAAATATTTACTGTTTTGTCATTGAGCAGTTAAAAACCTACTTCAATTAATTCTTATCTACTCTATTTTAATCTACTATTATTGAGCAGCTGAGTTCTGTAGTCTGCAGGAAACATTAGAAATCAAACTCCAAGTTCAAGTAAAATTTGAATGTCTGGGTTCTTGGGCAAGCCACTTAATCTCTGGGTCTGTAAAAAGAAAGGGGAATGCCGACCTACCTCCCAGGGCTAGTGGGAAGATTAACTAATTAATAATCGTTGAGTACTTTGAAAGTATAAGGTGCTATGCAAATGCTAAGTAGTATTATTATTAATGTTTCACTTAAAATCAGAGCTTGCAGGGATAATCATTTTTGATGTAAGAACATAGTGAATATTCCAGAATGAATTCTTTAATATCATTTAAATCATAAAGGGAAATATGCAACTGAATATTTTGATGCTATCATGACATAAATATAATAATAACTTGCCATTTTATTTAAGGGAGGACTAGCTAACATATAAACTTCTAGAAAAGAAGAGAAAGAATATGTTTTAAGGGCTTTTTCAAGTCCAGAAAGCCTTGGGCACAACTCAGTTCTAAACTATATAATTTTATTTGGATGGGTCAAATTCTAGGCAAAAACAAACAAACAAACTTCTAAAGACTTCCTTAAATGAAAGATCTGACCCTAAAACTAGGAGAAAACAGGGAAAATGTACCTTGACATTGGTCTTGGCAATGATTTGTTGGATGTGACACCAAAAACACAAGCAACACAGCAGAAATCAACATGTTGGATTACATTAAACTTCTGCACAGCAAAGAAAATAATCAACAAAATGAAAAGGTAAACGATGGAATGGGAGAAAATATTTGCAAGTCATATATCTGATAAGGGGTTAACGTCCAAAATAAATAAGGAACTCATACAACTCAACAACAAAAAATCATCACCATAAAATTAAAAATGGGCAAAGCACCTGAATAGACACCTTTCCAAAGACATACAAATAGCCAAGTACACGAAAAGGTGCTTGATATCACTAATCATCAGGCAAATGCAAATCAATACCACAGTGAGCTATCACTGGCTATTATCAGAAAGACAAGAAACAGCAAAAGTTGGTCAGTCTGTGGAGAAAACAGAATCCTTGTGCACTGCTGTGGGAAAGGTACATTAGTGCAGACACTGTGGCAGACAGTATGGAGTTTCCTCAGAAAACTAAAAATAGAGCTACCATGTGATCCAGCAATTCCACTTCTGGGTATATATAATCGAAGGAAAAGAAATCGCTATGTCAAAGAGATACCTGCACCCCTATGGTCACTGCCGCATTATTTATGATAGCCAAGACATGGGAGCAACTAAGTGTCCATTGATGGATGAATGGTAAGGAAAATGTAAAATATCTATCTATCTATATAATGCAACCATGAGAAAGAAGGAAATCCTGCCATTTGCAACAATGTAGATGTACCTTGAGGGCATTATGCTAAGTGCAAAAAGTCAGAGAAAGACAGATACTTTATGATCTCACTTATATGTTGAATCTAAAAGAGCTGAACTCATAGAAATGGAGCGTAAAATGGGGATTGCCAGGGGTTCAGAGAAATGGGGAGATTTGGTCAAAGGGTACAAACTTTCGTTATAAAATGAATAAGTTCCAGGAATCTAATGTACAGCCCGGTGACTGTAGCTAACAATACTATATTGTACACATAAAAGGAGCCATGAGAGTAGGTCCTAAATGTTCTCAACATAAAAACAACAACCGAATGGCAATTATGTGAAGTAAAGAATATGTCAGCTAACTTTATTGTGGTAAACACTTCATAATATATATGTGTAGCAAATCATCACGTACACCTTAAACTTACCAATGTCATATTTCAATTATGTCTCGATAAAACTGGAAAGAAAGTAATGAAACTAAAAAGAAACTTCCTATATGGTAACCATGGTAACCATCGCTTTTATTGCCTGAGCATTCTAATAATATTCTATGAATATTATCTTTATATTATATTCTATGAATATATTATGCTTGAATAATATTCTATTATTTTATATATCATTCACTTATAAATTGTACTGTACTTCAAAAACATTTTTCAGAGCTTACACTCTTAACACTTGTAAAATTAATATTCAAAATTTAAAAGATACAAACATAGGAAAAGACAAATTTAACAACAAAAGGTCTGTTTATTAATGCAGCAAACGTCATAGCGTTTGTATATCAATTTGTATTTTACAAAGCACATTTCAATAAAAGCTCATTTAATCACAGATTGTATTCATCTGTGAGCCTCTTAGCAACCAGAGTGAAAAAAATGATATAGTCTTAACTAAAAAAAGGAAGCTTATGAATTTTCTTGGCCTATTTCCTGAAAGAATGTGTTACTTGGACCTTACGTTAGTGACTTGGGAAACAGCTAGTGTTCATCTTTAGTAATATTTTGTATAATAACAGAAATTGTCTTCCTATGGAGTTTTGCCGGTTCATTTCTCTACGTTTGCAGAGCTTCCATCTCGAAACCCTAATTCAGTGCTGACAAGTCTTCAGGAGCATAAGCTAATATGGTCCAGATAAATAAAGGGCACACCTCAAACTTTTTCAGTGTGTTGAATGCTAATGCTAAAAGTTAATGAAACAGAATATGCTGAGTGTGTGTGCGCGTGCGTGTGCGTGTGCGCGTGCGCGCTCTAATCAATTCAATAGGGAGCTTTCTAATTAGAAACATTACAATTCAGGCCCTGAACGTGAAAGTAAATGGCAGCTATTACAAACATTTAAAAACCATAGGAAAACAGGAGTGCAGTTTTTATTCATCTTTATGTGCGATGTGAAGTACAGGAGAGAGGAAATTAATGTTTGTGAGATGTAACAGTGGACCAGGTGCTTGACAGATATTTTCTCATTGATCTTCCCAACAATAGTCTGATGAAAAGATTTTACCATTTTACGAAAGAGGAAACCAAGGTTTGGGAAGGTTAAACATCCCGGTATCTGAATGTGGACCCTTCACTGCACCGCCAGCCCCATTGCGTGCTTCCACCCACACACAAAAGCTATTTTTTATTTTGTTTAAAATCAAACCACAGTCATTAGACCCAAAGATCAATATTGTCTCAAGTGTGGATCTCAGTCTATGACTTTAATTTTTTCAAACAGAAGTCTTAGTTCCACTTCTGATGTATCCTTACATTATTGGTACCTGTTCCTTTTTTCTAACAGGAAAAAAAAAAAGAATCCTGATATTCTCTTATGGTTTCACAGACAGGCAAATAGTCTTAACTTCAATTACATTTACTACATCGGAAAACAGAATATGCTTGATTTTGTCCTTTAGACATAACCTAATGACAGACCAATATTGAAAGTAAGCAATTGCCTGAAGTCCATTTCAATTCACAGCATCCAATATGTCTAGTATAAAATAATAAAGTGTTCCTAGAAATGTTAGAAGAAACACCATTATTTAATTACCATAAGGCCTTCCGGAACAGAAATAAAACATGATTTACGTGGATGAGCAAGGGGTGCAGGGAAGACTGAAA
Source organism: Balaenoptera borealis (assembly GCF_965194805.1). Lineage (NCBI taxonomy): Eukaryota > Metazoa > Chordata > Mammalia > Artiodactyla > Balaenopteridae > Balaenoptera > Balaenoptera borealis. The sequence goes on along the minus strand of NC_138875.1, from coordinate 2,850,150 downwards.
AGATATTATACAGATGAAGCATGAAATGCTAGTAGAAAAGAAAGCAAATTGTGGACCAGTCAGCAAAATGATAGATGAAATGTTAAAATAAAATAAAATAATAAAGAGGGAGAAATAGATTCTACAATGATATTTTGTATTATTGAGGATGAAACAAACAGTTGAAGCGTAAAGGGGAAACAACACTTCTGAGATTCAGTAATGTTTTCTCAAAGCCGACAGGAAAAGAAGTCATGGAATAAACTTTTAAATTTTTATTTCTCATAAGATGGTTTATTCCTTGTAGAGAACCGGATTAGGTAAGCAACTGGTTTGGTCGTAAAAGCCATTGGGTCTACAAATGGAGGACCTAGATGGCTAGAAACAAAATAACAGGTATATAAAGAAGATCTATTCAATGAGAGATTGATTAAGAAAAAAAAATTAATTAGGAAATATGCATAACAGCCTTAGTAATCAAGTAATCAAAATTTTCCAGGAAAACTTACTATAAAACATCAGATATTTTACTATATAGTTTTGAGATTTACTCTTCAGAAATATAGATAGGAGATGCCAGATCAGTCGCAAAAGTTTGGATATGTATCAATAGATGAAGCAAGTCAGCATGCAAATTCACTTTATAAAGTGCTTCAAAACACCATGAAATAGTTTATGATCACTTCCTCTCTCTGTGAAGATGTGAGTTTCTTTCTTTGTGATAGCCTGAGTCTCAACACCCCCATCGTTTCAAGGGATTCCTAAATGCATTACAAAGTGTAGGTTTTGGACACGCTCGGATCTTAGTTATTTCCCTTGGTCAAAAAATAAGAAGGCTTATTTCATTTGAATTAATATAAATAAATTTAAAATAATATGTAATATATATTTAATTATATACAATTATATTTTAAATATATATAAAGGATCTTGTAAATATTGATTTATAATTTTTAAAAACTATAAATCGAGTAAAATGGCAACATCTTGATCAGAGGATGCTACGTTGTCTTGAGAACTTAGGACTGGGTTTATTTCTTGCTCTTATTATGTGTCCTTTGGGGGCCAACTGGGGGCTTTGCTCTGCATTATCTCACTCTGGGACCTGGATGACCACAGCACCTGTTGGGACACTGCGTGGACACTGGCAGAGGAAAGAGACCACACCCTGGAACCTGAGTCGTCTGCCCGTAAATGACACAGTCCAACCACAGGCGGCAGAGATGGTGATCTGACCAGGAGCCTGGAAGGCAAGGACCACGGCCCACCTGGGATGCTCCGGCAGCTGTTGGTCCCATCGTGTAGAGACTAGTGGGGCAATGCAGTCCCAGCAGGCAGTGGATCTACTCAGCAGCTTATTAATAACCGAGATGAAGTCAGCAATGCCTTCACCCTCTGGCCGATCCCATCAGTGTGAAGCCAGCACTGTCCTGCAAAGGTCAAAGAACCTACTGCAACAGGAACTCAGGGGCTACCAATGCGAATGGAGAAAAACACTGAAGCTTAGAGTTTTTCAAATTTTCCCACATGGTGAGACATTCCCAGAGACATTTTAGCGGGTGCGAACATCCCTGCAAAGTAGGGAGTATCAGAAAAATAAATAAGGAGTGTGGTATTAGTTCCACTGAGACACAACTAAAATGGAAACATCTCACTCCCAGTTAATAGGATAGAGAATGTTCTGTGATGGCCAAGAGGGGAAAATAAGGACTTTACATAAATGCACACTACCTCTTACACGCCAGTCTATTCTCTAAATATCTAAACCCAAGCTGCCGCTGTGTGTGGAAACGTTCGTTCTACCTTTGGGTATAACTAAGCGCACATCCCTTAGCGGTGCAGCCAAGCCCTCCAGATGTTGCATCCCTCTGGCTCACCCACACCTCGGGCACTGGGTCTCTGTATCCACTTGTGGCCTCGTTACAACCCAGGATGGCAGCTCTCTCACCCAGGGGCATTGATTTGTGTGCCTTTATTTGGGTTCTGTTTTCCAATTAAGCTGTGAGCTTTTTTTTGTAGTCTTAAATTTTAGCTAAGTGTCTCACTTCTTGAAAGTTATTGACCGAAATGAAATTGACAAAAAATTAGCCAGGTCAACAACAACAAAAAAGATAGCCCAGAAACAAAACCTGATATGTATGAGAAATTTATATTTGACCAAAATGGCAACGCAAAACAATGAGAAAAAAGGATTATGTGTTAAATGATTAGCCAGTTGAGGGAAAAGTACAGAAGTAGCTTGCCCTCCCAACATACAACAGAATAAATTCCGAGCAGATGAAATTATTAAGGAAAACAACGTTAATAATAATAATAACAGAAGAAAATACATACAAAAATATCTACATGATCTCTGGTTAGAAAATAAATTGCCACACATAAAATTAATAAAAGAAATCACAAAGAAAAGCATTACTAAATTTGATTATATAAAAATATAAAACTTCTGTATATCCATAAATGTCATAAATAAAATTTAATTTTGTTTTCTCTGACAAATAAGAGGTGAGGAAAACATTTTCAACAAACTGATAGGCAGTGATACATAAAGAATTCAAAGAACAGATTTAAGAAAGAGATTCCAAAGGATAAATGTTCAGTAACAGAGAATCTTGCTGTGTAAAAGATGACATATAAATATTTAATAACTATATCAAAAATGCTGAATCTTACTAAAAATCAAAATTTGCAAATTGAAAAGCAAAATAAGTAATTCAGTCTTTCCTATCCATGACGTTAGTCATTTGAAAATAGAAGTGAAGTTATATAATTTATATCCTTTGAGCCCAACAATTCCATTCTAGAAATGTTCCTCAGGAAATAAAAAGAGACGCTGTTAAACACCTGTTTTCAAAGATACTTGTTACAATGTCCTTTTTTACAATTGTGGAAAATTGGAAGCATCCTCCGTGCTCAAGCAGAAGAATGACTAATTACAGGTTCAACAACACCATAGCGGCCATTAGATGGTGTGGGTACATACTATCTAATGATGTGGGGAAATGCTCACATGTAATGTTTAGTGAATACAAGCAGCATGAAAATTCATATGTAAAGTAAGTCTCCAGAGAAGAGGGAAGGAAGGTGATTCAGCAAAATTGTTCACGGTATTTATCCTTGGGTCCAGTGACAGCAACAATTTCTATTTTTTGCTTTATAGTCGGTGGTATTTTCCAAATTTTCTGTGATGAAGATGTGTTCATTTTAGAATTAGAATAGAATGATGAATAACTTACAATTATAATACTTAAAGGCTAGTATGGGTGCAGTGAGCCGTGAACGCTTGGACTCTGCGGGTGGGAGGAGGAATTGGTAAAACCACTCCAAACAACAAAATATTGCAACAGTCTTAAAAGGCATTCATGCCCATGGGATCTCTGATTCTATCTTTAGAAAGATAGCCAAAGCATATAACAAGTGTTATTTATTCGAAAATAAATTTCTATACCTAAAATTAAAGAAAATATGACTAAACCTGATTACACAAAAATATGACTCTTCTTTATATCCATAAATTCATAAATAAAATTTCATGTCTGCCTACGTGGGCAAATAACGGGTGGGAAAATTATTTGATAAATACCTTATTTTTTTAGAAATACAGATCCATGTATTTATATTTCACAAGCAAATATTTATATATTAATATGAATGTATGTAATATACAAATGATACGTATGTCTTGTGGTTGTATTTTATCATGACAAAAATTCAAAAATAACCTATATGTCCATGAATAGACATGGGTTACATAAGCTTTGACCATCGATGCAATAGAACATGCTTATGATATATTAACTTGGATATAAAGTTTCCTAGAGAAGACAACATCAGTTAAGTAAAAAAGTTTGAAATGGAGAAAAGACTCAAGGAAATACTGAGGAATATGTTAGGTGCATATTATGGAAACTTTTCGTTTATATCTGTATTGGGGGTATTTACGGTTTTTCCTCAAAGTATACTTTTATAAAGAAGAAAATCTATTTAACTTTTTCAAAGTCAAAAGAAATACTGGTTGGAGTTGAAAGAGAACTATTAAAGAATTTTAACATTGAATCTTAAAATTCCAATACATCCCAAGTAGCAACACAGTCTTTTTGACCATTAATTTTTTCAGGAGGAATATTTTAACATTTTTTTCTTGTCTCATTCTTTAATTGGTATGACACTGATACACCAATTCAGACATCTAGCTCAAAGAAAACCAGTGAAGATTTTTTTCATTACACATTTTGTGATGAGAGGGGAAATTTGCCTTGACAAGCTTGCAAAATTTCCTCGGAATAAGGAAATTGTTTTAGGTGACTCATCTACACCAATGTGCCCGTTTGTTGTGGGTAATCCCTCTAAAAAGCTTTTTGAATGAAAGAACTGTTTATGACATCAAGTCACTAAGTTATACTCCTGCCTACAAACTGGTAGAAAGGAAATAAAAGTAACCCGCTTCAATCTAGCCGAAGAGAGATTTGGAGAGATGAGCGATGATGGCCAATCAAATCCATCAAGGAGACACACTGTGATTGAAATGAATGGTACCCACAGGCTCACAAAATCCAGCCACAGCCAAAATTATTCATATGTTCTTTAAGATCTCAGCAAGGTAAGGAAGAAAGAGCATCCGTAATCATTGTCTTATTCAACTAAAATATCGACAAATGACATTTTCTTCAGGTCATGGTTCTGGACATGGTTCTGGACAATTAGGGACAAAATTACTGTAGAATCACAGATGTTAATGAGAATACTGAATCACTTGAAAATGCACCACCTAAATCTATAAGGATGGATAATTGTGTTTGTATTGAATTATGAGGAATATTAAAACAAAAAACAAAAAAAACTACTGTGGAGTCTGACGACCTGATTTGTAGTTCTAAGCTCTGTGATTGACCAAAAGACTTTGGTCAAGTCATCAAATTTCTTTTTTTTCCTCATCTGTAAAATGGGTATAAAAAATAACCATCACAAAATGCGGGTTTTTGAAGCTCAAACACAGAAAGAAAAATAAATAAGCCCTGTGTAAACGGAAGAAACCCCTGTAAACAATAAAGTGTTTTACAAAGGAAGCGACATTATACTAATTCATTGAACATGGAGCTTTGTAACCTGACAAGCATTGTGCACTGGGGATACAAAATGAAGGTTTCAAAATCTCAGCCATGCCTTGAATTCATCTCGAAATTACAGTCAGAAGACTGATTGCATCACCTGGAGCAGTCCAACATAAACAAGCCTTCCCTGCATCATCTCATCGTCCATAAAGACACCTGCCATCTGCAGGACCAGCCCCTGACCTCCTGCTCTCCCAAGGTCCAGTCAATACCAGAAGGAGATATGTAATGCCCACATCCTAATGATTCTGCAGCCAGCTCAGTCTTGACCCAGAGAATCTAATCTGAAATTAGTAAGCATCTAAGTGCTTTTTAATTTAAAGCCATTAGAAAGAAGGGTGCCACTAAACACCATTTGTGAAGAAAGTATCACGATGAGAATGACTGAAGAAATGTAGGTTGGGCATCTGTGAATTGCAAATGTACTTCTGTGCGTAACTAGCCCTAAACTGCCTGAAAATCAATGAGTTGGAAAGGAAAGTTATTATATCTGCCCACAGTAGCATGTGGCCATAATTGTAATTGTTTCATTTTAGAATATGAATCCTTTGGGTTTTCTCTTTAGTAACTTATCCTGTAACTTCATCACAACCCTTAGAGTTGCACTGAAACTCAGAAGACGAAGCCATCCACTGGGTCTTGAAACCAGGAGGAGGAGCTATGTGTCGATCAGCAAGTGAAGAAAACCAGAAATGATGCTGTTCTTCTTCCCACACTCCTCCCTCTCTCCCTCCCTCCCTCCCCTTCCTTCCTTCCTTTTTCCTCTTTCCTTCCTTTATTTCTTCCTTTCTTCTCACATTCAATAAATACTTACTCACTACTTCCATGCCATGCTTATGGGAATATAAAAATGAAACGGAACTACCATATTTCTAAGTGTAACACAAAACCGTAAGAAAGGAGAAGCACCGAATTTATCATGTGTTTTTCAGAAGATTTCAGCAATTCTTTCTACGATATATATCAAGGAAAATATACAAGAGTGCAGGGAATAGTGGGATTTGGGGCTTTTCCTAAACTGGCAAAGAGAGTGACTTAATTCAGGGTCAGTATATATTTAAATTCTACAATTTGAAAAGCATCTGTTCCCTGGATAATAGCAAACAAATTGAAAAAATGATGGCCGGGTTCAGGGGTTGGTGTACGGGAGACGGGGGTAAATATGCTTAAAAGAGTACAAGGTCGCATACTATCTGTAAATTTCAGTGTGGTAACTATTTTAAATAGACATATATGCGATAGGACTGGGTTTGAATTTGATTTCTTTTTCTCACAAATGAAAAGCTTTCTACCAGTAGGTCCCAAACACTGTGCTAGACCCACTAGGAGCTACAAGATGAGCAAGAAAGGGTCCCCAACTTCAAGAGTCATAGAGCCTGGAGAGGGAGAGAGAGAAAGAGAATTTACCTTCTCACGCCAAAAACCTGATGAACACGGGACGCAGTGCAAGCAAAGAGGGACCCAGAGCACAGAAATACAAGGCTGGAAGAAGATGAAAACTGCCTCCTGGCTTCTGGGATGAACCTGGGAAGATAAATTGGGATTTTAAAAGGGTTGGGAAGGGAAGCAAGAGAACCAAGGGTTTCAAGGAAGAGCAGAAGCAAAGATAAGCGATGAGAGATCTGCCCACATGTGTGGTGCTGGGATGGAGACGGCAGAGGCCAGTTCAGAATTGGAGACTCACTGGGTGGTGGCGGGGGACTAGGTGGGTGAAGAATTACTCACAGAAGGAATCACGGCCAATGCTGCCAGCCGCAGTGGTCCTCTGCCTATTGCTGGCTAAGTGTGTTTGTCCTCCGGTCCATACAACTGCGAATGTCAGTGCCCTTACGGACCCTTCTTCCCTGGGATCCCTGCGGTGGGCAGTCCTTGGCTTTGTGTGCAGCGTCTGAGGTCATCCTGGAAGGTCACGTGTACGGGGTTGATATGGCAAAGTCACATTGTGAAGGGCATCCTGGTACCCTGGGGCCCATCACTAGGGGGATGTATCAGGGGTACCGCTCATTAAAACGCGTGCACTCCTTAACTCGTGTTTTCCTCGTCTCCTAACACTCCTGGGATGACATGATTCTGGGAGACTTCTAGATGTACAGCTGTGAGGCAGCCAGTCACTGACAGCAAAAGCATTGCCAAAGCCTTGCTTATTTTGAACTTGGCGAGGCTCCTCTTCTGCCGATGGCAAAGCTGTGCCCCCCGACCAGCCTGTCTCCTTCGGGCACCCCTCAGTCCCTACCTTCTGGAAACGTGCATGCTGCACGTTCATTTTAATAGCGAACAATGAAGAAATTACAATCGTTTCCATGCACGGGTATTCTAATGAGGATCGCGTGATCACAGAGGCAGTTGCATGAAAAGCTGAAACTTTTCAGTTACAGGAAAAGCTCCTACATGTGGGTAATTATGTCCCGATTCGAGGCTTTCCAGAAGAATGAAACAATATATACATAGTTTTATTTTGTTTCGTTTTGTTTTCTCCCAGACTAATGGAGAAAAAGGGGGGAAATAATATCCTGGCTAGGTATGAAAAACTAACTGATTGTGACGGTAATAGATGATTACGTCATGCATCACCATAGCAACTCAACTTATAAAACAACAGTTATGTTAGCAGAGTTATTTGAAATAGCTTTCTTGATAGCTGATATACAACCCCAGTGAAAAGATGAGACAGATAAATAGAAAGATTTGTTCTTTCAATTGAGGTTTGATTCACTATTTGTCTCTGTTCTTGATTTTTCCCTATTATACTCTGAACTTCTTTAGAGGAAAGAAATATCCTTTTGTCTCTTTGATGGAATAAAAGCAATGCTTAAACCTTTCTCTCTACCATTTTCGGCTTTGGAAGAGGGCTACCATTATTTACTTTACTCAAAAGGGAGCAAAGCCCACATTCAACAAGTACAACACATGTAACAATAAGAAAACTATCATGGGGAAGTATTTCCCCAGAACAAAACACAGAATGAAAATAAAGCATCAATGAAACCAGCTACAAAGTTCACTTCCATTTTGAAGGCACAAAATGGAAGGGGTCTGAATGTGTTCCTTGTGTAAGTTAGATTTTATTTTTGGTTTAAATCCACAGTATGAAAGAAACATAATAGGCTAGATTTATCTCGTAGAACTGGAATTTATATTCAAATCTACTTTGCACCTACCTTGCTACAAACTCCTTTTAATGTTTAAAAAGCTGTTTGATGTCTACAGAATTAAAGTGTTCCTAATAATTTAGGTACCTAACAGACTTACTTTACAACCAATGTTTTCTTTCTTTCTCTTTTTTCTTTTCTTCTTGCTTTTTTTCTCTCTTTTTTCAAGAAATGTGGAAAACATTAGCTAAAATTGTGTTGGTCTGTACAATTTTATTCTGTTAAAGACAGGTTTTATGATACATTTAGCCCTTTAAATGACACTAATAGTCTCTGGAGACACATGGGTTTTCCTCTCGTGTAACAATTAAGTCCATTTCAATACTATTTGGAAAAGCTGAAACAATTCAGTGACTATATGTCTCCTCCTAGGTCTGTACTGTAAGCCCAGAGGAAAGCACCAAAAGTTACCTAAATAATAAAGTCTTAGCCAACTTCAGACGTGGGCCAAAGTATTCGCTTTTTTCATATTTCACTCCTTATTTCACTTCTCTCATTTCTTACAGAAGGGGGATAATGAGACCTTCTGAGGTGTGTGGTGGTCGGAGGAGAGACTCAGTAATGAGCGCTATGAATCACACTGGGTGTTTTTCTGCCCTCCCTGGAGTTTGAAATGTGTTTCCCACCAGAAGTAAGGGTAGTTTATTGGACTTACTTATTTTATTTTTTTAATCAAGTAAGTTAGGATAAATATGTGTGCAAATTAAACACATGCGTTCTGCTTTTCAGAGGAAAGCACACTTGTATAAGTAGAAATCTGTTCAGAATATATATGTGTATGTTGCCCAATTATGAAGCTCAATTATAATCAAATTATTGCTGCCTGAGAAATAAGGAAGTCAGAGGAAGTAATTTAGTGAATTCCATATCTACACATTTGGCCCAACTCATACTTCTAAGTTTAATCACGTAAAGGCCAGGAATGCATCCACTTCAGCAAAAAGTCCCCAGGTAATATTATTCACTTCTCTCAGACATCTGATCTGATTAAATTACCTTATTAGAAAAATTGCTGGCAAAAGTGTTTGGTTTTGTTTTGTTTTGTTTTGTTTTAACATGGGCACATGTTCTTTTGTCATTCTTTGGGAAAAGAAATGGAGATTCTTAATAAAGCGGGAAAAATGGTTTCAAGATTTTGAAGACTTGAAGGAATTATTTGATGAGTTTCCATCTTCCTGGTATCTAGTCTCTGAAACCAGAAGCTTCAAGAAGCAGCAAAAGAAAACAACCACCAAAACAAACAAATCAGCCAAACACAGGACCCTCCATAGAAACCTGGTTTTAACTGCTAATCAAATTGAGATCATGGTAAACATATTTTCTCAGGTGCTGCTTTTTTTTCACAATTTCCTCTTAAATTTATTAATATAATAATAGGAAATAGAGAATCTTGTCACTGGTCCTTGTGAGATATCTAGGATGAGTCAGAAACATGGATTTTCTTCATTGTTTGTCGCCAGACAGTAAGAATGCCAACGCAAAGTAAATCTCTCTCCAGCCCATAGCAATCTGTGTTCTTCCAGGATTAGTTCACCTGCTCCTCCTGCAACAATCAAACAAGCAATAGCACAGGGCATTGCAAATTCCTCTCCACGTGGTTAGGCAACACTCCACCATGGTTTTGTCCTGGGCATCTATATGTCCTGTCTCCCCAGGGACATGATAACATCCTTAAGTGGTGGTAAAGCCAAAGGTTGGCACTTGTTGATACCAATGACCCTACCATGGTGTTTAAAAATTTTGTGAGCTAAAGTCAGGCCCTCCCAGGATTTGTGGGTTAAGAGTCACATTAAAGTTACCCTACACCACTGAAACATACTCATGAAAAGCAAGGAAGGAAGGAAGGAAGGAAAGAAGGAAAGGAGGGAGGGAAGGAGGGAGGGAGGCAGGGAGGAAGGAAGAAAGAAAGGACCAAGGAAACCAAGGTAGTAAGCGTCTCACCGTGGAAGCATGAAAAAGGAAATTATTTTTGCAAATCCAAAAGAAAAATAGAGTAAATATGGATTTATTATCATATACATAGATATTTATAGTAGTGAATGAGGAATTTCTTCAGTATTTGGATTAAGCAAGTTGAAGATGTATGTATCTTTATATAGTTAATGTTGAATAAACAGTTATTTTTTCAGCAAGTTTTCTCGTTCAAAACTATATAATAAACCATTTTATTGTTTCAAACAAGAGAGTTGTAAGATAAATGAAAATGTCTGAAAGGAACTTTAAAGCAGTCAGAGAAGGCAATAGATTTTTAAATGCAATGCATTTTTAAGTAATTAATTTTTGTAAAATCCTTTCAAATTGTCCACGGGAACGCAATTTCTATGGTAAATGTAAAGTGGTAGGCTTGAAGCTTATACTAGAACTTCAATATTGAAATACTAAATGTACAATTTCTATTTCTTTCTCTGTGTAATTGGACAAAGAGAAAGTTAGTTTAGTGGCCAGACTAACATATTACAAGAGGAGAAAGGGATCAATACAATTTTCAAACTAAACAAGTTCTCACTGCTTTTTTTATTTCTCTTGTCATTTATGAAACAAAATGCCATCAGTGTTTCTGTCCACATTTTTAATACAGCAAAAAATCTCTAAGCCAGACAACATTGTTAACATAATGATAATGGTTACCTAAATTTCTCCTGGGTATTAGAATATTAAAATATCATTTGATATTGTTAATTTTCCATCATAACCAGGTGTCTCATCCTATTTATCTTAAAATTAACAGGATTGTTATCAAATTCATCCAATATTTGAACATATATAAGTCGGGAACCATGTAAAATGCTTAGAATTAAAAATAAATGCCCAGTTTCTAAGATTTAGGAGTCACAGAATTTGGTTGAGTTCAATTTATGTATGATTTCTAACCAAGAACACATTGACCCGATTTGAAAAACTTTATAATTCCATTAAAAAAAGTTTTTATTGTTTGTAATTTTATTTTCTTATTTATTATTTATCTCAAATGTTAAGTTTAACGACAAAGCAGGATTGAAGCTAATTCAAAATTCAGAGGAATGCTGTCAGACCAAAGTCCTTCAAACAGTAGAGATAAGTGAGTCATGTCAAGAATAACTTTTTTTTTCAATTCTTACCAATTGAAGATAATATTTTCTCATTCTAGTCAGACGAGCATAGACTTTGGAATAAACACAATCTGGGTTCAAAGCCCAACTGTCTTTCTTACGCGCTCAGGTAAATTACTTTCCCTGTCGGAAGAACCATTTTCTCGATGTTAAAAATGCAGTCAAAATACCTCCCTACTAGGTCCTCTGAATGACCCAGGAATGCAGGGCTTATAGAGTCCTGGGACGAATGAGCAGTCATTTCGTGATAACTCAAGTTCATTAACCAGAAGAAACGTAGCCTACCTTTGAAATTACAAAAATGTGATCGTTATCAATAAAAAATATGGGTATGTGTGGAGGTTTTAAATTTAAAATGTTTGCAGGACAAACTTATACTTTATGCTTCTGGTGGAAGGTCAGATCACCCTTAAGCATTTATCTCCAAATTTAAACAATTGTAGGAAATGTATGGATTTCCATTTATGGATTCTATTTATTTCAAATAAATAGGCCAAGTTTGTTTTGCAGTAGATCATGAAAGGACGTGCTTGTTACAGCAATGGCAACAGGAGACCAGTTGGGTAGATTTCAAGACTGTGGAATCTGGCATTTTAGACTCTAGCTCCAGCCCCTCGGGTCCCGGCTGTGTTACTTTGGATAAATTACTTAATCTCTCTGAGCCTCAGCATACTCACTTAAAAACGGGATGTTAATCGGATTATTACTATAATTTCATAAGCTAATGCTTGCAAAGTGCCTAGCACAGTACTTGGCACAGATAAATGGCCCACAAATGTCAGCTGTTACAATATTGATGATGAAGATTGTGATGATGTCGCCAAGCAGACCTCCCAGGGACACAACAAGTAAGTAAACATCTTACTTCTTTTAAATTATGGAAGCACTGCTCTTAAAGGATTTGGTTGGACCACAACTTTCGTATCTCAAGAGCTGAGGTTTCCCAGCTCTATGGGGCGTTAAAATGGATGCAACATTGAGGAAGCCCAAGACTGGAAACACTTATTTCCATGATTATAACCTGGAGTTCCATGAAGGAGAGCCATGGCCTGGTAGATATTTCAGCTTTAATATTCGGAACAGGCCACACTTGAAGGAGAAGAAATCGTGTTTGGTGCTTGGTTCTCAATTCATGAAGACATGAGATTTTAGATATCTTCCCAGGGTCAAAATAAGCCAAATACTCTTATCGTTGAGAAGCTAACAAGATGAACTTCAAATCATCTTTAATTTATGTTTATAAGTTTGATGGGGAAAGCAGCAAGAAAGCATTCTCAGATTACACATCCATGTATTTCACCGCCAGGATCAATTTTGATATTTAGTGGAACTGTTTAAAAACACAACTATACAGAATCAGGAAGCCACAGGTCCCATCACTTTCCCACTTTCCCAGGCACAGAAGTAAAAACGTGTGCATAATTCCATGCTAGTTCTGTACCCTGATGCGAATAGTACATGAGCCACGGGATCAAGGTCCCCAGGATGTAACCCCAATCTCACGCCTGACTTGAATATCACCACCACCACCTTCCACAACTCGACTGTGCTTGATGGTTGGTGAAAATGCTGACTTCCAGCAGACCAGCACACGAAGGCATCATGCAGTGAGACGCTGTCCAGCTGCCCATCATCCCCTAGCAGGCTTGCTGCCCTGGACACGGTGAGGAGGGCACCCGGCCCCCGCTCACTCCCAAACAAGGCGACTCTGCATGGTTCCCAATGACAATCTCGTGTCTCCCAAATTATCAAGCCTCACAGTCTCCCCACGGCCTTCAAGAGAAGCCAAAGGACTCAGGAGTTCGTGGAAAGAACAGTGGACACCAGAGGGGCTTAGCAAAGGAGCCTCAGTAAGAGAAGGAAATGTGCATTAGACCTGCCACGCGGAAGGTTACTGTTACCTTCTTTTAAAGGTGTTAGGGAAAGAAAATAACATTTTCAATCATGCTGCTGAGTTTGAGGAATCTATATTAAATACTTCCTAGGTGTCAACCACTGAGCTAGTGCAGGGGCTGCGTGGTCATGGTGACCGGCAGAGGGTCTGCCCTCAGGGACATGAAGTTCTAGAGAGAAAGGCAGTGAGTTGGGGTGAGGAACAGCCGCCACTGCCCTGCACCCCACGCCCCAACAAAAAAAAAATCCACATCCTGACTCCTGGAACCTGTGAATACTTCCCTAAAAAGCAGAAAGGGACTTTGCAGGTGGGATTAAGTGAAGGATTCTGCAGGGGAGATTATCTTGGTTATCCACATGCCCCTTAGTGCATCCCCGTGTCCTTAAAACTGAGAGTCCGAGGGATGCTGAGCTCCAGAAGGGGAGGCACCCTGGGACCCCAGGGACAGAGATGGAGTGATGCTGCCCCAGCGCCTGGGACCACCAGAAGCTGGAGGACACGAGAACGGCTTCTCCCCCTTGATTTCAGGCATTGCTACCCATTCCAGACTTCCAGCCTCCAGAACTGAGAGAGAATAAATTCCTGTAGTTTTAAGCCATGAGGTTTGATGTCATTTGCTACAGAAGCCATAGGAAAATACTATAGACACTGAAAAAGTAAGAAATAGGTAAATTACGTGATCACAGACGGTTTTCGGAGCCTCAGAGGAAACAAGCAGAGCGTGGTAAGAGGATAATTTGGGAGGCAGCTCACCCCCCAGGAGGACCGCCGGGCCTTGCTGCTCGGGGGTATAGACCCTCGCCCTCACCCACGCCATCTCCAGGGACCACTTTCAGCTCTGAGACTTCCCTTTTCCAGCCATCCCGTCTCGGTCTGGGGCGCCTGAATTGGGAGCCTGAGACGGATGGTGACTCTGCTTTCTCCCTTCACCCCCATCGGCCACTGCGTCCACTCACCTCTCACGCATCTCCTGACTCTGCGCCTCCCCTTCATCTTCTGGGACGTATCCCTACTCAGGACTCACCTGCACTACCTGAGTCTCCTATTTGGTACCTCAGCCTGAAGCTTCCCTGCCATCAGCTCATGCAGCCATCTTCCAAAAACCCTAATGCGGTTTTCCTGCTCTGAGCACCCTTCCTGGCTTCATGCTGCTGGGAGGACCGAGCCCAGCTGTTCGGACAAGGTCTACGGGCCCTTCCTCATCTCCTTCTCAGGCTCTGAGGCTGAGTACTGAACCCCTGTGCGTGCCTCCCCCATGCTGTGCTCCTTTGCCCTTGGGCCTCCGCGTGTTTTATTTCTTCTACTGGAAGCACTTCTTCCGTTCTCCAAGTTAGGCTTCAAGGCTCCATTGATGTGTTACTTCTCAAAAGACATGTCCCTGTTATGTTGGGTTCTAGTGGTCCCTCCCCTCCTCCCCCACGGCTCTCCTCAGATCATATCTTCATTCTTTTGTTTAATGACTGCCTCACACTGTAATCTCCAGGAGGGCAGGAAGTTGCCAATTCATTATGATTTCTTGAGTAGGATTAGAAAAGGATGGAGGGGCTTCCCTGGTGGCACAGTGGTTGAGAGTCTGCCTGCCAATGCAGGGGACACGGGTTCGAGCCCTGGTCTGGGAAGATCCCACATGCTGCGGAGCAACTGGGCCCGTGAGCCACAACTACTGAGCCGGCGCTTCTGGAGCCTGTGCTCTGCAACAAGAGAGGCCGCGACAGTGAGAGGCCCACGCACCGCGATGAAGAGTGGCCCCTGCTTGCCGCAACTAGAGAAAGCCCTCGCACAGAAACGAAGACCCAACACAGCCATAAATAAATAAATTAAATTTTTTTAAAAAAAAATAGAAAAGGATGGAGATCCACCCCATGAACCAGATCTTCCTTGGGAGTGTGTCGGGGTATATATTTTTCATCAACATAGCACTGCGGTGAACAAAAATAGACCCAGAACATCTTGTTTAGTGGTACCAGGAAAGAGGCAAATAACAGAGACAGGTCCAAATATGTCATGTCGCGGAAGACATGCTGCCCGGGGGGCTCTTGCTGAAGCCAGCACCTGAAAAGCAGCTCTTCAGCAGTGATCGTGCACGACATTCCAGGTGAGAGAGTGTCACGAGAAATTTCATCACAATAAAGCAACGGAGTTTACAACTGACTCTTCAAAAGCGTAATAAACTAGAAAAGATTTAAGGTCATCCCTAGAGTGACAGGGCTCTCATACCCTTGCATTCCGATGGGCTTAATTGAGAGTGATGGGGAGGTTAGGGTAATGGAATTCAGCCTCATTGCTATACACTCAGCCTGTAATAAGCACCATCATTGACACACCATCGATATCCCTGGCAATTATAAATATTGCAGTGTTTCACTTTCGGGCAAACTCAGGGCCTGGGGGAGGGACTGGGTTCCAACACATCATAAATATCATCCTTCACGTGTGTTCCTAGAAAAAACGCTGGAATCACTGCTCTAGATCAGAGGTAAGCAAACATTTTCTAGAAGGGCCATACAATAAATATTTTAGATTTTGTGAGCCCTATGGTCTCCGTGGTAACTAACAAACTCTGCTACTGCTAAAGCAGCCTTCGACAATACATAAATGAGTGGGCACGACTGCGTGCCAATAAAACTTTATTTGTGGAAAATGAATCACGAAATATGATTCATCTTCTGATTTTTAAAAAATCATATAAAAATGTGAAACCATTCTTAGCTCAGGACCATACACAATCAGGTGGCAGCTGGATTTGGCCCATAGGCCAGAGGGTGAGAATCCTTGCTCTGGATCATTAAGAAAACCAAAAAAGACCAATAGTGAGTCATTCATGATAGATTAGAATGTGTAATAAACACAAAAATGATTAAACATATACAAATATCCAAAAACTTTTTTCAAATATTAAGGATAAAAAAATTGCAAAAGAAAACACGTTTTAAAACACAGGATATAAACAGGTTAATAAAACTGGAAATGCAGCAGAAAGTTTAAAAAAATAATAAATTCCTTATACTGCATAAAGGGAGAAAATTTCTACCATTTAAAATCTTAATTAGACTAATGCAATATTTATTTTTAAAGTTTCAGGTAACTACTGGTAAAATTTAAAACATGGCATTCACTTTCTAAACCACAAGAGAACAAAAAAAGAAAGAATAAAGTGAAGAAAATGAAGTCTATATTGCCAAAGTCAGGAAACAAATAACCAAAAAAATAATTCTTTAAAATTACAACGTTAGAAGAGAGGACTAAGACCCCACATTCTCATGTATTCATTAAACAAGAGATGACCTTCGGAGTCACAACGACAATTCATTTAGAAAACATAATAAAACAGGTGACGAATAACAAAAATTTAAGGAAAAACTTCTTATACACTTAAAAACACTCTTGCAAATTACTACATGGTCAAAGAGGAAATTAAAAGTGCAATAACAGAAAAAATAAAACATGAATATTACAGATTAAAATCTATGTAACTGAAGCTGTGCCCACAAGTACTTGCATTCTTTCTGTATAGAATACAAGTACTCCCTCAACTGCATTCTATATGGAAAGAAAACTGATGAAGTGTTCAAATCATGTATTTGTAAAATAATTTCAAGCCTTCCTAATTGAAAGAAAGCAGAGAGGAAAACATAATAAAGAAAAAGGCGGAAAACAATAAATCAGAAGGACAAACTCTAGAGTGGGTGAATGGATCTGCAGACAGGAGATTGGGAGGAGGGTAAAGGAGAGGCACCGGAGAGCACTGGGCAGGTCTGGGTGGCCCATCAGTGGTCACCAGCCTACCACTGGGCTGTTCCTCTCTGGAGCCCAGTGGGTGGCTCCTGCAGGACCAGGAGGGGGACTGGCTTTCCTTCACTTGTCCCCAGCTGGTTTGCTGGTTCCTCTGGGCCAGTGCGCTCCAGTGGTCGCATGCAGCATGCAAAGCAATACGCAGCGTGTACTCATCCCCCCAAGGCTGCACACACGCCCCTCCCCCAGACCTCCTGCAATTCTGCTCCTTCCAGCCAAGCTCTCGGCCGCTGCCCAGATATCCATTTACTACTTACCTCTTATCTCTGCCATTCCATTCAGAACTCACTTTGAAGTGGACTCAGGTCAGGGCTCTGCATTTTAAGTGATCTCCCTATGCCCCCATTTTAATGGGGAGGAAGGCAGGTTAGTGTTTGGGGTCCCTGGCATCAGTGTTGGCTCAAGCTCTGTATGCAGTATCTTGATGGACCTGGGTGTTTTCCTTCCCCACCATGTTCAGTTACTCTAGTGAATGGCCATAGTCCCCCTGGAGAAAGAGTGGAACCAGTTATTGCACATAATTAGCATAACACGGCCAGATCCTTTCTCAAGGGGACCTGTCTTCTCTTCTACTGATGGACTTTCACCTGGAAACTGGGCAAGGGATCCAGATTTTACCCTAACTGACATGCGACTTTTTTAGATCATTTTGGTGATATAAGTCAGGCAATACCTTCATCGGCCCTCTAACTGTTTCACCCTTAGGAACACCATGGTCTAGTTTCCAGGACCACAGATTCTGTAGGTCCAGGTGCCCCGTTAACATTGGGTCTTTACTGCTATTCACAGTGATTACATGCATTTTATCTCTAACCCTAGATGCCGGGCCTCTGACACTCTGGAATGTTATCATCCTTACTGACGCCAGGAGGCCAGGTGCAGACTAGCATTTCTCAAGTCAGCCCTCTCTGACTGGAAACGGCCCACAGCTGGGCTTCTCGCAGCTGACGCTGGAGCATTCCTCCTTGTGCTAATGACAGGAGTGTCCTCCACATCCCCCAGGGGACACAGCCGGCCAATGGACTCTCTGCTCTCGTATAATAAATGCATTTTAAAATGACTCTCCAAAGACAGCCCACGGGTGAGATACGCAGTAGGACCTTGTGTTCACGCACAGGAACACAGTGCAGAGGCCATTAAGGCATCTGCTACAGGAGAGACAGAGAAACCTCCCACACTGGTCCCCAGTTAACAATGCACGTCCTAACTGTGGTGAAGAGTTGTGGGTTTTTCTTTCTCCCTTCCCTGTCAACCTTGTTTTGACATCCTTTTAGGATATAACTTCTTTGCCATGTGTGCAGTCTGGTGGGTCTCACTACTAGGGTTCCTGCCCATCCCTTGCCCAAGAGGGAGCACGTGACCCAAGCCTGCCTAATTGGACTCTCCGTCCTAGAATACTGAACCTTGAACAGAATGTGCAAGGATAAAAAAAATAGTTGGATCTCATTAATTTCAGTCGTGGTTCCTTGACACAATCATTGGTTAGTTCTTGCTACTCAGAACCCAGAAGATGTCCTGATTCCTGCCCTTTATGAGAATGTTTCTCCAGTGTTCTCCTTATTTCTATGAGCTATATGATATCCTTTCAGTAAAACCATTTTGTGCTTACATTGGTTATAATAAATTTCTGTTGCTTGCAATCCAAGAACCCTAACTGATATGGGTGGATATTAGTGCTCCAACTTTACAGATGAGAAAACTGGGTCTCAGGGTATAGAGTGAACTGCATAAAGTAACTCAACTAGTAAGAGACAGAACCAGCACTCAAAACCCTTGACTCCAAGTGTAGTGCTCTTTTTATTATGACACAATGCCTCCCTCCTAGGTATTTTTATTCTGGAAGCAACCCGTAAAAATTTCTCTCAGCTCTAGACAATAGAGTTACAAACATTTGATGAAGATCGATCTGAATTGCTTAAAGAGATCAAAAGCTATTTCAAAGCATGAGCCCTGTTTTTCTAGTTCTTTATATTCCCATCCCTTATTTTCAAGTACCTTGTCTTACATATGGTGTCTTGTATATTTTTAGATATATCTGCTGATCGGTTATCCAAAGGAGATGTAAACAGTCAAGAATTGTTTAGCTAACCATATCTTGAAATGCATCTTTCACCAATTCTTAGATTTTTGGGGGGTGTGTCTGAACCAGTTTTTTGCCCTTACCACTCGTGCCCATTCATACATCTTCGATACAAAGCACCCTGCTGTGTTCTAGATCCTTATCCCCCGGAACTTCCTCACTGTACTCTGTTATTCTGAGTGTAGCTCCATGTCTAGACCCGGGACCTTGGGATTAGATGCTTCCCTTGAAGAATCTTTGGTTCCCTGGGGTCGGCCCTCCTGCTTCCACTCTGAGTGGTCATCCCTCCTAATCCTCTGCCATCATCAGTGAGATCCCAGGTCTTCCTTTCTGCTTCCGAGGGAATTCAGACAGTGAAGAAGGTTTCTAAACTCTCTCGTACAAAGCTTTTGACATTCTATTGTTCAAATAAACCAGCAACATTTTTTCCTGATATCCATGCATGTTGCTTTTATTGCCTTCTTTAGAAATTTGTCCCACTAATCCATCTTTTTAAAATATCAACTTTTTATTCATTCTTTTGAGGTATATTTTTGTACTTTTAGTCTGCCCTCTTAGCATTTTTGGTATCCTCTTCTATAGACATATTTTTTTCCCAAAGCATTGTACTGTTCAACTAAATCGTGAACTCCTCAGAGGTGACCTTTATTCACCTTTGGCTCCCTGGAGTTCAGGGAGGCACCTATTACCTGGTGAGCATTTTGTGTTTGTTGATTGAGTAATGAGTCACTATATCCACAATAACTAGTACACATGTATACTGCATTTCTATGTAAATGTATCCCTCATTCTCCATAAAATATTCATGCCAACAGTTATCGCCACTCTATTGCAAGCCAAGTATGACCTTTTGTTTAAATTCTATTAATATGATGGGGAGCATTCAGTCTGATGAGACAGTGGCAATTTCAATTAAAGTAATTACAGCTGCCAGTTGAGCCCAGATGTGGTGGGGAACAGGGTGGAGAAGACTGCGTACGGAAATCTGTGGTCTTCGAGGGACTGTAATGTGACTCCTTCCGTTCCAATCATCTGTTCTCCTTAGGCCAGTTGTCATCTGCTGGCCACAAAGAGGATTCTAAATTTTCTATTCCTTGCGTTGGCACATGACATACTGTATTTAATTCCTGTAAGAGGACATCCCTATCTGGGTTGAAATGAAGGAAAGGGTTGAATTCAAAGGTCGCATGTTTTTCTTTGTAAAGATCACTAAATAGTAGGATATGAACACGCTGTACGTTTGAAGTACAATACAGAGAAGTAGAAAGATGAAATTTATTTCCTTTTCAAGCTCGGTTTCTGTTTGATTTAACTGAAATAATTGCCATTGAATATCTTCCCACAGGTCAACTCCATCCTCTCGGGAATGGACCACTGAGGGGAAAGAACTTAATGCAGCATTCAGGTTGAATTCGAGGGAGGCCAAATCAAAATGTGCAGTCACATTTATCTCCTCTTTCGAAGTTCCTTTGTCCTGTTTTTTCTCCCTCAAACCCACTCTACATTAATTCATTGTTATTAGCCGTTTCTTCTGGAACTTGTCTGTCACACAGTGGATGTGATAATATACTGTTTAGCAGCCTCTGCAGAAGGCAATACAGGCCTTGAGTGACAATGCTGGTCATTTCTTTGTATGAAAAGCCCTATGATAATCTCCGGGATCATGAATATTTAACTGGGGATATCTGTTTGTGAATGTGTGTGTATCTGCGTGCGTATGTGTTTGCCAGGTTATGCTATCCACAGTGAAATGATCCCTAACCAAGAGTGTGCGAATAAACAACTCATGTAAATTCCAAACACCACAGGACATCCAGCATCAGTGCTCTGGGATATGATTAGCTTCTGAGTCCTGGGACTCTGTGAAGCCAAGATAGATAGATCTCGGTGGAACTTAGCATAAAATGGGAGAAAATCAGAAACAGAAAGGGAAGAATAGAGTCAGAATGAAACAACAGACAAATAAATATGAGCTGAAAATCATTAGTGTCAATTACCCTGGTTCAGCTCATATGTGATCAAATATAAAAATGGTTTTGGGGATTGAGTTGCTGAAAAATTCAACAGATAGAGGGAATTGGGGCATGTTAATATCCTTCTGGAAGGCTTAATTTGGGGTGTGGGGGAATACAGTCTTACGTTTTATATTTTTAGTCCCTCTGATGGGCAGCGTTTTCTAGTGAGAGAGTGAAAGTGACAACGAATGGATTCTGGGGGGAAGGGGACAATAAAAGGATGCTCTCTCTAAAAGGCGTCTTTTCTATGTAAAAGCATTCTCCGGAGAATAGTTGCCCTTATAATATCAGATTAAAAGGACAGTGTAAATACTTGGTAAACAGGAAGGAAAAAAGCTGTTGTTTTCATTAGGGCTACTAAGGGGGGCTGCACATCTTTTAAGACATACGCCGCATTTTGGTAGACATGGAGAGAGGGTGGAGAGGTTTACATGAGGACCAGCCCTGTGCCCAGTGGCATCCGTTTCCCGAGCATCATGGCTTCCCCAACACACATAAACAGGAATAAGGACCAGGAGACATGTATCCATGCAACAAATTATTAAACGTATAATTATACGAGGGGGTCAAACAAGAGTACAGACCAGGGAGTTTATAACTGCCATGCTAGGGAATTAGAAAGCTGGTGAGGATTTCATGGAACCTGATGGAGAATCAAGAGATGCATCATCCAGTCCTGGTGACAAAATCCCTGGAGAAGCTGTCACGCATATCTTTTGGGCTTGATTTCTCCACCATTAAAGTAAAAGTACGGAACTTAATGATCATAAGGACATTTGTGGTTTCATATTTAAGGAAAACAAGAAGTCAGTAAAATCTGATATATGTACATGTTTAGCACAGATATGTTTAGACTGAACACACATTTACTATGTTGAGTTTTCCAATTCATGAACTTTCCATTGGTTTAGATCTTTGATTTCTTTTATCAACATTCCCTAGTTTTCAGCATACAAGTTCTATCTATTATTAGATTTATATCTAAGCATTTGGGCAGTTGATTTTTTTGGAGCAATTATAAACAGTATTGTACTTGCAATTTTGGTTTCCACATCTCCGCAGTTTGCATATAGAAATTTGTGTGTACTGATTTTTTGTTCTGTGAACTTGCTGATCTCACTTATTAGTTCTACCAGGGTACAGTGGGATGTTTTGGTTTGTTTGTTTCTAAATTCCTTGAGATTTTCTACCTAGACCATCATGTTATCTGCAAATAGGGACAGATTTATTTCTTCTTTTCTTATATGTATGAATTTTATTTCCTTTTGTTTCTTTATTGTAATGGCTAGAACTTCCAGTACTATGTTGAATAATAATGATGAGATTGAACATCCTTGCTTAATTCTCACGTTTAAATTAACATATTTTGGGCTTCCCTGGTGGCGCAGTGGTTAAGAATCTACCTGCCAACGCAGGGGACACAGGTTAGAGCCCTGGTCTGGGAAGATTCCACATGCCTCAGAACAACTAAGCCCATGCACCACAACTACTGAGCCTGCACTCTAGAGCCCACGAGCCATAACTACTGAGTCTGTGTGCCACAACTACTGAAGCCCACGCGCCTAGAGCCCGTGCTCTGCAACAAGAGAAGCCACTGCAATGAGAAGCCCTTGCACCGCAATGAAGAGTAGCCCCCGCTCACCGCAACTAGAGAAAGCCCGCATGCAGCAACAAAGACCCAATGCAGCCAAAAATTAATTAATTAATTAAAAGTAAATAAATTAGTATATCTTTTGACCCCCTTCACCCACTTTTGGGGTCTAAAGGTATAAACTTCCAGTTACAACATAAATAAGTCATGGGTATGTAATGTACAGCATGATGACTATAGTTAGTAACACTGTATTATATATTTGAAAGTTCCAAAGAGAGTAGATCTTAAAAGTTACCATCACAAGAAAAAGAAAAATATTGTAACTATGTATGGTGACAGACGTTAACTAGACTTATTGTGCTGATCATTTTGCAACATATACAAATATTGAATCATTATATTGTACACCTGAAATGAATATAAGGTTATATGTCACTGATACCTTAATAAAAAATTAATATAATGCATCAGTCAACATACTAAAAAGAAAAATCACATGATCATACAAAAAGGATTTAAAGATTTTAGAGATTTTTTAAAAACTTTCAGTAAACTAGGAATGGAAAGGAATTTTCTCAACTTGTTAAAGACTATCTACCAAAAACAAAAAACAAAAAAACTACAGCTAATATCATACTTAATGGTAAGAAACTCAAAGCTTTCCCACTAAGATCAGGTACAAGACAGGGAGATCCCCTCTCAGCACTCCTTTTCAACATTACACTGGAAGTTCTAGCTACTGCTATAAGAAAAAGAAACAAAAGGTATACAAATAAGGAAGGAAGAAATAAAACTGTCTTTGCAGATGATAAGATTGCCCACGTAGAAAATCTGAAATAATCAACAAAAAGAAACTCTTGGAACTAATATAGCAAGGTTTCAGGATACAACGTTAATATACAAAAGTCAATTAGTTTCCTATATACTAACAATAAACAAGTGGAATTTGAAATTAAAAACATTTCCATTAACACCCAAAACATGAAATACTTAGGTATAAATCTAATGAAATAGATAGAAGATCTGTACATGAAAAACTACAAAAGTCTAATGAAAATTACCAAAGAAAAACTAAATAAATGGAGAGATATCCCATGGTCATGGACAGGAAGTCTCAATTTTGTCAAGATGTCAGTACTTCCCAATTTGACCTATAGATTCGAATGCAATCCCAATCAAAAATCCCAGGAAGTTATTTTATGAATCTTGGCAAACTGATCCTACAATTTATGTGCAAAAAACCCAGAGTATCCAACACAATATTGATGGAGAAGAACAAAGTTGGAGGACCAACACTACCCAAATTCAAGATTTTCTATAAAGCTACAGTAATCAAGACAGTGTGGCATTAGCAAAAGAGTAGACAAGATCAGTGTAACAGAATAGAAAGCCCAGAAATAGACCCACAAGGAGCAAAGGCAACACAATTCAACAAAGATAGTCTCTTCAACAAATGGTGCTGGAATATCCACGTGTAAAATCATGAATCTAGATACAGACCTTCATAAAACTAACTCAAAATTGATCATAGACCTAAATGTAAGACAAAAGCAATAAAGCTCCTAGAAGACAACATAGGAGAAAACCTAGATGACCTTGGGTATGACTATGACTTTTTTGATAAAACACAAAAGGCATGATCCAAGAAATAAATAATTGATAAGCTGGACTTCATTAAAATTAAAAACTTCTGCTCTGAGAAAGACAATGTCAAGAGAATGAGAAGACAAACCGCAGATTGGAGAAAATATTCACAAAAGACACACCTGATAAAGGACTGTTATCCAAATATACAAAGAACTCTTAAAACTCAACAATAAGGAAAAACAACAACCTGATTAAAAACTGAGTCAGAGATGTTAACAGACACCTCACCATGGAAGATGTACAGATGGCAAATAAGCATATGAAAAGATGTTCCACACCATATATCATCAGGGAAATACAAATTAAATCAACAATGAGATGCCATCACTCACCTATTAGAATGGCCAAAATCTGGAGCTCTGACAACACCAAATACTGTCAATGAAGTGGAACAATAGGAACTCTCATTCATCACTGGTGGGAATGCAAAGTGGTACAGCCAAATTTGGAAGACAGTTTGTCTTCCTTGGTGGCTTCTTACAAAACTAAACATACTCAACACATGATCCAGCAGTCACACTCCTTAGCAATTACCCAAAAGGGTTAAAAACTTATGACCACACAAAACCCTGCCCATAGATGTTTATAGCAGCTTTATTCATAATTGCAAAAATTTGGAAGCAACCAGGATGTTCTTCAGTAGGTGAATGGATAAATAAACTGTGGTCCATCCAGACAATGGAATATTACTCAGCCCTAAAAAGAAAGGAGCTATCAAACCATGAAAAAACATAGAGGAACCTTGAATACATATTACTGAGTGAAAGGAGTCAATCTGAAAAGGCCACACACACTGTATGATTCCAAATATATGACATTCTGCAAAAGGCAAAAATATGGAAACAAGATCAGTCATTTCCAGGGGTGGAGGGAAGGAAGGATGGTTAAAAGAAGCACAGAGGATCTTCAGGGCAGTGAAAATACTCTGCATGACATTATAATGGTGAATACATATCATTAGTCATTTGTCCAAACACATGGAACATGTAACACCAAGAGTGAACCCTAATGTAATCTACGAACTTTGGTCATCATGGTGTGTCAATGTAGTTCCATTAGTTAGGACATGTACTTCTCTGGTGGAGGACGTCGACAGTGGAGGGGCAAGAGGTACAAGGGAAATCTCTGTTACTTCACTTCGATTTTGCTGTGAATTTAAAATTGCTCTAAAAGAAGTCTTAATTTTAAAAAATTGATATAAATGACAAATACAAAAATGTTGCAAAGTTTTTGACAAATTACCTTTTTATATGTAAAATATCTGACAAATCAAAGGGCCCGGGAAATTAAAAATATAAAAATTGAAAAAATAATGATTACCAAATTGAATATTTTCTCAAATTGGCATTTTTAAAACAAATCCTGTGTTGAAAATTTTCAAAGGATAGCTTTCGTTCAAAATGAAATAAGTGCGTGTACACATATACACATGTGCACACATATTATACAAAGCTTTCATCTTAAATATAACAGGGGACAAAACGAGTAGACAAGGGTAAGAATTACTGTAATTGATAAAGAAAAGTCCCAACATGATGAGCTTCAAAGAGCAAATGTCCTGAGTGTGCCTTGAATATTGCTGTCACCTTTGGAGATAGCTGTGGGTCAGGGGGCTGTACTTTCTCGTACTGACTAATTGTGCTGGAAGAGACTCTGATCTTCCTGGGTGCCCACCCAGGAGACAGAGCGGAAGCAGGACCTGGAGAGAGTGACCTCGTGGAGCTGTGAGGTCACTGCCACCAGGCAGTGGCAACAAGAAGCCACAATGAACTGTTGGGAAGTGAAATGCTCATTTTCTCCACACAACGCCAGTGGCACGTCCACCCATCTGGTCCCACCCTGCCTGCCGTCCTGGGTCCCGGGAGGACAGAGCTCTCACACCCCCATCACCCCTTCATACCAGACGCCCCCAGATTCCCCCGACGCTCTGTGCCACCTGGGTTCTCCATCCTCCCCGTGTGCACTGGACATTTAAACGTCATCTCTGTCAGGTGTGGAAACTGTTATTTTGATCGATTTTATTAATAAAAAGGCTGTGTGTTTTCAAACATTTTCATTTCATAAATATAGGCTGAACAATATCTTCCTTCCTTTAAGCGTCCCATATTTATTGCAAGGTTTTATTAAAAATAGGAAATAAAGGGAAATAGAGAAACAGTAATTAATTCTCCCATAGAGACCAGTGTCTTCCATGGTTTTTTTATAGAGCTTTTTTTTTAATTGGAATATAATTGCTTTACAATGTTGTGTTAGTTTCTGCCCCACAGCGAAGTGAATCAGCCACACAGGTACACACATCCCCTCCCTCCCACCCCATCCCACCCAACTAGCCCATCACAGAGCACCGAGCTGAGCTCCCTGTGCTATACGGCAGGTTCCCAACAGCTCTCTATTTTACACATGGTAGTGTATTTATGTCAAACCTAATCTCCACATTCATCCCCGTGTCTTCTATGTTTTATTTTAAAGTTGTGAGAACAAAACAAACAGAATTTGCTGACCCCGGTAATTGTATTTTTTCAGACTAACCTTGGTGAGTGCCAGGTCTTTGCTCCCTAGGGTCCTTTCTCTGTGTGCCTTATCCTTTCCTTCCTGTTCCTTTCCGTCACCCTCCGTGCCCTTTAGAAATGACACAGGTGATGTTTGGCAGCCCTGCATCTTCGAAGCTATCACACAGGTACCAGCAGAGAACCTCCCTGGTGTCTGAAAGGTAACATAAACAAGGGAGCACAGGTGATGGGAAAGAGTCCTTGTCAGTTTGTACCTGACTTCACATCATCATCTAATCCAGATTTTAGAAATAACTCTTGGTGGGCCCAGCTGTCTACAATGCTGCCCCCTTTCCTGGTGTTACTGGAGGCTCAGCTCTCAGAAAAGGCCTGCTCCCCGCTCCTTCTAGAAAGGCTGCCTGGTCACCTGTCAGCCGTGAGACTTACAGGTGCACCTGGCTTCGGCATCCCCCCGAGTCCGGCGCGAGGCCTCTGACGTGTCATGAGGGGAAAGTTATATCCACCGAGATCTGCAGGCTGGGGGTTGTTGACACGTGACACGCAGTTGCAGGCAGGCCGGTCACAGTCATAAAGCGCTTCATCTTCCCTCTGGCTCCTGCCTCCCCCCTCTCGCTGCTTGCCAGGCTGGCCCGCAGCTGACACCCGTGTGTGCGTGGGACAAAACTCAGCTGCCAGCTCAGTGGTACAGAAATGCACTGGCCAAAAAGAAAAAAAAGGAACTGTAAACTTTTAGCAGGGTATGAAATGCTAGTTTCTTGGTGAAAAATTGGTGGCCCAGACACATGGAAGAATTTATTTTTTTTGCAAGTAAATTCATCCATGAAATCTGCTCTCCCCCGCCACCTTCCTTCCCCACCTGCACAAGGTTTCACCTAAGGACACACCTCTGAGCCGTCACAGGAGATAACGAGCATCTGCAGATACCTAATCAATCAGCTCCGGGTACCAAACTCCAGCGGGGCATTGACAAAGTTAACCAAGGCCACCCTGGTTCCTATAGTAGTCGCCACGCCGAACAACTTAACTAGCAGATCTAGGCAGACCCCATCAATCTGACCCTCTGGTGCAAGACCTGGCTTCCTCAGAAGAAAAGAGGCTGCAGAAACCAGAAATCATTATGGGAATGCTTTTTAGGTTTTCCAGTGAGGATGGAGAACAGGTACGGAGCAACAGGAAAAAAAAAAAATTGGAAAAGAAGAAAAGGAAAGCAAATTACTGAAATCTAGCAGAGACAAGTACAAATCAATTACCTAAAAAGCAGATGTAAAATGAAGGCGCGTAAATATCCAAGGCACTTACATGGTATTCAAATAGTGCTGAAATTACAGAGCTGTCACCGCAGACCTGCGGAGTGGCGCTCCCTGTGCCCTGTGGTTTAGTGCCTTCCTGAGAGGGATGGAGTGAGGCTGACCTGAGAGGCCCTGGGCAGAGGTGGTCAGGAAACTGTGCAGGGTTTCTGTGCTTTCCTCTGCATGCACCCTATGCTCTAGGAAACCAGCCTCCTTGGGGAGAGCAAGGCTCCTTTCCCAGCCCAGCCAAAAAATAAAAAATAAACCCATCCCTGGACCTTGGCGTATAAGAAGGTAACACTGTAGATGGGCCGCTTCTTTATGGGAATAAAAGGGTTACTTTGTAAAGGACAGCAATGGGTTTTCTTTCTCAGGCAGTTAAGTGCAAGGGACAGGAACTAAAAAGGGCTTAAGGGTATAAGGAAAGATGCCTAAGTTCCCTTCTTAACTACCAAAAGCAGGAGTAAACATTTTAGACTGCTCAGAGATGAGTTTTCTACAGTTTCATTTTTCAAATGTCACACTTCTTAACCTTTAAAACACCAGTAGATCATCTTTTAAGCAAAATACTTTATATATTTTTTCACCGCTGGAAAAGAAACATAACCCTTGGACTGCTCCAATATGTAATTTTTAGTTTAAAAAAAATTAAAAATTGAGACTAAAGAAAATGATGCTTCTCCCATTAACGAATTGCCTCGCATTATCCTCAGGTAGCCCAGGCAATCCCTGGATTGGACCGCAGGGAATGATATAATAATTCCACAGCCAAGGAAAGCTCTGTCTACCCAGAGATGCCCGTCCGGCTTTGTGCTGCTCTGTCTCCTGATGGGCTGAGGCGTTATTGTTCGATTGAGAGCTGGTTTACAGATAAAGGTGTCCCTGTCAGAAGTTCTGAATAGCTCAAAGCTAATTGCTGACCCTAACAGGCCCAATTAGCTGTTACAGGCTCAGTAAGGCAGCCCCTGGGACCCATCCTTTCTTGCTCACATGTTGTGAAACTCTCCCTGCGCTGCTACCTTGGCTCTGGGCTTTGTAGTCACCATTCAACAGATCAAAGGTTTATTAGAAAGAATGGCTGCCATATCGGGCTCCGCAGGCAGACACGGCATCCCACATGGCTACGCACACGACAGAAAAGCCCAGAGCGCCCGTGTGGATGAGCAGGGACCCAGTGTGCTATTTTTAGTGCAGGTCTCAAACGATGCCTTGATGGCTGTAATTTGATGAAATAATCCCAAGCATTTAGTTCCAATAAACTCACCAATCATCAACACTGGTTATAGCACACCCACTGGCTGGACCCCTGAAAGTGGGAATGCACACAAGTCCTTACGGCAGGCACACGTCTCCCACCTCCAGACCTGCCTGACCTCAAGAACACCCGCCAACACACACACACACACACACACACCCATGCAGGGCATTCCCTTGCTTTTACCTAAAATTTCACCATGTTCTTCTTGTTCTAGAATTCACATGTGATTATTGTAGAAAATAAGGAAAAACAGACGAGGAGAAAAAGAAAGGGAAGAGCACCCATCATCCGCCTACACAACATTTAGACTTTGGGTTACAGGAATGTTATCATTTTATTTAAGATGCCTCGTAAGTATCATGAGTAGTGACAGCATAATATTCCATCTTGTGCTGTGGTTGGTTTCCTATTCTCCAATACTTTTAGCCACTTAAATAGTTTTCAATGTTTTTGTTATTATGAGCGTTCTACATAACACTTTTTCTATATTTTGGGGTGACTGACTTAGGATTTATTTCCAAAGTAAAAATATTCAGTCAAAGGATACCGATCTACATCACCAAATTGTCATCAAACAGAACCAAAACACCTTTTTCTCTGCTCAGAAATGTTTGGCAATGGTTTATGAGATATTCACCAGCATTGTGTCATTATTTTTGGAAATATTTATCAAATTTTATGTTAGATTATTATTGTAATTGAACTTTTTCCATATGTTTGTTTGAAGTTTGTGGAAAATATTTGTTTGTGTCTTTTATCCACTTATCCACTAGGTTTTTAATGGTTTTTCTAGTTGATTACATGATTTTTTTACATAGCATAAATATTTCTCCTTCACTGTTCTTAAATATTCTGAGTTGTTTCATTCAATGTTAGATTTTTAAGTACAGACATATGTTTTCTACATCTTTATCTAGTCAAATCTGTAAGTTTTCCTGTTAATTCTATTGCTTTAGGCTTAGAAAACTTTTGCAAGAAATTGGATACATATTAAATTATACAACACACTCCTGAAGAACCAATGGTTGAAAGAAAATCTGAAAAGAAGTCCAAAAATATCTTGAAACAAATGGAAATGGAAAACCAACATACCAAAACTTATAGGGTACAGCAAAAGCAGTTGTAAGAGGGAATTTTATAGTGAAAAACACTCCCATTAAGAAAAGAGAAAGATCTCAAACAACCTAACTTTATACCTCAAGGAACTAGAAAAAGAAGAATAGAGTCAGCTCAAAACTGGCAGAAGGAAGGAAATAACAAATATCAGAGCAGAAATAAATTAAATAGAGACCATAAAAACAATAGGAAAGGTTAATGTAACTAAGAGCTAGTTTTTTGAAAAGATAAACAAAATTGACAAACCTTTAGTTAGACTAAGGAAAAAAACAGAGAAGACTCAAAGTCAGAAATTTAAAAGGAGACATTACAACTGATACCACAGAAATACAAAAGATCGTATGAGACTATTATGAGCAATTACACACCAACAAATTGGGTAACCAAGAAGAAAAAGATAAATTCCTAGGAATAAACAACATACCAAGACTAAATCATGAAGAAATAGTAAACTGAACAAACCAGTGATGATTAGGGAGACTGAATCTGTAATCAGAAATCTCTCAACAAACAAAAAGCCCAGGACAAGATGGTTTCACTGGTGAATTCTGCTAAATATTTTAAAAGATTTAATACCAGTCCTTCTCAAAGCCACCTATATTTCTGTTAGCCCTATCAAAATTCCAATAGTATTTTTTTACAGAAATAGAAAAAACATATATTTACAGAAATACCAAAATAGGCACATAGACCAATGGAACAGTATTGAGAGCCCAGAAATGAACCCTTGCATATAGAGTC
Source organism: Balaenoptera borealis (assembly GCF_965194805.1). NCBI lineage: Eukaryota > Metazoa > Chordata > Mammalia > Artiodactyla > Balaenopteridae > Balaenoptera > Balaenoptera borealis. The sequence goes on along the minus strand of NC_138875.1, from coordinate 2,818,886 downwards.
GACAAATACTTGACAAGGGAGTCAAGAATACACAATGGGGAAAGGATATTCTCCTTAATAAATGGTGTTGGGAAAACTGGATACTCACATGCAGAAGAATGAAGTTGGATGCTTATCTTACATCACTCACAAAAATTAACTCGGAATGAAGATTTAAATATAAGACCTGAAACAATGAAACTCCAAAAAAAAAAAAAAATAGGGAAAAAGCTCCTTGATATTGGTCCTGGCAATTATTTTTTGAATCTGACACTAAAATCACAAGTAACAAAAGCAAAAATAAATAATGAGACTACTTCAAACTAAAAAGCTTCTGCACGGCAAAAGAAACAATCAACAAAATGAAAAGGCAACCTATACAATGAGAGAAAATATCTGATAAGAGGTTAATACCCAAAATATATAAGAAACAAATACAACTCAATAAAAACAAACTACCTGATTAAAAAATAAACAGAAGAACTGAATATACATATCTTTTCAAAGACATACAGATGGTCAACAGATACATGAAAAGATGTTCCACACCACTAATCACCAAGGAAATGCAAATGAAAATCACAATGAGACATCATCTCACACAAGTTAGAACGGCTATAATCAAAAAGATAAGCCATACCAAGTGTTGGCGAGGATGTGAAGAAAAGGGAACCCTCGTGCACTGTTGGTGGGAATGTAAATTGGTGCAGCCACTATGGAAAACAGTATGGAGTTTCCTCAAAAAATTAAACATAGAACTACCATATGATCCAACAATTTCACTTGCGGATGTATACCGAAAGAAAATAAAATCACTATCACAAAGACATATCTTCATCCCTAGGTTTATTGCAGCATTACTAATGATAGCCAAGACATGGCAACAATCTAAATGCCCATCAAGGGGTGAATGGATAAACATGTGTTTTTATATATATGTAATGGAATATTATTCAGCACTGAGAAAGAAGGAAATCCTGCCATTTGCAACAAATGGATGGAGCTTGAGGGCATTATGCTAAGTGAAATAAGTCAGACAGAGAAAGACAAATACTGCATAATCTCACTTATACACTAAACCAATATTTGGCTAATTACAGGAGTCAATAAAAGGCAAACATGCCATAATAAAACAATATTTGTATTCATTTTAGTAAAATGAGTTAGGCACTTTTACTTTTTCCCCTCCTCCTTTGTTAATTTTAGCTGGTTTCTAAATCTTACCTCTTTCCTTTTTTAAAAAACAATATAGGTAATAACTTTCAATAAAAGAGTGGCAAATATAATCAATATTAACCATATTTAATTATTTTGAAATTTAAAATTTTTAAATTTGTATTAGTGCTCATAATAAGTCCTCTCCATAGGGTTTTTATATTTTTAGTTATTGCAATTTTTCTGAAATGTTTCATTGAATAATTCATATAGTAACACCACTTGGCTAAATATAAAATTATAGAATTTTCTCCAGTTTTTTTCATACCTTTGTAGAAGTTGCTCTACTGTTTCTTGTGTTTCTGTTGTTGATATTTTTCTTGCAAAACAGAAGACTGTTGTTTATTATTCGTAGAAAAATTGGCTTTTTCTCTCCAGACCCTTACGTGATATTTTACTATGAAGATTAAAAATCCCAGAAAGGTTATATCTATCTGTGGCTATCATTTTATCAGCTTCCCACTGAAAACAGTAAGTTCTCTCAATTTTTATTGGAGGTCTACTTTTTTAATAGGAAAGGTTTCTTTTTCCTATGGTTTTGATTATCATTTCTATGCTCTCTTTCATATTATGTCACACACACGTGCATATCATGACATATTATCCCCATCTTTTTATCCCATTTCTCAGTGTTTTCATAGAGTTTTTATACTTTTATTACTTCACTATTTTGATGTCTTAATGCTGCCAACTTGTTATCTGAGACACGCATTGTGATTTCTGTACGACAAACATCTTTTTTATTTCTATTATACCTTTGTTTATCTTGGTTAATCCTCTCTTAATTGACTTTTTTTTCAGATAATTGTGGATTCACTTGCAATTTTAAGAAATAATACAAAGAGATCCTTTGTATACTTTGTCCATTTTCTCCCAGTGATAACATTTTGCAAAACCATAGCATAATATCATAACCAGGATACTGACCCTGATAATCCACTGATCTTTTTCAACTTTCCCACTTTTACTTGTGCCCACGTGTGCGTGCGTCTGCAGTTGTGTATTTCATCTACCTGCCATCCCAGTCAAGATACTGAACAATTCCGACATCCTCTTCTTGCCCGTTCATAACCACGTCCAGCTAACTTCTTGCCACCCTCAACTTCCTATCCCTAAATCTTGGCAACTTGTCCTCCACTTCTAAAACTTTGTTGTAACAAAAATTTATGTAAATAGAATTACACAGTATCTAACCTTCAGGGTTGACTTCTTTTTCACTCTGGAGATTCATCCAAGTCTCTGCCTGTATTAACAGTTGGTTCCTCTCATTGAGAGCAGAATCCCATGGTATTGATGTAAATGGTTTGTTTAATCACTCACCTGTTGAAGAATGCCAGAGCTGCTTCCAGTTTTGGGCTAGTACAAATAAAGCTACTATGAACTTTCCTTATGTGAACATAAACTTGCACTTTTGTGGGATAAACGCTAAAGAGTACAACAGCTGGATCATATGCTGGTTGCATGGTCAGTTTTATAAGAAACTGCCAAACTATATTCGAGAATGGCTGTACCATTTAACATTCCCACAGGCAATTTATAAGCGATTCTGGTTTCTGCATCTTCAACCATCCCTTGTTGGTGTTATCATTATTTTTTATATTAGCCATTTTGGTAGGTATATTTTGATACCTGTACGAACTGTGGTTTTAACCTGTGTTTCCCTGCTGGCTAAAGACATAGAACACCTTTGCATGTGCTTATTTGAATCTGTACATCCTATTCCTTGAAAACTCTCTTCAGGTCTTTTGCTTATTTCTAAATTATTTAGTTTTTAGTTTAATATCCAATGGTCTTTGATGATTTATAGAAATGCAATTGATTGCTGTATATTGGCCTTTTTATTTCACAACCTTGCTAAACTCATTACTTTTATTAGTGTTTTGGTAGATTCCCTAGGGCTTTCTACAAACACAGTCACTTAATTCTTCTCTTTGGGATTTTAGCTCTCAAGAACTGATAGGCCAATGTCCTCCAATTTTCTTAAAACTCCACTGGCTTTTGTGCCTGTTAGCATTCTCATTTTGGCACCCCAGAATCTTCCTTAGCACCATGGCTGGGCAGATCTGGGGGAGGGGGGAGGCAGCACGTAGAAAGTAAAGTTCACGCGATGTCTTTCCCTTCTATTCAGGGTCTGGTCCCATCATTTCTAACAGCCCTGGAGCCCTCCGATGACTGCAGACAGATGTTCTTCATGTTTTGTTTTATTTGAATTTTTTTTCTGGAGTTTCCAGTTGTTTTCAGTGGGATAGTCTGCCACAAGTTACTTTGAGCTATAGAGCTCAAAGAAGAGGCACAATTGTGTGTGTGTGTGTGCGTGCCTGTGTGTGTGTGTTGGCTCAAAAGTGCTACTTCAAGGTTTTACCTTATTAAATAATGTGCTCTTCAATGGAGTCCGTTTATTTTAAATGATATAATATACATACAAGCACTTCCTGTGATTAAAATATTTCACAGATGTTAGTAGCTATTATTTCAAAATCAAATGGTGTAGCTTTTTTAAGTAATTAGTAACGAGGCAAGGATTTTCTGTGGTCACTGTCGATGATATAGAATGAATTGAGCAGTAGCCAATGAGACCACCCAAGTTACGCTGATTAGTAATATTTTCCATACAGGTCAATTCAACAAATGTTTACTGACTACCTAGTATATGACATTATTCCCAGGACTACTTATAAACCAACCATGAAATCAGAACCATCCACTGAGTTCATCTTACAACACAGGAATGCCATGGACAGATTCCCTTCTCCTCTGTGAGCCCCGGCTCCTCCTCTTGCCCTAGACATCTACCTTTGACCGTCTCAGCTGAGGTCAAAACTGCATTTCCATAGTATTACTGATTCTGCAACCAAGGAAACATGTTACATATGACAACTCACATAAACAGAAAGCAGTCTTAAAACAGACAGAAAAGGACTTTTCAACTTTTATATTACTGAGTTCCCATTTTTAGGATTCAGAAAGCAACAAAGATTCAATTTCTCTTTGCGTCACTAATTCTCATTGGTTTGGGTTTCTCAAGGTTGGACAATATGAACGTAACCAATGTGGCACTTTTCCTTTACACCTTTTGTGCCTGGATATCTGAGAGAAAGCAAGGCCATCACTGCAGGCGAGCAATTATTACACAGCGTGGAAAAAATCTATAGCAATGAAACTCAAGTCCTCCTCCCCAAAAGATACCCCTTGACTAAACGGAAGACTTTAGATTAACATGTCAAACACATCAGATTCAAATGCCAACTCTGACACTTCTGAAATAACAGATTTTGGGCAAATGTATCTTCAGCTGAGTCTTTGTCCATCTGTACAATGGGAACAGCAACAGCTACATCATGGCAACCTTAGTAGCTGGTCCATTACCACCAATAATCAACAAAATCAACTTTGGCTGAATTTTTAAAATAATGAAGAAAGTCAATGCTCTATTAGACTTACTTTCAACTGCTTTGGAGAGCTGCCAGATTTATCAGTGATTACATAAAAGAAGAAATGCCATACAAATCTTTGTGCAAATCATACTTTGTCCAGCTACAAGAAATTTCTCTGTTGCACATCAACTTTCTTTCAGGGAAAGACTAAATCGACTCATTGGTCAACCATCACAATCCCCATGGCTATATTCTGAGGTTTCCTACTTCTAAATGCTGGGTTCAAGACAAAGGCTCAGTAACTTGAAATATTTGTTGCCTTTAAAATAAAGTCTCTCTTTATTGAATACAAGTGTATGTACAGAAATAATCAATATTAGAGAAAGAGAATTTCTCTAACAGGCTTCTGCAGAGAGAAAGCATTCTTCAAGATTGTAGTTAAACAAATAAGATTATTATACCTCAAAAGCCTGACAATTAAATAACATATTTCCACCTGAAATCATAGATAAGCAATATTTTTTCCATCTGTAATCTGAGCAGTTCTATCTAAGCTATCTGGATAAGTCCTTGTGTTTTACTAAAACGTAAAGGACCAAACTAATTGCTTTCTGTATTATGTTACTATGTTTTGATACATGTGTTCCAAATTTACATAAAAAATTAAAAACATAATTTAATCATTTATTTTCTGAATCAGAGTAAAGGTTATATGGTAATCTCTCTGCCAACAATTCTGTGCTAAGCTTTGGTCTCTGGCAATACTGGCAGACCTCGTTTTTATAGTGCTCTGCTTTACTGCACTTTGAAGACACTGCATTTTTCACAAGTTGAAGGTTTATGGCAACCCTGCATCGAGCAAGTCTACTGATGTCACTTTTCCAACATTTACTCACTTCCTGTCTCTGTGTCACATTTTGGTAATTCTTCCGGTATTTCAAACTTTTTCATTATTATTATGTGTGTTACAGTGATCTGTGATTAGTGACCTTTGATATCACTATTGCAAAAAGATTACAACTTGCTAAAGGCTCAGATGATGGTCAGCACTTTTTAGCAGTAAAGTACTTTTTAATTAAGTTATGTACTTTGTTTTTTCAGACATAATGCTATTGCACATTTAATAGACTACAGTATAGTGTAAACATTTATATACACTGGGAAACTAAAATATTTGTGTGACTCACTTTATTGCAATATTCACTCTATTTTGGGGGTCTGGAACTGAACCCAAAATATCTCTGAGGTTTGCCTGTATATCTTGCACTCTTAAAACTGTACAAACAAGAATTTAACTTGGTGGCTTCAATATAAAAATATTTTAATCCAAAGCCCCCCTCCTAGGTGAACAAATGTTTACCTCCCCGATTTCTAACAATTCCCGAAGAACACAAAATTTGGCATAATTTTTCTCCCCAAAGGAGGAGTCTATTTTCACTAGCTCTGATTCTGTAAGAATACCTTGAAATCTGACTTTTAATTCACCCTCTCCTGAAACTAGTCTCTCCATAGTCCCTAGATTCTTTAACCTCTCAAATCTAATAACTTTTTCCTGGAGTTCATTCTCCTTGACCTCTTTGGTGAATTCAAGATGCTCTCCTCTCATTCGGAAGTTGGGTCGATTTCTTTCCCTTGAATCCGGGCTCCCTTGTTTATGCTTTGACAGAGGAGTCGGAAGTGATGCCCGTTCTGGACCTGCCCTGAAAAGTATGGCAGCTCCAGCCTTGGGAGGCTGGGGTCCTGAGCAACAATGGGAGAAATCAGACCACCTTGTGGGAGAGACCAGGTGGAGAGGCCCCGGGAGGGCATGACGAGGGACCCAGAGCCCAGCCTCCCAGCCGACTTCACTGAGCTGCCTGCCCCGGAGCACAGCTGTCTTGGACCCTCTGGACTATCCCAGCCACCAGCTAAATGCCACGATGCCCTCAGCCATGAGATGTAATAAAATGGTGGTTGTTTTAAACCACTAAGTTTGGAGTCCTTTCTTAGGCAGCAAAAGAACATTTCTGTGCAGCTTATTATCCTATTGGGCCGAGACTGGTTTAAGCTTTTCCTTGACATTTGCCTGATTGGGGTAATAACTTCAAGTGTTACTTGCTTCTTCCTGCTCTGCTCATGGTGATTAGACGTAAATTCGAACTTGCCCATCCCAGTCTCTGATGGAATCATCACCCCCAAACCTCAGCACCAAGGGAGGCTCCTGCTGGTTCCTCAGCTGAAGAATGGCAGATGCCCACCTGTGAGGCCTTGCAGCCCACGCTCCTAGAACAACAATATACCAAGGGCCTTTGTTTGTGTTGGCTATTCCGTATTCTCACCTTTCCTGCAATGTAAAGCCCAGTGCAAATTGAAAAACATCTCATTGATTGTTCTAGGTGGGATTCTTCTATTAATGAAGACTAAATACTATTTTTTCCCCTGATAGCCACATTTAACTTGTGATTGGTACTGAGGATTTGTGTTGCTGCTGTTGAAACGTCTGCTGTCAAAAAGCATTTCTTCCTTCTCTGCTTCTGAGGTACCTTATTAGCATCCACAAGCAGGACTCTATGCTACTGTTAAAGTGAATAAATCTAATTACACTTACTGTTCCAAATTGTTAAACTGTTTTTGTATTCTAATTCTGTGATCCATTGTGCATTGCTTTAGTGATGCAACTTCTACGACAAGTCATTAAAAAAGGTAGGAATAAGGCAAGGCTTTCTGGTCTTATATCAATACCAGGTAGCTCTCCGAAGGTAAATATCAATATATTTTGCATACATATTCATTTAATACATTTGTATTACTTTGCTTATTTATAATAAGCCTGATTTCTGACAGTTTCTAACGCACACGATTTAGAGAGGGTATAAGCTAAGCTGTTTTAACAATGTGGCTTTTCTCTTTTTAGAGGAAGAGCTCAGAGATGAAGCAGGTAATCCCAGTGGCAGGGGCAGCTCTGCTCTGTGAGAGCATCCAGAGACCAGACACCTGCTTCTGGTTGTTCACCTGTGAATGTGGTCCAGCAGCGGGAAGAGGGACCTAGGAGGTTCACGCAAACACTCTGCTTTCCAAGGGTGTCACGTTATCTCCGTTTTCATTCTGTTAACCATAACTTTGTCACATGGCCTCCCCACTGGACAGAGGCTGGGCCACACCTTCTCCAGGTGTGTGAGACAATGTAGAGGGTGATCCGTTCAAGGAAGAGGAGGAAACCAGGAACTGCAGACACTCACTCGTCACTGTCATAGATTCTGTCGTTCAACAAGCCCCTGATGGAGTGACCTTCCCCGGGAGACGCTGTGATCGCTCTCTCCATTTGACTCCCAGACGTCACAAATTCCCCGTAAATGGTTTCCTGACATGGATTCCATATGCGCTCCTGAATCCCCTTGATCTTTCAGTTTAATGATCCCCTTAACAAAGAACTGAACTTAACCTGACATCATTTGTTCTTCGTGAACTTCCTATGGCTCCCCACAATGAAATCTTCTGTGTATTTACAGACCCTTCAAAGATGCATCATAGAATTTGCTCGGGATGGAAATCAAGTTTACCAACCTTTGTTTAATACATTCCGCCTATATCCTTACTCTCTTTGAAAGCTAGAATATTTGCCCATCCTCTGGTTTCCTGCCCCTTTCACTTTCCGGGTCTCCTCAAGGGCAGGACCAGATACCGTGCGTCTCTTCCCGTTAAGCCCTCCTGACAACCAGTGATATACAAACCAGAAGTCAAAACTCTTCAGAGTTGCCAGGTGCTCTGTATCAATCCTTTTACCAGGCTTGGTTCCTGCTACCTTGAAGCAACATTTATTTTTACCCTTTTCAGTTTGAGAATTATTCTCCTTGACAGAGAAGACAGGGGCCAAATAGATACAGAGACGTTCTGCTTTCTCTGTGTCACTGGCTTCAAGCTACAGGCCTACTTGTAAGTGAATCTCTTTTCCCTGAACATATTGAAAGTTCCTGGCATTATTCATATAGTACCATATCAATCTTATCTAATTTTCTTTTGTCCAACTGTCCATTAACTTCCTTTTTTCTGTCTCTCCTTTGTTCTATTATCAATTCATTTTCCACTGAAAATTGAAAAAAGTAATCCTGTAAAAATGCAGATGTTATTACACCAGCCTCAGATTTAAATGCTCCCAATGGTTTCCCATTGCTCCTAGAATTCAGTGCTAGTTCCTTAAAATTGCCTGAAGACCCTCTCCACCTCCATCTCAGAGTATGTTTTCATGCTTTCGGCTCCCCACCCAGAGTGGTCTTCTTTTAGCTTTCCTGGTCTCCATGCTTCTGTCTCCCAGAGTCTTTGCACATCCTGTTCTTCCCAGGTGAAGTGCTCCCTCCTTTCTCCTCACCAGTTCAGACCCCCTGAAGAAGCTCCCAGAGCCCCCCACTCTGCTTCCTCTTGACCTCATCACTGTTGCTATGCCACCGTTGTTTATGTCATTATTGGATTATTTCTGTCTCTCTAGCTACACCATAAACTTCACAAGGGCAGTGACTGGAGCAAACAGCACACTGTAAACACTAAATAAACATTTTTTTGAACAAGTAAATAATCAGAAGCACATTTCTGAGAGCTTTCTAATTATCCTGATATATAGAACTTCAAAGAACCTTTGATAAAGTAATGGACATGAGAAACTCTAAGAAGAGGCCATAGAATACAAAGAGTCTCACATAAATTTGACCATTGAGTCATTTATTTTATGTGTAAATTATTGCAGAGAAATAATATTTGAAGGAAAATATATTGGAAAATGTAACTTTCTACTTTATGGAAGCATAGATTTAGAAAAATGGGGGGAGATGTTCAAGATAGCAGAGCAGTAAGATGTGGAGATCACCTTCCTCCCCACAAATACATCAGAAATACATCTACATGTGGAACAACTCCTAGAGAACACCTACTGAATGCTGGCAGAAGACCTCAGACTTCCGAAAAGGCAAGAAACCCCCCCACGTACCTGGCCACGTGGCTGACAGGGTCTTGGTGCTTCTGAGCCATGTGGGTGTCATTGTGCTTCTGAGGTGCGAGAGCCGAGTTCAGGACTTTGGTCCACCAGAGACCTCCCAGCTCCACATAATATCAAATGGCAAAAGCTCTCCCAGAGATCTCCATCTCAATGCTAAGACCCAGCTCCACTCAACAACCAGAAAACTCCAGTGCTAGACACCCCATGACAAACAACTAGCAAGACAGGAACACAACCCCACCCATTAGCAGAGAGGCTGCCTAAAATCATAATAAGGTCACAGACACCCCAGAACACACCACCAGACGTGGACCTGCCCACCAGAAAGATAAGATCCAGCCTCATCCACCAGAACACTAGTCCCCTCCACAAGGAAGCCTACACAACCCACTGAACCAACCTTACCAACTGAGGGTAGGCACCAAAAACAACGGGAACCTGCAGCCTGCGAAAAGAAGACCCCAAACACAGTAAGTTAAATAAAAGGAGAAGACAGAAAAACACACAGCAGATGAAGGAGCAAGGTAAAAACCCAACAGACCAAACAAATGAAGAGGAAATAGGCAGTCTACCTGAAAAAGAAGTCAGAGCAATGATAGTAAAGATGATCCAAACTCTTGGAAAGAGAATGGAGAAAATACAAGAAATGTTTAACAAAGACCTAAAAGAACTAAAGAGCATACAAACAATGACGAACAACACAATAAATGAAATTAAAAATTCTCTAGAAGGAATCAATAGCAGAATAACTGAGGCAGAGGAACGGATAAGTGACCTGGAAGATAAAATAGTGGAAATAACTACCGCAGAGCTGAATAAAGAAAAAAGAATGAAAAGAATTGAAGACAGTCTCAGAGACCTCTGGGACAACATTAAATGCACCAACATTCGAATTATACGGGTCCCAGAAGAAGATGAGAAAAAGAAAGGGACTGAGAAAATATTTGAAGAGATTATAGTTGAAAACTTCTCTAATATGGGAAAGGAAATAGTCAATCAAGTCCAGGAAGCGCACAGAGTCCCATACAGGATAAAGCCAAGGAGAAACACGCCAAGACACATATTAATCAAACTATCAAAAATTAAACACAAAGAAAAAATATTAAAAGCAGCAAGGGCAAAGCAATAAATAACATACAAGGGAATCCCCATAAGGTTAACAGCTGATCTTTCAGCAGAAACTCTGCAAGCCAGAAGGGAGTGGCAAGACATATTTAAAGTGATGAAAGGCAAAAACCTACAACCAAGATTACTCTACCCAGCAAGGATCTCATTCGGATTCGACGGAGAAATTAAAACCTTATAGACAAGCAAAAACTAAGAGAATTCAGCACCACCAAAAACAGCTTTACAGCAAATGCTAAAGGAACTTCTCTAGGCAGGAAACACAAGAGAAGGAAAAGACCTACAATAACAAATGCAAAACAGTTAAGAAATGGTAATAGTAACATACATATCGATAATTACCTTAAATGTAAATGTATTAAATGTTCCCACCAAAAGACATAGAATGCCTGAATGGATACAAAAACAAGACCCATATATATGCTGTCTACAAGAGAGCCACTTCAGACCTAGGGACACATATAGATTGAAAGTGAGGGGATGGAAAAAGATATTCCATGCAAATGGAAATCAAAAGAAAGCTGGAGTAGCAATTCTCATATCAGACAAAATAGACCTTAAAATAAAGACTATTACAAGAGACAAAGAAGGACACTACATAATGATCAAGGGATCAATCCAAGAAGAAGATATGACAATTGTAAATATTTATGCACCCAACATAGGAGCACCTCAGTACATAAGGCAAATGCTAACAGCCATAAAAGGGGAAATCGACAGTAACACTATCATAGTAGGGGCCTTTAACACCCCACTTCCACCAATGGACAGATCATCCAAAATTAAAATAAAAAAAGAAACACAAGCTTTATATGATACATTAAACAAGGTGGACTTAATTGATATTTATAGGACATTCCATCCAAAAACAAAAGAATACACTTTCTTCTCAAGTGCTCATGGAACATTCTCCAGGATAGTTCATATCTTGGGTCACAAATGAACCCTTGGTAAATTTAAGAAAATTGAAATCATATCACGTATCTTTTCCGACCACAATGCTCTAAGACTAGATATCAATTCCAGAAATATCTGTAAATAATACAAACACATGGAGGCTAAACAGTACACGACTTAATAACCAAGAGAGCACTGAAAAAATCAAAGAGGAAATCAAAAATTACCTAAAAACAAATGACAATGAAAACATGACGACCCAAAACCTATGGGATGCAGCAAAAGCAGTTCTAAGAGGGAAGTTTATAGCAATACAATCCTACCTCAAGAAACAAGAAACATCTGAAACAAACAACCTAACCTTACACCTAAAGCAATTAGAGAAAGAAGAACAAAAAAACCCAAAGTTAGCACAAGGAGAGAAATCATAAAGATCAGAGCAGAGATAAATGAAAAAGAAATGAAGGAAACAATAGCAAAGATCAATAAAACTAAAAGCTGTTTGTTTGAGAAGATAAACAAAATTGATAAAACATTAGCCGAACTCATCAAGAAAAAAAGGGAGAAGACGCAAATCAATAGAATTAGAAATGAAAAAGGAGAAGTAAAAACTGACACTGCAGAAATACAAACGATGAGAGATTACTACAAGCAATTATATGCCAATAAAATGGACAAACCAGAAGAAATGGACAAATTCTTAGAAAAGCACAACCTTCCCAGACTGAACCAGGAAGAAATAAAAAATGTAAACAGACCAATCACAAGCACTGAAATTGATTTAAAAAAGCAAAAGCCCAGGACCAGATGGCTTCACAGGTGAATTCCATCAAACATTTAGAGAAGAGCTAACACCTATCCTTCTCAAACTCTTCCAAAATATATCAGAGGGAGGAACACTCCCAAACTCATTCTATGAGGCCACCATCACCCTGATACCAAAACCAGACAAAGATGTCACAAAGAAAAAAACTACAGGCCAATATCACTGATGAACATAGATCCAAAAATCCTCAACAAAATACTAGCAAATAGAATCCAACAGCACATTAAAAGGATCATACACCATGATCAAGTGGGGTTTATCCCAGGAATGCAAGGACCCTTCAATATACGCAAATCAATTAATGTGATAAAGCATATTAACAAACTGAAGGAGAAAAAACCACATGATCATCTCAATAGATGCAGAAAAAGCTTACAACAAAATTCAACATGCATTTATGATAAAAACCCTCCAGAAAGTAGGCATAGAGGGAACTTACCTCAACATAATAAAGACCATATATGACAAACCCACAACCAACATCGTTCTCAGTGGTGACAAACTGAAACCATTTCCTCTAAGATTAGGAACAATACAAGGTTGTCCACTCTTACCACTATTATTCAACATAGTTTTGGAAGTTTTAGCCATAGTAATCAGAGAAGAAAAAGAAATAAAAGGAATCCAAATCGGAAAAGAAGAAGTAAAGCTGTCACTGCTTGCAGATGAGATGGTACTATACATAGAAAATCCTAAAGATGCTACCAGAAAACTATTAGAGCTAATCAATGAATTTGGTAAAGTAGCAGGATACAAAATTAATGCACAGATATCTCTTGCATCCTATACACTAACGATGAAAAAGCTGAAAGAGAAATTAAGGAAACACTCCCATTTACCATTACAACAAAAAGAATAAAATACCTAGGAATAAACTTACCCAAGGAGACAAAAGACCTGTAGGCAGAAAACTATAAGACACTGATAAAAGAAATTATAGATGATACAAACAGATGGAGAGATATACCATGTTCTTGGATTGGAAGAATCAACATTGTGAAAATGACTATACTACCCTTAGCAATCTACAGATGCAATGCAATCCCTATCAAACTACCAATGGCATTTTTCACAGAACTAGAACAAAAAATTTCACAATTTGTATGGAAACACAAAAGACCCTGAATAGCCAAAGCAATCATGAGAAAGAAAAACGGAGCTGGAGGAATCAGGCTCCCTAACTTCAGACTATACTACAAAGCTACAGTAATCAAGGCAATATGGTACTAGCACAAAAACAGAAATATAGATCAATGTAACAGAATAGAAAGCCCAGAGATAAACCCACGCACATATGGTCATCTTATTTTTGATAAGGGAGGCAAGAATATACAATGGAGAAAAGATAGTCTCTTCAATAAGTGGTTCTGGGAAAACTGGACAACTATATGTAAAAGAATGAAATTAGAACACTACCTAACACCATACACAAAAATAAACTCAAAATGGATTAAAGACCTAAATGTAAGGCCAGACACTATAAAACTTTTAGAGGAAAACATAGGCAGAACACTTTATGACATACATCACAGCAAGACCCTTTTTGACCCACCTCCTAGAGAAATGGAAATAAAAACAAAAATAAACAAATGGGACCTAATGAAACTTAAAAGCTTTTGCACAGCAAAGGAAACCATAAACAAGACAAAAAGACAACCCTCAGAATGGGAGAGTATATTTGCAAATGAAGCAACTGACAAAGGATTAATCTCCAAAATATACAAGCAGCTCATGCAGCTCAATATCAAAAAAGCCCAAAAACCCCAATCCACAAATGGGCAGAAGACCTAAATGGACATTTCTCCACAGAAGATATACAGATTGCCAACAAACACATGAAAGGATGCTCAACATCACTAATCATTAGAGAAATGCAAATCAAAACTACAATGAGGTATCACCTCACACCAGTCAGAATGACCATCATCAAAAAATCTACAAACAATAAATGCTGGAGGGTGTGTGGAGAAAAGGGAACCCTCTTGCACTGTTGGTGGGAATGTAAATTTATACAGCCACTATGGAGAACAGTATGGAGGTTCCTTAAGAAACTAAAAGTAGAACTACCATACGACCCAGTAATCCCACTACTGGGCATATACCCTGAGAAAGCCATAATTCAAAAAGAGTCATGTACCACAATGTTCATTGCAGCTCTATTTACAATAGCCAGGACATGGAAGCAACCTAAGTGTCCATCAACAGATGAATGGATAAAGAAGATGTGGCACATATATGCAATGGAATATTACTCAGCCATAAAAAGAAATGAAATGGAGTTATTTGTAGTGAGGTGGATGGACCTAGAGACTATCATACAGAGTGAAGTAAGTCAGAAAGAGAAAAACAAATACCATATGCTAACATATATATATGGAATCTAAAAAAAAAATGGTTCTGAAGAACCTAGGGGCAGGACAGGAATAAAGATGCAGACGTAGAGAGTGGACTTGAGGACATGGAGAGAGAGGAAGGGTAAGCTGCGACGAAGTGAGAGAGCTGCATGGACTTATATATACTGCCAAATATAAAATGGATAGCTAGTGGGAAGCAGCCACATAGCACAGGGAGATCAGCTCAGTGCTTTTTGACCACCTAGCAGGGCGGGATAGGGAAGGTGGGAGGGAGACGCAAGAGGGAGGAGATATGGGGATATATGTATATGTATAGCTGATTACTTTGCTATACAGCAGAAAACTAACACACCATTGTAAAGCAATTATACTCCAATAAAGATGTTAAAAAAAAAAAAAAGAAAGAAAGAAAGAAAAACAGTGTAATCATAAGAGATGAACTTGATTTTCTGGGATATTCTAGATGAACATCATATCAAAGAATAGGGCACTTTTCTTCCCCTTTCTGCTGGGTACTCTGCTTATTTTTCTTATTATAATAGATAGAAGTTTCAAGAAAATATCAAGTAGTAGTCATAATAAAAATCCTCTTATTAGTTTTCTTGGGCATTCTCCTAATGCTTGGCTCTTTAGTCAAGTACATTGCACATTGAGTACAATGATTTTTGTTGTTGTTTGAAATAGATATGCTTCTCCCAGTATCTCTCTAGTCTTAGGTTACATAGAGGATTTTTATTTTAATTTGCAAATTTATTACATTTTAATAAATATCTTTTGGACATTTTTCAAAGAAATTATGTTTCTCCTCACTCAGCATAATAATTGTAGCCAATATTTGTTTATCACTGGCAGACCAACTGCTAAATGCTTTAGGCGTATGTCATATAATTTCTGAAGAGTAATATGAGTTGAATACAGTTGTTCATGTTCCTTTTCCAAACGAGGAAATTTGTTTAAATGGATTCAGTATCTCGTGCGTGGTAAAGCCCGAGTATAACATTATGTCTGAGCCCAGGACAGATGTGGCTTCCATAGGAATGTGAGCAATTATAGTATTTATTTTATAGTATTAACTCTATCTCTATTCTTTGTGTGTTTAACTTGCTAGTGTTTCATTCAGGATTTCTATATTTATAGTCTTAGAATTTGTTCTATTTTTGCCTTTTCTTGTTCTTGCTATAATTAACAGGTTGGTATCAAATTATAAAATCTTTATAAAATACATTGGAAACATTCCCATCACTGGGATGCTTTTTGACAGTTTATGTAATTTACGGGACCTTCCTCTTTTTGGGGTGAAACAAACCAACCAGTGTGGATGGTCATTCCTTCCCAGATTTTGTCAAGGTTTTTCATAGTTATGTACCTGCTTATGCTTCCTCCCTTTTCCTGAGCTAACTTTAGAATTTATATTTTCCTTGTAACTGTTAATTTTCCATGAGAATGTTTGTTCTTTACAAAGTTTTATGTTGCACTCCATTTTTCAACTTTTATACTAAAAATTTTAAAAACATAAAAATTGAAAGAATAGTAAGATAAACACATATATACTCACCAACTCAATTCACAACTGAATATTTTGCATTTTTTGTAACGATATATTTGTATTTTTAAATAATTTATAGACATCCTGTGACTTAATCAAGAAATACTTTAGCATGTATCCCCTAAAAAATGAGGATATTTTCCAATGTACGAATTGTTCATACCTAATAAATTAACAATAGTGCCTAATATCATGTAATACATAGTTTATGTTCAAATTCTCTCTTATGAACCAATGATGTATTATAAGATTTTTTAAAAATTGAATTGTGTTCCAACCAATGTTCTGTGTTACATGCAATAAGATATGTCTCTTTATCTCTTTTAATCTAGACAGGTTCTCTCAACTTCCTCTTTATTTTCCTTCATAACATGTTTTTTTGAAGAAATAAATCTTACAGAATGTTCCATGTTCTGGATTTTTCTATACATGTTCTTTAACTTGTTTTTCTAGTCCCTGTAGTTTGTGTACACTGCAAATTAGATCTAAAAGCTGGTTTACATTCAGGATCGTAGGTAATCTGTGGAGTTAGCATCTAGTTATAATCTTTGTCTGAATCGGTTATTTCCATATAGTGGTCTTTAACGTAGATCTTTCTGTAACTCCCTCATTAGTACATGAGCACTTCCTTGCTTTCTGGCACAAAAGATGCCCAGGCTCATTTTCCACAGTCCCCACCCTAGACCTTGGGTTGACGATTTTTTTCAATAGAGACTGGTATTAGTAACCATAATCTGATTACAAGAGATGCTCACTGTTACTGGAGTGTCAGTGCCCACAGGTATAATCCGTGTGAAGGTACAGGGAAGTGACAGGTTGATACACGATAGATAGATATATAGATAGAGACACAGATGCACATAGATACCTTTAGCGCACATATATTATTCATTACTATGTTGGCGTTATTATTTAATACGTGTAAGTTAGTTTAAAATTCATTATCCCAACATTGCTACTAATGATCGAGTTATGGAGTCAAGATTAAGATGGCTTGACAGTTGTTTCATTATAAAAATATTTTCCAATAAGACTGTTCAGTAGAGTTTTTTTTAATTTTTTTATTATTTTTTTCACATCTTTATTGGAGTATAAATGCTTTACAATGTTGTGTTAGTTTCTGCTGTAAAACTAAGTGAATCAGCTATATGTATACATGTATCCCCATATCCCCTCCCTCTTGAGCCTCCCTCCCACCGTCCCCATCCCACCCCTCTAGATCATCATGAAGCATCAAGTTGATCTCCTTGTGTGATGCAGCTGCTTCCCACTAGCCATCCATTTTACATTTGGTAGTGTATATATGTCCATGCTACTCTCCCACTTCATCCCAGCTTCCCCTTCCTCCCTGTGCCCTCAAGTCCGTTCTCTACGTCTGCATCTTTATTCCTGCCCTGCCACTAGGTTCATCAGTACTGCTTTTTTAGATTTCATATGCATGTGTTAGCATACGGTATTTGTTTTTCTCTTTCTGATTTACTTCACTCTGTATGACAGACTCTAGGTCCATCCACCTCACTACAAATAACTCAATTTTGTTTCTTTTTATGGCTTTTATATTCCATTGTATATATGTGCCACATCTTCTTTATCCATTCATCTGTCGATGGACATTTAAGTTGCTTCCATGTCCTGGCTATTGTAAATAGAGCTGCAATGAACACTGTGGTACATGTATCTTTTTGAATTATGGTTTTCTCAGGGTATATGCCCAGTAGTGGGATTGCTGGGTCATATTGTAGTTTTATTTTTAGTTTTTTAAGGAACCTCCATACTGTTCTCCATAGTGGCTGTATCAATTTACATTCCCACCAACAGTGCAGGAGGGTTCCCTTTTCTCCACACCCTCTCCAGCATTTATTGCTTCTAGATTTTTGGGTGATGGCCATTCTGACTGGTGTGAGGTGACCTCATTGTGGTTTTGATTTGCATTTCTCTAATGATCAGTGATGTTGAGCATCTTTTCATGTTTTTGTTGGCCATTGTCCAGTAGAGTTTTTTGTTCAAAAGTCCATTGAAATAATGCTACTGAAAATGCAGTTGTTAGAATTCTCTCTTTGTTTAATTTTGCTTTGTTTCCCTTTTAATTTATATTCTGAACATTTACATAATTCATAGAAAAGTTTTCATCTGTATCCCCACCTTACTTTCACCCCTTTCTTACACAAAACACAGCAGAATTATGTGCTCACTGTTTCCCCATGTCTTTCCCACTGCACGTCTGCATCCAGATATGAGGACAGACACCTTCCTCATTCCTTCTCAGGCTAGCTAATCCTCCCTTGTGGGGTAAGTCATAATTTATAGATGCAGGCATCTATTTCTGGGAATTGTGGTTTCTTCTGATATTTTGTATTTACAAAATTGTATGACCTTGCATTCAAGCTCATTCATACTTATAGATGTGTATCTTCCTGGTAGATTCTTAGAGATGGTTTTGCTGGGTCAATGGTACAGGTATATGTAATTTTGTTAGACAGTGACAAATTATCTCTATAAATTCCATGTATATGAAAATGTGTTTTTCCACAACCTCCTCACCAGTATGTTCTCAAACTTTGGGTTATTTTGCCAGACAGCAGAGAAATAAAGCTCTGTGTAGTTTTAATTTGCATTTCTTATCCAATGGGTAAAGTCACTCATTTTTTTGTTTCACACAATGAAGGGAATTGAGGATTCTTTTGCTCTTTAAACATTCTATTAATTTTCGTTAGTATTTAATACAGCAAATGTTTGTGCACATTTACCAATATGTCTTCCATTTTCATTTTTTGCAATTTATTGAGATTGTATTTGTGATCTGTAACTTGACAATTTTGGTAAATATTCCACGGGCCGTGGAAAAGAAAGTGCATTCTATCTTGAGGTACCAGAAGTCAAAGCATCACTTAGCCCAGTGATGTGCGTTGCTGGATAGAATGTGGCAGAAGAGATGTGCCCTTTTTGAGCTCAAGAGCCCTGCAGTTCCCCCATCCTCACCACCTCGCCCTGTGGTCCCAAGATCGAGCCTGGGTCAGCCCACTGGGGGTGAGAGATCTGTCACTCAGTGGTCTCATCACCCCAGTTAAAACTCAGCTAACCACGAGATGTGTGAGAGAAATCCTCTCCACCGTCGCAGTCTCCACCTGATCTACCCACCAACTTACTGCATGCGCTCACGAGCCATCCTGAGTGGGCCGAGAACAGCTGGACTCAGATTCGCTAAGCAAGTGGTCCTCGTCAGCCACCAGGTGGCGGGTGGTTTGTTAGACAGCAGTAGACATCTGATACACCACTGTGGACCCTCTGTTCATCCAGCCCTGGGAGAGCCGAGCCCCTCAAATTCCCATGAACATCATCCATCAGCAAAGAAAAACGAGACTTCAAATGAAATATTTTCTCTCTCGGTTTTATAGCCTAAACTCTTCCATCCTTTTCCTAGGTGGATTGTGCAGTTCCTCGCTTCCATTAACTTCCTTTGAGGCTGTTTCCTTCCTTCGGGACCTGGTTTTCAAGGCTGTGCTGGATATCATTTTCATCTGCTCCCATCTGCATTATATCTGCAGGAATTGTTACACTTCAATATCTGCTTTACTCTTTTCTTACAGCTTCTGTCGCCGGTGATGCCCGTCACCCCCAACACCCACATGCTTACACAACGACTAGGTCATTTTATAGTAATAAGGCATTAAGACAACTTGATTTTTTTCAAGTCACAGTATTCCTAAAAACAATAAAGTAACTTCCTCTGACCAACTTTCACTCACCTCTGCCACCGTAAACCATTCTTAAAACACTTTAAGTTTTCAGGTTATGTCACTTCTTCCATACTGGTTTATTTTCTGGTGGAATTCACTTAAAGAAAAGTTGAGGAGTGTCTCAGTGTTCTGATATTCTGGATTTTAAGAACAGATTTTGTTTTGTTTTGAGGCTACATAGCTTTGTGTTTAAGAGCTCAGATTATTTCATCTTTGAAGTCAGACTGGGTTCTAATTGCTGTTCTGTGGCTTCAGCCTAGACATTGGCAAGTTATTTAAAAAGTCTGTGCCTCAGTTTCCTGATCTTCAAAATGAGGACAATATTAGTACCCATACCATGGAGTTAAGTAAGACTTAAATGATTAATATTTACTACGTAGCATACTGTAATTCATATTAGCAATTATTTTCATATTTGTAAAATTCTAACTTTGATATTTGTAAATATTTAATTTTGATAACTTTGAAACGCCATCAACCGTTTTTTCCAATAAGGGTCTTAATTGTTGACTGTTTAGTTTAAAATATCTAAATATTCTAGATTTTCCCAGCTAATCAAAACATAGTAATATAATGCATATATGCATATATATGTGTGTGTATATATATATATACATATACACACATATATATGTATATAGAAAGAGAATATACGAAATCTTTTGTTTCCTAGCTGTCACATGAATGCTCTACCTTCCATCAACAATAAAACGAGATTATCCTAACAGATGCTGCAAGCTCAACAGAGACCAGCAAAAAAAGTATGGGGGATGGAGTAGGGATGAGAAACTGAATTTTCTCCTCTGGACATATCTGTCCTTGCAAATTTCTGAAATCTTTTGCTATAACAATAAGTACATTTTCTTTGTTGCTCATCTTCCCAACCCTCCTAGTCATCCAATATCCTATTTCACTAAGCTGTTGAAATGAATTCTACCCTGCTCTAATACCCAAAGTCCTTGAGGTGCTAAAGAAAATACTGCATATAAAATGCATGGGCAGGCAGAATAGGTTTACATAATGTTAATGTAGACAAATGGCAAGTACAAAATTATATCTAGCTGCAATTTAATTAGATTAATGAGATCAATATAATTAGTAGGGCTATATTACCCTAGTTAGACTTCGGCACTCTCCGCCCCCCTCCCCGCACCCCCCCCACCAGCTCAAAATGGTTTACAGCCCTCAAACATTATAATAGCACATGGAGTACCGACGCAGTAACATATCAATTTCCCCATGAATACACCATTAAGAGAAGGAGTTTGTAGGACACTCAAGAGACACATAAAATGTTACCCTACCAGGGAAAAATTTGATAATATAGACTGAAAAATATCCCTACTGTCAAAAAACAATATTTACTTCACGTTAATCCCAAGTTTAAGTCTGGTCATGATTATACAAAAATGAATTTAACAAACAGGTTCTGGAGTGGACCTAATGAATAAAACAGACTTATTGTGACTTTAGTTACAAACCCTGCAGAACTTAAGCTTCAAACACCCACTAAATCACAGGCGTGACTGAACCGCTGAGCCATCCATTGACCACGTGGCAGATGGCAAGCTCCACAAACGTCCCTTAACCTCTAGGAACTAAGGGTGAATTAGGTCTCAATCAACAAGAAGACGAATAACCAGGCTAACTAGTGTTCTCGGTCCGGGGAAGAGACTGCTCGGCTCAGCCTCTATGATTTGTTCTTTTCAATGATACCATCAAATCTCCTTAATTATGACAAACTAAGACTTCTCTTTACGGTGAAACTGATGAAGATGATCGTTCAGTAGAGCAGCCTTGTTCACATGATGTTCACAGCTGCTAATTTGCTAATCCTCTACCCTATGGTCAAATAATTATGTTTACAGCCCTACTGGCTGCCTTTTAGTTTGGTCTTTGTGTGGAAACCATGGTGGTTAAAAAATTCCAAAATTGTAGCACTGAAATTGACAGAAACTATGGGTAAATAACCAAATGTTCATCAATTCAAAGATTTGCCTAGTTTTAGAATTGTAATCAAAAACTATAGGACTTAAAAAGAAGAAAGCAAGGAAAGGAAAGAGAGGAAGAGAGATAAAAAAGTCTTGCAATTGATTTGGACAGGCTAGAGTTGAACTTAAACCAAGCCTGAACGTGGCCCCTGCAAAGATCTCATAGGAGAAGGATGTCCCCACTCTCTGTAGTCACCCTTCCCTGACTTCTTGGATTCCCATTGCCCTGAAGGCAAAATCTCTTCATCTTTGTGGCCTAATTTGTACTTTAGCAAATATTGACATCTATTTCAAAGAGAATGCAAAGAAATCTGGTGTTCATCTGATTTTTGTTTTCATCTTTCTGTTCTCAAGCATAAATTAAGATATTCTGCTAAATGTTAGCTTCTGTAGCCTAATTACACTGAATATACTGTAGTTGATAGTGTTTACACACTGCAAACTACTTAGCATTTTATATATAGTAGGAAAGATGTGTTTAAATATGTTTGCATGGCTTGTACTTGTATATCTCTAAAATAGACTTGAGTAATTATCAAGCATTGCCATCACCATGCTTTTTTGAGTTATAATTAAAATGTATCTTTTTTATTATACTTTCAATTTCTGCTCTAGAAAAATGTTGAATTGTAACTGCACGTTCAAGATTAATGTGCTCCTTCAAGAAGCAATCTGAGCCATCTTTTACCTATAAATATCATAATTTGGTAGTGGTATGTGTGGAAGAGAATTTGTATAAATATTTAAATAAGTGCCTTGAAAACGTTAAACACTCCTCCTAAACTTAAGATTTGAATGGCACATATTCCTTCAGGAATGGTGACGAACATATCAATGTACATTTATCCTTGGCTGGCAATCCTAAATTTGAGTGGCCAGATTCTCCTCTTAACCCCTTTCTACACTTGGAAGTGAAACTACATCCTTGCGAAATTACATTTCTGTTCATTTCTTTTTCAGGAAATTCATTTAAAATTTAATTTTGTTTCTTAGACTGACCCACAAGATTTTGTTATTGCAGGACTGTATCTCGAAGGTGTTCAGAAAGAGGTATGACTGAGCTAGAATATGGTTCCTAGTTACCAACTGGAAAGAACATAATAAATATAGGATTTATTGATCATTTTATCCTTGGGAACCAAAAAAACTGATGTCAGATAGAACTTTGTTCCTCAGACCCATGATTCCCTAAACTGGGAATAAGGTTTAGACAAAATATCATCAGAACATGCAAAAATAGTGATTTGGACCCAAGATAGGGCACTTGGACATGTAATACACTGCATTGGAAGGGAATGCACTGGGGGACCAAGAATATAAGCTTAGTGTTGAACACAAGCTCTGGTCAAATTGGTAACTCTGGAAACTCCTTAATCTCCCCATCCACAATTTCCTCACCTGCATATGGAGACTAATGATGGTCTCCAAATATCAGCGAGAGGATCAAATGTGTTGTTGAAGAAATTAAATGATCTTATGTGTATAATACAGTCACAGCATGGTGTCTTGTTCATAATAGATAGTCATTAAATATTAGCTATAATGATCACACTTGGTTTGCTTCAGTTTTCACAATGACCCTTACCTAGTGGAACTAGAAGAGGGAAAAAGGGCTATTGTTTACTAATCCCCGGAGAGGAAAACCACAGTTCAATCCTTAATGCTCTCAGATCAAGGTGGAAAAGAGGCCAACTGCCATCATTGAGGAAAAATAGCAAAGACTCTTCTGGCTCCTGAAAGGAAAAGGGCATTGAGATAAGACCAGGAGAATCCCAGCTCTGGGATTTCCATTCAGATTCCTGAGATTGAAACCAACGTGCTAGAGATGCTGGGCATGAGTGTACTTGTTTGTCAAGGGACAACTCTTCGATACGTGAGTGCCCCTCACATGCCTGGACCCAGGGGTCAGCAGTCAACGAGCAGACAAAAAGCCCTGCTCTCATTGAACTTACACTCTGATTAATGAACCTCTCTCTCAAATGGGAACAGTAATATTTCCTTCCTCATTTGATTGTTATAATAGTTCAATAAGGCGATGCCTGCAAAACACTTCATACTATGCCTCTCTTTTTTAAGTCACGTAAGAATAATCAGCAGTTACTTCTAAAGGGATCATTTTTATCATGATTATTCTAACTGTTGAGCAATAGCTCGGGAACCCATAGTAACTTACCCGCTGTCTCCTTCCCTGGCCCTATGGTGTTGAGCTTTGCATTATATTCCTTCAGCAGTACACGAAAGTAAGATTAAATAGGTCTCTAATAGGAACAATGAGATACACAAATAGCCCAGTATTGACCTAGATTCTGTCGTATTTATCTGCACACTGAGATGACTCCTCTCACATTCCAAGATAAAGATAAACATGTTATCTGGAAACTCTTCAAGATACAAATGTGGGCCATATACCAGAAATGACATCAACTCCCAAATTAATGTGTGTGGGCTTGATGTGAAATTATAATTAACAATGTTTATAGCTTTAATTTCGACATAATGATGTGAAATTAGAATATTATGATCTGAAGTTAGGAACCAAGAAATTTTTAGTGTCTGTTTTTTGATGACTCTATTTAAGGTATCTTAGATTTTTTTAAGCACATACTACTGAATACCTTTCCACAGAAATAGATTTCATTTTATTTCCTTTCTATCATTTTTATATGGATTTTTAAAATATTGTTAAAAAGTGATGTTCAAGATGGTCTCTTCTTTAAGGAAAGTTAAATGAATTTCAGATTTTCAAGGCACATACTGAGGTTTTGAATTGAGAATGAGCCCGACTGAAAAAGCAGTCCCCATTTTAATTTATTCAAACAGTATCGCTAAACCTTTAATAAACCACATAGGAATTAGTCCGGCCACTTCAAAGACGGCAACAAATATCATTAACAAATGTAAAACAGCCAACCATCTAAAAAATAACTGCATGGGAATTCAATTACAGGAAAAAATGGGTCAGGGGAATAGCCACATTTCCGACTTTATTTGTGTTCTCATGACCAGGCCAACTGGAGACAGTGAAGAAATTGTTCTTTTTTTGCTCAAGATATTAACTGGGAGGGAAATTTATCTGAAGTCCAAGGGTTCTGATCATGCAGAAGATTCTAGGGTCCTCAAAAACCTCACTAGGAGTTGGTCGCGCTGAGACAGTAGCTTTCACACTGGAATATCACGGGGTGAAGGATGATTCGGACAGAGAGCTCCGGCCCCACAGAGACTTGCCCTCATTGCTGGTGACCCAGCAGGCAGGTTTGACTTATGGGAACAAATGTTTCCAACCATGAAGACCCAGGAGTTGACTATTCTTCATCACAAGTGTTTAAAGCACTGGTTTACAATTACAGAATTTTAAATAAGCTTCTCAAAACTCCTTCCTTGGGGAAATTCCCATTTAAAAATACCTACAACTACAGAAAGGTGAACATAATCCTGAAACGTAGTATTTTAGACATCTGCTCACCACCAATGATGTGACTGTCAGACAAAGGCTGGGGCTCCAAAGCCAGGCCAGTCCCTTGCTCCTGCCCTCAAGGACAGTCTCACAAGGGGTCCCACAGAGCCTTTGAGAAACCAGCCAAAGGCTGGGGTGTTTCAGATGAGGAGGAGCCCAGTGCAGACAGGGACGATGCCGAAAGTAACTGCCCTTTGTAAACTCTGCCTGGAGAGCTTTTTCTCAAAGAAAAATCACAGAGAAGCCCACTTTCACGAGCATCACATTTGACTTGCAATTTGTTACTGAACTTTTGAAGAGACAGGAATCGGCTGATGGCTGGACCCTGGGTGCAATCAGTGAACGCCTCCTTTAGCAGTGGTAAGATTCTAACAGGAGGAGAACTGTTTCCACACTACCTTCCTGCCGGCTCTGAGTCTGTGTGGGAGATAAGGAGGGTGGAAGTCTCAAAAGAAAGAATGGGGCCGGAGCAGAGGGGGTCTGGCAGCCTTGGCTCTGCCCCCTGGAAGTACCTGCTGACTTTGATGCCAAGAGAGCTCCCATTTTGCCATTTACCAGCCCTCATATGGCCAAGCGTCCCACCTGAAATGACCTTCCTAGCCCTATCCCATTCTCTGTCCTTGCTTAACCATGTGGCTATGTGTCCTGGCCAGTTAGGAATCTTTGTGTTGATTCTGGGAAGTTGGTAGGCGCTGAGGAACCTCACAGATAGATGGATAGATATGACAAAAGTGAGAGTCTTTTTGTTGGTATTTTACTCTATTTTAGACTATATTATCCCCAAAGGAAAGTCAGTAGATGTAAGGAAAATGTCAGCAGAAAGATGGAATTCTATTTTTTTACACATATATAAATGAAGTTTTCTTACAGAATGTGCCTCCCCTTGTTTTATAGGTATTGAAGACTCACTGGCACAGCTAATTCATGGTAAAAATAAATCACATAAACAGTGCTCAGTTAAAAGCCAGGCACCAGGAGAGCGCCTGAAACCACTGCACATCAACATCCACTGCTTTGCATTGTTATGAAGAGCCCTATTCAACATATTTTTGGATGATATTTTAGATAGAATGAAATCAACAAGCTGCAGACCTCAGGGTACAAATCAGAAGTATCTCCTCCTCTAGGGGCAATTGCACTGACCCGCTCACTCACCTGGCGTTGTCCACTTGAGCCGAGGTTAAACAAATAGACAGGGGTTCTACCCAAGGGTGCACACAAACAGGAGAAAGAATTGGGAACAGAGATTTCAAATGCATTCAGGTAAGCAGGTTCCTTTTCACCTCGGAGAGTTTCAGCATCCTCTCAAAAACTACTGTAAGGGGGGAGGGGGAAGATTGCTTTTTGTATCAGTGCAGTTTCCAGAAAACATTAACTTCATAAAGCACAGATTCCAGCTTTTGGATGTTTTGACAATCTCAATAGAGGTACAGATCAAGGATTTCCCTACTGGCAATTTGCAAGTGAGGCTCTAAGCTTTTTCTTTCAGAAGAGATGAGGGAAACGGCACAGTAAAATTCCTTCCAAAAGAAAACAAGAGGTAACTGTACTGAAAACAGGGCTCATTTGAGTTTCTGAGAATTAGTGAACTATTTTTCTAGGTATTATTTCTGAAATATTCTTCCTCTCCCCTCCCCCGTCTCATGCACGTATTTATATGTATCTTTTTCTCTCGATCTTTTTGGTTCTGTTTATACTGCAGCTTCACATGTAAAGCCGAGTCTTGTTTATTTCCTGCAATGCAGCTATCCCCAAATCGTCAGCCTATTTGGAGGGTTTTTTTGTTTTTGTTTTTTGTTTTATTTTAATTTGGAAAGCATCCTGTTCTGTAGTATTTCAAATTTAGAATTCCATTTAGCTGCAACATGAAAACAAAGAGATAAAGTGCAGTCTTGTGTGTTTCAAGTTCGGATGAATCTCAGCCACATTCCATAGATTATTTTGATTTAGTTTTAACAAAATACCACATTAAATCACTCTAATGAGCTGTTTCTCTTCCCCTCTCAGTACAAGGTCATTAGGTACAAGACAGCATCTTTCTGCACCGTCTTCACTGTTTCATGTGCTACATGTCAAAAAAGGCTTTGATGGTCTTCCATAGCGGAGACTAGGACACAACTGTTCCTCAAGGAAGGGGTTTGTACCATAGCAGGGAAGCGATTTGTCATGCTTCCCCAGGACTGGTCCTGGGCCCTTCACGAACATGTCGGGTCTTGGGAGGAAGGCTCACCAACCCCTCTCTGTCACTTGCTCAGCAATCAGCTGTCTCATAGATTTCACTACAACACCATCTCTTTTCCGGGTTATGCTTTCTTGGGATGAAAAGAAAAGCCTGAAATTAGCGTACGCGTTTAAAATATCTGTCACTAAATGAATTGTGCTTTCTTTTTAGGGTAACAGCTGTCTTCTTAATTAATGAGAGTCGCAGATACGTGATGCTCACAAAATATTGCACCACACATTCTGTTCAGCCCTGGCAGGCCCGGCATTCCCTTCCACTTTTCGACGGAATAGACAGCAAGGTGAGAGCAAGCAGGTAGCTGAACGTGACTGGCTTAAAGCTGCGTGTGAGATGCTAATTATAGAGGAACAGCTCCTGTTCCGGCTTCCAATTAGGGGTCTGAACAACCTCGTCAGTACTTTCCGCGGTTGTTAGCGTGTCTAATTATTTATCTCCCGGTGGAATTTTTGTGAAAGCTGGTATTCAGGTGACCAGTGCAGCGGGTGGGTTCCCATCCAACGCTAGATGGAGTGAAACAGGCCTGACCGGTGATTCTCTGGACGATGTGGAGTCTGGGTTGATGGTCAGCCAAGTTTTCCCAGATGGCAGGGCAAGCCCCACAGAGGCCACCCTTGGTGGAAGGAGGGCCAGGTCTCCCATCCAGCAATCGCACAAGCCCTGGCTGTTCTCCAGCCCCTTTCCTGAAAGGGGAGGAATCAACCACCACTCCCTCAAAAGTACCAGAAAAGAATGTTTGCCCTCACTGCAGGCGTGGTTTTAGGAGAAATGTGCACATTAGTACTAACCAAACTTAAGCAAACGTAGCCACTGCTTTTCTGGTCATCTATCATCTTCTATCTATTTTCTCATCAAAGTCTAAAGACCTAAACCATGAATTATTGAGAATAAAGCTGGCAATGATTCACATTATTAAACAATGTTTTATTGCTGGTTGGTAAGTCTTTACAAAGTCATATCAGTATAATTCTTACTTAAGAAATATATACTGTAAGTATATATTATATACTGTGTATATATGGTATATTTATACATAGTATAAAATATATTTATGTATATTTTTTAATTTTGTGGCTATTCTTTTTTTTTTTTTTTAATTTTATTTATTTATTTATTTATTTATGGCTGTGTTGGGTCTTCGTTTCTGTGCGAGGGCTTTCTCTAGTTGCGGCGAGCGGGGGCCGCTCTTCATCGCGGTGCGCGGGCCTCTCACTATCGCGGCCTCTCTTGTTGTGGAGCACAGGCTCCAGACGCGCAGGCTCAGTAATTGTGGCTCACGGGCCCAATTGCTCCGCGGCATAAGGGATCTTCCCAGACCAGGGCTCGAGCCCGTGCTCCCTGCATTGGCAGGCAGACTCTCAACCACTACGCCACCAGGGAAGCCCCTGGCTACTCTTTCTTAACCAACTAACATATGTGTGCACTGGGGTGTTGGTGAATGGAAGATATATGCGCCACCCTTGATTAAATCTTGGAGGCATTTCTACCAAAATCAAGGATAGGCTTCTGCCCAGCGAGACTGTGTAGGGAGATTTACTAACGCACAAGGTGCTGAGTAACTGTGTGGAGATGGGTTTGTGGGGGAACTTGTTTTAGCGTGACTTCCCACGTCCACCTGAGGTTCGACAGAGACCTTCGAGATCAAGACAATCAACCTGAGCACAGCAGCAGAAAACGTCAGCATCCTTTCTGCCTGCACAGCTTCCACAATGCTTTGCTGTGTTTGCCATCTGATCCTTAGGACGAGCCTGGGAGAAGGGCAGGAAAGTTGCTGCCTCTCTGATGACATAGATGAGGGGAAGTTGGCACAGAAAACATTTGAGGTTGAACAAAGCCTGTGGTCATAAAGGAATAAGGAATGGAAAGGACCCAACACAGATCCCCGGGGGGGGGGGTGTTTTGGTACAATACACGGAGTCTGCACAGGGCTGCCCTTCAAGAACCTTGGCCTCAGCTTTCCCTCTGAGAATTCAACATGCAATCAACACAGCACAATCACAGCCTAACAAAACAAAACCCCATCAGTGAGATAGATCTCTCTCATGTCTGGCAAGAATTAATAGCACCCTTATAAACACACTGCTGCGGTGGAGGGAGAGAAACCTAGGTATAAGAAGTAGGTCCAAACTGGAAGCACGGTGAGGAGAGTTATATAGGCAGAGTTTTGCACAACTCAGCTAAGTACTGATCTGGGAAGTGGGCCCCTGTCTTTTGGACTCAGTGTCCACTCTGAATAAGGGGTGAATGGTATTATGTAGCTGGGCATTGGAATAATCAAACTCGGTGCTCTTGCTCTGACGGCCCATTCCCCAGGTACCCTTCTGATTGTTTGACTTCCCAAGTAGCCTGCCTACGGGGAGAGAATGTGTCGGTCAGGATGAAGCGAACATCTGGTCTACCTGACAGTTCTATTACTCACTGTAAATTAATGCACTGGCTGGCTGGTCTCCTCCGTCCGTCTCCGGTGAGATGTGTTCACCTGTGTCAGCGTCCTTGAACTCTGGGACCCTGAAAAATCTGAGCCTGCACATTGGAGGTCCTGACCTGAGCCAGGTTGGAGGACCACTCTGTAAAGTTTCTGAAGGTCTCAGTTAAATTAAAATATCCTCCTTGAGGATCAACACCTAAACAATTATTTCTTCGATCAAAAATTGACCCTAAAGTTTGGACACAGTGTGATGTAATCCAGAGACACCAGGTCAGCCTCGAGCTAAGTTAGAGACCTGTCAGGAATTAATAGTTGATACCCTGGACAAGATGATAGGGCAGGACTAGGTGACCACCGAGCCCTGGGGGCCTTAAGCTGCCACGTCCAGGCAGGAAGTGGGCTGGGGCATTTTTAATAATGAGAAATGATCTTATAGGTGTTGAGGGATTAAGAATCAATGTAAGGGAGACCCCTTGAAAGAACTCTGAAATAGCTACAGAGCTTTTTCCCAATTGACATTTTCTCATACAATACGGTGACAATACGACAATAACGAACTTGTCATAAAAGAGCAGCACAGACCTTAGACTGTTTCTCTCTGATGACGCCACCGTTTATATAAGAAGAGAAGAGCAGGATTACCTGTGGTCCCAGGTAGCAGCCCTTGTAGGTCACTCGGTGTCTCAGTGTCGTATTACAAACCACAGCCCAAGACGTGGGTGCAGTGGACACACAACACCAATCACATGAAAAGTGCGTATTGAAAGTCTAACGGGAGCAGGTGTTTGCAGGTCTCTAACGACTTTGATTCAGAGTGGATTTGCAGCAGGGCCACTCGGATGTGGCAGTGCCAGGCCAGCACCCCAGGGGGCACAGTTCAAGGGCACCCTGATGCAAAAGGCAGCCCTTGGAAACGTGCAAAATGGTGGCCCTGGGCTGAAGAATGTTCAGCATACACCTTCCCCGTGAACGTCTTGAATTACAGAGTAAAACCCACAGGCATGGAAATAAAGGCAATAATGCAGCCTTCCATTCTCACGGCTCCATTTCCCATTTTCACATCCATTACCTCCCCTGGATGGAGTCATCCTTATTCTGACAAATCTCAGAAAAATTGCAAACGTGGTTCTCTCTGGCTGCTGGGCGGCTAGTTCCCTGTGCTATTTAGTTTACCGCAACTGGGTTACACATTCCGAATTGCATACATTTTCTTCATCAGGAGTGACTCGGGTGAATGATGGCTGCCCATCAGTTTCAGAGACGTGAGGACCGGTAGGGTGCTGGCCGCATCTCTGCATCGTTCAGACAGTTGTCTGTTTGGGAGAGCTGAAGTAAATCACAGCCCAAGATAATAGCACTGCAGGGACAGTGCCTGGGGGAGGAGAAAAGAATAATACCTGGGCCATTTCATGTGCTATTTTCAGGAATAGAATATTTGGAAATTTCAAAGACATTTGATAATTCTAAACACCTCGTTAAATTACCCTGCTCACTCCGAAAGAGAAAAGCTTCCAAATCTGCATTCATATTGCTGAGGGGGAAAAAGCATTAGGAATAACTCCTGCACAGATTTTTGGCAAGCATCAGGGCCCTTTTTTTCTAAAGACATTCTCTCTATTGCCTGCTGCTTGCTGCTTCATAACACTTGACAAATTCACAGTTCTTAAAAGCCCCCATAAATGTTTTGTAAATTGCTCCATTTTATCAGGGAGTTCTCAGAGCCTGGTCCCTGATATTCACCCTGTTTTCATTCCCCATTCCTTGTTTATCTTTATTTTGATGCCTTTTCCAACATCAAAAGGCTGTCATTATTAGTATCAGCGATCTCATTATTATTATCATGACGTTAGCTGCGGAAAAGATCTGCCATCTGCAAAGCTGGAAATTCCCACAGTCTTTAAGAGCCTCCTCTCCTCCTGACAAGCTCATAAAAATAAATAAATAAAGCCATCCCAAGAAACATTTGAAGACATCTTAAGTTCTTACGTGGCTTCAGGAAAGATACACATGCCCAGCTCCACTTCGCCTAAGAATGCTTAAGCTAAACAGGAGCCAGAACGTGACTCCACCAGCAATACTGAGAAATCCTTCCTAGCATTCCATTTAGACAGGAGGAGTAATTGAAGGGCGTGTGGCTAGGAGACGGTGGAGGAGGGAAACAGGAGAGCGTGTGATGGAATACGGCTGAGAGGGGACCAGGGGATGGGGTGGAGCGGGGAAGTTAGCAAAATTGCACTGGAGACCTAAATTATAGACCTGTTTGGAATATGAATCCCTGCAGCTGCAAGAAGGAGGCCAGCCGATTGAAACTTGTTTGGAATACTTTCCTGGACAAGTTCTATTAAAAATGAGATAGTGTACCCTAAACATCGGATCATGTGTTCAAGCATTTTGTCAGTCCTCCAGCTCCTGACTCATTCCCAAAAGCACAATCTACTGGACATTATACCGGGGCTGTAAGAAGCAGCC
Source organism: Balaenoptera borealis (assembly GCF_965194805.1). Classification (NCBI taxonomy): domain Eukaryota; kingdom Metazoa; phylum Chordata; class Mammalia; order Artiodactyla; family Balaenopteridae; genus Balaenoptera; species Balaenoptera borealis. The sequence goes on along the minus strand of NC_138875.1, from coordinate 2,786,286 downwards.
AGCACATGTTTCCATCACTCAGAATTGCTACCTTTTTAAACACCAGCATGTAAATGAAATATTTTCCCCAGGCAAGCCCACCCTGGGCAGGTACCAAGCACACGTTGACATGATGCAGTGGGAGTTCACGTTAATGGTGTTCATCCATCCCCCGCCCCACCACCCCATAAGGCAGTCACATGAGAGAGAACTTAATACCAAGGAGAAGCTGGGTCGGTCCCAACAGCATCCATATTAAAAGAAAAAGAAATCCAACCAGGAGTCAATTTTTCTTGAACAGCTGTTTGTCGCTGTTTAATTTCTACCCTGCAAGTCCACTTTTCAGAGATCATCTCATAATTGCAACCGTGCATGGGCTCTGCAGAAATACATAAATAACATTCCCTCTTCTCCAATCCTGCAGCCAGTAGTCACGGTGATCACTGAGATATTTCACAGTACTTCTGAGAGGGCCTAGACTTTTGGGGGGCTCACGGGGAGTGTCAGGAGATATTCTTCCCCAAATGACACAAAGCGGGGCCCTCGGCTTCTAGCCAATCCACTCATCTTGGTGCCGCCCGGGGAAATCTTGGAGCTGTTCTCCGAATTCCTCATTCATTTCCGGGATGGCCCCATCTGACGCGGGTGGCGTTAGCATTAAATCACAGCCGGGAGGCTAAATCACACCCGGAGAGGGAGCGAAACCGCCTGGTGGGACAGAGTGGCTTCCTGAGCTCCGAGGCGAGGAAGACTGGGATGTGGAGAGCAGTACGACAGGGCGGGAGGCAGTTACTAAGGAAAACAGGTGCCTGCTGGCTACGGGGACTCCCCAGCACGGCAGGGGCTCTGTGGACATTGAAGGGCAGCTGAAATATACTCGTGGCCAAGGTCATTTCCTCCCCGATCCCCTCCATCTTTACTTAATTTCAGGACATCCTCGGACTTGGAAGGATACGTGGGTGGAGACAACACAACACCGAGGGCTGCTTTGTCTGATCTGTCTACCATCCCCCCTCTTCCGGTCAAATCGAAGGGACCCTGGAGAAGGGGATGTAGCAGAAGGGATTTTAACAAGAAAGAATAAGGGGGAGCATTCAGAGTTGGAGGGTTGATGACACCAGGTTCTAGAAAATGGGATGTAGCCAAAGAAAATAAAAGATCATCGGGAAGGTAGGATGGAAGGTGATTAGATGCACACCTAACCTATTTTGCAGGTGGCCTTAGAATTGACCTCTGGTCCACCTACACAGAACACACACATACACACGCGCGAGTGTAGGTGTGTGCATGGAGGTGAGCCCCTTGTCCGGAGGCTTTACTCTTTAAGGCCATCTCTCCCGGAAGTTGTCCCTCCTCCCCCCCACCCCCTCCCGCCAGGACCCTTGCCCTCTGGCTGTCAGAGAGCTCTCACGAGGGAGGCAGCATCATGGCAGGGCCCGGAGCGATGATCACAAAGCTTCTTGCTGTCACTGGACCTGGTTCATATCCTGTGCAGGTCCCTGAGACACTCCACAGAGTTATTACTCGGTTGTAAATCCAGGAGTTTAACATTTATAAAGCACAGGGAACTGCTAAAACCAAATGTGGTTTCGGAAACTGACACTGATGAAACTGTTTGGAAACGGCCTCATTTCCCGATAAGTCATCCGAGGGTGGGTTTCCCACAGCCTGAAGGGGCCAGCTTCCTCTCTGCAGGGCTGTTGGCCTCTGTAGGCCAGCAAGTCCCAGATGGAAGGACGGCCAGGAGCCCACTGAGCATTGTTTGAAACTCAATTACCACCTGCAGTGGCTTGAATGGCAGCCCCCAAAGAGATACGTCCACGTCCTCACCCCCAGACAGATAAATGTGGAAAAGGGCCCTCATTTGGAAAAAGGAGTTATTCCCCAACTCCTCCTCTCCCAAGCCCCCCAAAACCATTAATCTCCTTTCTGTCTCTATGAATTTATCCGTTCTGGGTATTTCATATAAATAGAATCATACGTGACTTTTTATGTCTGGCTTCTTTCACTTAGAATTATGTTCTCAAGGTTCATCCGCGCTGCAGCTTGTCTCAGCGGTTCAGTTCTTCCTATGGCTGAATAATATTCCACTGTATGGGGAAAGCACATTTTGTTCAGCTATCATCTGTTGTTGAAGGATATTTGGGTTATCCACTTGTTGACGACCATGCCACTGTTTGGCTAGTTGGGACAGTGCTGCTATGACCACGCACATGTGTTTGTCTGTTTGAGTCCCTGTGTTCAATCCTTAGAATATATACCTAGGAGTGGAATTGCTGGTCATATGGTACTTCCATGCTTAACTTGTTGAGGACTCATCAAATGGATTTCCACAGTGGCTGCACCATCTTTCATTCCCACCAGCAAAGCATAAGGATTCCAAATTTTCCACATCCTGGCCAATACTTGTTATTTCTGTTTATTATTGTTGTCACCCTTGTGAGTATGATGTAGAATTTCATTGTGGCTGTGATTTGCATTTCTCTAATGACTAATAATGTTGAGCATCTATACATGTCCTTGCTGACAACCTGTATTTCTTCTTTGGAGGAATGATATCTGGAGCCCTTTTGGTTTTGGGGTTTATTTTTTTTTTGTAGCTTGTCTTTTTTCTGCCCCTCATATGTAGGGTTCTTTCCTAAACCAACTTCTTTCTCTGATTTTGCAGTTAGATTCAAATTTTATCTTCTAACTCTGAACTTTCACTCCATATTTGACTTATTATTTTCAAATAATTATTACCTATTTCCCCAGGACATCCTAAAGCAGCATAAACTCACAGGCCTTAGAGCACATTCACCACATGCCCTGCAAACCTGTTGTTCTAATTTCCCCGTTTCTTATAACACCACCAAACCCTCCCAAACTCCAAAATTTAATGCAGGAGAATCATCTCTGACTGTAGGCTTTGCCTCCTACAAGGAGTCAGGATTCAAATTCTCTGCCCTAACTTGAGTTCATTCCTTTCTCTCCCATTATTTCTTTTGCAGACACCTCAACTCAGATCCTCACGGTTATTGGAAAATTACAGAGCCTTCCTCTTGGCTGTGGCGGGTTGTTGTAATTACAGCCTCAGTGACACCTGTCTCCCCGTGTCTGTCCACAGACTTTGCCATGTAGTTGGCGCCGTTCTCAGCAAGATTTGGGGTCTACCTCCCTGCCCCGTAGGTTAGAGGCTGGCTCTCTGACTTGGTCTGATGAATACGGTGAGCAGCAGTGATGTTTTCAGAGCTGAGTTCAGAACAATTTCCACTCTCACTATTGAAAACACGCCCCAGAGACTGCATGCAAAGCAGGCCGTCTGGTTACTGGAGGATGAGACACCACATGGAGGAGAAGAGAGGCACCAGCTGGGACCCACCTCTAACCACGGAGTGGGGCATCCTGTACCCTCCAGCCCAAGTTGCCAGGAGGAGATTGCAGTCACGACCCCGCACAACATGCAGCTCACACCGCCAAAGCCAGCAGGAAAATCTCTCCGTCCCACCTGCTCAGATAGAGCCTGGTACGACGGAATCTAGTCAAGGGAATGACATCCCATCAGCTCAGCCATACTGTCTTGGCTGGAACCAAGTCACAGCTATCACCACACTCCAGATTGGCGTTGTACAAGAGCATGCCACCTTGGGCATCACCTCAGAGTGAGCCCGCCACAGGCAGCAATGGACTAAATAGTAATAATGATTGCTGCAGTGTTAATAGAATTGATAAGTATTTGGGGTATCAAGAAAACATAAATCATGCGAATGAACTTCAGTGTACAAAATCATAGATCATTCAACCATGTCAAACTCCATTCCAAATCACTAATCCTCCAAATGATGGTCCAGAGCTATGACAGTATGCACACTCTGACCTGGTAATCCCACTCTGAGACATTTGTACTAAGTTAACAATTCAACAGAAGAACTGCTTCCCTAAATGAAAAGCTTTCAGCCTACTGAGCGGGTCCAGATGCACTCTTCTTTCCAGGACCCCAGCAAGGATTGGCCATCCTGCTTGCAGGGTGTTGCCTCAGAGCCTGTGGCAATATCAGGCCTGCTTCAGGGAGGAGCTGGGACCCAGGTTAGCCTTGAAAATGGGAAAATTGTGTAGAGAGGAGAGGAAAAGTCGTCCAGGTCAGAAAATCTAACATCTTTTAGGCATGTTCAAAAATAAGGGCATAGATACTCTGGCTACAGTAGAGGGTGCATGAGAGCAAAAATTAGCTAGGTTATGTAATCCGTGCATCCCAGACTCCTGCACGTCCGGGATTTATATTTCCTTTTACGTTATAAATAACAATGATTAAATCACCATACCTGATACCAAGGTAAGGCAGACTTTCTAGGCTTGTTCTTCCGGTGCCCCTGGGAACCCACTGCAGTGTTTCTGTATTCTGTGAATCGTGCTCACGGGCTACACTGTCCATCCCCCTAGACCTCTGCGATTCTTCTGGACTTTGGAAGAACTGGTGCAGCCTCTAGGATAAGAACCAGCAGAAACACAGCTCCATCCGTCATAAAAACAACATAATACAATATCATATCAAGCAGTATAATTCCTTGAGTTTTTTCAAACTCCTTTACTTAAAAAGCAGGAACTTTATGTAACCAAAAGACTCCCTAAAATATTTTCACCAAAACAAAGATGTAGAAACAGAAATGCTATCAGCAGTATTTACTTAGCCAGCTTTTTTTTTTTAACTATTAGACATCAGGGCTTAAAAAATATTAGAGCTCACTGTCAATTCAGGTAATATTGGGCTGAAGTCAGTATAAGTCAGGGCAAAACGTAACCCTTGAATTCTAAGCAAAGAGCTTTGAACGTTATCTCACAAGCAAGAGAGAGCCTTTGAAAACTTAATAAGGGTGTGATATGATGAAGGCATTAAATGAAGATTAATCTGGCCACGGTATGTAGAATGCACTGAGAATCTGTAACTATGGGCCTGATTGCAGATAGTGGCGGTGGATTTAATGTTTGAGACACTGATAAAGAAGAATTAGTGTGAATTGAAGTTATTTGCCTGTTAGGAGAAAGAGAGAAGGAGATGCTAAGATTAATTCAAGGTGTTGAACAAGGGCGATGGGTAAAGAAGGATGTATCCAACACACTTGAGGTCTGGGCAAGTCGTAAGGCCCGGCCATGAGGAAGGAAGAAACAAGGAGTCAGCCTTTCCATGGGTTGAATTTTTGGGTGACTCAGATCTCTGTGAAAATGTCCATTGTGTACTTATAGGGGGTGGTCAACACATGGGCTTCCATATAATTCGGGATGTGGTGACACACTCCAAGCCTTGCTTGCCATAGGCGCTCGATACATGTTTTGGGGTGAAAGACTGAGATGAACTATCTCTGGTGGAAAGACATGAAGATAAATACATTAAACATCACATGTGGCGAGGCAATGTCCACTGTTCTTCAAACAGCCTCATATCCACTCAGCCCATAATGCACCCCCAAAAAGCTCAAGAGCTCTGCTCAAGAACATCAGTGGTACACAAACTGGAAAGAGGAAATAATGACCCTCCTTCCTTTGGTACCCAGTTAGAAATGTGTCATCAAAGGGCACAAATAAACAAAGATTCAGGGGAAAAAATGTCCTGGTACAAGGACTTAAAATAGGAAAGCTAAATTCAGACAAGTCCCCGCAAGATTGATTCTCGATAGTCGCTTATGTGATAGTCTGAAGGCTTAAATATCTGTGTTCTCAATTTCTCTTCTGATCCCACCGGCTGGGCTGGGAGCATTTTCAAATACTACATGAGTAGAAACATCCTTGAGTAAGAATTAATTTAGACTTGAATTAATAGGTAGGTGAAGATTCAAAATAATGTTGATCTGTGGGCAGAATCTCAAGATGTTAAAATGTATTAAACGCTCACGTGGTCATTTGAAATCAACCTTCAGTCACACAAAGGGCTCCAGAAAACCTTCTCATGGAGGCTTTTATCCCAGCCAGTACTCTTATTTTTCTCATACAAGTATTTATTCATCCATCTCTTCTTTCATGCAATCAGTAAGCAATTCTTAAACAACTATGTTAGGAAAAGTCCTGAGATGCCAACAGGGAAAGAAAAAGACGGCCTGGCGTGTGGTCTCAGTGGACCACCTTGAAGACCTAGCACAGTCCTACGTGGCTAAGTCCACTCCCTTTCTTCATGGAAACAGAAGCAGATGATAATCTCCTAAAATTATTTCATCAAAATGCAGTTTCTAACAGAGTTGGATTAAACTGTTGGGAAATGTTCCATCGAAGTACAGTCCAATCTTCTTGTGCCATAAATTGACACAAAGGATGTTTAATTATCTATTTATTATACTCAGCTCCCGAAAGTTAGAGAGAGAATGAAAGTGAGGGAGTGTCTTAGAGAAACATATACAGATCAACCAACAATATTCTAGAGGTGATGTGTTTAAAGAGCTGTTAGGTCTGTATTTTAAAAAAAAGAAAGAAAAATAAATCCATCCCTGCAACAACCCCAGGCTGCCCAGTTTCTACACCAGAAGGGCCCTCACGTGCTCCTCAAGCTGTGTGCTGGGGAAACGGGCAGAAGCTGAGTTGCCCTGAGGCCAATGGCTCCTTGGAGAGCAAATTCTGTCCATTTCATCTGGTCACTTTGGATGTCAGTGAGTTGTGATGATATATACATAACCACATGCTGTCCTTAACCAGGTATCATTCTACCCCTATTGCTCAAATAAATCTAAATGGTGCCTTAAAGGCAGGGCGACACGGCTGCAGTAACACTGACCGAGGACCCGGCTATTAAGCTGTCCAAGACTCTGGAATCTGTGAAAAGTTTGACAGCACAGGGACAAACACGTATTAGCAACACTGCTTAATCCACGTTTCAAGGGAAGAATTTGAAACCACACTTTCACAACAAGCAGGCTGGGTTCACTGGAAGGATACTGTCATACGGAACTACCAAGCCCATACCCCGAGGTGTACCCCTGCCCTTTGTCGGTTCACAAAGCTCCCTCAGGCAAAGCGTATCTTGTAAGACAGAAGGTACACAGCTCTGAGATGAAGAAAAGAAAAAGTAACAAAAATAATAAAGCACTTTTTCAAAGGACAGATCAGATTAAACCCCTTGGTCTTCATTCCTGGTGAAGCTCCATTTCCTGGGAAAACTCATTGATCTCAGACTATGGAAATGTCTGCTTATGCCTGAAGGTCCAAGGCAGTCAGAAGGCAGGGTCTGCACCCCGGCACGCCTGTGACCTATGCACACACACTCTCGCCTCTGTTCACACACAGGCTGTGCTGTTCCTGCACCAAAAGTACAAAGAAAGAAAGCTGCAAGATGTAGTCTTTGTGCAGCCTAAACTCAAAGGACATGATGAGTCTTCGTAAAGGTGTAAAGCGTCAAGTCATCAATAGCGTATGATATCTTCCTTTAACTTACTTCTTTTTGTCTCCAAGCCAACATTTTACAGCCCTGGCTTTTTTCAAGTTTCTCTTTGGCACAAAGTTTGGCATAACCTATTCCTAATGGGCGTTTCCAAAAGGACGGGCAGGGTCTCTCCAGTTGGTAACACAGACTATATTTCTCCGTTTCCTGGATGCAGTTCTGCCCCCAGATTTGGGCAAACCATCTTGAAGGTGATGCTTCAGTGGAGTTTTTCAATGTTTCCATGTAGGACGAGAGCAGAGGAAACCCAGCCCAATGAGCTGCTCTCTTGGGAGACCGGGTATCGCCACACAGATCTGTATTTCTGTTTCAGTACATCAATTAGAAATTTCACTTTCTCATCCCCTAATCTTTTGGCAAACAGGCAGACTGACACATTGGTAATGAACTGTTGTTCAAAGTCAGAGTTCAAAGGGGTATTGAGAAGATTCTGTCTGCAGAGCGAGATGGGAAATGTTGACAAGCATCTTACCACGCGGATGTCAGGCTAAGGAACTGGAGCTTTGACAGAGTCATGTATCGGGGATGAGATCTGGTCTGCAATGTGTCTGCATATTTGCTTAGGGTTTAAATATTCCCCCGTACCTGCAATTTCAGTTCACTTTGGTTCCAAAATCATCCACTGAGCGCCTCCTAGATACCGGGCATGGAAGCCCTGAACCAGAGGACATAGAAAGAGGAGGGAGACACAGCTGCTTCCCAGGCAGAGGGGTGGCAGACACAGGCAAGGGTTTGTGAGGTGGTAAGAGATCCAGATGACCTGCCAAGAGAACTCGCTGGTTGAGTCCAAGATCTCGACTCACAGCCACGTGAGATGTGGCGGAGGCAGGGGCCCCGTTCACCCTGAAGGTCCAGCCTCCAGCACCTGGAGATGTGGAAGAGGAAGGAGGGTGCCCCCAGCTCTTCCTTGTCATCCCGCTGCTGTTAGAGTGATGCCTGCAGGGAAAACCTTTCACGAAATTTGTCCCCAGAGCGTGTGGTTCTGGGTCTTTAGGCACACAAAATTTCCTTGGTCAAAATGACTTAGCAGCATTAGAAAAGGGAGAATCTAATAATAAATTAAAAACGTGTGTTTTCTTTTTCTTCCTCCCCTCCCCACCTTCTTCCCTTCTCCCTCCTCCTTCTCTCCCTCCCCCATCCATCACCCCCCAGTCTGCTACTGATCTACAGGTGGGCTGAGAATTTCGCAGGGAAACCAGTGGGCGCCCATCTTGGCTCTGGGTGCCGCCAGCCATCCTAAGTTGCCCAGCTGCCAAGCGCACCCGCGTCCCTCTAGCCCCTGGCACCTGGGACCGAGCAGCTCTGACAGCCTGGTTCTCAGTAGCGGGCTGCCCGTGGCTGATAGTGGTGAGCGATGATGGCAGAGCATCCGAGCCGGCTGCAGCCAAGGCCAGCGGCCGGGCCGGGCCATCATGCTGCCATGCAGGAAACCGCGCTGACAGGTGACTGACGGCTTCTGGTCCTGCAGCCAGCAGCTGGACCCCGGCGGCAGGATGCAGGATGCAGGATGGGCCTGCTACGGGCCTCTCCATCCTGCCTGCTCTGCTGACAGCTGGCAAGGCTTCCCCTGGCAGCCAGCACCGTGGCAGAAACAGCGAGAGAAGATGAGGAGGAGGACTCCTACAGCATCCCGGGCTGCGGTGGGGAGAGGCCTGCACGAGCGGACCTGGGGCGGGTCTCATAAAGCTCTTTCCCCTCCCCGTAACTCGGTCATCTTCAGGAAGTTTCAGCGAAGAAGAAGCTATTGATCTGTGAGACGTAACCTGATGTCACAAGGAAAGCTCTCCGGATGCCGTATCCACTTGCGGGTCCCACGGCAAACTTGGGTCAGCATCGCCACTGCTTTTCCAGCACCTCGGCCACCTTCACAACACTCCCAGAGTCTAGGGGTAGATGTGCTCCCCCAGGAACAGAGAAAGGACACAAAGGGACAAGGGACACAGGCCTGGGAACCATGGGGTCTTTGGGAGGCGTCACCAAGGAGCAGTCGCGGCTGCCCCGTGGAGCCCCCATCAGCATCACCCTTTCCCTCCGCTGTGTCTGAAGCTCTTTAGGGGGGTCCGTGGAGCGATGGCGTCAGCCCTGGAGGAGGGCTCAGCACGTGCATCTCATGCCACTTTCACAGTTGTTTCTCTGGTCTTGTCGCGCGCACACTGGCCGCCACACCTTTGCCTCTGGACTAACCACACTCCTCTCTTCGTGACCAAGGCAAGGCGTGGCCAAGGAGCAGCAACAGCCAATGAGGCCTCACCAAAGGTCACCGAGACGAGCAGGTGAATTGCAGGTACCTGGGGGGGCGCCGAGCGGTCACCCACCTGCTGGTGAGGACCCGGGTCTCCCATGCAGGTTGCATAACATGGAATAAAAGGTGTTAGAACACTGGGGACAGAAGTGACTCCTGAACGTTGCCGTGATTTCTGACACATATTAAGGAGGAAAGGCTGCCCTTGGCCCTAGCTTCCTCCCCCGCTATTTGCAGGTACACTTGAGAGAAACTCTCGCAGAAACTCTTACCTTTGGGAAGGTAAGACCAAGTCTGCTCGGAAGCCAAGAAATGAAGAAAATGACCTCTACAGGTCCTTCCGGTGTATGTTTCTAGGAAACGAACAGAATTTGTTGTTTAGTATTTGTTAAAGATTGCAGACAAGTATCACTTGAGATACAATTCAATTAATACAAACTAAGCTGACTGCACTTCGTTTCCAAAGATCCTTGATTTCATAAAGATTGTTTAAACCCTAGAAATTGAAAGGCTCTATTCAGGAGGCTCCTATCTTGATCTCAAGAAGCTAAGACCTAGAAAGACCCTGTATCAATAATCAAAATGTCACCATTTCTTAAAAAGGTGACCAGTGGCTCCTCTGACCTGGGATTAGCACTGAAATCTCTGTACGTGAGCAGGACGTTTTCATGACTCTGCATAGACTCATCGGTGCTTTGTAGCTCTTAGGTGTGCCTAAACGGATCTTTTATTTCTTATCTAGATTCAAAATAAGGAATTGCTTAAACAAACAAAAAACTCAAACAAAAACAAGGAATCGGTGTGTTTTGTTAGAGATGGTTAAAAAAAAAAGTGCCCTGAACTTTGTGGGAGCCTTTGAACACACACAGAACAGAGCCAGGAAGGGAACTCGAGTTGGCCTATGCAGGTCTCTGCTGGCATCAGGTCTAGAGTCTGCGGTCAGCCTGTTAACGAACATCTGTTTTTCCAGCGGACTGGACAAGATTTTCTCCAGCACATTCCTCTCCATAGAATATCATGGTGGGCCCCATTTTTGTCATGCAGGTGAAGCACATATACTATTTCTAGAAATTGCAAATTAAGTAAAATCATATTTCCATCATAACTCTGCTAACTCCATTATTGATGAACAGGTTACAAATGTTTTATCATCAACACAGTAATTCTTGTCAAGAGCAATAGTATCCTTTGGTCAGCTCACAGCTAGCCTATAGTCAAGTGCTTGGCTCACTGGAAGAATAATGCATCCAGCCATCATTTACGTTACTATTTTTCCTATCAGTACTCTGCTGAGCTTGGCTTGCTAATAAGCCACCCAAGAAGTAGGAGGGAAGAGAGGAAACTGGGGTTAAGGGGTGTTGAATAAGAAAGGAGTCATATTATTCTTTCCTCCATGGGTTTAATTATGTTAACTAACACAGAAAACCTGGTGAATCCACAGAGGCTTTATTTTCCTTCACGGCAAGACTGTCAATATTTCCATGAGGTCTTAACTCTACAGTTTTCACCATTTTTCATAACCCAACCATCAATATACTTGTAACTGAGAAAACAAAATCCAATCTTACACTGGCTTCCGTTGGTCCAAATGACATCTCAAGTTTATCTAATTCTCTGCATCTCTGTGACTGCAGCCCTGATGGCCTCTGAGCTGGAATCTTCCTCTCCTGTTCCCTCCAATCCATCCTACACACAAGCTGAAACAGCCTAACGCAAGTTACAGACATCAGTTTCAGGCGGGCATGAAATATTAGATATTAATTTTGTTTCTATCTCAGTTCAGTTTCTTTTCTTCCATAAGACCCCATCATCTTGGTCACCTCACTCTATTGTAATTCTCTGAATAATACTGATTCATTGTCTGTGTTCCCAAACTGAATAAATTAAGAAGTTTTCTACTGAACACCTCACAAGTTAGTGAAGGATGAAGATACATAAATAAAAGTTCAGCCAAGGTAGACTATGATAAGTGATACTATGGAAGGAAAAACTAAATCCTATGAAATATATTCAAGAAGGAGACAACAACTTGGACAGGAATTTGTCATCTAATTTGTCATCACTATTTAACTTCCGACTCTGGGTCAACCTGAAAAGTTAATAAATATGAATTCATGTCTCATTCAGGTCAGTGGCAAAACACTGAGAGGACAGAGAGAGGAGCAAACATGTTCACGAGAAGAACTCATTAATCAACCCTCTTTAAGTAAAATAATTTAATTATTTATGTTTATTTAAAATATTAGAAAGTGCTAATGATAGTTTAGGGCAATATCAAGGAGTTTTATGTGGGTTTTCTCAAGTATCCTGACAACAACCCTATGAGTTAGGTGCAATCAGACTTCATTTACATGCAAAGAAGCAGGCTCAAGTAGTTAAATACCATATAAGTGTTGGTGTCAGAATGTGAACTTGAGAATTCTAACTCTAGTGCTCACATCTTCAACCAATGTGCTCTGGAAGTTTACTGTGAGATTTAAATTGGGAAGGATGCAGAAGCATGGAAATCCAAGGTATATGATATGAGAATATAAAACCACCCATTCACTTAACAAGATGCCCCCCCATACTTTATGAGATTTTCCCCACCTCGATCCCAAAGATCTAAAACCCGAGGCTTTGCTAATTTAAGTAAAAAGCCATACCTACATCATAACTAGAAGACAGATAATGCACAAATGTCAAACTACATAAAGGTAGAAAAATACCCCCGCCCAGTGCACTATCTCACACTCCACTGCATGTTTTTGTGGCAAACAAAGGAAGTACAAGAAAAACGTCATGGGAGAGAAAAGAGGGCAGCTAGCTGCGGGCCAGAGATGGTCCCCAAATACCACAAGACAGAGAAAAATCCATGACATGCGCAAGATAAAAGGGGTCCTGAAAGATCAGAAGCTACAAAAAGGGACCAATGAATGCAATCCATTTGAGGCGGTGGTCTTTGGAAGACATTGCTTCTGTGGAAAGAAAGGAATGGGGGGCACTCTGTGAATAGTGGGTGTAAAAGGGAAAGTGAACAAAATGGGTAAATTATGGCCCTGTGACAATACCTCCACTGATGAAAATTCTCCTAAAGAAACAACCACAGTGCAAAAGAAAACTATAGCACAACACTCCAAACTGACTTATATCCTTGCAAGCATTTGGGGAAATGAAAGACCATCATGCGTCAGAATATCACCATTTGACAACCATCATAGTAATGATTCCACCACCAGTGATGTGTACTCAATGGATGCTAAAACCTGGAGGTGAAAGTTTAATGAGGAACAGGATAATTACACGGTCACAAAATATCTCCCTATAAGCACTGACTAATTATAAAAGGTACCTTGAAATTAGTTTTGCTGTAGAAAACAGTGACTTCACGGTGGGGAAACTGCAGAGACCACATTAACCGGATAATCAAATGGCCCTTTCAACATCATAGTCTTCGGATATCACATATTGTGAAAAACACATCATTCTTGTGATAGTGAAAAAAATACAGAGTCAGAATCTAATGATAAGAACCATCAGACAAATCCAAATCAAGGTTCATTCTATAAATAAATGACTTGTGCACAGTAAAAATATCAAGATCATGAAAGACAAGGAAAAACTAATGGACACTCCAGATTAGAAGACACTAAGAGCCATGATAAGGGAATACAACTTTTGGTCCCAGATTTTTTTTCTGATAAAGGACATTATCAGGAAAATTGATGTTTTGAGTAAGAGCCATAGATTAGCTAATAGTACAATAACATCATTAAATTTCTTTATTTTTGTATTTGTACCAAAAGAGAATGTCTTTGCTTTTAGTAAGTGACCATTGAAGTATTTAAGGGTAAAAGGGAATAATATCTGTCGTTTACTCTCAAATGGTTTAGAAAAAGAAGTAAATACAGATATAGATAAAGATACAGAGAGAAAAAATGATAAAGCAAATGTGACAAAATGTTAACATTTGAAGAATCTGCGTTGGGGGAAGGTCTACAGGTATTCTTTGAATCATTTGTACAGCTTTTCTGCACGTCTAAAATTATGCCAAAATTATAAGTAAAAAACATATAAATTAGAACTTGTCACTTCCATGATAAAATAGTCCAGTCCAGTGACTTCCCATTGATTTTCCATTGAAATAAATTTCCCATTAAAATAAAGTCTGTGAGATTATTTCAAAAGTATGCACAGGGCACACTCTAAAATATATACCATTGTTGTATAAAATCACACATATTAAAAGGTTATTTCATTGCCAGTTTTAGACCAATACCAAAGTTGCTGCTGTTCCATGTTTGTTCTTCCTCTATATTTCCATTTCTAAAATTTCCTCAATTTCCCTAACAAACAAGTTTGATTTTTGTTGTTGTTGTTTTTTTGTTTTTACTATTTTCTATAATCATTTCCAACTACTTTAAAGCCAGTTGAACGCTTACCAGTCTTTATTCAGATCAGTAATATCTCTTAATTAAGTACCATCTGTAAACTTCATGAATTTGTTGTTTTATCTTCTTCTATTGGATCATAAATTAAGAGATAAATTAAAGCGAGTCCAAACAGCAAATCTAGAGGTACACCAGGAACCCGCCTCGCTACTGAATACAAGAAAACTTATGATTGTCCCATGTTTATAGCCTTTCTGAGCTGTTATTCTAATTATTTACACAAGACCATTTGTGTCAATATGGGATGAGTTTGCATCTTCCATAAAAAGGTATTTGGTCCTTCCCTAAAGTACTGCATGTAGAATCACACCAAATCCCTTAATATCCTTGTTTTACAGTATCATGCAAAAACAAAAAAAAGAAAGAAAAGAAGACATTTATTGGCACTTCATAATTGGCTTTTATATTAATTAAACTGCTCATCAACTCTCTTTTTCTGGAAATATGATTACAAGTTCTATCTCTACAACATCCTCTCCAACTATTTTATTCATCACAAAGGTTTGTGAAGTACCTACCACGTTCAAGACATCTTGCTTGGTACAAGAACTGAATGAAGACTGTGTAAGACATCATTCCTGCCCTCATGAAACATTCTTTGGCTCCATATGCTGGATGTATCTCTTTCACAGCATTTATCACATTCCTTTATGAGAGTTTATTTCCATTCCTGACTTTCCCATTTGATGGAAATGTGCAGATTTTGGTCTTTTATCTCTGTATCAAGTGGTCCTTTATCTCTAGTCAATGTCTCATTCTTGCATTAGAAATCTTAGTTAAAAATTAAATGAAATAGAGTGAAGTAAGTCAGAAAGAAAAACACAAATACTGTAGATTACCGCATATATATGGAATCCAGAAAAATGGTACTGATGAACCTAGTGGCAGGGCAGAAACAGAGACGCAGACATAGAGAATGGACTTGTGGACACGGGGGAAAAGGGGAGGGTGGGACAAACAGAGAAAATAGCATTGACATATATACACTACCATATGTAAAATAGTTAGCTAGTGGGAAGCTGCTATATAGCACAGGGAGCTCAGCTCGGTGCTCTGTGATGACCTAGATGGGTGGGATGGGGGGGGTGGGAAGGAGATCCAACAGGGAGGGGATATATGTATACATATAGCTGATTCACTTTGTTGTATAGCAGAAGCTAACACAACATTGTAAAGCAATTATAATCTAATAAAGATGTAAAATAAATAAATAAAAAGTAAGACTCAAAAAAAAATTAAATGAAATAAATGCATGAGGGTTCTTCTTGGCTGGGCAGAAGGTTAGAGATCAAAAGGGCTGTTGCAAAGAGTCTGCTTGCATGCAAGTGAAGAGTCTACGAGGGCACGAGTGTTTGTGGAACAGAAGAAGCAGAGACAGCACAATTTCTCTGACGCAGCCCCGTCCACCCAACCCCTCCAGCAGGAATCAGAGAGGGACCTCTGCAGGGTGTGTAGGGCAAACACGCCTCTGGAGAGAAAGACGTGGTGCCCAAGACACACAACAATTAAGGGTCTGGTCTCAAAAGTTTAGTACCTCTGGTCTGGACTGGTGTGGGGTGAGGAGTGGATGGGGGGGTGTTGTGTGGGGAGGGGACCAGGCAGCAAAAAGCACAACTTCTCCTTCTTCTTCAGAACCTCCTCCCACCCTCCACCACCACCTCTTAGAATAAAGCTGAAGAGGCAGAGCTCCCCTAACAGAAATGCAAGTCTAAAGAAGATGGATAGAGCCATGTTTTACGTTCTGTTTTAAAGGAATGGTGTAGATAGTGTGTAGGGATGGCTGGTCAGAGAATGAGAAGGTCCCGGACATGGAAAATATTTCTCAAGTGCTTACTTCACTCAGAGTTTCTGGGGAAAAGGACTGAATCCTATATCATCAGCAGTGAAATCTCATCAGGCCACTTGGGTCTCCACTGTGACTAACTGAAATCCAGACTCCTTACTTATATCTGGTAAAAATATAAATAAGTTTCAAAATCAATATGCCTCCTTTCCCATTAAGACATTAAGACATCCTGGTACATTTGATTTTTTAAATAAGCAAATCACATATGTGATTATATCCCATGTTTCATGGGAAAGTCCTAGAAACTATGGATAAGTATGACCCAAATCTATAACAAAATTTAAATCTATTAATTGATTTATTTATTCAATGAGTATTTATTAAGTGCTCATTATGTACAAGGCAGTCTGTTTACAACTAGGAAAACAGAAATGAATAAGAGCATATAATTGAATTTAAACCTCTCCTATTTTCTTATATTTTGAAGGAGAAGAGGAAGGTTATGGAAATGACAATGTATGGGAGATAATTCCAGCTATATTCTGCTTACATGAGATATACTTAAAATAGGATACTGCAAGTTTGAAAATAAAGGTATTATAAAAACATACCAGGAAAATAGCAAAGTCAGTATAGTTTTATTAATATTAGACAAGATAGATGATAACACACACACAAAAATCACTAGCTATTTCAATTTACTGGGTAGATAAAAAATATTTCTAAATTCATATGCCTGTAATAACATTGCTTTAAAATTTATAAGGCAAAGTTGTTTAACAGCACTACAAGAACAGATTTACAAATCTACCATCATAATGGCAGTTTTAATATATCTCTCTTAGTATACCATCAGGCAACAATTTCAGCACAGCAAAGTTAACAAGTCTAATCTAATGAATATATGTCAAATACCACAGCCATCATCAGAAGACTTGATATTATTTTCAGCGATGCATCAAACATTTAGAAGAATTAACTATGTATTAATTTATAAGGCTTGGAATACAAGGGAACTTTCTTAACCTTGACAAAGGGTTTATGAAAACCACTACTAAGCACCATTTAAGCCATAAAATGTATTAGAAGAATTTCCTTTAAATAAAGAATAAGACAGAGATGCCTGCTAATGCATCTTCTATTTAACATTATTTTGGAGATCCTAGCCTGCCCAATAAGTTCAGAAAGAGAAAGTAAACATATAAGGAAAGAAAACTTATTGTTCTTAGATTATATTATTTCCTCCATAGAATACTACTGAAATCTACAGATTAATTTTTTGAATTGACAGGATGATTTAATAAAACTGCTGGACAAAAAAAAAAACTTACAAAAATAACTTGCATTTCTACACATGAGCAAAGTTCCAGACATTAGAAAGAGATGTCACCACGATGTCAATAAGAATATAAGAATTCTAGAAACAAATCAAAAAAAAGTATTCAAGATTTGATGGAGAAGATTATTAAAGGTAGGACAATTACCTAAATAAATAGACATACCACATTTATGAGCAGGAAAACTGAACACAGGCCATCCTCACTTTTAATGTTTCTCATACGCACACATTTTTTATGACTACAGTTTAGTTCAAAAGCACCCATCCACCAACCTCACAGTTCAAATGACTGTTTCCACCGTCTATTTTCTGAGAGTAACTGAATAGATACAAACTTTGCTACTAGGTCTTCCGTCCACACATCATGACATAAAGAACAGATGCGCATCATGGTCAGTGACCAATCACATAGTTTCTTCCAAAGTCTGTTAGCGATTAGTCACTGCACATCTGTCACTCAGTTCACGCACAGAGAGCAGAGCTCGGGTTTGTCTACTTGGCTCCCAGTAATAAACCCACATGTCGTTTTACAAAAAAGGATAATTGAAGGAGGAAATTGTCCAACAAAGATAAAAGTGCAGTATATTCATTTCCTGTTGCTGCTGCAACAAATTGCCACAAATTCTGTGGCTTAAAACTACACGAATTTATCCTCTTATGGTTCTGGAGGGCAGAGGTCTGCAATGAATCTTACAGGGCTGACATCAAGAAGGAAGCAGAGCTGGTTCCTTCAGGAAGCTGCAGTGGAGCATCTATTCCTGCCTCTTCCAGCTTCTAGAGGCTGCCTTGCTACCCCCTGGCTCACAGCCACATCGCTTCAACCTCTTCTGTCTGCACATCACCTTCTCTCTCTGATCTCCTGTCTCCTGTGATTCCATCAGGTCCACCTGGATAATGCAGAATAATCTCCCCCCCTCAGGATCCTTAACTTAATCTCATCTGCAGAAGCCCTTTTGCCATAGAAGGTAGTATTCACAAACTCTGGGGATTAGGACGTGGGTAGCCAGCCTGATGTGCAGCAAAGAAACAAACGTGATAACGTGCAACTGGATGTGATTAGAAGACAGCTGACCATGGGAATGTCGACACTGCCACTTTCTGAGAGGTTTTAGATAGGCAGCCAGAGGAACTTAGTGGAGGTAAGTTATCAACGTAAATGAGGAATATGGTTGTGACACGGTCCCAGGAGAAGTGAAAGACCTCTCAGAAGTGTTCCACAACAATGAGAGTGAGCAGAGCAAAATGTTGGACACCTATCCAGACTTAGAAAGGAGGACAAAAATCCTTCAAGGCATGGATGAGATACTTCCTCCAAATCATAAGTTCTATGACAAGAAGTAAGCATACACAGTTCCAACTATTACGTTTTTTAGGAGAAAAACAAAACAAAACACGTTACTTCTCAATGTTTCTCGTGTTTCTAATTACCATGTACTAAGTAAACATTAATTTTACAATTTTCTGACTTTCTATATATTTACAATTGGCAATAAAAGAAGTTTTAATGTTTTGACAGAAAGTTTTAAAGGGCACAGAACCGTCATGATTATCAAGATGGCTTTGCACGTTTCAGCTGACACCCCCAACATTTTACACCCTCCAAAGCCCTGCAAAGTCAGGGCTGCCCAAAGAGTAAATGCCAACCTGGGGAGAGGCTGGCACCGCTCATAATCAATCTTAGTTTAAGGTAAACAAGATGGCATGATTTTGGCAGACAGATAACTACAGGTACCGAACAGACCACACAGGTATGGAAATTGATATTGCATATTTCCTAGGAAAGGAGAAATTACTCCAGATGGAAAAAGTAACTAGACTTGAAAGGCAAATCTAAAGCTTTCAGAAAAAATGTATAAAAGAAATCATTATAACAAAGATAAGAAATGGTTTCTTCATAAAACCCTAAGGGAAAACACTGATATACTGGACTTAATTAAAATTAAAAATTTCTGTTAGTCAAAAATCACAATAAGGAGAGTGAAAAGACAAGCTACAAAATGAATCTATATGCAGCAGATGCAACTTTAAAAGTCTTATTACCCAGAATATATAAAAAACTTCTATAAAACAGAGAAAGAATATCCACTCAAAAGAAAATTGTACAAAAGGCCCTAACAGACAGTTCACAGAAAAAGAAAACTAAACAGACAATAAACATATGCAATCAAGAATATATGCCTTAATACCACATCATCAAGAGTGGCAAAAATTGTAAGTTCTAACAACAGTTGACAAGGAGCTAAAGCAATGAGAACCCTCACGTACTGCTGATGACAGTGTAAATATATAAAAGAACTTTGGGGAAAATTTGACATTACTTTAAAATTTTATTATCTGCCTACTTCATGATCTAGCAATTACATTCGCGGCCACACACCCTAGAGAATGTCACCCAAAGGTACACCAGGGGACAAACAGAATAAACAGAGATCCCTGCTGGCATTCAGAAAGAGAGGCAGAACCAAGTGTCCACGCAGAGGGATGGACAAAATAGACACGGATGCATCCACGCAAAGGGCCAGTGACGAGAAAGGATGGAGTCATGGCTACAGGTGCCCTTTGGGATAAATAGGGAAACAAAGATGGAAAGGGCAAGACAAAGAGAATACCTATGCGATTCCATTATATAAGGTCCCAAAATAGGCAACACTAAAGTGTATGTTGCTTAAAAAACTCATACACACACACACACGCACACACAGTAAAACTCAAACAAAAGAAAAACAAACATAAAATTTACTGTGGTGGCCCCTGGATGGACTGTAAGAGTGAAAGAATTCAGAAGAGGTGCACAGTGGGTTCAGAGGTATTGGTGATGTTCTATTTCTTAAGTTTAGTGGTGGGCACATAGAGGTTCTTTTATGTAATAGATATATGTGCATTTTTATATATAGCATAAATATATGCATATATATGGATAGACTATATATATACTTTTTTTTAATTTTCTTTTTCTCTTTGCCTACCTTTTTTTTTTTTTTAATTTATTTATTCATATATTTTTTGGCTGTGTTGGGTCTTCGTTTCTGTGCGAGGGTTTTCTCCAGTTGCGGCAAGCAGGGGCCACCCACTCTTCATCGCGGTGCGCGGGCCTCTCACTATCGCGGCCTCTCTTGTTGCGGAGCACAGGCTCCAGACGCGCAGGCTCAGTAGTTGTGGCTCACGGGCCTAGTTGCTCCGCGGCATGTGGGATCTTCCCAGACCAGGGCTCGAACCCGTGTCCCCTGCATTGGCAGGCAGATTCTCAACCACTGCACCACCAGGGAAGTCCCTATATACTTTTATATATGAACTTTTTCAAACCAAAAAAAAAGTTTTAAAATTTTGACTGCTTAATAAATCATTCTGCTTAGAAAGCTCCCTAAATATAATAATAATAATTAATAATAAGCACAGGGTTTTGTGGAGACTAAAACACCGTGTCATTGCAAAGGTTCTTTTCATTTTTTCTAGACTGTCCTAAAGGCCTTTGTAGATTGTTCTGTCATTAGCTAACAGCCAGTAGTTACAGATCTCTTTCATTAGAGAAAAAACAGTTCTAGAGAGACAGTTCCTACAAAAAAATTCTGGGTTGTTGTTTTTGTGTTTGTTTGTTTGTTTGTTTTTGAAGCATAATTATATTAAAAACGATCTTGCTCAGTTCATCGTCATTTGTGGTAAATCTCACCCATTCAACTTATAAAGTTCTAAGGAGCCAACTTGGAGATGCTCCCAAGCCAGATCTGGGACAACTGAGTGACAGGACAAACGACGGCAACGGATTACAACCCACAGGATAAAATGAAGGTCCATGCATTCACAGTGACCTAAATAAGTGAGTAACTAAATAAATGGAGGGGAAGGAACAGACCTCCCTTAGAGTAAAATTCCAATTAATTAATAAGAGAGGAACAAGGCAAGTAGAAAATCACCATTAGGCAAACACCACGCGGCAGGCACTCTGGATGCTACAATTACGGGGTGAGAGTATAATGAGAAATAGGGTAGCGGTCTAGTCCCAAAATACCTCCTCATGAGCTATGTATTAATACTAACTTTACAGTGGAGACACCTGGCAAAGATCAGAATTCATGTCATCAGGGTAAGAGGAATCAACTCTCGTGCTCTGGATACCCCAAGAAGGATGCAGCACCTCCCCGACGTCCTCCCCAGAAGAACCTCAGTCTCGTCTTGAGAAACATCTGGCAAACCCAAATGGGGGGACATTCTACCAAAAAAAAACAACTGGCCAGTGCTGTTCAAGTGTCAAAGAGTGAGCCAAAGCGGCACTGGGTCACTCATGGGGCACAGCAGACAGGGAGATGTGAGGACCAAATAAAAAGGAGGCTCCTGGATTAGATCCTGGACCAGAAAAAGGAAATTGATGGGAAAATGCAAAATTCCCGTAAGGTCTGAAGATAGTATTTCATCAGTGTTAAATCCCTGGCTTGAATAATTGTACATTTTCCTCATATAAGATGTTTACATGAAGCAAGCCTGGGTGGAGAATATACCAGAACTCAGTATGTTTACAAATTTCATGTAATTCTAAAATTATTTTAAAATAAAAAAAAAAAAAACAACCTCTTAACGTGATACAAAAGATTCCGGAAAAGGCAAAACTACAGTAACAGAAAGAGAGGCCGGATCACGCCAGGCCCTTTAAGCCTTGGGAAGAACTCTGGACTTTACCCTGACGATAAACAGGAAGCACAAAAAACTTACAGTGGTCAGAAGACCACGGACACGCTCAGAGGTCCATTTTGTAAAACTTCTAACTCCAGGGTAGAAATTGGATGGGGGAGTAGGGCCGAGGGAAGGCAGGGAGAGAAGTCCCTTGGAATCCAGGCAGGAAAGGAGGGAGGTGTGATCTCAAGGTCCTCGGGGGTGGAGGGGAAGAGCGGACAGGAGTGACCCTCAGAGGGTAGCAATGCAGGACCAGGTGACCCACTGGACTCGGGCAGAAGATGGGGCAGGAGAAAGGCAGCCGAGTCCAAGAAGACACCGAGTTTCTTACTTGAGCTCCTGGGTAAATGTTATGCAGGAAACCTAAGAGGAGGAGCAAAGATCAGAGAGAAAAGTTTAGAACAGAATTTGGGCACAATGGGCGTCCACAGAGACAATGACTTTGCCTGTCGTGCTTTTGCTGATGTCAAAGAAACACACTCCATACTTTGCATAGGAAGTCCAGGTCCTTGAGAATTAAGTTGGCAACAACTGGGTAGAACACTGAGCTGAGCCGGGCTACCAGGAACATCCATCCCTCTGCCGTCTCAGGAGATGGTCCTTGCCTGTGACGTTGCCCCCCCGGGTGGGAGCCAACCTAGGGCAGCTCTGCCTTTGGGTCCTTTCCCTTCTGGAACAGAGGGTTGTGCTCTCCATAATTTAGAAGGCTCTGATGTTGCATGTTTGGCTGTTTTTGTAGCCCAACAGATGCAGCTATCTCAAACATCCGCATTCCCCGGAGTATGTTAATCCACTTAGAAAATGTATAATTGATTTTTTGGTGAAATATGCAACAGACCCTGCCTGGTTTCAAACCAAGTGTTGTGCATTCATGATCACACAGGTTGGACCTTAACTAGCCTGATTCTTTCAGTCCAAGTCTCACACTTAGACCACTTAAAGGTGAGTTTGAAGTTCTGTTTTGATCGGCCACTTGGAATGATCATATCTTGACCATGGAACCACCAGCTGTCCCAGGAGGTCAGGTGAGATGAGACCACATAAAATCATGGCTGGTCCTTTGAGTGAAACTCCCACACATTTCCTGGAGCTACCAAGTAGGTTTGTATGCATAGATCTGTTCAAGGCTTTGTGAAAAAAGTATTTTTTGCTGAGTGAAATGATTTGACTTCCACGTGGAAATTTTACTCAAAACACAGATGCTGAGTCTGGAATCCATTTGAGTGAACACTATGGATGAAGCCCCTTGAAGATGGCATCGGCCTCCTCCTTTATGTCAAACCATTTCTCTGCTACCTTTTAAAACTTAGCAACTACAGTGGGCACCATCTCCTAGCTCTCAACTCTACTGCCTCTACCATGGTAACTGGACACTGCATGGCACAATCTTATACGTATATTATTGTTCCTAAGAGCCCCCATATTTGTGAGACTGTCTCCCCGATAGGACTGAAAATCATGGAATGTAAATCAAGCTAAAGGATAGTGGCTCCCAGTAAAAGAACTTTTACGATTAAAATGCACACGCCCTTCTGAACGCCCTGCACTATAAAGCGTGTGGAATCTCTGAATTAATCCACACGACCTAATTCACAGGGGTGGAGTGGGTGAGGGGTGATAAACTCAGCCCCACTGGACAAACTCTCCTGCAGCACGGTCAACGCTTAAGACCACAGGTCGGAGAGTCAGTGACCTCAGCCACTCAGACTGGCTTGTCATTTTTACTTCTCTACCCAAGTCGTTTCATTTTCCTCCACCTACGTTTCCTCATCTCTAGAGTGGAGATGATCATGCCTATGTCACAACATCAAGTGAAATATTTATGTGTGCATGCATGTGTTCATACGTGTGTGTACATGTGTTTGCATGTGTGTGTGTATGCACATGCATGTGTGTGTGCATGTATGTGTGCACAGTTGTGTGTGTGTTAGGGGTGGCTGCTGTTGCTTTCTGTTGTTACCTACTCTGCTCCTTTGAACTTCATGCAGATGCCAAAGCAATCTGAAAATTCATGTTTGGGACAAAGCCTCTGGATAAATGCTTTTATTTAATATATTCTTGACTGTTTCTCAGAGCCTAGCACAATGTTTGACAGACAAGAGTCCCTTGATGAATGTGTTTGAAAGGATGTCTTTACACGTATAGAAAACACACACAGACACACACAGTTCCATCATTCCAGAGATTCGATAAATAAAAGATGTTATTCAAGAAAGTGGCAGAATGAATTGCATGGAACAATTAAATTCCCCATCAACAGACCTGGAAATGCTACTGACACACTCTTTCACACCTTTGCTGACATATATGGATTTCCATAGCATTTTGTATTTCAAAATTATGACACCTGGGGAGTACGGGAAAATGTCTGGACCTGCCAAAGAGGCAAAAGACCATTGTTTCCGGGTGCACAAGGAGAAGGGATTCAGAGCACCACCTAAACGAGCTCCAGAGATGGGCACGAGCCACAAAATCAGCGCGGACACCAGAGATGGGCATGAGACGCTAAGGCTGCTGCTGCAGCCACCGAGAAGCCTGTGTGCAAGCCCAGGTCACTATCCACACCTCCCCTCCCAGGAGCCTGTGCAGCCTGCCACGGCCAGGGTCCCGTGATCCAGGGACAACTTCCCCGGCAGAACACATGGCGCACCTCAGGCGGCTGCAACGTCACACTGGCCTCTGCCGCCACAGGCTCGCCCCGCATTACGTACCCCTCCCTCCCCCCGGGCCTGAGTGAGCCAGAGCCACCTAATCAGCCGCTACTTTAACCCCGTCCTGTCTGGGGGAAGAAGAGATGCCCTCAGGCGACCTACACGCAGAGGCGGGGCCAATCCAAAGCTGAACCCCAGGAGCTGTGCGAACAAAGAAGAGAAAGGGAAATCTCTCCCAGCAGCCTCAGGGGCAGCGGATTAAATCTCCACAATCAATCTGATGTATCCTGCATTTGTGGAATACCTGAATAGACAATGAATCATCCCAAAATTGAGGCAGTGGATTTTGGGAGCAACTGTAGATTTGGGGTTCGCTTTCTGAATCTAATTTGTTTCTGGTTTTATGTTTATCTTAGTTTAGTATTTAGAGCTTATTATCATTGGTAGATTTATTGATTCGGTTGCTCTCTTCCTATTTTTTTTAATATATATATATTTTTTCCTTTATTGAGTGTGTATGTGTATGCTTCTTTGTGTGATTTTGGTCTGTATAGCTTTGCTTTTACCATTTGTCCTGGTTTCTGTCTGTCCTTTTTTTTTTTTTTTTTTTTAGTTTTTAGAGCTTGTTATCATTGAGGGATATGTTTTTTGGTTTGGTTGCTCTCTTCTTTCTTTCTTTCTTTTTTTTTTATTACTTTTTTATTTTTAATAGTATTTTCTTATTTTTTATTTTCATAACTTTATTTATTTTATTTTTTCTTTCTTTCTTTCTTTCTTTCTTTTTCTCCCTTTTCTTCTGAGCCATGTGGCTGACAGGGTCTTGCTGCTCTAGCCGGGTGCCAGAACTGAGCCTCGTAGGTGGGAGAGCCGAGTTCAGGACATTGGTACACCAGAGACCTCCCGGCCCAACGTAATATCAAATGGCGAAAATCTCCCAGAGATCTCCATCTCAATGCTAAGACCCAGCTCCACTCAACAACCAGCATGCTACAGTGCTGGACACCCTATGCCAAACAACTAGCAAGACAGTAACGCAACCACACCCATTAGCAGAGAGGCTGCTTAAAATCGTATTAAGTTCACAGACACGCCAAAAGACACCACCGGACTCAGTCCTGCCACCTGTAAGACAAGATCCAGCCTCATCCATCAGAACACAGGCACCAGTCCCCTCCACCAGGAAGCCTACACAACCTACTGAACCAACCTTACCAACTGAGGGCAGGCACCAAAAACAACGGGAACTATGAACCTGCAGCCTGTGAAAAGAAGACCCCACACAGTAAGTTAAGCAAAATGAGAAGACAGACAACTACACAGCAGATGAAGGAGGAAGGTAAAAACCCACCACACCAAAAAAATGACAAGGAAATAGGCAGTCTGCCTGAAAAAGAATTCAGAGAAATGATAGTAAAGATGATCCAAAATCTTGGAAATAGAATGGAGAAAATACAAGAAACGTTTAAGAAGGAACTAGAAGAACTAAAGAGCAAACAAACAATGATGAACAACACAATAAGTGAAATTTAAAATTCTCTAGAAGGAATCAATAGCAGAATAACTGAGGCAGAAGAACAGATAAATGACCTGGAAGATAAAATAGTGGAAATAACTACCGCAGAGCTGAATAAAGAAAAAAGAATTGAAGACAGTCTCAGAGACCTCTAGGACAACATTAAACGCACCAACATTCGAATTATAGGGGTCCCAGAAGAAGAAGACAAAAAGAAAGGGACTGAGAATATATTTGAAGAGATTATAGTTGAAAATTTCCCTAATATGGGAAAGGAAATAGTCAAGCCCAGGAAGCACAGAGAGTCCCATACAGGATAAATCCAAGGAGAAACAGGCCAAGACACACATTAATCAAACTATCAAAAATTAAATACAAAGAAAAAATGTTAAAAGCAGCAAGGGCAAAGCAACAAATAACATACAAGGGAAAACCCATAAGGTTAACAGCTGATCTTTCAGCAGAAACTCTGCAAGCCAGAAGGGAGTGGCAGGACATATTTAAAGTGATGAAAGGGAAAAACCTACAACCAAGATTACTCTACCCAGCAAGGATCTCATTCGGATTTGACAGAGAAATTAAAACCTTTACAGACAAGCAAAAGCTAAGAGAATTCAGCACCACCAAACAAGCTTTACAACAAATGCTAAAGGAACTTCTCTAGGCAGGAAACACAAGAGAAGGAAAAGACCTACAATAACAAACCCAAAACAGTAAAGAAAATGGTAACAGGAGCATACATATTGATAACTACATTAAATGTAAATGGATTAAATGCTCCAACCAAAAGACACAGACTGGCTGAATGGATACAAAAACAAGACCCGTAGATATGTTGTCTACAAGAGACCCACTTCAGACCTAGGGACACACAGACTGAAATTGAGGCGATGAAAAAAGATATTCCATGCAAATGGAAATCAAAAGAAAGCTGGAGTAGCAATTCTCATATCAGACAAAATAGACTTTAAAATAAAGACTATTACAAGAGACAAAGAAGGACACAACATAATGATCAAGGGATCAATCCAAGAAGAAGATATGACAATTGTAAATATTTATGCACCCAACATAAGAGCACCTCAATACATAAGGCAAATGCTAACAGCCATAAAAGGGGAAATCGACAGTAACACTATCATAGTAGGGGCCTTTAACACCCCACTTTCACCACTGGACAGATCATCCAAAATGAAAATAAATAAGGAAACACAAGCTTTAAATGATACATTAAACAAGATGGACTTAATTGATATTTATAGGACATTCCATCCAAAAACAAGAGAATACACTTTCTTCTCAAGTGCTCATGGAACATTCTCCAGGATAGATCATATCTTGGGTCACAAATCAATCCTTGGCAAATTTAAGAAAACTGAAATTGTATCAAGTATATTTGCAAACCACAACGCTATGAGACTACATATCAATTACAGGAAAAAGTCTGTAAAAAATATAAACACATGGAGGATAAACAATACACTACTAAATAACCAACAGATCACTGAAGAAATCAAAGAAGAAATCAAAAAATACCTAGAAACAAATGACAATGAAAACACGATGACCGAAAACCTATGGGATGCAGCAAAAGCAGCTCTAAGAAGGAAGTTTATAGCAATACAATCCTACCTCAAGAAACATCTCAAATAAACAACCTAACCTTACACCTAAAGCAATTGGAGAAAGAAGAACAAAAAAAAAACCCAAAGTTAGTTGAAGGAAAGAAATCATAAAGATCATATCAGAGATAAATGAAAAAGAAATGAAGGAAACTGTAGCAAAGATCAATAAAACTAAAAGCTGGTTCTTTGAGAAGATAAAAAAAAATTGATAAACCATTAGCCAGACTCATTAAGAAAAAAAGAAGACTCAAATCAACAGAATTAGAAATGAAAAAGGAGAAGTAACAACTGACACTGCAGAAATACAAAGGATCATGAGAGATTACTACAAGCAACTCTATGCCAATAACATGGACAACCTGGAAGATATGGACAAATTCTTAGAAAAGCACAACCTTCTGAGACTGAACCAGGAAGAAATAGAAAATATAAACAGACCAATCACAAGCACTGAAATTGAAACTGTGATTTAAAATCTTCCAACAAACAAAAGCCCAGGACCAGATGGCTTCACAGGTGAATTCTATCAAACATTTAGAGAAGAACTAACACCTATCCTTCTCAAACTCTTCCAAAATATAGCAGAGGGAGGAACACTCCCAAACTCATTCTATGAGGCCACCATCACCCTGATACCAAAAGCAGACAAAAATGTCAAAAAAAAAGAAAACTACAGGCCAAAATCACTGATGAACATAGATGCAAAAATCCTCAACAAATACTAGCAAACAGAATGCAACAGCACATTAAAAGGATCATACACCTTGATCAAGTGGGATTTATCCCAGGAATGCAAGGATTCTTCAATATATGCAAATCAATCAATGTGATAAAGCATATTAACAAATTGAAGGAGAAAAACCATACGATAATCTCAATAGATGCATAAAAAGTTTAGACAAAATTCAATACCCATTTATAATAAAAACACTCCAGAAAGTAGGCATAGAGGGAACTTACCTCAACATAATAAAGGCCATATATGACAAACCCACAGCCAACATCGTTCTCAATGGTGAAAAACTGAAACCATTTCCACTGTCCACTCTCACCACTATTATTCAACATAGTTTTGGAAGTTTTCGCCACAGCAATCAGAGAAGAAAAAGAAATAAAAGGAATCCAAATTGGAAAAGAAGAAGTAAAGCTGTCACTGTTTACAGATGACATGATACTATACATAGAGAATCCTAAAGATGTTACCAGAAAACTACTAGATCTAATCAATAAATTGGTAAAGTAGCAGGATACAAAATTAACGCACGGAAATCTCTTGCATTCCTATACACTAATGATGAAAAAGCTGAAAGAGAAATTAAGGTAACACTCCCATTTACCACTGCAACAAAAAGAATAAAATACTTAGGAACAAACCTACCCAAGGAGACAAAAGACCTGTATGCAGAAAACTATAAGACACTGATAAAAGAAATTAAAGATGATACAAGATGATGGAGAGATATACCATGTTCTTGGATTGGAAGAATCAACATTGTGAATATGACTATATTACACAAAGCAACCTACAGATTCAATGCAATCCCTATCAAACTACCAATGGCATTTTTCACAGAACTAGAACAAAAAACTGCACAATTTGTATGGAAACACAAAAGACCCTGAAGAGCCAAAGCAATCATGAGAAAGAAAAACGGAGCTGGAGGAATCAGGCTCCTGGACTTCAGACTATACTACAAAGCTACAGTAATCAAGACAGTACGGTACTGGCACAGAAACAGAACTATAGATCAGTGGAACAGGATAGAAAGCCCAGAGATAAACCCATGCACATATAGTCACCTTATCTTTCACAGAGGAGGCAAGAATATACAATAGAGAAAAGACAGCCTCTTCAATAAGTAGTGCTGGGAAAACTGGACAGCTTCATGTAAAAGAATGAAATTAGAACACTCCCTAAACACCATACACAAAAATAAACTCAAAATGGATTAAAGACCCAAATGTAAGGCCAGACACTATAAAACCCTTAGAGGAAAACATAGGCAGAACACTCTATGACATAAATCACAGCAAGATCCTTTTTGACCCACCTCCTAGAGAAATGGAAATAAAAACAAAAATAAACAAGTGGGACCTAATGAAACTTAAAAGCTTTTGCACAGCAAAGGAAACCATAAACAAGACAAAAAGAAAACCCTCAGAATGGGAGAAAATATTTGCAAATGTATCAATGGACAAAGGATTAATCTCCAAAGTATACAAACAGCTCATGCAGCTCAATATCAAAAAAACAAAGAACCCAATCCAAAAATGGGCAGTAGACCTAAACAGACATTTCTCCACAGAAGATATACAGATTGCCAACAAACACATGAAAGGATGCTCAACATCACTAATCATTAGAGAAATGCAAATCAAAATTACAATGAGGTATCACCTCACACAAGTCAGAATGGCCATCATCAAAAAATCTACAAACAATACATGCTGGAGAGTGTGTGGAGAAAAGGGAACCCTCTTGCACTGTTGGTGGGAATGTAAATTGATAACAGCCACTATGGAGAACAGTATGGAGGTTCCTTAAGAACTAAAAATAGAACTACCATACGACCCAGTAATCCCACTACTGGGCATATACCCTGAGAAAGCCATAATTCAAAAAGAGTCATGTACCACAATGTTCATTGCAGCTCTATTTACTATAGCCAGGACATGGAAGCAACCTAAGTGCCCATCGACAGATGAGTGGAAAAAGAAGATGTGGCACATATATGCAATGGAATATTACTCAGCCATAAAAAGAAATGAAATGGAGTTATTTGTAGTGAGGTGGATGGACCTAGAGACTATCATAGAGTGAAGTAAGTCAGAAAGAGAAAAATAAATACCGTATGCTAACACATATATATGGAATCTTAAAAAAAAGGTTCTGAAGAACCTAGGGGCGGGACAGGAATAAAGCCGCATATGTAGAGAATGGATTTGAGGACACAGGGAGTGGGAAGGGTAAGCTGGGATGAAGTGAGAGCGTGGCATGGACATATATACACTACCAAATGTAAAATAGATAGCTAGTGGGAAGCAGCTGCAGCACACAGGGAGATCAGCTTGGTGCTTTGTGACCACCTAGAGCAGTGGGGTAGAGAAGGTGGGAGGGAGACGCAAGAGGGAGGGGATATGGGGATATAGGTATACATAGAGCTGATTCACTTTGTTATACAGCAGCAACTAACACAACAATGTAAAGCAATTATACTCCAATAAAGATGTTTAAAAAAAATTATGACACCAATCAGAAAAAAATAATCGGTTCTTGGTTCTGAGCATCACGAGTTTTCTTCTACTGTTCAGGAGATATTCTATGCCTTACCTTTTCATTTTCCCAATCTGTCTCATGTATCAAATATTTGTTTGGGTTGGCAGGCACATAGAGCACCCTCCTCTTCTTGGTTTCCTTCCCTCCCTTACACGTTTATGCTGCTTTTTAATTAAAAGAAAAGTTTAAGATGTACTTCAATGTGTCAGAAAATAAAAAAAGGAGAAAAGATCCGTGAGATGGAAAAAGAAAATCTCATATTTGCAGATGTCTAATGAAGAGGTTTTTAAAATATTTTCTTACATACACAAAGTTAATGCTTCGGTAGGTGAGTTGTAAATGCTTCTTTTCGTTCCATAATTATAAGTGAAATGTTCTTTAATGTGCAATAATAATGTTCAAGCTGTGCTATTTTGCAGCTAATAATTATACACAACAGCGTGGGGTATTATGGTGAACAGAAAGTTTTCCTTCTCAATGTAATGCCCTCATCTCTGCTCTCCCTGGTCCTGCCTTATTTGCAGTGACTACGCTTTTTAATCCACTCTTTATTCTAGGAATAGAAGCACTAGTTAGTTACTTTCTTAAGGAAAGAATGTGAGGCAAGACTGCTGACGGGGGAAAATCGCTCCCATACAAAGTGAAGTCTATAATAGGCTTGCTTTAAAGAAAAGGAAGAAAGAAAGAAAGAAATACACAGTCAAACTCCAGCTAAGCTTAAAATGTGCGTGCTTGAATCCTCAGTATTAAAAGGTCAGAAGTTTGCTGTATGGTTTAACACAGTGTTACTGAAACAAGACTTGAAGTTGGCAGTGGAAGCCGAGGTCATCAAGCCCTGGCCCAGATATCAATTTCTTCGCAGATGGAGAAATAAATTTATCACTGCACACCCACATTTGTTCTTGTGGACATGCACCATTTCCGAGATATCTTGAGGTTAGCCAGCTGTGTATCCCAGTCAGCTTCTCCATTAGCTTCTCAACCACGTTTCCTTGAAATTGCTGAATATATTCTGTAATTTTCTTTGAAAAAAATGAAAGAAAGAAGATGCCACATGTATGAAGAAGCGCCATACCAGATAAAATGAGATTTGGTGGGAGACATTTGAGGACACCAACTTACCTCAAATTGAGTGTTCTAAAGAGCTTAGATGAATTAATTTCTGCATAAATTTGAAGAACCATAAAAGGAATGTAACCTGGATATAGGAATTGATTCGGCGGAAGTAGGCATTCCTGACTTTCAGTATAACCAGTGCTCATTTGGACAGCTGCCTGGACTTCTTCAGCTAACATTTAGCTCATTTCCAGCTGCTCTAAACATACCTCCTTCTTAATGGTTCACAATAAACTGACCATATGGGTTAATACTGAGTCCATGCTTTATTTTCCCTTGGTCTTATGAACTATGAAAGAGGATTCTTTGGCATAAACTGGTGGATATGATCAGCCATAATCCGAACAGATTATTGGAAAATGTATAAATTTTACTCAGTATCTCTGGGCAATTAGGAACGCAGGTGAGAAGGCCATACAGAATCTAGAAATTACCCCTGTTTCTTATTGGTAGATATAGCCTGGGTTTTCCAGAAGCTTCCACAGGTTTAGAGCACAGTTGAACTACTTCACAACTAGTTCAACTGTGCTATACTACAATAATATAATGTTATAATAATATAATATAAAGTTATTTATATTATATATATAATATAGTTATTTATATATATATAATATAGTTATTTATATTATATATATAATATAAAGTTATTTATATTATATATATAATGTAAAGTTATTTATATTATATATATAATGTAAAGTTATTTATATTACTCAACTGTGAAATACTAGAATAATATAAAGTTAGAACTTGATGGGAACTTAGATATCAGTACTCTCTCCCCTCATTTCAAAGATGAAGAACACTATGCTTCAGAGGATACTTTGCCCAAGGCTGATACAAGGTTGATTTGACTGTGACATTTGTCACCCCAAGAATCACTAAAATAGACTCCAATGGCTAGACAAATTCTCAATTATTTCTCTATGTGCGTGCTTAGCTTGGTGAGTGCTTTGCTGAAGGGCAAGAGTTGGATTCCCATTCAGATGGAATATCTGGATCAACCCGCACACAACAGAACACAAAATGGTAGACAATGTGTATAAGCATCAAAGAGTTGAGAAAGCAAGGAAGACGGACACCTCGGAGGTAACAGGAATACGGGTCTATTTTTGCTTTGGGAGCGCATGCTAAACCTGAAGGCACATGTGAGGGTCTGAGCTGAGTTTCTGGTGCCTACATAGCCCTCTGGGAACAAATCTTAGAGTCTGGGGCATACCATGGGTAAGGACCCTGATATACTACCCCCGCCTTGGTCTAGAACTCAAAAAAAACTGCTCCCTGAGAGTCAGAATATACCAGAAGTAAACCGTCCCATTCATTCACAGACTGCAGAGCAGATTTAAACCATCTGGATGGCCCAAAGTACTTAACGTAATCCCAGATAGTTAAAAGTTGCCGGAAGTAAAAAAAAAAAAAAAAAAGTGTCCAGAGGAAGATAATGTTATCCTATGCCTCATATTATTTCTATCAATAATTTCTAAACAAATGTGTAGCCTAAACTCAGAGATAACTCAGCACATGGGGAGATAAGCCATCATGAGAAAGAGCTGTTGGAAACCATGGGCAACAGAGACAGACCTCTGAGGGCTGCAGATACTGGAATCATCAAAGACTCTGAAATCACCGTGCGTACTCTGTTCAAGAAGATAAGATCTAAATTGAAAATTTGGAATACAAAACTGGAAACTATAAAAAATAACATCAGAGTTTTAAATGAACTGGCTATAAATTTTAGAAATGAAATATAAAATAATTGAAATGAAGAAAATAGACGAATTTAACTGCAGATGAGAGAGAGCTGAAAAATGCTTGAAGATAAAATGTCTGTGATAACAATGGAATAGAAAAAATAGAAAAAGAGAAGCCTCAACCAAGAAAACAGAAATCACTCAAGTATTTTTTTTTAAGGAATTTTATGTAGGGAATTGGTTACACAGTGAGGAAAAGCTGAGAGTCCAAGCAGGAAATGTGAGATAACTCAGAGATTAGCAATAGAGAAAATCCAGTAATCTTCCCCCAAGCCAGACGATCAAAGGAAAGATGTGGGTTGCTGGACCCCGACCCTGGGTGGAAGAACAGCACGCCTTCCCAGCAGGAGCCAGAGTCAAAGAGCAAGTGCAGTCGTGGCCAGAGACGTGCCCGAAGGAAGGTGGGAACGACCTACACGCATCATCCCCATGCTTTCACACTCGTTTGCCAAAACCAGCCCAACTTACCCAGAAGTTAACTGTCCCGGGAACCTGGGATCTGAACCTCGCAGTGGTCAGTGACTTCATGAGATAGAACAGAGCAAGGAAAGACCAAGGAATGAATCCAAAGGGTCCAAGAACTGGTAGAGGAAAAATGAGTCACAGAAGATTGGAATGGGGGGGTGGGGCAGGCAGGTCTAATCTATTTAACTGGCCAACAGAAGAAGAGAGAACATGTGGTAGAGGCAATATATTAAGGATAAGGACTGACAGTCAAAATCTGATGCAAAACTCAATCCACAAATTCAACAAATGCAACTAAAATCTTGAAGGAGATAAAAGGACATTACTTTTAGTGATGTGACAGCTCGCTAACATGTGACATCCCTCTAATCAAAATAAAGTATAGGACTTTCCAAGACTCTTTAGCCTTTACGTGTATTAGTGTCCCACTCTGGTCAATGCAGTGCTGGGTTTCGAGAGCTGTGGTTCTCAGCCTTGGCTACATGTTAGCATCTACTGAGAAGCTTTTAAAAAAAAAATATCAAGCCCATACACATGCCAGTTACATCAGGATCTCTGGGAAAAGGCCCATGCGTTAGTTTTTGTGATATTTACGGCTGTTTTAAATCTCTGCAGCTGATTACAATGTGAAAATTAAGCCTGAGAAGCACGGTTATAGAGGCATTCTGATGTAGAACTAGGAAAGAGTGAGGCCCAGTATAAATGAAGACACTGATGTAAAGGAATTAAGAGCACCATAGATTCTCCATTTATTTCTGCATCAAATTCTTTTGTGTTGGCTACACTGATTTACAACAGTGTAGAGCCATGGTGCTCATTATCTCCTGAGTGGGCCCCATCCAATCAACAGAAGGCCTAAGAACAAAACTGAGGTTTCCCTAAGAAGAAGAAATTCCAATTGTGGACTGAAGTGTCAGCTCCTGCCTGAGAGTCTTCCATCTGCTGGCCTGCTCTAGAGATTTCAGACTTGCATAGACAGCCCCTATAATTGTGTAAGCCAGTTTCAGGAGATAAATCTCCCTCTCTCTCTGTCTGTCTGTCCCTGTCTGTCTATCTATCTATCTATCTCTATCCTACTGGTTCTGGTAGACCACTGACTACTGAAGTAGCCTCATCAGTAGAATCATCTCTTTGCATAGGACAGCAAAGGCAGACAGAGATTTTAGGATTACACTGTTAAAATGCTTACAGATAATCTGTAATGTAAGTAACATCTTTAGGAAATCTTGACTGCTCCAAAAAGGATTTGGGTATTAGATAATTAAGATGTAACCTATTTGGGAGGAGATGGGTTACAGATAGAAATATTTTGGTAGGAAGTGCAGTTGGTCAGCACAGGAACAAGCTATAGAAAATACAATAGGAAATGGAATATGAAAGGCAGATGCAAACAGAAATACCCCAAGGTGGACCTGAGCTGCAGGAGGCACTGAGGTCTAAATCCTACACCATGGGGTACCAAGGAGTACCAAGAGATATGCCTTAGGAAAATGGGGGATAGAGGCAAATTCAAATCTGGACCACTTTGGTACATAGCATTTGTTCATAATCTCTCATCCTTCCCCACTCCTGACAGGTCTTCCCTATCCCATTAACTTTGGATTTGGTGATATGACATGCTTTGAACTATGGGGTGTGAGCAAATATGTTCCAAGGCTGAGCAGAAGCTTTAAACTTGATTGCATTTTATGACTATGACTCTCTTGTTCCTACACTCTGTCATGAGAAGACAAGATATAAGAGTTGCAGGATCTCATTCCATCTGCTTCTTAGTATAAAAGCCAACCCATAATAACCCATAGCCTGGAACAGAGCTACAGAAGCACAGACCACAGACTAAGAATTAGCTGCCATCAGATACGTAACCTGGGCAACAAACAAACCTTATTGTTATAAGGCGTTAAGATTTGGGGGAGGGGTGTGTTTCTTATGCAGCATTACCACAGCAAAAACTTACTGATACATCGTCTTCACTATTTGTCTTAGGATTCTCCGTTCCCAATTTTACTCCTCATAAGTGTTTGAATAAAGTCATCTTGAAAGTTGTATGTGTTTCCACAAATGTAGTATTAACATTTTTATGATCTGTTAGCCTTAAGAGAGTCTTAAGTTTGAGGAAACAAGACAGTTCCTCATGTCAGAACAGCTGTGTTAAATATATTGTCCAAATTCTACTCAAGGAATAATGATAAATGTAGCATTAATATTTCAAATTGGTCCCGCTGAAAGGTTAGTCTTCTAACACCCTTCCAGCTTCCCAATATCCTGCAGGGAAATTAAAGGAAGGTTGGACTAAGCAGGACTTGGATGGAACAAAATATCTTTAAAATACTTTTTAAAAGATGTGACAGACAACATGCAGCTGAGCAGTTAAAGCAATACTGCAGCCATAAAACAATAAAGGGCTGGAAAGCGAAACTCTTACAAAAAAGGTTTCGTGGCAAGGACTTTATGATTAAAGAAGTCATTTAATCCTCTCCTCGTGGTTTTGAATAGCCCCAGTTTGATTTTTGAAACTAAAAGCTCAAATTCAACCCCATTTGTACTGTCGAGATGAGTAAGTGAAAGAGCAGGTGTGTCTGGGAGGCGGTGAACGTGCGTGCTCGTCGCTGACCTGGTGGAAAGAACGAGAAGGCTCACGCAGAGAGAGATGCTTAAGGATGCTGAAATAACAATAAGGGAGTCGAATAGTTTTATTAAGTTTCAGCTGTATTTTGATATAATTTCAAATTCACAGAATAGTTTCGGGAATAATAAAAGGAACTCCTACATATTCTTTAGCCTGAAACAATTGATTTACCATCCTCTCTCTCCCTCTCCCTCTCTCTCTCTCTCTCTCTCTCTGCCTCATATGTATATATATATTTCCCTGTACCAACTAAGAGTAAATTTGAGACATGTTGCTTCTTTACCTTTAAATATTTCAGCCTGTATTTTCTAAGAACAAAGACTTTTTTACATAAACACAGTAAAATTATTGAAAGGATGAAATTTAATCTTAATAGAATACTATCATCTAATGCACAGTCCATATTGAAATTTTGATAATCACCCCAATTGCATCTTTTATAGCAATTATTTTTCCAGTACAGGACCATGCAGTGCATTTTGTTGTCATATCTCTTTAGTCCCCTTCAAACTGGAACAGTTTCTCAGCCTTTATTTATCTTTCTTGACCTTGATATTTTTGAAGATGACAGGCTGGTTATTTTGTACAAGTCCTTCAATCTGGGTTTACTGGATGTTTCCTCATGATGAAATTCAGAGTATGCACTCTTAGCAGGAACAGTACAGAAGGAAGGTTGTGTCCCTCTAAGTGTATCATGTCAGACATCATGATCTTGCTTTGTCTCAGTATAAATGACGTCAGTTTGGTCACTTGCTTTCTGCCGGGTTTTAGCACTATAACGTTGGTTTTCTACCCTTTGTACTTTGTAAGTAATTTGTGGGAAGTTTCACTGTTATTGTGTGCATATTCTGTTTCTCATCAAACTTTCACCCACTAGTATTAGCATCCACTGATAACTGCCTAAACTCCCTTATTCCTTCTATATTTTCTTAGATTGTATTCCACTAGAAGGAAGAGATTTGCCTTCTCTTCTATTTATGTACATACATATATATATATGTACGACAGCATGTATGTATCACAGTATATATGCATGTGTGTGTATGTATATATATATATGTGTATGTATATCAGTGTAGTCTTACAGAGCATTAAGAAACAAAATTAGACTGTTTTCATAATTGAAAATGACCAAAAAGTTATGGAATAGTATTGAGATGTGTCACAGGAACCAGCCAGTTGGAACCATCGATTCAAGATGCCTCTCTGAGTAGCAGGCATTGAAAATAAATAAATAAAAGGGTATCATAGCTTTACCTCTCTGGTTGGGACTGCCCCTAAACCGGCTAGAATTACAAATATCCTAACAGAAAATTCTCCCTGAAAATCAGAAGCCCTATCATGCTTCCATAATCATTTTATCCTGAGCAAAAGATGTGATGGAAATAGCCCAGCCAAGCCAATGGCTTAATGAAGACTCTGAAATCCGTCATCTCAAAATACTGCAGGTGCCACTTGGACCAAGTGTTCCAGTCAACTCGACATTCATAAACGCTGTCTGGTCTCACCGTGTTTCCCCCGTGTTGCTCTGGCGATGTGAAATCCACCGCAATGTCAAGGGAGACTTAGGTCTTGGTCAGTGGTTGAAGTGTGGAGAAATTTTGCTTCCAACATCCAGTGGACTTTTACTCTCCTGTACCCTTAGTCGCTCGAACTCACTATCAGTGAGTGAACTTGAAGGTTGCTGCTCCTTCAAGTTCAAGGAGCAAAATGACATGTCTTTAAAGAAGGATGTTTGCTTCCTTTAAATACCAATGACTCTTGAATACGTTCTTTAAATATTTGAATAGAGTTGTGTTTTGTGACATCTTAATGTGTTTCTGCATAATGAATAATCTCTCCCATTCCATTCCTAACTCATCAACTTGGAAGGCACAGGACAAGAGTCAGACCCCGTATGATTTGATGTCCTGAAGTTTCAGCTCTGCAAGCCGAGAATAAAATGTAAAAGATGCTGAAGAGTAAAATCACTGTTGACAACACATTTTACCTGGCCGTCCAACACTGTTTATCAGCATAATAAAATGTGCCAATACTTATCACCACTCTAAAATATGCACTAATAATAAACAGAGATAGAGGGCATAATATGGTCAATGATGAGATATGAATTTATGGCTCCTGGGGAAAGAAAATGATGGGCTACCTCACAAAGGACAGAGTTGGCTCTGGATAAAACTGAGGACTTTTCTCCTTTCATAAGCATCAGATGAAAGTAGCATTCATTTTCTTTCTTTTTTTTTTTTTTTTTTTTGCTGTTGTTATAAAATAATTTTGTAAGACCAAGAAACAAAAAATATCCAGGATATGCTTTTTGGCTCTGTATCTCCCACCTTCATTTTTTGCACATCGTGTTGATGGTTAAAAACAAATGGTTTTATCTGGAGGACAGAGCCACGTGTTGTACATGCTGATCATTAATCTGACAAGTCATCAACTACAATGCTGTCTTTGCTCCATTCTTTAAGGCAAAGGGAAAGAAAAACATCCAAAGTCACTTCTCCGCTGTGGCTTTCTGTAATACCTGGATTCTCTGCATTTTCCGCAACTAAACATTCACTCCTATCTTAAGAGACCACGATTTAAAGGTTGCTCATCAGCTATTGCGGACAAGGCCACAGTCCCAATTTCCCTTTCCATGTACAATGGCAGGTTGGAGCTGCTACGTGAAAATAAATAGATGACCTGACCACTCTGACTTGTGTGTAAGCGCTTCAGTGTGACATTAAGCTTTTTTCACAGCCTCGGTTGGAACTCAATACTTAAATATTACTGTTCCATCTTCCTTTCCTCTTAACAACCTTTTAACTCAATTTTGAACTTTTGGAATACTGTGGCCTCTAGCTCTTTCTCTAAACCACATAAGCAGCATGATCATTTCACATTTGATATTTTGTCTGTTTTCCTGTTACAGGTGAGTCAACTGGCACCTGTATCCGCTGAACTTTATCATGTTAAGTTTTTAGTTGGTCCTCCCTGTAAATGTCATTTTGGAATTCATTATTTTTTATGTCCCCTGATCCTAATACGGTACATATGTTAGACAGGTAGATACATTTATTAGCCCAGCTGCCATCTTTGTACCTCGGGTAGTTTCCGCACCTAAACGTACAAGCATTGGTAAAGAGGTAAAATTGTTCCAAGACCACCAACAGCCAGGATAGAACTAACTAATGCAACTATATTCATCGCCTTATCTTTATTCCTCCCAGAACTAAAATGATGCCTTTTACCATGAAAAGTCATAGCAAACAAGAGTAATAGCTAGTTTGGGCTGCGCTCTGAGTCTGCGTCAGGTACCCTGCTAAGCCCTGGATGCGTTCTCCTCTTTAATTCTCACAGTCAACCTAGGCAATAAACACTCAACACATTCTTGCTCAATTAGATTGTGCGGTGACAACCTGTCGGTCCCGAAGATGCTCGCAGGACACCAAGGTTCGGGCTTTTCTAATTAAATGACGATCCTACTCTCAGAAGGATGCTGCGGTGGGTCCTCAAAGACAAAGCCTCAAATACTGACGGAGAGAGGTCCCCCAAAGCGTTTAAGAACAGGAGAACAGAGAGGGGCCAGAAAACCACCCTAAAGACCCGCCCAAAGAGCATGCGTGAACGCCCTTGAAGGGCTCGGAGGGGCTCTCTCTGACCCTAGGTGACCCTCCTGTCACAGAGCTCCCCATTCAGAGAGACGTGACAGGCTCCCCTGGAAGGAATAAAGGTGGCCCCCCCTCCCTAGAACGGGCCACATTTTCTGTAGAAAAGGCGTGAACTCAGACACTGTGTTTGAGAAGTTCACTAGCAAAGCAAATGGCTGACCCCTGGCGGTGGGTCTGGGGGGTAAGAGGGCTCCACCATGCGGCCTCTCCTCTCCTCGTTGGCTTGGGCCTGGCAGTGTCCTGAAGTATGGCTGTGAGTGACAACAAAGATGCTGGGCCCAGGGGTTGGCAACGCGGGGGCCCGGGCACGGGGCTGAGCGGAGCTCTGAGGACAGTCCTCCGGGGTCAAAGCTGAGAGGCATTTTTGCAGCTGGCACGAGCCTCAGCTCGCAGTGGGAGGGCTGCCAACCACCAGGGGTACTTTGGGGCAGGAAAAAGAACCCAGGGTCCTGGTTCTCTCTCTGTGCAGGTATTGAGGGCAGGGTCGCCACCTTTGGACTAGTTCCCTGAGGATTTGGAATATGATGGCTCTCCCCGCTAACATGCATGTGAGGTCCTTGGGCGACCATTTGGAGTAAGAGCAGTTGACTCTGTTCGCACTCCGGGTGTGTGCAAGGGTTTACACAAGCTTCACTTAGTATCACAAAAGCCTGCGGAATCTCACCCCATGACTAAGAAAGCTGGCGGACGAGAATCAAAGAAGTCTTCTTTGGATTGGGTTGTTTGTTTATTTGATATGGAGCTGCATGAGCTGTTTGTATATTTGGAGATTAATCCTTTGTCAGTTGCTTTGTTTGCAAATATTTTCTCTTACTCTGAGGGTTGTCTTTGTATTTGTAGTGAGGTGGATGGACCTAGAGTCTGTCATACAGAGTGAAGTAAGTCAGAAAGAGAAAAACAAATACTGTATGCTAACACATATACATGGAATCTAAAAAAGCGGTACTGATGAACCTAGTGGCGGGGCAAGAATAAAGATGCAGACATAGAGAATGGACTTGAGGACACAGAGAGGGGGAAGGGGAAGCTGGGATGAAGTGAGAGAGTGGCATGGACATATACACACTACCAAATGTAAAATAGATAGCTAGTGGGAAGCAGCCGCACAGCACAGGGAGATCAGCTCCATGCTTTGTGACCACCTAGAGAGGTGGGATAGGGAGGGTGGGAGGGAGACACAAGAGGGAGGGAATGTGGGGATATATGTATACTTATAGCTGATTCAAATTGTTGTACAGCAGAACAAACACAACAATGTAAAACAATTATACTCCAATAAAGATGTGAAAAATAAAAGTCTTCTTCAGGGGAACAAACACTAAGAGTGAGGTTCATGCCCCGGTACCAGAACTAGAGAGGCGCGTAGACATCAGTGCACCCACTCGTCTTCCGTGAAGGCCCCGTGAGAGGCAACAGGACTCAGTCAAGGTGACAACACACAAACCAGGACGATAACTCAGGTGTTTTGACTTCCCCACTCCGTAAGCAAGATGGGCTCATTCTAAACCATTAAGAAGAAGACATAAGCTATCCTATTAATAGCATCTAACCCTAGGATAAGTATTGCTTCTTCTAAAAGCGCTAATCCCTTGCTCCAGTGTTGGAAAATTCCCATAGTCCGATTGTATTTAAACTTCAAAAAAGATGTGCACTTTGTTCAACAGAGTCCGAGGCCTTCGGGAGGAATCCTGAAGGAAACCTTGGGAAACACGACTTTCCTCAGGACGATCCACATTCAAAACAGCAGAGCAGCGGACTGGAGGGTCTCTGCCACTTATTTTATCCCAAGAGAATTGCCACCATAGGAAAGAGTCTCACCGCAAATAAGGGGCCCTTTTCCATGGGCCCGTGGACTCCAGAAAGCCCCCAGCCCCACTAAATTAAATGCCAAATTCTAGGTGTATGTGAATGTGCCCTCTGTGAGGATCGGATCTGCAGCTCTCATCAGTTTTTTTAGAGGAGCTTGTAACCAAAAGAAAAAAAGAGTTTGCTGTCACCACCCAGATTTATACCCTCACCATGCTTGCTTCTATTTATTTATAAAAAGGTCTGACTTTTCAATACCCACTGTTTATTCTATTATATTAAGTTTTTTTTAACATCTTTATTGGAGTATAATTGCTTTACAATGGTGTGGTAGTTTCTGCTGTATAACAAAGTGAAACAGCTATACATATACATATATCCCCATATCCCCTCCCTCTTGCGTCTCCCTCCCACCCACCTTATCTCACCCCTCTAGGTGGTCACAAAGCACCGAGTTGATCTCCCTGTGCTATGCGGCTGCTTCCCACTAGCTATCTATTTTACATTTGGTAGTATATAAAGTCCATGTCGCTCTCTCACTTCGTCCCAGCTTACCCTTCCCCATCCCCGTGTCCTCAAGTCCATTCTCTATGTCTGCGTCTTTATTCCTGTCCTGCCCCTAGGTTCTTCAGAACCATTTTTCTTTTTTTTTTAAGATTCCATATATATGTGTTAGCATACGGTATTTGTTTTTCTCTTTCTGACTTACTTCACT
Source organism: Balaenoptera borealis (assembly GCF_965194805.1). Classification (NCBI taxonomy): domain Eukaryota; kingdom Metazoa; phylum Chordata; class Mammalia; order Artiodactyla; family Balaenopteridae; genus Balaenoptera; species Balaenoptera borealis. Next base: position 2,743,242 of record NC_138875.1, on the reverse strand, counting down.
CTGTATGACAGATTCTAGGTCCATCCACCTTACTACAAATAACTCAATTTCATTTCTTTTTATGGCTGAGTAATATTCCATTGTATATATGTGCCACATCTTCTTTATCCATTCATCTGTCGATGGACACTTAGGCTGCTTCCATGTCCTTGCTATTGTAAATAGAGCTGCAATGAACATTGTGGTACATGACTCTTTTTGAATTATGGCTTTCTCAGGGTATATGCCCAGTAGTGGAATTGCTGGGTCGTATGGTAGTTCTATTTTTAGTTTTTTAAGGAACCTCCATACTGTTCTCCATAGTTGCTGTATCAATTTACATTCCCACCAACAGTGCAAGAGGGTTCCCTTTTCTCCACACCCTCTCCAGCACTTACTGTTTGTAGATTTTTTGATGATGGCCATTCTGACTGGTGTGAGGTGATACCTCATTGTAGTTTTGATTTGCATTTCTCTAATGATTAGTGATGTTGAGCATCCTTTCATGTGTTTGTTGGCAATCTGTATATCTTCTGTGGAGAAATGTCTATTTAGGTCTTCTGCCCATTTTTGGATTGGGTTGTTTGGTTTTTTTTTTTTTTTGATATTGAGCTGCATGAGCTGCTTGTATATTTTGGAGATTAATCCTTTGCCAGTCACTTTGTTTGCAAATATTTTCTCCCATTCTGAGGGTTGTCTTTTTGTCTTGTTTATGGTTTCCTTTGCTGTGCAAAAGCTTTTAAGTTTCATTAGGTCCCATTTGTTTGTTTTTGTTTTTATTTCCATTTCTCTAAGAGGTGGGTCAAAAAGGATCTTGCTGTGATTTATGTCATAGAGTGTTCTGCCTATGTTTTCCTCTAAGAGTTTTATAGTGTCTGGCCTTATATTTAGGTCTTTAATCCATTTTGAGTTTATTTTTGTGTATGGTGTTAGGGAGTGTTCTAATTTCATTCTTTTACATGTAGCTGTCCAGTTTGCCCAGCACCACTTATTGAAGAGGGTGTCTTTTCTCCACTGTATATTCTTGCCTCCTTTATCAAAGAAAAAAGAGGCAAAAATGTATGTTAAGTTTTTAAAGATCAATTACAACTAAAGGTTTGGAAAAGACAATTTTTATTATAAAACTTAAGGCTATTCCTAAGGCTATGAGAAGGTGCCAGTTTAAGGAAAAAAAAAGATTAGGAAATCATAACTAAAGATGTATACATTATCACTTCAGGTAAAAATATCATAAATAATAGAATCGTTGTCTCTGGTTATTGGATGTGAAGGAGTTAAGTGTCCCCATCCTGGTGCGACCGAGGGCCAGTAACACTTTCCCACTGACTGAATACAGACTCAAAAATGAGTTAAGAATCATCAGGTCATCTAAGCGGAGGATAATTCCCCACGCAGGCCCCCAGGTCAGTGTAAATTATTAAAGCTATCTCAGGGGCCCCAGGGGCCCAGCTGTCGTCGTGTTTGCTCTTTAACTTGCAGTCTTGTTCGCATGAGCTCAGCAAAAGGTCAGAGATGACAGGGGAAAAAACCAACGAGGATCTGAAAGTCCTACCTGGGCATTTAGGGTTAGTGACTGAGTCATAAGGAATCCGCCTAGACTGTGTCGAGGGCAATTTCCTGCTGAACAGCTTTACTGATGCTTTTTTATTTTTATTTTGACAGTGGCACACTGAGGTAACTATTGGTGCCCACGGGCCGTTGGTCCACAGGCAAGGAGGAGAGGTGAGGCATGGTCCTTTGTGGGATGCTTCCCACATCCAAGGAGGTCGGCGCCACCCTATTTCAGGGTCTGATGGGTCTTCACTGTTCTGCTTTCCTGTGTCCCTTGACTGGACGCTTTCCAACTTAAATTCCTGTGCACGAGTGAAGCCACGCTCCCTGGACAAACAGCCTCCCACAGTCCAGAGAACTCTGACCCAGCCCAGAGCTGTACAGGACCAAGCCTGGGGCATACATACCACCCGTCCTAACCTAACCCACAACAGGCTTTTATTTCTGACACACCAGGTGGCTAGTGTCAGAATCAGGGGTCCTGTAGCCTCTCAGAATCCCAGGGAAGTTGAGAGAGAAAAAAACCTTAAGAAACTGTACTGACTTCATGGCATTCAGGAAAGGACAGGGAAATAGCAGACCCTGTCGTTATTCTCCTTGAAGAAGCAAATGTTCTTAAAGATTCTGGAAATCCTAAGACTATGCTGTTCTTTCTCTCCCCCAAGGAAACTCACCCACTCCTGTGGATGTAAGCGTCATCTCTACAGCACCTCTGCCAAAATTCTGTCTTCAGCCCAAACCTCTCAGATCTGCAGATCCCACGGCACACTCGACACTCCATCTCGAAGCCGCCCCATGTCCCTGACTAACCAGACTGACAGTCTCTTCAACTCTCACCCCAGGTCTGCTCCAGGACCTTGTTTCCATGCATCACAACCCCACCATCTGCACAAAGGCCCCGAAGTCATCCTGGAAGCTTCCCTCACTCTCTGTAGTGGGTTGAATAGTGTCCCCCCCAAATTCGCGTCCACCCAGAACCTCAGAATGTGGTTTTATTTGGAAACAGGGTTTTTCCAGATGTGGTTTGTTCAGGATGGAGATGAGGTCCCACTGGATTAGGATGAGCCCTGTATCCAGTGACTCGTGTCCTTATAAGAAGAGGAAACACCTGGTAGGAGGCCGTGGGGAGATGAAGGCAGAGGCTGGAGTGATGCTGCCACAAACCAAGGGACACCAGGAGCCACGAGAAGCCAGGAGACAGACAAGGAAGAGTCCTCGCCTAGAGCTGGCACAAGGATCCAACACTGGTTTTGGACTTCCAGCCTCCTGAATAATGGGATTTAATTTCTATTGGGTTTTTTTTTAATTTATTATATTTTTGGCTGCGTTGGGTCTTCGTTGCTGCACGTGGGCTTTCTCTATTTGCAGTGAGCGGAGGCTACTCTTCGTTGTGGAGCGCAGGCTTCTCATTGCAGTGGCTTCTCTTGTTGCAGAGCACAGGCTCTAGGCACATGGGCTTCAGTAGTTGTGGTGCGCAGGCTTCAGTAGTTGTGGCTCATGGGCTCTAGAGCACAGGCTCAGTAGTTGTGGCTCACGGGCCTAGTAGCTCCGCGGCATGTGGGATCTTCCCGGACCAGGGCTCGAACCCGTGTCCCCTGCATTGGCAGGCAGATTCTTAACCACGATGCCACCAGGGAAGCCCTCTGTTGTTTTTAGAAAGTTCATGGTACCAGTCTGTGGCATTTTCATATGGCAGGACCCTAATACACTCTCACACTCACATCAAATCCATATGCAAGTTCTATCCTTTCTACCCTAAAGTGTATTTTAGATACATGTTTTAGAACTGGTGCCTCTCCGTTGCCATGGCCAATGTGACCAGCAAGCCTTGGGCAATTCCTCCCAGCAGGTCCTCCTGCTGCTGCCCAGGGATCCCACATCCACCCTTGACTCTACCCCATCTGATTTCTGCAGACCAGATGTGTGATAGTGGGAACCACAGATTGGATTGTGTCGATTTCCTGTTTGAATCACTTGGCAGCATTGTGTTGCTCTTACAATAAAATTCAAGATTCTTAGCACAGTTTCAAGGCTCCAAATGTTGCGGGCCTTCCTGCCCATCCTCATTACCCTCCCTTCATGAAGCTACAACCCCAGTCGCCTTCTTCCCATTTCTGATCCGACCAGGAAGTCTTCGTCACCACTCTTGCCTCTGATGGAGACGCCTGTCCCGTTCCTCATCTGATCAACTTCTACATCCCTAAGTCTCAGGATAACTACTGGCCTTACTTACCTCTCCACGCAGACAAACATGATATCCCTGTTACACTTTCTTAGTCCTCTGTAGTTCTTCTTTTCATACTTTTTCAGAATTATGGTCATACATTTATCTCGACAGTGACTTGGTTGGTATCTCCACCCTCTACCAGGCTACGGGCTCCAGGATGGCAGGGACCTCATGCTGTGTGTCCAGTCCGTAGCACAGTGCCAGGAATGCACGTAGTGTTTGCTCCATAGACTTTGTTGAATGGATGTTCATTGAAAACTTAAGTCCTCCCTCAATTCCATCCATCTTCCACCATGTAACCCACCTCTATCAAAAGCAGCAGAAAGGGAAATGTTTGCTACCATCTTTCTCAACCCCTACTTTCTTTCTAATATCTGAAGTCTGCAGCATCAATGGGGACTTCCGCCTACAGCTCCACGGTTGTGCACACCCCCTGGACTCCTGTAGCTTATACTCCAGGCACAGACAAGGTGGTCCGACCACCACTGACGTCCTGGGCCCCAACCATGTTAGACATCTGGTGATCCTCTGCTTAATTCATGTAGGACATGTCTTTTGAAAATCTCAAGTTACCTAAATCAAATCTGGGAGACCATGAATCTCAAGTGCCAGAGGAGACAAATCTGTATATGTAGAACTGATATTCTAAGCAATTAACTAGAATCAAAGAACTGCCATTGTGTAAACGCCAGGCACCTTAGCCTATTCTACTTTGAAAATATAATATTGTATCTTTGATTTGAAGGTTTCAAAAGTGTCAAAGGAGAGACATTTTATCATTTTCTGCCACTGAGCACCAATGAGGGCAAGGTGGTGACTACAAGGTCTCCATAATCAACATTCCTAATAAAACTACACACTTAATAAAATTGTATAATTGTATAATTAAACAATTCTAACCTATATTCACTCATTCACAAATATAACTTGTTTTGTTTTGTTTCTTAATTTGGGGAGTATTTTTCTGTCTTTAATTTACAAATATTTCTTGAATACCACTATGAACCAGGCATGTAACTGGCATCTGGATATGTAAAAGAGAAGGAGTGAAAGAAATGATGAACTATTGAATAAATTTGGTAGTGCCAAGCGTGCTATTTTGTAAAGGATATTCACGGCAGTCGTGTCTGAAAAGGTGATGATTGATCTGAGACCTGAAGCAAGAGCAAGAACTACCAGCAAGACCATCTGGTGATGCGATTTCAGACAGAGGGAAGAGCCAGGCCCTGGGGCAGAAGCAGATTTGTCGCCAGGAAGAACAGGAGGCCCGTGTGCCCAAGAAACAGGAAGGAAGGAGCAGAGTCACGGGAGTGAGATAGGAGGAGCCTCTGGGAACGTATCACTAGGGCTCCTTGAGCTGTGATGAGAGCCGTGGATTATTAACATGAGTGGGGACAAGCAACAGGAAGGAATGAGAGACACGACTTAGTTTGTAAAGGATCTCTGAGTTGCTGCACAGGACAGGCTACAGGGAGCAGCTAGTCAGGAAGCTAGTGCAATAGCCCAGGTCAAACGATGCACTTGGGTAGCAGCAGCAGATTAGGAGAAGTGATTTGATTTTCATTCTTTCAGTGTATTTGTAATTCTGATTTAAAGTCTTTGTCCAATAAGTCCAACATCGGGGCCCCCTCGGGGCACTTTTCTACGGTTGCTTTTTTTTTTTCCCTGTGTACGAGCCATGCTTTCCTGTTTCCCTGTGTCTCATCAAATTTTGGTGAAGACTAGACATTTTAGATTATAGAATGCAGCAACTCCAGAAATCTGATTGTTTCCCCTCCCCAGGGCTTGTTGGTACAGCTGTTTGTTTGTTTAACTATAATATCTGAATTTCCTGACATGGATGACTACTGAAGTCTCGGCTTGGTTAGCTTAGTAGTAAGATAAAAATTGGTCAGAGATTTCCTGAAATGCCTGAGCCAGTGAGTCTTCCAGGAGCCATTTAGTATCCTGTGTGTGTCGGGAACACCTTCAATGCTCAGGCCATTTACAAGTCTTCCTTAGCCTCCACTGCCTGCTTCTGCAGTATCAAAGTCAACCAGCGGTGGGTCACTGGGGACCTCTTCAGGTCTTTCCCTAGTGTGTGCACAGCCCACACGTATATGGCTTCCTAAACCCCCAGGAACATGCCAGAGCTTTCCAAAACCCGCTATGGACATCTCATTCCCCAGATATTTCTTTTAAATTTTGTTTAAATTTTTGTTTTCCCCAACCGGTATTGTAACTTTAGGCAGGTATGATGTTAAAAATTTTGCAGCTAATTATTTCTGACAAATGCCCTGGAGATAGGATTTCTCCCATGGAGTTCGGAGTCGGGTCAATAGGACAACGCCTTGTGAGTGGGGCTTTTCCAGGGACCTCTGAGACGGATGGATTAGTGACAAATGCTTTGTGGTCGGACCATTCTGAGGAGCTCAAACCTACTCTGCTCCCTCCAGCTACAGTTTTTCATGGATGCTCTGATGGGAAGGCTGCTGGTTTTCAAGGCTACTGTGAACTGAAGAGAGGGAGTGCTTGGGGGCCAAGTTACAACACCACAACCCAGCTGTTCCTACCAAAGGTCAGTAGTTTTTCTTGAATAAATGCTCTTCAGGCTGTTGTAAGCCTTCCACTAATTTCTAGAGTTCTGAAAAAGGATGCTGTTGAAAATTTTACCAGTATTGTCATTACTTTCATGGAGGAGGGGATTTATGGAAGTCCTCATGCCGCCATTTTGAAAGCTCCACCTCTGAGAAGAGACTAGATTTTAAAGGTGTACTTGAAACTGAGTCAGAAGGATTTCCCATAGATTTGGATGTGGGGTATGAGAGAAAGAAAGGAGTTAGTTAGGATAATTTCAAGGTTTATGTCCTAAGAATCTAGAAAAATGGAGTTGCTACCTACTATGATGGATAAAAATGGGACGAAAGCCGATTGTTTGGGAGATCAAGAGTTCAGTTTTGGACATATTCAATTTTAAGTGCAAATTAGTCATTCAAATAGAGAGGTCAAGTGGGCTTTTGGATATACAACTCTGGAATAGAGATAGTAGCATGGAAGAGATCACCATAAATGATGTTTACAGCAATGGAATGGAATGTTAACCTAAACAAGATAGTTTCTACGCAGACGTCCTACATCCAGGAGTCAGGAAAACAAGGAGCATCCAGCAGAGAGATGTCAGGAGCAAAGCAGAAAGAGAACCAAGAGGGAGTGATGCCAGAACAGTTTCAGTGGAGCCGAGGGAACAGATCTCCAGATGGATTCAAGGGAGACTTGGAGGGGGAGGAAATGGAGGCAGCTTTTCAAGGGATTATTCTGCCCGGGGGGGGCGGGCAGAGAGGTGAGTGGCGTCCATACGGCGTTGCTCTTTGAGACGGCTGAAGCGGACCCTGGGCCACCGTGGCCAACACAGGGCAGAATGGTTTCACTCAGGGAGCCTTACGGATTCTGTGGGGCTTGATCCGCACTTAAGCTCCCAGCAGAAAGCAACTCTTCCTACATATGGGAGTAGAATATAATGCCCATGCCTCCCATCTTGACAGCAAGCATCTGTGCAGGGTGAAGGTCTTCCAGTAAGAAAGAGGGACAGGCAAACAGAGCAATAATCGAGGTTGTGGACAGTACTCTCCTGTAGGGAAGGATACAAGCTCCACAGAAACCAATCACTAGAGCGGAAACCCAGAGTGATCTTTGGGTGAACGTGGAGCAATGCAAAACTAGTAACCAGGCTCCAACGGAAGAATATTTCACTATCAGGGCAGGAGACCCAGGACAGGTCTGGTAAGAGGGGCAGAACGGGGGCAGCGGTAAATGAGGTTTGGAAACGGACTCAGGCTGAACCAGAAGAGAAAGAGCCTTCAACAAACCTTTCCAATCTCCCATGAAGGTTTTTGAGGGGGTTTTGGTGGATCCTGTTTGTTGTCTAATTTTACACATTTATGGATTCTATACTCATTTATTTGGCGGGGGGGGGTCCAGTTCCTTAGTGAAAAGGAACTGAAATTTATATCAGAGCCCATGGCTCCTTCTTCAGCATGGCATGCGTTTGTGGTTAAGTTCGTAAATAATGATCTAAAGATAATCAGCATTAGAGAGGTATGCACGGTCCCTCCTGCCAAATACTGAGGTCACGCCAAAAAAAACTCTGAACTTCAAACATCCTCCCACTGCACCAGGCACGCTGAGTATGAACACCAGGACAGGTCCACCCCACAATTACAGTCAAATGCTCGCTCCTAAATCATGCAAACCAGGAGAACGGTCAGCCCTCGGGTCACTGTCTTTGCCCTCTTCCCTCTGGACATCCACACCTTACAAGCCCCTCCCCCAGGCAATCTCCCTGAAAGTACATTGTAAGTGTTTGCAATGTACATCCCCCCAAATGTGTTTGATATAATGAACTTGAAGATTTTTTAAACCGCAAATATTCTTAAGGATATTTTTACTTCTCTCATCTCGGAAGCTGCCTCTCTAATCTCGCTGCCCAAGTTTCAGGTCGCCTTTCCTCTGCTGTAGACAGAACCAAAGCTTGTAAGCACGGGTGCCGCACCCCAGGTTTCTAATCCCCAAACACACCTCATTTACTGCCCAGTCAAACCCAGTGGTTACGGCAGTTACCTAGGCAGGCCCAACCCTGGAGTTTAAAATTCCCCTTCTACAATATATATAGTTAGTCTTAATATATAAATGACTTGGACCATGCATTATATATCACTCAAATCCACGAGGACACAAATTATGTATAATACATCGGCTGTGTAATTTATTTATTAAGCAAAACGTGAATTTTCCATGCTTGTGTTTGGAGGCACAGTTTGTCACACACAGCTAAATGATGTATTCTTATTAGTCCCACTCAATTACCAAGTCATCCCTCTGTGTGTGGTGTATTTGTTAATGATAGTGCCACAACGCTGCGTCTACAATACCTGTGATTTTAGTGATTCATAACCGCTCACTAAAACTGTGAAAATGATAAATTGACTGCTGTTGATTAAATGCCGCCAACAGTATGTTTCATATGTGTTTGTCGCAGTTAGGAGTTAAAGAAACAGCATTGCTCAAAATCATTTAAATATCTAATTAAGCCCAAGCCCTCAGTCGATATAAAGAACTCATCAGAATACAAGAATGAAAAATAAAAGAAAGCTCGCCAGGGGACAGGGGAGGAAATACAACCCTCACCATCACGGCCTCATTGATTATAAGGAAATTGTCATCATCACAATTGGAAAGGGACAATAGCCACATCCAAAAAGGCCTGGATGTTAGTCTCTCTGCTCAGTGGCGCGGCTGTCTGATGCCCTTGTCTTGTCTTTGGGATTCATCTTGGACAGAAGTGGATTTCAATCAGATATAAGGAAGCTCTGGGTGATGGCCTTTGAAATGGGAACAAATTCATAGATGTTGGGAGAAGGGGGTTTAGGGGTAGAGAAGGGGAGGGGGATTCTCAGGCAGTTTCAAACAGCATCACTTTGGCTTTCACTGCAGTGAAGGGGCTTTTTAATGCTTCCGCATGACAAATGGCAGCAGAAAGGAAAATATCATTTCAAACAAAGATTAATTACCTTTATGGCTTCAGCTAACTTTTTCTCCCCTTAGATGAATCCATTTAGAGGTCTTACAGCTAATATTCAAGGCAGGGTAGAAGGAGCCCAAGCACAGGGGACGTTCCCGTGCCAACGCTCAGCTCCTGATTCAGGCTGCCAAAGCGAGTAGACAGGATCATAAAAACAGATACCCGGTGAAGCTTGGTAATCTTATTAAGACCAGCCAGGAGGTGTTTACTTTCTTCTTTTGCAATTTTGAAAACAACTGAGAAATGTAAGCGGAAAGCACATGATTTCTCTTGGAAATCAATCTTCCTAAATTAGACCATGTCTCCTGAATGTTTGAAGCAGAGAGTCAAACAAAAGGAAAAAATTAAGTGGACGATTTTGAATTTCAGAATTTGCGTGTCTTTCATTTGTGCTGAAGACCCTTCTTTGTTGTCTTTTTTTTTTTTAATAATTTTATTGGCGTATAGTTGATTTACAAGGCTGTGTTAGTTTCAGATGTACAGCAAAGTGAATCAGTTATACATATACCTGTATCTATTCTTTTTTAGATTCTTTTCCCATATAGGCCATTACAGAGTATTGAGTACAGTTCCCTGTGCTATGCAGTAGGTCCTTGTTGTTTATCTGTTTTATATATAGCAGTGTGTATACGTCAGTTCCAATCTCCCAATTTATCCCTCCCCCGCCCTGCTAACCATAAGTTTGTTTTCTACATCTGTGACTCTATTTCTGTTTTGTAAATAAGTTCATTTATAAAAATAAAACTCTGGGCAATATCCCGGTGGTAACTTTGCCTTAAAGTGTTATTTTAAAATTAAGGTGGAACATTGATCATTAGCCACAGAATCTATAATGGACCATGAAGAAAGCACCATGTTTTCTATTGCCTTTGCAAAAGCCAATTTCACTCTTAAAACCTGAAACTCATCAGAGGGTGAGATGCTGAAATCTTAGAACTTTGAAGGGTTCACGATGACGTTCATGGTGTAAACTTTTATAGGCATAGCCGAGGTCACTTGCAAATTCTAGACCAGAACCCAGAGCCTAACACATATGTATCAATTTAAACACACTTCATCTAGGAAGTTGGGATGATTTCCTTGATGTCAAAAATCCCTAGGGTACTTTTAATGGCATTTAAAATTTTTATTCCCACATCTGAAAGCCATTCCACGGTGTCCTGGCAACCAGGATCTCAAGAATCTGTGTGCACTCGCACTAGTTCCTCGATCCTTGAATGGAATATGTAAGTCAGCCACTCACCTGTTTATAGGGTTGTGTTTGGTTGTGTTTTGTTTGCTCGATTTTTACTTGCACTCAACCACAAAGTAAGATTATGCATTTGCTATCTGAGAAAAGAAACGCATAGACACGCAAGTTCACAGGATGGTAGGAGGGCACCCAGGTGTAGAAGAGCTTCTCCAAAGGGACATTCCCTCTAAGTTTCTCTGCAGCGAGACGTGGAGAAACCAATGTCCTCACATGTCTTCCTAACTAGTTGCATGGCTTTGGGTACCAGTATGAGATTTCAAAAATGACAAAATTGGGCTTGGAGACAGTCCTGGTTTCCATCCTTATCTAACCTTTAGGGTCCAGACCACGGCGCTGCCTTATAGCAGCACCAAGACCCCCAGTGGGCACATCAGCATCCTTGGAGCAGCTCCCGGTGCCACAGCCGCCCCCAGTTCTCACGTGTCAGTGTGGGGAGGGGGCCACTTAGGTGGCATCTCAAGCTAGGAAACATTCCAGACGCTCCTGACCCAATGAAACTGATTCCCCACCCAGTGGAACACGGGCACAGTTTACAGAGCTCGGGGGCCCAGGCTCCCTTTCCTCCTGTGGTCCTGCCTCACCTGCTCTGCAGGAGAAGAAGCCTGCTCCCTCCCCACACCTCTGCAGCAGGTGGTCTTTGAACTGTTCCTCTTTGTCAGTGTGATTTCTTTAACCTCTAATATTTACAGGGATGTTCTCATGACCGAGAAGAAGATAGACAAGGCACAGTGAAGACGACACAGGGAAGGACTACAGAAACACAAAGCCTCCTGTCATTCTTTCTGCCCCCATTGGATGAAAATGTAGCCATGTAGGCATTTTCTGGAAACTTCTCCTTCATCAGCAATGCCATGGACCAATCCTTCTCAGGTCTTCTGCTTTCTTTACCAAACTTGTAGAAGAACTTTTAAATATAAAGTCGAGTAAGGGGGGAAAAAACCCTGAATTCTATTAAACGAAAATCCCCAAAGCATGAAGTAATGTCATACAAGAGTGCTGTCACGTTCCACAAATAAAGTTGTTCACTAGACCTCGTGTGAGACAGTTTCTACAGTGAAATGGAAATGGAAAATTTCTCAAAAAATTGTTCCGTGGTAAAGAGTAAATCTGTGGGGAAAAAAATCCCTTTTTAACCGCTCACGATAGCTATACAATTAGAAGGTGTCTGTTTTACCTACCAGCTGTGCAGAGAAGCAAATAAAATTATGGAGCTCCTAGCATTACAAGTTGATTTTATAAGAATAATAATATTTTTAAAAAGTCCTTTGGAGCAATCATTTTGTTAGTCCTGCAGTAAAGTTCTCAGGCATCATTTTTGAGATAAGCTTTTGCTGGAGATCTCGGGTTTCAAATTGAAGGGCAGGGAGCTGGAATGTTTCATTACTTCATAATGACCTAGAGTTGCAATGGAGAGGCGGGACTTCCCTCCTGAGGGTCCCAGGAAGCTGTCTGAAGGGGCTTTGGGGCCATCTCCCAAGTCTCACAGGTGTGGCGGAGACAAAGGCTCGAGGTCTGGAAGATACATCACAGGCGCTGCCTGAGATGACCTTGGGCCCATGCTGGGTTCAGCTACCCCATCAGCCGGGGTGGGACAGAGCCCACCTGTAGAGCAGAGGTACCCCAGAAAAGCAATCGTTTTTATTATTTCTTTAATACTGGGTAAAGTAACACAATATTATGCATCACAGATGCAAGAAAGAAAAGAACAATAGCACAGATTAAGAGGAAGTGGGTCTAAGCATCGGAACCCTTTAGAGTAAGCACCAGCCAACACAGTAACATGTTTTTTTCTTACTTCTTTGTGAGTTACTATTAGAAGATATGGTGTTTCTGGGGCCCTTGGAGGTCAACCATGGTGATGGTAATACTACTTTCCAGATGAAGCGATATAGACCAGCATGGACGAGGGAATCAGCAAGATTGAAAATTAAAGGGAGATTGTGTAAGAAGATCTGAGTTATGTAATGACGGCAAGTATCGTATAACTTGCACATTTTCTTCTTATGAGCACTTATAATACCACATCTAACTGGCTGAGTGAAGGATAACAAAAATATGAAGGTTATGATAAAGAGAAACAATAAGAGAATTTAAAAATGCAAAAAGGAAGGAGAAAGAAAAGGAAAAGGAAGAGAAGAAGAAAAGAGACGCAATTTTAAAAGGTTATTCTTGCTGCCATCAGTGGGGCAAAATGCCTATTGTTTGGGGGTGTGGAAAAGGGGCAGAAACCAAGAGCAAGTCATGAAATTCTGATAACAGGGATGAGAAGAAAACCTTGGCCTTGAAACCTGCCAGGAAGGAAGGTCTGAAAATTCAGCAGAAATGCCTGAAAAGTCCTTGGCAGAGAACCATTTCGGGACAACTGCACATCGATGCTTTGCTTCCAAGGCCCAACGACATCTGTTCAGTGTGGAAACAATACTGCTGGTGGTAAAATAAGCAAGAAGCACAAAGTCGCTAATTTGGGAAGGCGGGTGGGGGGAATCGCTTTTAAAGTGTCCTTAAACATGTCAAGCCAGGACTCATTTTTAGATTTAGAGTAAAGATGTAGAGCCCAAACCACTGGTCTCCTGGGGCCAAGGAGAAGGCGTTTCCACCCCAGCGCTGGTGATTGGAGCCTAACATCCGTGAGATAGTGTCTTAAGGAAGAGTGTCCTCCAGGGCAGTGGATGCCAAGACGAGATCAGAGGATTAAACCCCAATTCATGGATCAAAGGGTAGGAAGCAAGGATCCAGAAAGAAGACTAAGGATTTTCTATCTCCACCGAGAATAGAAAGGTGATAATGGCGTGAAGCTGGCGAGGGAGACGGCAAATCGTGAATGAAAAGAGAATTGTCAGGGCAATATTTTTGTTAGGAGAGAAGATGATGAAAGGAGACCCATGGGATGGGAAGGAGCTGGAATTCAGACGCTGCTTCCATCAGCTTCCGACGGATATCTTCCATGGAGACCGAGGGTCACCGAGAAGGCAAGGTTGGAAATTTGGGGGGCATTAAATAAGAATGCAGAACGGACAGGAAGTAAAACATGGCAAGGCGGCTTCTCCTAATAAGTCAACGTAGCCAACAAGCTTGATCAGCAACACGAATGAAGATTCGGGAGTTTATTCCTCACGGCTTTTCTGCAAGGATGACTTCTCATTTGTCCTGAACAGCCACTTGAGGGTCAGGTCCATCCCCAACTCAGAGAGAACACTGATCCTTCCAATGTCACTCCTGAAGGGGCGATGCCAGGATTGACAAGTTCTCTCCTGGAGTTTCGGGACCTCTGCCCTGAGTGTGGCCACCGTCACCCTCCCATCTGTAGACGTGGGAAGGAGAAAGGAAATGACGCGTTTTATAAGACATAAGACAAGAGAAACACAAAACGGTAAGTGCTCTGGTTCCTCCTGGTTTTGGCTCGAGCTCCTGTTCTGTAAATGTGTAACAGCCGGGAAATGTGCTCACTGCTGAAGGTGGCAGCAAAGCCTACAGTCTCCCGGGGACCATCAGGAAAAGAGCGCCATGTCTGGGTTCCAACCTCCCATCTAGACTGTAACTGACTCACCTCTAACAATACTTGAGCTCCAGGTGGATTATTTAAAGCTCTTTCATCCCAGTACCCTCACACAGCACGAATAGGACCTGTAATCTTACGAAATGGGAATAAGGCAGCACCACTCTTCCTGGGTGAGTGGAAGAAGATGAAGGAGGAAGGAAGAGGGCCCTGGTGGTGCTGGTGGTGGCCAGGGGTGCCTGGGTGACCACCGGGACCAGTCAGTGGATGGATAGCAGGGCTTTGGCAGCTGTGGTCTGAAGCATGTTGTGACGGAAGAGAATCAAAAAGCTCAGTAAAAGAATAAACTGCCGAGGCTTCCCTGGTGGCGCAGTGGTTAACAATCTGCCTGCTAATGCAGGGGCCACGGGTTTGAGCCCTGGTCCGGGAAGATCCCACATGCTGAGGAGCAACTAAGCCCGTGAGCCACAACTACTGAGCCTGTGCTCTAGAGCCCGCGAGCCCGCGAGCCACAACTACTGAAGCCCATGCGCCTCGAGCCCATGCTCTGCAACAAGAGAAGCCACTGCCATGAGAAGCCCACCCACTGCAACAAAGAGTAGCCCCCGCTCGCTGCCAACTAGAGAAAGCCTGTGCGCAGCAACGAAGACCCAATGCAGCCAAAAATAAATAAATAAATTTATTTTTTTTAAAAAGTAGCAGAAAGTGTCACCCCAACTTAAAAAAAAAAAAAAAAAGAATAAACTGCCGTAGGAAATGCTAAGCCTCCTCTCAGAACTTTGCAGGAATAATCAGCCAGAAGGCAAGGACGGTCCCCTTCTCACAGTGTCAGTGCGGGGGTCAGATGAAGAGGTAGACGGACAAACACCTGGACACAAGGGAGAGCCCACAGCCAGGGTGGAGGGCCACAGGACACCGTGACCACCCCCAGAGGAGCCACGCAGAGACTGCCACGCACCCTGAACCGTTGTCCGAGGCGCACACTGAAAAAGTCCGCCTCTGAGCCCCTCCACGGGGATCCTCGCGCCCACCTCTCGGGGGCCACAGTTCTTCCAGGGCTTTCCTTGATTTCAGTATTTGTCAGACTGAAGTACTATTACAAAAGAATCAGCATCAACGGCCCAAGGGGCTGGAGAGCGTGGTACAGAGGCCAGCAGGAAACATCAGCCGGGTAGTGTCAGACCAAGTGCCAAGTGCACGTCAGGTGCAGGCAGCCAAGGGCGGGGACCAGACGTCACAGCACCCTGGGAGAGCCATCTCGTGGGGGCTTCTGAAGAGGAATGAAGGTCTAACGAGTCTGTCAAACCCCCCGGGAATCTGACTTGATCTAACCCACTGCAACGTCAGGCAGCAGAGCCATGATCACACCGTATGCGATTACACTCTGCACAGCTACCCGAAACCCTCCGACGGTGTAGAAAGCATCACCATCCAAGACTGATGGTCCAAATATCAGCACGTCAAGAATGAGATGGGTGAAGCCTGCCATAGAAGACACAGAGATTTAACGAAGTAGGCAAATATGTCTTTGGTGGGTTTTGTATTGTATCATCCTGGTTGGAGAAAATGAACAACAATGTCAATGTAACGTGGAGCGTTGGCAACACTTAGTGAGCTAAATCCTGTGCATGCACGTCTACTTTCACCCTCGAGTGAGCCTGCAACTAGGTACAATCGTTACTACAAGTGGAGAAACCGAGGTTTGCCGATGTTTGTGAAACTGTGCCCGCGGTCACACGGCAGGTAAGGGCACAGCCTCGATGTTTACTCTAGCTCCCGAGCTTTCAATCACTGTTTTATACGGACTTGTATTATTTGAACCTTTGTATTAAAACCAAGCGTGTGCCAAGCTGTCTGTGAACGCCTGGTCTTGTCCAGAATAACGTACAGATCATGTCTTTTTATCTTCTCCCCTGTCCAGAGTGGGTGACAGTCCTAGCGAAGCCGAATCGGGGTGAGGTGCAGACAAGGTAAGACCAGAAAGCATGGCTTCAGCCTCTGAGTCAGGCAGAAACAGACCTGTGGTCCAAGCCAAGGCCTCTGCAGGCCCTCCTCCTCAGACGCTGGGGAAGGACCCAGTGATGCTCCCCCAGCTCGAAATCTACCGTCGGTGATGGAGGTACGGCTTTGAGGAGGGACAGGTGTCGGAGAGGACCAAAAACCTTCCTATTTAAGGTACTGTTCTAAATATCGGGCACCTACGGTGCAATCCTGAGTCAGGTTTTTACTCATTTAAACATTTTTTAATGTTCTTTTCTTCTCTGCATTGGATAATTGGCCTCTTCCAGACACGACCTTGGGTCTTTGAGTGATAACAGAGCTGGAGCAGCTGGGACAATAAATGGCCCATAAGCATCACCAGAAACGTGTTCTGACCAGGTGGGAGCCCCATCACCTCCCCAGGCGCACCTGTCACCCCAGGAAGGGGAGTTCCCGTTTCTCCTCCAATCACCAGTTGCCATCCTGGGAGAAACACAAACCTTCGAGAACTATTTACACGAGTACCATTGACTGTCCCATGTTTTTGGTAAAACTGTGCAGTAGAAACCAAGTGCCCTGCAGCCGCTGAGTATTGAGAAAGAGGAGCCCTAACTCTGGGCCCGGGGGACCAGGGACAAGAGCAGCGCGGGGGGTCCAGACCCCTCTGAGCAAGATGCGGGAGACCTGGGCCACCCTGACCCACCCCAGCCCCTTCGTGTGAGGTCGTGTTGCCAACAGAGCTAAAGGTCTTGCCTTCCTTGTTTCCCCTTCTCACACTCTTTTTTAACCTTCTAAGAAGAGACTAAAAGGAAAGGAAGAAAGCGTGGCGGCAGCAGTGGCCGCTCTCCTCTGCGCCCTGGGCGTCCGCGGGGCCTGTCCTCCCAGTGTCCTTCCCCAGGCCCCGAGTCAGGCATCACTCATCTTGTCACATTGAACTCCAGATGCTCCTACCCTAGAGAATGCTCTGACTCCGGCCATTTTTCTTCATTCTCGCTAACAATTTGGTAATGAAATATTGATTTTTAGTTAGATTCATATTGATGCTATTAGGTTTGCATTGATAAATCATGCTGGGCTCCTGTCTGGGCCGCTAGAAAGTGCCACACTGAGCCCTGGAGATTACAATCAACTCATTGATGTGTTAATTTGATGGATTTTTCCGTTCTCTTAGAAGGAGTGGGAGGGTAAAGGGAGATTTTTCAGTGCGGCCATGGTAAAGTTTTCACAGTGAAATCAGGGACAGTAATTGCAGGCTTCACAGGGTAAGTTCGCCTCCAGAGTCCTCAGGCTTATTTGGCCAGAACCTGAAAAGTGGGAAAGGCGGTGGGGCTGCAGGGCCGGCGTGGGAGGGGTGGGTGAGGGGCGGAAAGGACGTGACACACCTTGTAAACACTGGCCTGGAGCCCCACAGGGCGAGGGGAAATCGTATCGGTGAAATGCTAATTAAACCATTAGAGGCCGTCATGAAAGAGCATTTCCCATCTCCAGGAGGGTGTGTGTCTGCAGTCTGCCCCCCCCCGGAAGTGGAGGTGGGCCGTGGGTGCCCGTGGACCACCTGCAGGCCGGCTCGGCCCCTCCCTCCCCGGGGGCTGGCTGGCGCCCCGGTGGTTTCAGGGACATTTCTCGGGTTCTTTCCCTTGCAAAGTGCCACTTAGCCAGCAATGTCCTCAGCATCTGCAGCCTATTTAAAACAGCCTCTCGGTTTGATTTATGGTCCTGTGCAGACGTGATGCCTGTCGTTAAGGGGCAGGGCTTGGCTGCACCAAAGGATCATCTTGTGATTTCCTTCGAAGACCCAGGGCTTAGCGGCTCTGGAAAGAAAGGGCTCTGAAAATGCTTAGGTAGACACTCATTATGTTTTGTTTCGTTTGTTTCGTTTTTCCAGCAAAACTATTTTACATTCAAGCCAGATGTGCTTTACCTCTGCAAGCTTTCCAGCCCCTTCCCTCTGACGGGCACCAAAGAGCAATTCACATCGACCAAGTTCATTCAGTTACATTCATGTGTGTGCAAACGTGTGTACCTGTGTGCAAAGCAAATGTAAGGCCGGCTTTCTGAAATAGATACACACACACACACACACACACACACACACACACGGAAAGGAAGAGAACGCTCCAGAGCCCTGCTGTGTTCGGTGCGGGAGCCTCTGGCCTGGCCGAGGCGGACGGGAAGGAGGCAGGGGAATTTGTCAGCTTCTCTCATCTTAGCATCTTAAAGAGCTTGAATAACCAGCCGCGCCCACTGTCTTAACCCACAAGCTGCTTGAGAAACAGCCCAGCCCAAGGAGCCTGCCAGCCCGTCCTGGTCAGCAGAGCGTGTGGAGGAAGCCTGCGGTTGCAGCAGGTGCGTGGGGTCAGTGTGGCCCTTTTCCAGGTTAAACGTGCGTGTCTGCCTGTGCAGAGCGACGAGGGGTGAGAGAGAGGCGGCTGGACTTCACACCTCCTTGTCACCCAAGGGTATTTTTGGTGGCAGTCAGTAAGGCTTGGGACAGCAAGAACTTATAAACCACACCTCCTTTCAAGATCACAGTCATAAATCACCACTTTACGTTTCCAACTATTGTCATCCACTCCTAAGCTCACCGGGGTTCACAGGTTTAATTCTCTCCTTCCTTTTGAAGGTGGGTCACGTGCACTCTGAAAGGAACCAGCTCTAGTCACTGGGACAAATCCCCATCGCCCCAGGCTCCAAACTTGACTCCAGGCCCGGGTCCTGAGCACAAAGACAGGAGAGGAAATCCTATCTGGGAAAGCATTTAGTCAGTAATAAAACACTGGCAAAGTCAGAAGCCATGGCCTCATCAGGCAAACCCAAGATGCTGGGGAGATGGAACCCTTTCGGAAGCACCACTGCTGCCAGGATGTACAGTTTTCCATTCTAGGCCACCAGACGCCACATGAGAGCCAGGCCACAGAGTAGTAAGCAGGTCACATCTCAGGTCGATCGGTAGCCGGGAAGAATGGGGCTCACGTACTCCAAGGGGGACCCTGAGAAACCCCGCAGGACTGTCCTGGGTCATCAGTCTCGGTAATTTCCCGTCAAGGTCTCAGCCCTTCCCCTTGAACCTGCAGGTGACTCTGGTTATACCTCATCCTCACCATCACAAATGCCACCAATGCCTGACCCAGCGCCTCGCCCAGCCCCGCCCCAAAGAACACAGGGGTCCCCCAGGAGGTCACTCAGCTCTGCTCACCTTGGGACGCTGCAAGCCCAGCAGGAAAGAAACTACAACACCGTAGACAAGCAACTACATTCAGCTCCATCTCCGTGAATCACACAGTCGAAGAGAACTCTCTACTCAGCACTGTAAAAACCACCTTCATCCCATATTTTCTGTCAGTCTTAACAATTATGCTAAATACGTACATACACTAAATGTACAGTCTCTTGGGTGGATCCACCTTCTACAGTAACAACTCTAATTTCAAGAAAGATCAGACCTACACTCAGTTTGGCTGTAAGTCCCAAAGAGGGAGCACGCGTCCACACCCACCTCCCTCCCCTCCCTCCACCTGCTCTCCTTGCGGGACGCCAGCTCACCCACCGATCCAGACCACCTGGGTCTATCCTTCCCATGGCCTTCTCCCTTTCCATCCCCATCCCACGTCCCCAAAGTCCCACTGTCCACATTACGATAATTTCCTCCTCACTGGATCTCCAAAACCTCAGCCCTTCCCCTTCCCCATCGTGTTCATACTGTCGGCACAACATCAGTCTTCCTTAACCCTAAGTCTCAGGTCTGTCTCCTCAAAAATGCACGGTGGTTCCCCTCGCCTATAATTTCACACCCAAGCCCCTCGACCTGGCTTTAACGTCCTCTGTGACTTGCTTCCAACTCCGACCAGCCTTTTTCTCAGTATCTCTCAACCATCAGATCAGGCACCTTTCTGTAAAGTGAATGTCGTCCATCACCCTCATCCCCAGTGTACAGATCTTTTCTTTTTTTTAATATTTATTTATTTTTATTGATTTATTTGGTCGCGCTGGGTCTTAGTTGCGGCAGGCAGGCTCCTTAGTTGCGGCATGCATGCGGGATCTAGTTCCCTGACCAGGGATTGAAGCCAGGCCCCCTGCATTGGGAGCGTGGAGTCTTATCCACTGCGCCACCAGGGAAGTCCCCAGTGTACGAATCTTGACTTTGCTCTTTATTCCACTACGGGGCCTTGCACATATTCATTAAGGAAACTAAGATTCAAAGAATCTATCCGCAAAATGTGCATCCCTCCTTGTGTTGTTGAGAGCACTGACACGAGATTCCACAGGTAAAACACCTGCAGAGGTACCCAATGGATTGTAGGCACTGATGCACCCCTGGCCCCTTCTCTGACTCAGTCACCCCTGGCAGAAACACCCTTTTCATCTCAAGTTAGACAAGCTTCTCCAATCCCATCCCTCCAAGAAGTCTTCTCTTCCCAGGGCACTCAAGCTCACTAGGACCTCGGGCTTCTCCAAGCTCTTGCTTTACTGAGTAGAGGTAGGGAAGCTTCCCGGGAGACCAGCTGGGAGTACAGGTGAGCCCAGGGTCCACAAGGCACATGTGATGCTAAAACTGGCGCTGGTGATGCTTCTCCTGTAAAGGGATTCTAATGGTAGGACCAAGGTGGCCACCTGGGGCTCCCGGACTCCACATGGTCCTCAGCGCTTTGTTTCATATTTGAATTTGGATTTTTAGACGATTTCCAAAATGTGGTCAGTTTCTCATGAATATTCATACCTGACTTCCCTTTAAAAGCCTGGAGGAAGGCAAGGCTCAGAAACACATGCTCTGGGGCCAGACCGCCTGGGTTCAAATCCCAGTGTTATCCCGTCCTTGCTGTGCAACTTCAGGTGAGCTCCTTAGCTTCCCTGTGTTTTCCTTATGAACAGCATGAAGATCCTAAAGATGCATACCTAACAGAGTTGCTATGAGCATTAAATGAGTTAATATACATGAAGTACGTTGAACAGTGCCTAGAACACAAAGGTCACTATCATCTATGTGTTAAATTTTTTCTGGCGAGCTGGACCCTCATTCTTGCTCAGGGGGAAACTTGGGGGCAGGAAAGTCGGCTTCCTGTAGGCTAAACATGCCCACTCCTGTCATATCTGGTCAGGGTCCCTGGGGCATTACTCATCTGGCCATTGTAGACAGCGGCGTGTGCTGCCCTGGACATCAGAAATGCGTCTCAGGATGGCGCTGTCAGATGTAGCTCTGGTCGGGAACGTCACACCAGGTGCTGGTCCGCAGTCAAAGGGGCCAAGGAAGGAGGGGAGCTGACGGGGGTTTGAGATCCGGAGAACGAGGCCGCGGTGCTGTGAGTCAGCCAGTGCAGAGACAGGCTGATGAGAAGACAGCCCTACAGAGGAACAGGCAACCAGGGAGCAAAGGCCTGGGGAGCAAGACGGCCTCAGCTTTGTGCTATCACAGAGGGGAAGGCGAACAGCAGAACTGCGAGCAGGGGAGCCAACTGAGAGATCTGGGGAGCGGGATGGAAGAGGAGGCATCCAGAGAAAGAAAGCCAGCACACCGCCAAGCGCGGCACAAGGGAACCAGCTAACAGGCCCGCAGCTCAGCCCAAAGACACCTGTGAGGTACATCACGGGAGAAGGTCAGCCTAGTGTTTTGACTGCTGATCACAGAGCAGGGGCGACCTGCCATCCCCCCTGGTTTTATGATCCCCGCTCCCAGGATAAGCTGTCCGGGAGCACGGGCCAGAGGAGGCCACCACTCCAGATATGGGCCACACGCTGGGGTCGCAGCATCAGGACCAGAGCTTACAGAGACTTAAAAAAGTTTGCATCCATGGTAGACATCACACAGATTAGTCCAGGCATCTAAGCAATTTCTTAATCAACCACAAACAATCCCCCAGGTCTGGAAATACCAGCTCCTTCTGTAACATAGAAACAATTCCAGCCAAAGTGTTTTCTAAACTCTAACTAAGAGCCTCAAAGAAAATACAAGTTGCTATTTAAGTCTTAGGGCTAAATAGTAGTTTCCAAGATCATTGACCCTACCTAACAGAACATGAAATTCTAAGCTCCAGAAAGTTATACAAATTGCAGATTATTTTCCTTTCAGGGCGAGGCAGGTTTCATAGTCCCACTTACTTTGAGTTTTACCCACACGGTGAAGTTTTCAACTAGGCGAAGGAGGGCAAAGTATATCCAATAAAACTTTTTAATTGAAAATCACGACCAAACGGCTTTCTTCTAAGACAAGCAGGCTTCGGAGCTAGAATCTCTTGTCATTCTCCAATTGTGACTTTTTGTAGCATTTCCTGGCAAGGGCAGGTCAAGGCGACTGACAATGGTGGGTCTGACTTCAAGGCCAGCTGACAATTCCTTACCTGACAAAAATAACTTCTTTCACAGGGAATTTGAGAATCTAAAAATTGGCGAGCGAGCCCGCTCCATGGGAGACAAGCACAAAGCAAGGGCTCCGTCTGAGGAGGGGCCGTAACACTGAAGAAACCCCTTGGATGTGCCTGGCCCTACCTCGGGGCCCTTCTGCAGGCAATCACAATCAAGGGCTTTGTCACCGAGAACAAGGCATCTCCGTGGCAGAGCCTGTCCTGTAGTTAGCCTGGCACGCACCTGTCAGGCTGTTGACACTGTTTCCAGTGAGGTTTTTTTCCTAATGCTTCCTCCCCTGGAGGGGACCCTCTCCTTGACATCTGTGACAGCCCCATGGGGGATGATTCTGTGAAACGGCCTTCAGCGTGAGGTTTGCTCTCTGATCCGATCTCCCCTAACTGTCTGTGTCTTCCACGTCCTGGTTGTGTTGGGGCCACAGTGGCACACGCAGCACCCCGCATGCACCCCAGGGAGGCAGGTGATTCACCAGCCTGTACTTTCACCGCATTCCTTTGCCTCTGGGAACTAAGTTCAGGATGTCGGCGAGCAATTCCAAAGCCCTGTGCAGCTCGGGTCCCAGCGGCCTCAGCAGTGAGCTCTTCACCTCCTTAATTTAATGGCAATGATGCATCCATCCTCTAGAAAATTCCAAGAGGGGAAATGTGGGAGTCGACGCCGGAGCTCTGTGCGGTGAGGGCTCCAGGGGCAGAAAAGACACTGAGGCACAAACGTCAAGGTCCTCTGCAGAGGACGCAATGCTCAATATTCCTCCCCGGCTCCCACCCTCCCTCCACCGCCCGAAACAGACAGCCCAGGTCCCCACGTAGGCTGTCTGCCCCACGCAGCACGCCCCTTTCTCCCTGTCTGCCTACCTAGGATCCCGCGACCTGTCCTTGAGGGCTGGGACCAAAGGCCCCCTTTAGCAGCGGGCACTCACCGGGGCAGGGCGGGGGCGGGTTTCTAACCTGAGCATTGACGGCATCGCCTCTACGTGGCATCTCCACTTCTTCTTCTCCCATCCTCTCTTTCCATCGCTCCAATCAAGCTTGTGTCTCACCAACCAGCAAAAGTGCTGCGAGGGCCACTGCAGCCTGAGGAAGCCCATGGTCTGCCTCAGCCCTCATGCCTCCTGACCGGTGAGCAGCGGTGGGCGGCCCGGCCTCTCAATCCTCATTAGTTGGCCTTCTCCACTCGGCATCTGCTTCCCAAAGCTGCTGGATTTCCCTCTTCTCGTCGGCCCTCCTCTGCTGGCTCCTCGGCCGATTCCCCCGTGTCTCCTGGAATTCCTAATATTGAAATTCGCTGAATCCCTGAGCTTGGTCCCCTCACGTCCACACTACACCCTGGGCCATCGGTCCTCATCTCACAGCTTGAAATGCCATTGAAACGCCCACGACTCCCAAATCTATATCTCTAGCCTGACCTCTCCCCTTAATTTTAGACTGATTTACCACATTACCTACTCGCCATAGCATCTGACCATCTGACCGATTATCCACACAGACCCCTCCTATCAAAGTTGAAAGAAATTCAATTATTGGAGTTGCTCGGGAAATCTGGGGCCTCATCTTGGACTCCTCTTTTTCCCACCCTTCCCCCAATGCATCAGCAAATCTGGTTCACTCTGTCTTCAAAGGCTCTCCAGCCACTTCTGACGAACTCCACAAGCAACACCCAGGACACCCCAGCCATCACTTTGAAACAGGAGGGAAGGGGGCAGGGAACAACCTTTAAAAGAATGACGTAGTCATAGTACATGACGAAAACTAGTGAGAACCAACTGGGTCCAAGATGGCAGAAGATTCAACTTCCAGTAGACACTGAGCCTCATTATACACTCATTGTGATACATCAGCATCTAAATGATGCACCCACCAGCGCCATGACAGTTCTGAGGCCAACCATAAAAGGCCAAAAAGGGGGCGGTGGCCCAATTCCTAGAAATCCCCACCCCTTCCCCAAAATAGTTGGAATAATCCTCCCACTCATTAGCCTATGACATTACCCAGCCCATAAAAATTAACCACCCCATACTTCGAGGCCTCTTGCCTCTTGCCTTCCGAGGTGGCCCGCACTCTGTCTGTGGGGCATGTTTCTCTCTAAATAAATCAGATTCTTACGTATCACTTCATCTCGCAATTCTTTCGCGACGAAGAAAGAACCTTAAATTCACCAGCAACAACTTCTCTCCTGCATTAATGCAGTTGCCTTCTCCCTGGTCTCTCTCTTGCTCCCTTGCCCCCCTGTGAATCTGAACACAGCATAGTAGGTAAAGGGACATTAAATACTTAAGTCACACCTTACCTCTGCTCTGCTCTGATCTGACTCAGGAAAAACACCAAAACCCTTCCATGGCCAACAAGACCCTACGTGATATGGACTCACGATGTCCTCTGGCCCCTCTTCCGTTGTGCTCGCCTCACTGCCTGAGCCCCCTCCACACGGGGCTCTTCAGGGTCTTTGAACACACCAGCTACACGCCCTTAGCGCCTTGGCACTGGCTGTTCCTGTTCCCTGGGATGCCCTCCCCAGCCCTTCTCTGTCCCCAGCCCGGTGTTCACATGGGCACCGCCTTCCTCTCTTCCTTCCTTTATGACTCAGAGACCTCCGTGCCCACCCCATTAGCAATGCCGGGTCCCCCATCCAGCACACCTCACCCTGCTCTATCTCTTTCCTCCAAAGGCTTAACACTTTCTGACACACCCTGTATACTTAATTCTTGCATCTACTATCCACCAATTGCGTCCCTTCCCTAGAATCAAGGTGCCCTTGTGCCACAGGAGTCTTTATCCTTTTCATTCATGGATACATCGCAAGCACCAGCCAGAGGCTTGACACACAGTCGGTGGGTAACGGATCCTCGCCTAATGAGCGAATACCCTTCATTCTTTACATGTTAACATCTTGCATCTTAGTCATCAGCCCACTGGACAGAGAGTGGGTCTTGTCTTGTGCTGTGTCCCTTGCCTTCAGCATGGTGCCTGGCTTGGAGCAGGCAGGCAGCCAGTGCTTGAGAAACAAACACATGAACAAACAAGCAAGGAAGCCAGTGCGCACACACTCTGTCCTGCACTGACCTTGTGCTTCTCCTCTCCTCTCAGACAAGGAAACCGCCCTGACTCTCTTTCTCTTATTGAAAATGAACACCGGAATTCATACCCTTTTTCCTATGGAATGGAATATTTTTAATAGGTTTGGGATACAAACATCCAATTCCTTTTTAGTACTGTGGAGGGGAACAGCAGGAAATAAAATCGTCCACGACACTGGAGTTCTACTACAGGTCTTACTTTCTGATGGTTTGCAATGTCTTAAAGGCTGAATTTTGTCCCCCCCCAAAACACATATGTTGAAGTTCTAACCCCCAGGACCTCAGAATATGACCTTATTTGGAAATAGGCTCTTCAAAGAGGTAATTAAGTTAAAATAAGGTCATGAGGGTGGGCCCTAATCCAATATAACTGGTCGCCTTATAATAAGGGGGGATTAGGACAGAGATACATACAGAGCGAAGACCACCTGAGGACCCAGGGAGAAGCCGGCTGTCTGCAAGCCAGGGAGAGAGAATCAGGAGAAACCAACCCTGCCAGCACCTCAACCTCCGCCTTCTAGCCTCCAGGACTGTGAGAAAATAAATATTTGTTGTTTGAGCTCCCCAGTTGGTTGTACTTTGTTACGGCAGCCCAAACAAACTCATCCACGATGATAATCATATTAACCATCAGAGCATGAGATTTCAAAATTAAACCACCGATATTTAGAGTCCAGAATCAGAGGGGCTCTTTTTCTCCTTCACAAGGAAATTGTCATGAAGGAGAAAATTCATGCCAATAAAGGACCTCTGTTCATTCTACACCCAAATGCAAATACCAACCACAGCTGCTATTCTCATCCTATAGCAGATCATCTGCTTCAATAAAAGCAAATTTTCTACCACAAAATGGTTTTATCATAAATAGCAATTTCTCATCATAATTAATTAATCATTAGACAACATTTTGCCCTGTATTGACTATTGGAATTTGATTATTCATTTTTTATCCTTTCCTTCGCTACTTATTTACTTCCCTAGAGAAGACAGGACATTTCTTGAGTTAAAGTTCCTGATCTTTATATGACCCTTGCCAACTATTCAAACACAAAAAGCCATAAAAAAATTATTATGGGTCAATTTAACAGAAATCCAAAATTCTCTCTCTCTTTTTTTTCCTAGCTACTGAAGAAATATCAGAAATGACATAGAGAAACTGGAAATCATTTCCCGCTTGCCAGCATATCTTAAATTGACGTGGCCAAGAATATTCCTTGTAATTGTTAAATGAATTTAGATATTCTTGATGTATTGTTCTTTGCGTGAAAAATCACTCATCATTCTTCTTTGGCTATCTGCCTTTTTTTCCAAGAATAGAGAAAGTTGCGTAGGACACACCAAAAAAAGTATCTCCTGCACACAGGACATTGGCTAAGGACCACTTTTAACCTCACAGCTCAGGGGTGCTTTTATTACAAAGGTCACATCACACCCAAAGCACAACATTGAGATCTGCTCCTGGAATCTTAAAGTACAGGAGGGAGGTTGACTTTTCCTTAAAGGAAAATAGAGATAAATAATTATGCCTTTTGGAGGAAAGGCCTCCTATGAAACCTCCTTAAAAAGTCTCAACATCTGCAGTCTTCCCGGCTAGCAAGCAATATTAACTAAATGTCAAGACAACCTACAAATATTTTAAAAACCTAATAAATCATCTCCTGATTAGTTTTACCTACGAGTGTAGAATCATATTGGGCTTGGCTTAAATGTTATAAGAAAACTAGAATAATTCAGAAGAAATCCAGCTCTACAGATTTTCCCCCATGTAAAAATTACATTCTGAATGATGTAGTTTTCTTGCTGCTCTGTACCTCAGTGAACGCTGAGTGAGTGCAAGTGATCTGTTGCCCTACTCTGTGTCGTAAGGATTAAAATAGGGAAGGTAAATTTTTATAACTCTGTGTTCTCTTAAGCTTATCTAAAGAACATCTATTGTTTGTTAAAATAGAAAGTGGGTTTACATTTTTAAGCAATTTGATTTGGACATTTTTATTTTTGGAACAAAATGGAGTTTCTATTAAATGCTTCATGCAAACCATAAATAAACTTTGTTTCCTCTTTTGTATTCTAAAGCACCTTTGCAGGACTGCTGATATCCCAGTGGTGCATCATGATGGGGGATATTTGGACCTTAAGCCCCGTGGGACCACACCAGCAGTTTACAAGTCATTCAAGATGCCTACCGTCCAGTCTCTACCAGGCTGACTACCAGGTGTTTAGAATCTCACCCCATATGTGCATATGGGCCCCATAGGATACCAATGCTCTCCCTTATAAGAAACTTACTTCATTACATGGCAGTAGCATTGTCTCCTTCAACTAGCATCTCTGTATCTGCTGGGTTCGTGTCCTCACAGGACCAGACCTGTCCTTGGTGGTCTAGCAGCCAGCATGCCATGTTGGGATGCTGGCCACGCGCCATCTCCAGGTTCGGGGTCTTGGGACTAGGGCAGAGGCCCTATTCACACACTAGGCACTGAGATAGGACCATGCCACTGATGTAGGGTGGCAAATGTTCTCTCGCGAATGAAGAACCCCTCCATAAGAACAGAATCACCGAGTAAGCCAAGGAAGTGCAGTATTTTTATCTGAAACCAGAGGCATTTTGACAGAGAAGCCTTGAAAACAAAGTGTCAAAGCTCCACTATGGAATAAAGATGAACAGGAGTGATTTACCCAATAGGAGTTACCAAATCCTGGGAAAGCCTCTGCAAGTTTAGGAACTGGGTGAGGAATGGGCCCCTGACCTCAGCATCTAATTACTCGGGGCGTCAGGACAAACTGTTAAACCCACACTGCGTGCCTCGAAGGAAAAGGAGTTAATTTACCGTGAATCATGACTGTATGGTTTCCTGCAGAAGAATCCTCATGGGTCCAACTAGCTAAATGTCCATGCTTACTTTAAAAAGTAAATAATGCCACCCACTTCCTTTTCATGGATTTTTTTACTATCTTCTCTCTTCACAACATACTATAAATATATATATTTATACAATATCTAAGTGGTATAAATATATATTTAATAAATATATAATACAAATACATATATACACAGACCCCTACTTAGGATGGTTCAACTTATGATGTTTTGACTTTACGATGGTGTGAACGCAATACTCATTCAGTAGAAACCATACTTCTAACTTTGACTTTGGATCTTTTCCTGGGCTCGTGCTCTGTGGTCAGATCCCCTCTCGTGACGCTGAGCAGGGCAGCGAGTGACAGCTCCCCGGCGGCCCCGCGACCACGAGGGTGAACAGCCAGCACACTGACCGCCGTTCTGTGCCCACACCACCATTCTGTTTTTGACTTTCAGCACAGTAGTCAATAAATGACATGAGAGAGTCAATGCTTCATTATAAAATAGGCTTTGTGTTAGATGATTTTGCCCAACAGTAGGCTAATAAGTGTTCTGAGCACATTTAAGGTAGACTGGGCTAAGCTGTGATGTTTGGAAGGTTAGGTACATTAAGTGCATGTTTGATTTATGACATTTTCAACTTATGGGGGATTTATTGGGATGTAACCCCATTGTAAGTTGAGGAAGATCTGTATTTATAAATATTATATACATGACACTTACTCATAAATACTTATGTATGTGTGTGTGTGCATATATATATATATATTTATATTTATATATATTTACTCATGGTTCAGGAAGAATTGTAAACCCTTTTCATGTCCATATGTGCTGGGTTTCCAGGTGTGCTGGTGTCCAGCTGTGCTGGGGATGGACGTCAGTGAGCTCCATAGTCAACAGCCTCACAGCCAAACACAAGCTCCAGGGCAGGACAATTCCAGCGACGCCCTCGCCAGGCCCTCCCCTGGCTCACCTGTGCACAGGGGAGCGTCTGCACACAGCACTCACCTGCACGCACATGTATACTATATGGCACATGAGCTCTCTGCTGGCGGGTACCTGAGGAGTTTTTCAAGTCACAGTCTTTACCTCCATCCCTTACCCATACGTCCGACTGCATCTGGGCTGCCTCTATTACCTCTGTTTCTGTAAATCTGCCTCTAAAAAAGGTACAACTCCCTAAAACACAGCATCTTCACTGGAAGAAGAGCTCCTATCTTTCCAACGTACACTTGCACCAGCTGAATTAATGGGGTTCACAGTGAGACCAGAGGGGGGAGGCTGTGTCTGGAGCGCCATCAAAGGGGAAACCACCGCGGATTTGGCTTCTTTCACGACGGGGGAGCGGCTGGGGGTGCACGGGGATGGGAGTTGCATTTTCTCTTTCTTTTCTTAGATTTATATGGTGCTTCCACTTCAAAGAGCTCCCCTCAAGGGCCCACATACTAAACATCTTTTAAAACAGAACAGACACGACTGAACAGAGGTGTAACCCTGAGAAGAGGAAAGAAAATGATCGAAATCTGTCCAGCTAGTTGGCCTCGGTCTGTGTGTCTGCTTCAAAGAAAGCGTCAGCAGTTGCAGGAGAGGAATCTTGGAGGGTATTTATTTGATTTCCTTCATCCCGTTTACGTGGGGAGTGGAAAGGGAGGTCATTTTTGAGGTCGGGGGAGGATGGCAGCTCGGACCTCAGGAGCCAACGGACATCAGAGAGCGGGTTAAAATGCCAGCTCACCCCAAAGTGCTACGGAGCTGAGCGACCATCCCAGGGGCCTCCCTCGCTCCTCTCTGCCCTGTGACTTTGGTGACAAGTACAAATAGCAATTTATTCAGCAAAGCCTGGTAAAGGGCCGAATATGGCCCAGAAACAGGAAGAAGGAACACACAGATGGAAAGCACACAGGTAAAAGATGCAGACCCTGCTTCAAGACGCTGCCCACCATCAAGCGGGTGAACTCACAGGACAATTAAGCAGTCCAGAGCCCTCACCCCACGTGTTTCCGTGGAGCGCAGATAAAGCACCTCAGAGCAAACTCCCATTTGAAACAATGAACTATCGTAATGTGAGAATCCATCACAGCAAATCTTGAGTCTTAAAAAATAAACATACCTTCATCCATTTAATGAACATTCATTAGCTGTCACCTTCTACGTAGACTAGAGATAAAAGGACCCCCTTCCCTAAAAGAAAAAGAAAGAAAGAAAAAGAAAAACACACACTGTCAACAAGCACAAACACCCAAAGACCAGCAACAACAAACCATCCCTGCCTGGGTCGCGGGGAGGTAGAGCCCACTGAGACCGACGGGGCGTCGATTTCTGCACAGGCCACTGCGGGACATCATGGAAGGGCAGCCCACCCTTCCCACGGGTGACCTGCAGGCAAAGGCAGGAGGTAGGCAGGGGCCCGTCCATCAAAGAGTCAGACCACGGGGATGCCTATAAAACAAGGGATGTGTAGGAGGGCCAAGAGCTCGGGCCATCGTGCGAGCTGCTGCCGGGCCCAGAGTCCCAGGAGAGAACAAGCAGGCCGAGCTCCCAGCGGTCGAGCAGTTGGAGGAGATACAGGGGGAGCCCCTCGGGGTTGAGGAACCGCGGGCCCGGTTGCTGCCGCAGGAGCGCGATGGGCCAGCTGGTCGCACCGGCGGCTGCCGCCCTTCCACCCCCAAATAGTGGGGACCACGAGTGCCTCCTGTGGTCCCCACTCACCTGGAACCAGGCACCAAATGGAACGCTGGGAACATCAATCTCGCTCAGCTGAGGTGACCCAGCACAGAGCCACTGCACCTCGCGAGAGGGTGCCGGGACGCGTGGGCCGCATCCGGCCTCTTGCAGCAGGGGTGCCTGTGCGCAGGTGAAGGGATGCCCTACCCCGTTCACACACGGAGCCCAGGCCCAGCACCGCCTCGGGCGGGGAGCACGGGCAGGACACAACCTCCCGGGTACCCAGGCGAAGAACAAAGCTGTTAAGACTTCGTCCAGTAAGTGTTTCTACGTTGTGCATGCATGCATTACATGGAAAGGACTTTTAAATGTTTATGTAACTTGGTTTCGTTTACTTCTGCCAAGTTTTATCTACCCAAGTGCCCTAAAACCAATGGCATAAACACTCCTACAGATATCTACTGAGCTATTTATATGAATGGAAATAATCTACATTAAAAAATAACCATTTCTGGGCTTCCCTGGTGGCACAGTGGTGAAGAATCCGCCTGCCAATGCAAGGGACATGGGTTCGAGCCCTGGTCCGGGAAGATCCCACATGCCGCAGAGCAACTAAGCCCGTGCACCACAACTACTGAGCCTGCGCTCTAGAGCCCGTGAGCCACAACTACTGAGCCCACGTGCCACAACTACTGAAGCCCCCGCGCCTAGAGCCCATGCTCCACAACGAGAGAAGCCACGGCAATGAGAAGCCCGCGCACCACAACAAAGAGTAGCCCCCGCTCGCCGCAACTAGAGAAAAGCCCGTGCACAGCAACGAAGACCCAACTCAGCCAAAAATAATAGAAAAATAAAATAAATAAATTTATCTTAAAATGACCATTTCTGTTTTCAAAAAATAAAACTGGATAGTTTTCAAATAAAGGGCATTAAAATGATAAGCTTCTTAAAGCCAGGACCCTGGGATTCTCAACCTCCGCTGCACATTAGAATCATCTGAGAAGACTCACGAAAACAGAGCGTGTGAGTCAGGGAGCGGCCTCTGCATTTTTTAAAGCCCTCCAGGTGACTCCAGCGTGCCGCCACATTTGAGAACTAGTGCCTGCAGGTCTCTCATTTTGCTTGAATTGCACGGAGGCGTCCAAACATCTTGGATAAACTGATGATGGCAACTCCAGACTCACTTTCTTCAACAGTTTTGTTGTCCTGTCCCAGCTGTGAGCCCACAGTTACTGGCACGTGCATCTGCCCATTGAAGATACAAGCCACACAGATTTCACTGACAAAAGGATAATAAGAGAAAGGTAAATTGGATTAAGCCACATTTAAAGGCACACGCACTCAGTGTGGCAAAACAATCAGAAGTGTGTGGCCTGTTCCCTCTTCTCTGTGCCCTATAACCTTGTTACTTAAAAACATGGCTTCCTGAAAAGGTTACCAAGGACCGTAATGGACATAATGGATGTCGAGGAAAACTCATACGAGAGGAACACGGCTGTTGTTTCCATCATCCTTCCCTGCGAACCCCTCACTTTTAAAACCAGCCAAGTGAGGAGGCCAACTTCACTCTGAGTCAAGAACAAGAGCTGTGAATGTCAAGCCTTTGCTCCTTCAGTAACTTCACTCAGCCAACAGGCCACACGTAAGACTGATTCCTAATAAAGCAATGAATAAACACTACTTATTAGCTTTGGTGAACAGACAGAGGTGGAGAAATTAGGGTCTAATAAGATGACTGTGCGGCCCTTCCCCTCCACGCTTCCGGCTGCGGAGAACCACACCTGGTTTAGAACCTGGTTTACAGCATCGATCAGCCGGAGCTCACGCAGCCATGGACCTCCACCACCGTTCCCACAGCCTGGGTTCCCTTCAGACGCGCGGGGACAGCACCACTGTTTACTAGCTCTGTGGTCTTGCACCGGGCATTTCACCCAGGGTTCAATTTTCCATCTGTAAGATGGGATTAATGCTCGTAGCTTCAACACAGGATTGCGAGGCTTAAACGAGGGCGATCCACGTCAAATGCTGACGCTCGGCATTAGAACGGCAGCTGAAAGGCCCCCCTTCCCCTGTTGTCCATGCGTTTTATATCCCACCAACACGTTCCCTGAGGGTGCATACTCTTTCACACCTTTTTCCCTTTTCTGGCATCCTCCCTGCATCTACCAAGGAGGCACTCAATAAATCTTCATTGTACTGAATTGGCGCTGAATTTTTAAAGAAGTCTGGAGATTATTGTTTTAAATAATGTATCATCTTTTCCCAAGAGACTCAAACATTCTCCTTTCAAATAGCTTCGTCAGGTGCCCTAATAGTTTTGTACGCTTTAATGTAAAAAATGTATTAATGATAGAGTACGAAAAGGATTCTTTCACATCATCTCCGTGGCTTAATATTCAGTTGAAACATTTTGGTATAATAAATAGTGAGAATAATAAAGAAAGCCTGAAGGATTGCGGGTGCTCTTCTCTAAAGATCTTGCAACTGTTGCGTTCTCAATGCCCATTTCTGGAAGAAAATAGAAAAGTTCCTGAAATCAGGATGTTAAGAAAAAGTCAATCGGGAAGAGTAAAGAGAAAGGAGAGTCTTCTACTGCTTACGGAAACAAACAATGCCTAAAAAATAAATTAAAGCTGGTTGTCAACAGTCCCTTCTCCCCAGGGATGGATATGTGTGTAATAAAGATCTCCAGAAGCATCCACCCATATGGTTTGGTAAGGGTGCTCTGAATAGGCTGCCTTAAATTCTACCAGGAAGAGACTAAAGTGATTTAAAGTTTACATTCCTGTTGTAAATGGGCATTTCATTTTCTGTGTAAGGTCATATGATTTCCCTAGATTTACAGCTGCAACAAAAGACAACAGTTCAAACTTATTAGGTTTCTGGGGTGAAGTTTAAAATGTTAGGAATGTTAAAAATGCTCAAGTGTCAGGCTCACGCCTTTGAATATAGTCCTTGCTCTTATAGCATGAGCTGCCATCAGGCAAGTTGGGTATAACTGATCTGATAATTAGAGAACACAATTTGCATTATTGCAGACCTTTATTGATTATGAAAGACCCCTATCTAGTGCCCAGCAGAGGATAAAGAGGCTGCAATCCCACACGGAGCTCTCCTGGAGTGGCTGGTGCCTTGTTAAAAAGTTAAGAGAAGCCATGAAAAACACTGGGTTAATGAGAGTGAGGAAAAGCCTTAGGTCTTGAGTTAGGAGTTAGAATGAGAGTTAGGGTAAGAGCTGAAAAGACATTTGTTACGAAGAATTAAGAAAAATAAGCGTGCTCATTTTGTGTGATGATTTTACTTGGAATCTATTCTAAATATTCAGTGATATTTATATCTTGCAGCTTTACACTATGAAAAAAAAAGTATTTTTAATTGAAATTCCTACAGAATAAACCATTTTGTTGTCTGGGGCTTGAAATGCCAACTCCTTTTCCAATAGAAATAAATGTCGTTATGTAGGGATTTGTGTAGGGTTTTCTAAGGAAGGCAACTAATCAACTACAGAAGTAAAAATTTAAATATAGCAGATCTGACCACTTATTGAAGTGAACAGCTGTCCTCATCATAGTCAATGAAGCAAACATTTCCCACAAAAATCTATGTTCTTTCAGGGCGCTTGGCCACGGGGTCTATCTTCTCTCCCTGGCCTTGTGTCAATCAGAATTTTTAATCTGCAGAGTTGCATGCCCCCCCTAAAATAACCAGCCACTTTGTCTAATAATAAGCAACCCAAAGGCAGAATCCATATGAGTTTAAATATCAAGATAAGTGAGACCCAGACATGGAGCTCAGACTTGTGGTTGCCAAGGGGGAGGGGGTTTGGGGGGGATGGAGTGGGAGCTTGGGGATAGCAGATGTAAGCTATTGTATATGGAATGGATAAAAAGCAAGGTCCTACTGTACAGCACAGGGAACTATATTCAGTATCCTATGATAAACCATAATGGAAAAGAATATTAAAAAAAAAAAAAAGAAGTACGGCCGACTTAAAAATTGCTTCAAAATTTAAAAGGTTAGATCTCATGTTAAGTGTTCTTACCATAATAAAATTTAAAAAATTTAAAGTATAATGTTGGTATTTAGCATACATTAAGTGCTTAATAAATATTAGTTCCTTGTCACACACAAAAAATGTATATATATGTATAACTGAATCACTTTGCTGTACAGCAGAAATTCACACAACACTGTAAATCAACTATGCTTCAATTTTTTTTTAATTTAAATAAATAAATAAAAAGATAAATGAGACCAAGGCACAAATATCCATTGGTGCACTTGAGAGTTTCTCACTTTCAAGGGCATCTCTAGGAACTGGTCCCAAATATCCAATCTGCATGTCAGAAAAGAATGAATAATTACAGGAAGGGCCCTGGCAGAAGATAAGATACATTTTCCAAAGGCGAGAAACTGCTACTAGCTCTCTTGCTTTTCAGCCCCTGGAGATGGTGTGATCTGTTCTCTGACTTGTCGTTTTGGAAATCACACCCACCTTTCTCCTACCACCAATGGCTCCTGCAGGCATTGTGTCCCAGCAGCTCCCCGCTCCCCACAAACTCCAGCACCCCTTCCAAGACTTCAGGCCACCCTCAACTCTGGAAGGCTTGTCAGAGCAAAGTCCCCACAGAACTGTCTGGTAACATGAGCAGCTGAAAAGCACATCCTCCTGTTTTATTTCCAGGTAAGGAATGAATTCTAGAGAAATTTTAACCAAGAAAAAAGCAAAATGTATCTTTAGTCGGCCGATGACCATAAATTAATACCAAACATCATATTTGATAGCCTTCAATGGAAATGACACAACACCACCATTTTGGCAAACAGGAGAAGTAAGTGCAATCCAGAGAAGTTACAAATGCTCAATAACTTATCCCTATTGCCTGAAATTGGCTACTTTCTGTAATTGGCAAGAGGTCTGTGTAAACTATTCGAAATACAATAATTATTGGGTTGGCCAAAAAGTTCGTTCACATTCATATGTATGGAAAAACCCGACTGAACTTTTTGGCCAACCCAATATTTTGGAATTCACTGTGTATTTACCCAGATTTCGTTTGAGGAAACCCATTGGCCATCACTTCCAAGTCCCTGTAGTATATAACAAACTAAAATGAATGATTAAGAGCCCAGGCTGTAAATCACACAGAGCCAAGCCTGTTCTATCACGTGTTTTTCCTTCAATAACGACTACCGAATTATCGACTAATGATGGAATAGGCCACCCATCCCAGTTCTGCCACTTATTCGCTCTTTGATTTAGGGAAAGCCATTTCACTTCTTTTGAACCTCACTTTTCTCGACTGTAGAATAGAAAATAATATCATCTCCCCCGGCTGCGCTAAGACTGCCATGAGATCATGAATGTAAGCGTTTGGCATAGAGCAGGGCTCAGTAAACGCACCCGTTGTCTGAGCTGCTCCCAGTGAGGATTCTGTAAGGAACAGATTCTGCTCCCACACTGGCCGGAGTGCGACTTCCTAGGCAATGTTGTAAGTACTTCACAGCCACTCTCCTTTATGAGCCCTACATTCTAGCGGCTTTAAATAAATCAATCATACATCTGGACTGAGTTGACAGGTAGCCTTTACGTTCAAGGCAAAGAATTAAGGGCATAGTTTTATGAAACTATTCCTCTGTGGTCTTGGGGTCAGTATTAGAAACCCTTGCAAATCTATGTCTCGGCCAAACAGACAAACGAAGGGGTGTCTGTAGTAGCTCAAGTCATTAGTTCTGTAGAGGAACCAGTGCAGATAAGGGGGAGGCGGCAGACTAACAATGGGAAACCCAGACGCAGAGAACATACTTTCATCCCACACATCAACTTATCAGATTACTGAGGGGAAAAGAAGCAAAACAAAAAGAAAAAAATGGGGGAAATAATTTAATATTTTCCCTCTTATCCTGTCATGCATATAGAAAGAGGCCATGTGAGCTCAATCAACTGGGTAAAGTGTTTCTGAAATTGCTGACATAAAACTGGACATTTTTGAAAGCCAAGGACTGCTTTTCCTTCAGTCTGTGTTAATCCGGGCAGAGATACACTCACAATCATAAACTCACTGGTGAGTAAAATAGCACGAAGGTAATAAAGTATTTCACAGTCTGGTACGTGTAAAGCTGGGAAGGGCCATACCTGCCACCAGCCCATTACATTCCCATTCATTCTCACCTCAACTATTCTATGGGACTTGCTTCACAATAGAATAACAATTATTACCACTGCTAATAATTGTATTAGTGTTTATCGAACACTACAGGATGCCAGGAATTGTTCTAAGTACTTTTCATGGATGAATTCATGTATTCTTCCCCAAATCTTATAAGATAGCTGCTCTTATCCCCATTTTACAGATGCGTAAACTGAAGCAAAAGGGCTTAATGTACCCAGGGATGCAGGTTCTGCCTGGCAGCACTGGGTCTTGGACCAGGACGTCAGTCTCTAGAGCCTGTGCTGTAGTCGCCACGTGATGCTCCGTAAAGGAATCAGCCCGGGAGTTATTGGATCACCTTCAAAACGCATAGCTCATGCTAAGGCAGATGCCCCTCAATGTCCAACAAATGGATACACTCTGCCCTTTATCCTCTGGTCACTTCTTCTCCAAGTCTAGCCCCAGTTCCATCCTTGGGTCCTGCTGTTAACGATCCCCTGGTCCCCTCCCCCAAGCTCATTTGTGAGCTGACTGCGTCATTGTGAGGTTCCTCATCTAAAGAACTGCCTTTTCATGTTGGTGTTTAATGGGGGATGGAGTGTGGTGGGATTCAAGGTGGGTCAGAGGCAGGTACCATTTAGCTGTGGCCTGTCATCTGGGAGAGATACAGGAGGTTCCGTAGGAAAGGATGAAGGTATTGAAACTGAGGAAGAAACTGAAGTGAAAACAGATTTTGAGAAGGACTCTGAAGTGAAAACAGATTGAAAATATAAATTGTCTACAGATGACGTGTTAATAGGGCTGAGAGAAAAGGGCTATGATCTCGGGGGAGGATACGCATGTGAGCTGAGCAGGACCAAGGAGACGGTTCAACACAGGCTGGACATCGGCTCCTGGTGGGTTAGATACAAGAGCAGCATGAGAATTCTTAATAAGCAGTGATCCATGGATTTCTAACATCCCTTGGTGCGGAAAGTCGTTTTGTGGGATGGAAAACCTGGGCCTGGAAGTGCACAGACCTCACTCCCTGTCACAGCTCTTCACACCACATGGTCACTGGCAGAGAGAGACCTGGCCTTTCCCAGCAGACAGCTTGCCAGCTGGAAGGGAGCACCCCGAGGTGCCCAGATTCAGAGCCGGTGCCTGCAATCCCCTGGGTCACTGAGAAGGGCAAGTTCACAGAGAAGCAAGTAGGGGTGGGGGAAGGTTTCCAACAGAGGGGCTGTACGAAGGTGTCGGGCTGGAAGGGGCCGCACAGGTTCACACATGCCTCCGTGCAGGTATATGACCCCCGGACCAAGCCAAACGCCCAGATACTAAACTAAGTGTTCAAGATAAGAGCAGAATCCACCTTGAGCCTAGACATGACACCGAGGCCCTCAGCCAAGGCCCTAGTCTCCTCTGAGCTCCTTCTAGAACGGGAAGAAGGATGCTAGAGCCGGGGACGGGCAGAGGGCCAAGCAGGTGCTCAGGGCAGAGTCCAAGTTGCTGGGCAGTGGTGAGGGGCGGGCACTAAAACTTGTTAAAGTACGCCCCCGACACTCGACCTGAGGAAACAGAAAGCGCTTTAACTCCCATCTGAAAGGATTTTAAAGGTATTTTCTAGGCTTAAAATGTATGTGGAAGTTGTGTCTCTCTACAGGTCCTGAAGCACTAGTATGGATATTATGAACCCCACTGTTAGCTCCCATGTGGTTTCAGACTTCGTATCACAAACACATGGAGACTGGGAAAGAGTTAACAGCCCAGCAGGCAGTTCTGCGCTTCCCTCTTCCCTCTTCTAAAACGTGCTTCATTCACAGCATCTGGTCGCCCTCCTGAAATGGTTGTAAACTGAGCAGTGCCCTGATCTACGGCACTTCGCCAGCATTGCTGACACCACCTGCTATGAAGTGCGGCTCAGAGCACTGCCGTGCGGCCTGTCCTGTCTGTTCTTTGAATCCTGTCTCTACAGCCCACAGTGCTGTTGTTATAAGTGAAAGAACAGGAAATGAGAATTCGATTTTGTATCACATGTAATCAGGATGCTGTTCAGTTGCCCTCTCGGAGTGCATGATGCTGTGCTAAGCTTCTCCACTTGCAGACCTACTGTGTGTAGGTGTCCTCTCTCTCATATGTGTGTGTATGTGTGTGTATCTATGTATTTATGTATAAGTTTATATGTGCATAAGTGTGTATGGATATATATGTGTGTGTATTTTTGTGTATATGTGTGATGTATGTCTAGATGTACATG
Organism: Balaenoptera borealis; assembly: GCF_965194805.1. Taxonomy (NCBI): domain Eukaryota; kingdom Metazoa; phylum Chordata; class Mammalia; order Artiodactyla; family Balaenopteridae; genus Balaenoptera; species Balaenoptera borealis. The sequence goes on along the minus strand of NC_138875.1, from coordinate 2,703,855 downwards.
TATGTATGTGTGCATGTATGTATATATGTATCATGTGTATGTGTGTATACTCATGTAAGTCTATGTGTATATCTGTGTGTATATATATGTGTGTATGTATATGTGTGATATATACGTGTATATATTGTGTATGTGTGCGTTTATATGTATGTGTATATACGAGAATCTGTGTGTATGTGTATGTGAATGTGTGTATGTATATGTACTGTGTGTATGTATGCACACCTATTTGTATACACATAGATATCCTGACATCAGTCCTGTGAGATCAGCATTTTTCATCACTCTTGTGACCTTGAGGAGTCAGGCGAATATCCCTCGCTAAGTGACAAGACCATTGGCACCCAAGCCTGTCTGATGCCAAAACCCACTTGTTCTAATTCCAAAGAACAGTTGGGACTAACGTGCATCTGAATGGGGTCAAATGGAGAGTGTAGACCAGGGATCCACCGTCAAGATAACAATAAAAACAGTAAGCTTCGGAAAGCCTTAACAGCCGCCCGTGGATAAGGAATCCCCGACATCCTGGAGAGACAGGAAAGGCGGTTACCCGAGACCCAGAATGTGGCTCTGTCTCTCCAGCACTTCACGGATCCCTGTAGATCCACACCCGTGATGGTCAACAACCCAAACATAATGTGCTCCTCTGTACGGACCCAGCTCTTTCAAACTAATGCTCCCATTCTTTAAGTAAGTCTGAAAATAAGATAACCCCTTTAGGGAAGAAAGAAGTATCTCTGTATGTGTGTGCACACACAAAGGCAACACGCGTGGCCAACCGAGAGAATATTCTTAATATTTAAAACTGTTACAGACTAATAAAAAGATGAATAAAAAACGCAATAGAGAACGATGTTCACAGACAATTCTCACACATACACGCAAAACGAACATCTAGTCAACTTACGAAAAAAATGAGCTCATCATCAGAGAAGGAAAAAAATAGTGAAATACCGCTTTTCCATTAACAAGCTGGGGTATGATGACTTTCATTGCTCTGTCGTACGTTCTGTGTATTTCAAAGTTGTGACCGTGTTATTGTTACTACCCTCAGAAAAGACGTGCTGTTGCTTTACGAATGTGTCGAGGAGAGGGAGCACTTCGGGTCCTACGAGAGAGACTTACTACCCTGTAGAGGGACAAAGCTTCCTCCTTGACGCTCTGTGTCCCGGTGAGTCACATTCGTGCAAGTACCTTCCTTGGCGGGTCCGCCTTGACAATCTCTTTGAAATTGCCAGAATTCAAGTCAAAATAGCTTCTACGTCTGAGTACTGAGAGTTCTACCCCGCCTTCAATGTAGTCAGCCTAGCAATCTCCCACCATCTTGCCCCAAGGGGTTTAAAGTACAATTTCCTAAAGCAGCCAAGATCAGAGGCAAGGTTACAAAACCCAAGAGGTGTTCTATCCCGGCTCTCAGGAGCTGTTCTTCCTGGCACGGTGCCCTGAGCAGAGGCCGAGGCTCACGCAGGATTTCCTGCCGTCCCCCTGAATTGCCAGGCTTTTTTGAGTTGAATTCAGATGTTGCAGCTTTTTACTTAAAAAATAATTTGACACAACTGAATGGATTCAGCAGCCTACTTACTTTCAAGGAAAAAGATTGAGAGAGAGGCAGAGACAGAGAGAGCCCTCCTTCAGCAGCTGGGCTCAGCCCGAATTCTTTACCTACCCATCACCCCCAAACAGCATAACCACTTTGCTACCTTTTTCAGATGCAGCTTCCCTGTGCCCATGTCAGCGCTTTGCATGTTCTCTGCAGAACTCAACCTTCTAGATGGTTGTTGTGTCTTAAAGCAGATAACTTGGCAAAGCTGTGGGATCCTTCTCATCTCAGGAAAATTATAATAGCTTGCACATTTCCCCGGGTGTGTGCTCACTAGACCTGGCAAATCCTTAGTTCCTGAAACATTCAGCCAAGTGAGTCTAAGGGACTTTTTGTGTTGTTAAGACAGTGGCTTCACCAGGATTAAACACTCCTTAATGCAAATCCCCAGAAGTGTAAAACTATGCCCAGTATTGTATCCAGAGCTCTTAAGATAGGGCCTCATTAATTTATGACCACTGGTTCACATCTGCATCCTTCTCAAAATCAAGACGTGTTGTTAAATGTTTATTCCACCCCTCTCCACTCCTCCTTTTAAACCATTAAAAGGAGGAATGGAGAGGGGAAAGGACGAGAGGGAAAGAGAAAGGAGGAGGGATTAAGGGGCTCCCCAACGTGAGGCGCTGTGAACTTCCCAACACAACTCCCCCACTTCCGTGTCAAGACCACGTGCCTTGACAACCTGCTCTCTGGTCCTCCTACGCCTCCATTCCTCCTGTGTCTCTGGTCCTCCTGTGTTCAATAAGATCGTGAGAGAGACTCAGACAGACTCATGAGGAGCAGAGCATTTCTACTAAATTCAAGATCTTCTCCACAGAAACCTATGTACAGAGTTTCCCATCGATCAAGTAAGTTACCAGTAATTTTTTCTAAAATAATCTCTGAATCATGCCTCAGAATAAGCTCTTAGAAGTATTATTATGGGAACTAGATATATGAAGTTTTTAGGACTATCATTTTGTATCGGTATGTTTCTCTCCAGAAACATCTTGTATTTCACCTTTACCTTTACTGATATTAACAGAATTTTAATTTTGAGGCCTTAGGTCATTATATTTCATGGCAATATTTATGTTTTTTAAAGAAAGTCATTATTTTTTTTCAATATTTAAATTGTATGTGACTTAATTTAATTCAAAGGAACTTCCAGGGGAATTAATGTTATGATTACCAATTCTATGATGGGTACCAGTGTCAGAACAGGGTTCACTAAAATGAACTATGCTCTGGAAAGGATTGGCTATAAGCTCAGTGCAAGGAGGTCAAACCTAAAAGAGATCTGTGCAGCCTCATGTATTCCACGTTCATGGTTAGAATGTGTGCTTGTTGTCATAAAGCTTGTACAAGAGACAATACAAACCCTGGCATTGTTCAAAATAATCTACCACATATTTACTTACACAAAAATTACATGTAATCCTGACCATATCTGAATATTTTACATGAAGTACGTAATTACATGTAATCTTGAACAAACCTGAATGTTTTACATTTTCCTGTATTCCAATAACATTCACTCCCCTAACTCAGTAGGGCAACCACAGTCAAACATGTGTGTTGTTGATGATTTTATGCTGTTGTTTGGTTCATGTGTCTCTTCTGCTTTGTTTTACCCACAACATGAATGGCTCCAAATTCAGTCTTGAGTCCTCAACCTCTCTACCCCTGACGCTATGTCTACACCAACACTGCCTTTGTCCCCCCAAACGTGAGGTAGCAACTTAGAGTTCTTAACTTCAAGAGATTCAAAAATATGTTCTAAAGATCCTTAAATTTAATATGCCCAGTGCTGGACTGACCATTTTACATCTGACTCCCAACCATGTACTATCGGCACTGACCATCCTAGTTAATGGAACCCTGGCAGTTCACCTAACTTCCTCTCTCTTTGTCTCTTGGTTTTTGCTCATCCATCTGGATTCCAACCCACATTCTCCATCATGACCACGTTGTCTTTGTTCATTTCCTTATCTCATTTTTTTATGACATGTGCTCTCATTCACCTCAAACCCCTCTCCCCCAAGAGGCACGGGGCAGCATGAATAAGGGGACTTCCATCATAAAGTGCCCAGGTATAGGAAACCTCTTTATCCCTGCAGGTCAGAGACTCTCCTCCCCTACCTCGATACACCAGGTGGCCCAGCCTGGGGAATCTCCTGGTAGCCTCCCAGGTAGCGCCAATAGAAACCAATCTGAACACCAGCAGCACAAGATAAGCCAAGCAGACCAAAATGGCACCACAAACGGTCTGAAAATTTTGATTATTTTTGGAACCACAGCCTATAAAGCTAGACTAGGATCTACAGGCAAAACTTAAATAGAGTGACTGCCTTCTAAAATAAAATACTTAAAAGGTCCCAGAGACTCCTAACATAATACTCAAAATGTCCAGGATACAATTTTAAAAATCTCCCATAATACCAAGAATCAGAAAATCACAAGCTGAATGAGAAAAGTCCATCAACTGATGTTAACACTAAGATGAATCAGATGTTAGAATTATTTGACGAGAATTTTAAAGCATCCATCATAAAAATGCTTCAGCAAACAATTATGCTATATCTTGAAACAAATGAAAAAGCAGAGAAATACCAGCAAAGAAATAGAGGTCATAAAAAAGAACCAAATGGAAATAATAGAACTGAAAAATACAATATTAGAAATTTTTTAAATAGTATAGTGTCCAACAGTGTAATGGAGAAGACAGAAGATGGAATCGAGGAACAGAAGGACAGATCAATAAAACGTACCCAGACTGAACAACAGAGAGCTACCAAAAAAATGAATCAAGGCTCAGAGACATGGGGTCAATAACAAAAGACCAAACATTCATATCAGATCCTCTCAGAAGGTAAGGAGAAAAACTGTGGAGCTAAAGAGTATCTGAGGGAATAATGGATGAAAACTTCTCAAATTTGGTGAACACCTTAAACCTATAGATTCAGCAAATTGAATAAAACTCAAATACAATAACCCCCAAGAAATTTATGGTAAGTCATATCATAATTAAACTGCTGAAAACTAAAGACAGAAAAACTCTTGAAGGCATTTAGAGAAAAATGATACATTACCTTTAGGGGAACATGAATTCAAGTGACAACAGATCCCTCAGTAGAAATCACGGAGGGCAGAAGGAAGTGCCACAACAGTTTTCAAGTGCTGAAAGAGGAGAATTGTCAACCAGTAAAGCTATCCTTCAGGGATGATGGAGAAATAAAAACACTCTTAGATGAAAGGAAAAAAGAAAAGAATTTCTGACTAGCAGACCAGCTCTTAAAGCATGCTTAAAATTAGTCCTTCAAATGTAAAGAAAATGAAAAAATGAAGAAATTTTGTGGCATTAGAAAAGAAAAAAGAGCAAAGGAAAGAGTAGAAGTATGAGAGTATGTAATCAATTATCCTTTTCCTTGTGAATTTTCTAAATAATATATGATGGTTGAAAGAAAGAGATAACACACTCAATAAAGTCGTATTTAAGTGTAGAGCAGGTAAAGGGACCTAAGTGGAAGTGAGGTGTACACACTTCACTCAAAGTGGTAAAATGTTGCTACCAGTAGACCATGATAAGTCACATGTGTAACTGTAACACCAGAGCAAACACCAAGAAAACTACACAAAGAGATACACTCCAAAATACAATAAACAAATCAAGGCGAAATCCTAAAACATGTTCAAGTAACCCACAGGAAGGCAAGAAAATAGGAGTGGAGAAACAAAAAGCAAAGGAAACATACAGAAAACAAACAATAAAACGGCAGACCTAAGTCTCATCATATCAATAACCACTTTAGGTGTAAATGGTGTAAATACATAGAGTAAAAAGCAGAGACTGATGCAATACATGAAAAGAACAGGACCCACTATATGCTGCTTAAAAGAAATTCATTTCAAATTCAAACACATAGATAGACTGAAAGTAAAAGGATGGAAAATGATATATCATGCAAACGTTTATTCACAAAAAGCTGGAGTAGCAATATCAATATCAGATAAAGTAGACTTCAGAGCAAAGAAAATTACTAGAGACAAAAAAGGGACATTATTACCAAGAAAAAAAGACCATATGTTGATATTCTGGACCATAAAACAAACCTTTAAAAATTGAAATAGTGCAGAGTATGTTCTCTGTCCGTATGAAATCCATTCATAATTTTTAAAAAAACTGTCAGAAAACTAAGAATACAAGGATACTTCCTCAACTTAATAAAGAACTTCTCCAAAAAACCTACATCTAACACTATACTTAATGATGAAACACTCAGTGTTATTCTCCTAAGATCAGGAACAAGGCAAGAATATCCATTCTCTCTTATTCAGCATCTTCCTGGAAGTTCCAGGAACTGCAATAAGGCAAGAAAACAATAAATAAAAATAAAATAGATTGGAAAGGAGGAAATCACACTATCCTTACTTGCAGATAAAATCCCAAAGAATCTGCAAGAAAACTCTCAGAACTAGAAGGTGAGTTCAGCAAGTTTGCAGAAACAAGATTAACACACAAAAGGCAATTCCATTTCGATATATTAACCATGAACTAAGGAAATCAAAATTTAAAATAGTATTATTTGCAATCACTCCAAAGAAAATGAAATTCTTACTTATATACTTAACAAAACATATTCAGGATCCGTATATTGAAAATTTTAAAACACAGATGAAAGTCATAGAAGACCTAAGCAAACGGACCCTCATGTGTTAGAAGACTCAGCGCAGCTCTCCCTCCACATCGTAAACCGCTGCCATGACATACGGTCATCACCACCATCACAGCCACGTGAGAATATACTAGAAATTCTTGCTTTCTTGTCGGAATCCAGCCGCTAAACAACACACTGCCTGCGGGCAGAGACTGAATTTTTCACTATTGTTTTTCGGGGGCCTGGCCCAGCACCTGGCACAGAGACCTTCAGTAAACACTGCTTAGACCAATGAGTCAAGCAAAGAAGGAGTAAGTTGGTCCAGAAGGGAATGTCCTACAGGCAACTAGGGGATGTAGTTCTGGGTTTCAGATGAGCATTCAGGGTTAGAGGTTCAGATTTAGGAGGCTTCAGCCTTAATAAGGCTGACTGCAAAGAAACTTCTGGGGAATGGAGAAAGAAAGAGGGGGTGGAAAGAGAGGTTTGAGGGAGGGAGGGGGGAGGCGGAGGGAGGGAGGGGGAGGGAGGGAGGAAAAGGTAAAGCCATGTAGAACAGCAACATATGAAAAACAGAGGTGGGGGAAAAGGTCTAATGAGTGAGAAGAAACAGACAGGGAGTAGGAAAAACCCAGGATAAGGCTCACAAGGAAGCCAAGCTGGTCAAGCACAGCAAACCTGCAGAGGTCTAGTGGGTAAAGAATACAGGGGCTGGTCAGGACAAAGTCACCATCCCTGCCTTGTTGGGTGGGGGGCTGGGGACGGATAGGCAGTGAGTTGGGGGTCTCGGTGGCTGTAAAGACCAGAGACATGGGGCAGAGACAAGGCGCTAAGGGAGGGTTTGACAGGAGGAGAACAATCTGAGGAACGTAAATGCTGAGAGGACAGAGCCGATGGAGGATGAGAAATCGTAAACCACAGAAAGAAGAGTAGGAGACATTACTGCTGGAGCAGGAGCCCCCAGGGGATGGGGGGAAGACCGGAGCACAGACCAGAGGGAAGGGAGGTCACCGTGAGAGGTCAGGGGACCTCAGATGCTCCGAGGTGAGCAGACTGGGGTGCACACGTCAGGGCGTCAAACTATTCTCTCTAATCAGTTATGTGCTGAAAGATCTGGTCCAGGGAAGGTGATCCTTAATGGATTGACAAGGTTTTAGAGTTACAAGGTGAGTAAAGTAACTGGGGAGGAAAAAAAGTTGCCAGGAGTCACTGGACGTTGACCTGAAGTGACCATGTGTACTTCCCAGGCAGACCTTGACCTTCCCTCGGCCAGAGGTCAGCGGTCCAGACAGGGAAGGAGAAGACAGGAGGGGGCCTTCAGAGTCTGCAGGACGGATCCCGGGGCCTTCTCCATCTTCCCTTCTGTGTTTTGTACTTCTGGGCTCTTGGATGTCGGCCAAAGTCTAGCCAGACCCCATTTTGCTGTATATCTGAGGCTACACAATCCCTGTGTCCCCCAACGTTTCTACCGTCTACTAACAAAGCTTATTCATTGTCCTAGCAGCAGAAAATATTCCAAAATTCATCTTCTCCATAATTCAGACCCAAGTCAGCAGGATGGCAGGCTCGGGTAATCTGGCCAACTCGCCGGCCACGATACCTCACGTTGTAATCCATCATCATTGTGAGCTGCGTTCACAACATTTCTTTCTTTGGCATAAAGTGTGAAATGCAAAGGACTGTTAGGACAGAGACAGATGAACCAATGAGATATTGAGACCCAAATACGTGCTTTGTTAGAAACGAAAATGGAAATGTGATTCCAGGAGAAAAAGGATTTTGTGGCAACATGGTCACAAACTCCTTTCAAAACATGAAAAATAAATTCACTCTCAAGAAAAAGAAGAAAAATGGATCTGACAGATTCATTCTCTCCTGTCTGGAGGTTCCTCCTCTGAGCCTGTACGTCGAGAATCAGCCTGAATCAGCAAGGCTGGGCCGTCAGGACGATAGCCTGATTCCCATTGTCACCCAGCCCCCGTCCTCTCCTCACTGGTCGGTGCTTTTTAACCCAAATGTGATTAAGTGGCTTGTCCCAGAAATGAAAAAAAAGTCAGCTTCCAGCCCAAACGCAAATCGATTACGCACTCATGAGTACCGTTACCACTCCCAACATCCGCTACTAATTTGAGTGGTCAGACCTTTGATTGTATTTCTAATCCAAAAAGGAAAGAAAAAAATCCTTCAGTGGCTCATTAATTACAGATTTCTCCTTGTAGTCTTTGAATGTAGGGCAGAATGATGCGTGTTGGACAGAACAGAATTATAAACTGTGGTCCGAGGCTCTGACGATTATCAATGCCACTCCCTGATATTGTAGATGGGCTGCCTACAGACCAGGAAAGGAAGGCCCCACGGGTAGCTTTTCCAGACCCGGGCAGTTTTGACCACATCCTGCCACCCATCAGCTGTAACACACAGAAATGCAGGCAACCGGATTTAACTGGCATATGCCCATCTTTGTTTACATCAGGGAGATTTTCTGCCTACCTAAACCTAGATGTGGCTGGAATGTGCCCAGGACACAGTAGATTCTCAATACGTATTTATTCAGTGCTTCCTGAAATCAATGCAAATGAGAACCCACTTGATCTCCTTGAAGTCCCAACCATAAATGATTCTCGGACACAAGGGGAATCCTGATAAATTCCCTGCTGAGGATGATACAGTTTGTCAAATTATTATAGAATCATCGCGACCATTTCTGAACCAAATCTTGGAATACTAAGTCTAACGATGGACTTCTTCTGAGTTATGAACTAATTTATATAAATATTCATCATTTCATTATACGGTTAGTGAATCGCTTTAGTGGATAAATTTTAAATTGCTTGTATTCAGAACTGTCTCCGAAAATCCAAAATAACTGTAAGGCAAGATCTAAGGGTCCCATCGCAAATCAGAGCTAAACAACTTGAACACTGTGATGCTCATTTTGAGAAGTTCTCACCTGCAAAGGGACATGATCTGATAAATTGCTCAGTCCCCAAAATTATGTAACACCCCATGCATGAACCACTTTAGAGAGAGAGATCAGTGATGTAATATTACGATGATACGCCTACTAAAATCTGCCATCATCTTTCTCTTACACGTGGGGGAAATAAGTTTATTCACAACATAGTAACATTGCTTCATCTCTTCTTCTTAATAGTTTGTAGCCTATGGATCCATTTTTGAGTGTTTATCTTGCCATGTGCCTGGAGGATGGTAAGATGGGGAGGTTTTTCTGATGGATGTGTCTGCCCCCTTCTTACCTACTAAAATCAAGTGTCATGTTCAGCTACTAATCCTGAGATGGAACAGATAATGGTCAGATAACCCTTAACAATTTTAGATAGATTCCCAAGTCAAGACCTTATAAAGGTCATATAAAAATGTTCAAAATATCTAAAGACATAATGAAATCACAGCATTCTCCTTACTTTTGAAGTACGCAAATCAGCCACTTATTACTATGTCAAACTAGCTGCCCAGTAACGGTATATGTCAAAATTTTAAAAAAACAGTTATCATTTGTGTGAAAGTTTGAGGAAAAAAATGACTAATTGGGAAGAGGGGGGGAAAAGACCATTTCGAGTCTATTTTCCAAAAGAAAATCAAGGAGGAAGCGTTAGAAGAATTTGGTTTCATCCAGCTTTGCTACTAACTTGTTATTAACTAGCTGCGTAAGTCAGACAACCTCACACGGTTTCTCATGAAGTAGGGTGATAATCCCAAAAGCAAAATGAAATTATTTGAACGTCCCAGCTCCAATAGTCTCTGACTGGCTACATTTCGAATGTAATGTGAATGTGAAAACACTTTTTTTTTTTCTCTTTCCAAATCTCTGAGCCTCCTGGCGCACGAAGTGAAAACACTCAACATCCGCTCCTGAGCTGCCAAGAAAACCGTCCTCACCACACTGAGCAGCGATCTGAAAACACTTTTTAAAACAGATTTTGGTAACGGCGGAACAGTGACTGGCAAGATAGGCTCTCGATAACATCGAAGGAAGGTCGAGGTTGGCTCCAATGGGGACCCCAGCGCACAACGGGGACCCCAGCTGTCGCGGGCGCACAGCTGCTCAAGAGCTGCTGTACCATCTTCTTTTCCGCCCTCAGAGAAGACGCGGGGTATCTTTTTTATCTGGGCTAAACTGACATGACATACGTGAGCATTAACATATGTTTTCAATCTTTATTAGCAACGCTATTAGCCTCAAACACCGCTGGGACTTTCTGCAGGACCGACATCTCTGTGTTGAGCTACATACTTGCTCTGTTTTGAAGTTTCTCTCCCTCCTTTCTGCCCCCACTTCCCCTTTTTTTAATTTAACTAGAGAAAATGACATGTTAATTTCAGCTCCACCTCTGCTGGGTCATCCTGGGGTCAGCAGATCAGAGACATCAGCAGAAGAAGGAAGACAGCGCCTCCGACTGCGACTGCGGGGCAGGGTGACCCAGCCATCAATCACGCTGACGCACGTTTGAACAATGACAGTCATCTGTCGGGAAGCGGGAGGCGGCGCCTCATTAACACAGGGCTCACCTGCCGGGAGCTACACCTCACTCATAACAATATCCATCACTCACCTCCAAAGTGTTGCTTTTTTCTGCTTTGATGAAATAACAGGCCCTCTATTTCCTCCCTTGTTTCCCCTCCGAGTTCACAGGGCCAAGTCACTGGGGAGGGAAGGAAGAAGTGGTGAGTTGGGGTCAGGGCAGGACCAAACAGCCCTGGGAGGGGAAGGGTGCCGTCAGAAGCCGAAAGAAGGCATCTCGCTTCACGGACCGGGAGAGGTCAGTGGATGGGGCCACTGAGAGGTGAGCTCCCCACACCCCAGCCAGGGCTGCGAGAGCCGGATCAAGATTCCCACGCATCCCCCGCCCCGCTGCCCTCAGTGCAGGCGTCTCCCGGACAGAAATATTCCAAGACCTCATATTCGTTTTTCACTTTGTTTCTTGTAAATACAGATAACTTGCAAATAACCACAAAACTTTCGTTTTCTGAGCGTCGGAATCTACCACCACAAATCTCTACTAAATACCTGCACTTTTTCTTTCTGTGTCAGCCTCTAGCGTACAACATTTAATTAATTTAGCCTAAGGAAACCTTGAAACGCTGCCCACAAAGAGAATTCTTCTAGAGAAAATTTTGTTGTGAAACTATATTTAATTATGTTCCCCAAAGGAGGCTGTCACACGTTCGTTGTGATGCAGCCTTCATGGCCTGTACAATCCCAGGTTCTGGGTGGTATGTGTGTGTCTTTGCTGGGCCATAAATAGACTCTGTTACAAAGTTTTAATGGGAAGCCCAGTTTAAACTTGGGCTACCATCCAGATCGGCTCATAAGTTACAAAAATGTGTTACTCTCCCACTGTAGGGGAGTTACACACATACACACACACACACACACACACAAACACACACAGAGATTTGGCCTTTCTCAATTCTTGAAAAAAGAAAATAATAACATACCTTTTTTTTTTCCAGGTTGGAAAAGTAACCAAAGGCCACTAAAGCTCAAAGGGAGCTTATGGACGATAAGACCGAGGCCAGGAGTGATGGAGTGACCTTTCTGAGGCCGTGCAAACGAGAGGCAACACAGCCAGAGCTCGAGGGGCTGCCTGGCTCACAGAGGAACTGGAGGTCCACGTGGAAACCTCATTGTAGGGGCAGGAGTCGTAACAGTCGACGGCCAGCGTGACACGCACCCTGGGTGCCTAAGGGACCTCGGGGTGGTGGTCACTTGCACGCAAGAGGCGGACGGGCCTTGGGGACCAGGAAGAGAGAGAAGCTGGCACTGAAGCACCCCATGCCAGGGCCGGCCAAAGAGGCAGGTTTCCCCGCCCCGGGGCAGCTGGAGGCCTTTAACTTTAAAGTAGCGAGAGAAGCAGCTGACGGCCAGTGGACGCAGGGACCACGGAGCACCGTCCTTCGGGGTGTCCCCAGCTGGCAGCCAAGCTCCACCTTCCGCTAGCGTCCTAGCCGCGGACGGAGGTCACGTGATTGCGCAGGTGCTGCGGGGACAACGCCACCTGCCGGCCTCTGAAGGGCCTGGCCGGGTGCAGCACTTCCGTGTGAGGCCGCATCTCCTTAGTGACGGCAGAGTGGGCTTTCGAATTAAAAAGACTGCAGATGTGCGGTCCCTGATCTGCAATTACAAAATCCCGAAAGACTGGAAAACCGAAAATATTTTCGAAGCTCCTTTCACGACAAAATCTGATCTAAGCTTAACTGACGTGAGACTCTTTACAGTTTCTGTTTAAGCCACGGAGAGCGAACACACCTCGTTCGGCGGCATCTACATCCGTGTGTCTGACTCTGAAGCCACCTCCAACTCCTCCCGGGTGCTCTTTCGTACACGCCGTGCACCGTTCCGCCCTCTGCAGCCTTAGGATCCTGAATTCCAAACTCATCCGGCTCGGTGATGAGATCAGGTGTTACGGAATTTACTCTCCTCTCCGCCTCAGATACGAGAAGCATTCGGCAAATTTCCGTCTAGGCATCAGCTGACGTCCCTGAGGTTGACAAAACCACCACCAAAAAAAAATACATAGTTCATTTTGTTGTTTCTGGGAACCCCCATGTTGAAATTGCCCATCGATTATTGTTTTCCCTTCTTTTCTAGGTAACAAGTGAAGGTCATGGTTAATAATAGTTCTGCCAAGAATGCTGTGTTAATATCAACTCAGATGGAAAACAGCTCCCTGTGCCCAGGACGTAGCTCCTCGCAGTGCGGCCACGGGTGACTTACTTCCCTGGAAGCTACGGGCCAGCTTGCAGGACACGATGGGGACAGCACCCCCAGAGAAAAGGCCAGAAATCGGATGGACCTCCGAGTCCCCAAATCTTCATGCTTCCTTCTCTGATTCGCAAAAGTCATTATCATAGTTGCTCTAAGGGGGGAAAATAAAATATAGGCCTACCCGATTCTAATTCCCAAGAACTTAATCTATATCACACAGGATTAAAATATTGATTTTCCAGGAGGCCACCGGAAGATAAGAGGTGGATTTTGATGCAAGCGTCTTACGTGTAACAGAAACCAAATTTCACTCCTCGTGATGACCGTCTTATTTACCATGACAGTACTCTTTCCTGACACTTGCCCTATCTCCTTTTGTTTCACAGAAATAATTTTTAAAGCTTGATATTTTTCCATCTATCACCTGGCTGGCTGAGTAAGATGTTTCCCGATCACAGGGCAATGATCTTTTCAAAAATACAATCCAGGTTCCTTATGCAGCTCTTTAGGTTCCCTTTATTTATTAAAGACTTTGAAAACGCACACACGACACACACCTTAATTTTTTTAACAAATCTCTTCCTCTCTCTCTCTTTCTCACTCCCTCTCTCTGCCTTCCTCCATCTCTCCCTCTCTCTCTTCCTCTCCCCCCTTCTCTCTCTTTCTCCCCCCACCCTCCCTAATTGTCCAGCCTTTACAAACCCATGCCTGTGAAAGAAACACCCGTCTATTGCCCTGTCAAATGTGCCTGCCTGGGATAGCGATTGGGTTTATAGAAGAGACAAACATTTCAGGCATGCCATTCTGGGGTAATGAAGCATGGCAACAAAATATACCTGTGCAACATTTGATAAAGATGAGCTGACACGCCAGTCCAAATAGGTCCTTTTGTGTGTCTGCACGTGTCTACCATCATGGCTTTCATCTGAACACAGGAAGAAGCAGTGGCAGCGGCAGCTGGCAGGGCCCAGAAGGAGAGCTGCTCACACAATTACACGACGTTTACCTCTGGCCTTGATTTCACTCCCACTACCCTTAATTTATGATATGTTTTCTCCCTTTCTATGCAAAGAAAAAAGCGACTCGATTTTTCTTTCTTTCTCCTGCTATCTAATTCCTGTTCCAGGGGCATCGGAGAAGACAGTGAGCTGAGTCCCCGGGTGTTTAGCATGGGGTCTTAAGTTAAAATGCTTCTTAGTGTGGTTTTTATGGCTCTTATTGTTGTTTGATTAATGCAGAGCAAAATTAAATCCTACAGTTACACATGGGTACATCAGCCAGGGAGCAGGCCGACTGTACTTCCTACTTTGGTTTACAGAAAACATCTTTTGTTGCTTAATCTTCAGACAGAGAAGGTAGGGGGTGGAGGGGAGAGAGAGAAAGGGAGAGGCTGTAGACCAGATAAAAAGTGAGCCTGGAAGACGTAGGAAATCTAGTGACCCGAATATGGGCTAGACAATCGTTCTGATCACTCATCTGCATTGGGTTTTTCGAGTTTCCATTTATTTCCTGGCCTGGGGACAGCCACGGTGGCTGGCCCAGGTGTCTCTGAACAGGTGCCTGCGGCTAAGATGACGCCCAGACAGCGGGAGGGACGCTGTCGCGCTCCCTGCCGCTCTCTCTAAGCCCGACTTCACAAAGGCCTCTACAGTATATTGCCTTTATGCTATTTATAGAGAAGCACATCCTATTTATAAAAGCAATGCAGTGAAACTGAAAGGGGTATAATAGCCACTCTGTATTATAAAGCTCTTCTGTTGAGAGAGCTGGACAAAGTGCCTTGGGTGATTTGATTTCTTTCTTCCTCTCCTGATGACGGTCACAGCGTTTGGCGCTCCACACGATGACAACAATGAACACTTCGTGGTGTGATGACCTCCCCAGGAACCAGACGCTCACAGGTTTTACTTTTGTTCACTCGTTTAATTACCAACCCTTCATTATACCTGCACTCAGACGTAGAAACTTCAGTTAACCTGTACGTTCAAATGGGACAGATCTTCAATTTGCCTACCTCAGAGGAAGACTCCTCTGAATTGTAATTTCTGCACAAAGTCGTCTGGGATAAGGATCATTCTTTATTCCCCTGAGAGCTTGTGCAATAATACAACGCAAACTTTGACTAGAGAGAATAAGGGGCAAGCATGTGGGGTTTGGTATGAAAGGACCCGGGTTCAAGCATCTGCCCAGCCTCTTGTGAACTGGGAGAAGTCTTAACTCCTGTTTCCTCTGCTTTAAAATTAGAATAGGAAGATGCTGGGCCTACCATAGGAGGGGCGGGAGAAAATCCAATAGACCATGTATATAAAACGCTCTGTGAACTGCAGAATGCTATATACAGGTTCTCTCTTTTATAAAATTTTTAAGTAGTTTATCTAGATAAAAGCAAATTCCAGAAATAATAACAGAATAAAGTGTTAAATCTCAAAAACTTAGTGAGAAGGGGGAAAAAGCCAATAAACCTTAAAATTGTAATGCTTCTGGCCTTACAGAATCTAAGTTTTATAAAATCCCCAGTTACTTAAGGCTTCTGTCTTGTCAAAGCCATTTCATTTACGTCATTCTTTCAATTTGCAAACGAATGGTGAAAATATCCCTTGAGATTTACAGCAGTGAGAACTGGATAATGGAAGTCACGTGGTGAGTTGACTATTGTTTTGTTGGTAGTAGGAAACATACTGCTGACAGAGATGTATTTCGGGAGAAATTGCATAAACTTATAAAATCAGCCCATTTCTTTTTTTTTAATTGAAATGCGGTAGATTTACAATGTTGCATTAATGTCTGCTGTACAGCAAAGTGATTCAGTTATACAGGTACATACACTCCTTTTTATATTCTTTTCCATTATGGTTTATATTGAATATAATTCCGTGTGCTATACATTAGGACCTGGCCGTTTATCCATTCTGTGTACACTAGTTTGCAAATGCTGACCCCAAATTCCCACTCCCTCCCTCCACCCTCCCCCTTGGCAACCACAAGTCTGTTCTCTATGTCTATGAGTCTGTTTCTGTTTCGTAGGTAAGTTCATTGGTGTCATATGTTAGATTCCACATGTAAGTGATATCATATGGTGTTTGTCTCTCTCTGTCTGACTTCCTTCACTTTAGTACGAGAATCTCTAAGTCCATCCATGTTGCTACAAATGGCATTATTGCATTCTTTTTTATGGCTGAATAGTCTTCCACTGCATTTATATAACACATCTTCTTTATCCAGTCATCTGCCGATGGACATTTAGGTTGTTTCTATGTCTTGGCTGTTGTGACTAGTGCTGCTATGAACATAAGGGTGCATGTATCTTTTCGAATTAGAGTTTTGTCTGGAAAATGAGCCCATTTCTTAAACACACAAAAATCGTGGCGCTAATAAAATTCCTAAGGTCAGTTAAAAGGTCCCATTATTTCCTCGTGTGTCTGGTTTCAAGTCAGATTTATTGAGGTATCATTTCACCATTATCAAGTGTGATAGACACATGCAGTCATGGACCTCCCACCAGAGTCAAAGTATAGAGCATGTCCATCACCCTTAATCCCCTCTGTAGCCAGTCTTCCCCCGCCCTGATGACTTCGGCCACCACCACCCCAATCTCTAGCAACCACTGCCTCACTTCACGTCTCCATGGTCCTGCCTTTTCCAAAGTTTCATATAAACGGAATCAGAGTATGTACACTTTGAGTCTGGCCTCTTTCACTCCGAATGATCCACTGGGGAACCTTCCATGTGTCATGTGAATCAGTAGCTCGATTTTTTTTTTTACCTTTGAGTAGTATCGTTCAGGTATCCCACGGTCTGTTTATTTACCAGTTGACGGATGTTTGGATTGTTTCTAGATTTTGTCAATTATGAATAAAGCAGCACACCTTCGTCTTAGCCCTACACATCTGCAGCTCCAGAGTATTTTGTCCCCTCATACTCAACACAGGCAGGCTTTTCTATGAATGTACATTTTCATTTCTCCTAGATAAAAACCTGGGAGTCAGATGGTGGGTAACATATAGTGGATATCTCCTTTCGGAAGAATCTGTTAAATTGTTTTCCACAGTAGCCGTACCGCTTTGTATCCCCCCAGCAATGTATGAGACTCGGAGTTAGTCCGCATCCTTGACAGCACCTGATGTGCTTTTGTAGCCATCGTAGTGGGTGTGCACTAGTATCTCATCATGGTTTTGATTTGTATTTCTCTAGTGACTGATGATGTTGAACATCTTTTCATGTGCTAATTTGCCATCTGTATATCTTATGCGATGAAGGCTTTTTCAAATCTCCTGCCCATGTGTTTTATTGAGATGTTTCTCATATTATTGAGCCTTGAGAAGCTTGTCATGTTATTAAGCCTTGAGAAGCTTTTATCTAGTCTAGATCCCAACACTTTATCAGATACGTGTGTTAAGGATATTCTCTTCTAGCGTGTGCCTTGTCTTCTTTTTTCTAACAGTGTCTTCTGAAGATGTTTTTAACTTTGATAGAGTCCAGTTTATCAATTTGTATGTTATGACTCATTCTTGTTGAGAGATTTTTAGGATGCAAATTACTTAGAAAGACTCATTCACCAATTAGGGGATCGTCCTCAAACAAACAAACAAAATTGATCACGATAACACCTCAATACAACATCTTCGATTCTTTTTAATGAACTTGTGAAATTCAAAGACCCACATGAGGAATGTGGCCTGATTGGGCTCCTGTAGGGTAACTGGTGGTTTAGGGCCTAAGATTCATAGGCTGATGAGGCTAATCCTTACCTAATTATTAAGTGTTTGGAATTTGGTGAATTTAACAGTAAAACGACTGTAGGCAACTTGGTTTTTCTGCTTTTTCAGTTCCGAAGGTTCCTTAATGCATCGGTCCCCAACCTTTTTGGCACCAGGGACAGGTTTCATGGAAGACAATTTCTCCACGGGACCTGGGGTGGGGGAGGTGTGTGGTTTCGGGACGATTCAAGCTCATTACATTTATTGTGCACTTTATTATTACATTGTAATATATAATGAAATAATTATACAACTCACCATAATGCTGACAGGAAGTGGAGCTCAGGTGGTAATGCGAGCGATGGGGAGCGGCTGTAAATACAGATGAAGCTTCACTGGTTTGTCCACCACTCACCTCCTGCTGTGCGGCCCGGTTCCTAACAGGCCACGGACCGCTATCGGTCTGTGGCCCAGGGGTTGGGGACCCCTGCCTTAATGGACTCTGAAAAAAAAAGAAATTGATTATAAAGAATTTTTTTAAGCTCTGTGAATGACTAATAGACATATTTAATGAACAATTAGCTTATATGCATATACGACTCCTTAATATATAGAACAAGTATCTCTTTTTATTTGTTTAACTGCTCTTTTTTTTTTCACTTTGGAGGGGGCAGGTTGTAAGATTCTTCTTAATTAACATGTCGAAATCATCTTTGAAACACAGACAGGCAGATCCCTGTCTCAGTGTGAGATGTTGTCTTTGGCATCTTCTATTTCTTGGGCTTCCCCTGCCCTCACTGGCTTGATCACCACCTGTATTGCTGGAATTTTCTAGAACTATGTTGGTTTGAAAGTTCTTGGCCTTTTGGCTTCAGATCTCTGTTTCCATTCCTGCCATTGTTCCCATGCTGTTGCTTGTAGCATTTCCCTTCCAAATCTTTATGCTTTTCATGACACTTGTAAGTAGACACTTTCCTCTGACCACTCAGAAAATAAATGGAGTTTTTCTTTGAATCCATTAGCGATTCTGCCTTTTCGGCACCCACACAAATCCTAGCTCAGCTCCGGTTTCTCAAGCCACAGCGCCCACTGGGCTCCGGGCCTCTGGTATTTTCTCCAGTTTCTCCCAGCCAGCCTTCTCACCAAGGACTGGGCAACGTGTATCTGCTGTGTGTTCTCCAGGCCTGGGCATAACCACGTCTCTGAACTATCCTCTGCCTCGTGACTCAGGAACTCATCTGCTCTCTGCATCTCCAGCAGATGCCACAGAGGGCAAACCCAAGAAACCCCTGATGTCTCTGGCCTACGATCTAAACCCCTATTGTCCTTTCATCCCAACCCTGAAGGCTGTTCAGTGGGGGACCCCTGACCCCATTCCTCAGACAGATGTGCGCTTCTCAGTGGACACCTGTGGTTCCAGAGAAAAGCCCGCCGGACTCCCTGATCCACTGTGAGTGGCATGAAACCAGCTCCTCAGGATTCAAGGCCCTGGTACAGGAGAGGGGATGGAGGCCGCCGCGAGCCAGGTGGGCTCACGTGCAGGGCCAGTCTGGACCAGCCTGCGTGGCTGCGGAACATTCATCAGATGGACTCGGTCATCTCACGCTCAGCAAGACTCAGCCCCAGCTCCTCTAGTGGAAGGGGATCGGGGAGAACTGGAAATGTTCAGAATGATTTACCAAAATGGTTTCGCAATTTCTAGACCAAGGGCCATTAATCTGAAAACAGTTCTGAGTCTATTTGATTTCAATAGAAAGAAAAGACTCCTCTCGAAATAGACAGCGACAGCCAAGTTCAGAGGTAACAGACTGGCAATGACAAGGCTGTACTTCTTAAAACAAACAGCAGAAAACCTTTCCTAGCTGGTTTGGAGAGCGTCGTTCAGTTGGTTTTTCAGGCCATCATGAGAGGGGCTCGTGTGCCCCTCCCCAGTGGCTCCCCTGCCCTCTGAACTCACCCTCCTGGGGAAGCGAGGCCAGGCTGATGCAACAGGGCAGAGGGGCGTGGGGCCTGGAGGGCAGGAAGACGGGGGGATCAACACAACAGGACCAGACAGGTGTCCCCCGTGCCAGTCTCCCTCCACACCCTCCACGTGCAACAGAAAGAAAACATTGCATGAAAAAGGGCAATGCAACACAAAGCGAGGAAGGATGGTGAAATAAAATGATACATTGACCCTAAGGAGAAGTGTGTGTCTGTGTGTGTGTGTCTGTGTGTGTGTGTGCGCACACACCTGTGTTTTAGCACCAACGTTTGGACGATCGCTAGAAGGACAATGGGACAAGGTCATGGGAAAACGCTCCTTTGAATCACTCTTAAGCAGGCCAAGGAATTAGGACTGATTTATGAATGTATTTCCACAATTTACTTGAAAATTTGTAACGTCTGTGCAGCCTGGCAAGGAAAGAAAGGGGCGGCTACTGTGAAGGAACGCTTCTGTTCCACTTTATTGTAAAATTATCCCATTCTACCTGCTCTAATCCCCTGAAAACAAATTAAATCCTCACTAAGCTGACTTTAAATCAATAGTTTCATTTAAGAATAGTGTGACTTAATAAAAATAAAAAACTAACTGGTCCAGCCAATTTAAGAGGGAAATAAATCATTGCCCAAGGAAAAATAGCAGATTTGACTTGTATATGGCCCAGGCTCTGTTTAGTGGGGAGAGCCTGTGTCTAATTTAACTCTGGCCACAGATGAAACTCATCGACCCCATTCAGAAACCTGCTTCACTATGGGCACCCCAAGAGCTGGGATGCCTGCCACCCCCAAAAGGAGAAGCAGTATTGCAGTCTGTATTCTGAAGACAATAATCACTGAGAAAATACAAGATGACATGCCATGGAAACCCTCTTCAGCAACCCTGTGTTAACAGCCCGGGGACGCCATGTGTGGACTAAGAAATACATTCCTGATTCCCGCAGAGACAGAAAGGTTCCTGGTGAAGATGTGTTGGTTAAGTTGATACTTTCCTCAACCATCCAGGACAAATGTAATAGGGGTGGACGATTAACATCGGTAATTGTAACAGATGAGCAATCTATTTGCAAATCTTCTTTTAAAAAATCTAAGGGTTAAGTAGACTTTTTTGGGTGCAGTATACAAGAGGTATGTTGCCATTTTATGAAAAAAGGAAGTCATCCAGAAATAAAGACTAAAAATTTACTCAAGAGTCTTCGCAAGTGGTTACAGAGAAAACTCTGCAATATGGTAATTCTGAACTAGTACTTTATCCATGTAATGGAGTACTGGTTTACTAATCATATAAATGAGAAAAATGCCGGGGACTCAATGCTTGCCTACTTAATTTATTATTATGTATTGGGGACACATAAACATTAAAGTGAGTGCTTTCAGACCATGACACATCAATATTATCAGTGCCACTATTACCACGTGAACATTTTTAAATTTTCATAATTATAAAATGTTAATGCCAGTTACTTACTGATGTTCGTTGCCGATAGGGTGCTTTTATTTATCATGTTGACACTGACAAATAAGAAAGCATATTCTTTCCAATGTAAGATTTAAACCCAAAACGCCCGGCAAGACCACTTGTTCCTCCCCATAGTCCCACTCTTGGGGACTAAATTTAATTTGTTGACTAGAAAAACACTTGGCCAAATACCTAAAGAAATCAGTTTCTTAAGGCAGCATAATTCGCAGAGAAACAGCACTTGGGCTCAGATCAGGCTTACATTATGCTCCCATGTCTGTAATTCTAGGTCATCTATCTAGTTATTTGACATTCCGGCCTCAGTTTTATCATCTGTAAAATGGGAGTGATAATACCTGCACAGTTTATAGAGTTATTAAGAGGCCCTGACTAGGCAATGATACTTAAAGGTAAGGAATGACTGGGCCTCCTCTCTCTCCAAAGAAGAGCGTAGAGATTCATTCCAACACAGAAAATATTGGCTCTCCTGTGGCATTTAAGTACATCTATCCAATGTGTGGGAAAATCCCATAATCACCCTGTGGATGCAGGTTCTAGGATGGAAATACAGCAACTAACTGAAGAGCTTGTGATCCCAGGGCTAACTACGGGGTCCTCACAACTGTGTCCTTTTTAAGCCAAGTCCACGGGTTCGGAGTGGAGAGCCCCGGCCTCAGGAGACCTGGAAGGGATTTCTCCAAACTTGTTCAAATTTGAACAGTGGGGGAGGTGAATCAGTGTCTGTTTCATGGCCCCGGGCTTGGCCCCTTGCAAGCAAGTGACCTGACAGCTACAAACGAACAATGTATTTGTTTCTATTTGTCGTAAATTAGGAGCGTTTTCCTTTCCGGGAAGGTCAATCCTTTGTTTTCAATACCCACTCAAGTGAAAACTTCACTATTATGAAGCAATTCTACAGCAGGCTCTCCTTGAAAAGTGCTTTAAAATCATTCTGTGAATGACTCCTCTCCATTACCCTGGGAGACAGGTGGGCGTTTTACACATGGACAAACATAGAATGAGCAGGAAGACCTGCCAGACCGCAGGCAAACGACAGCATGGCCCAAAGAAGGGTTCATTATGCCTTTTTGCGATTCCCGAACACCCAGCCTGTGGTCCGAAGTCTCTGCAGTGTAGACGCGGCACCCGTCAGCCCAGAGCAACGTCACCACTACGAGAGCCATCCTGGGAGAATGTTACCTGGTCTGCAGGTAAAATTCTATTACACTGATGGGCTGAACAATGGTTCCAGAGCAGCCCAATCTCATGGTCCCCATTTGCCCTTTAGGAAGCCCTCGCCTGTTCTGAGCCTATGATCGTGGCCGAGTGACTGAGAAAATGCCTTCTGAGACAGAGAGTCGCCCATCTTTTCCTGCCAATCAAGCTGAGCCGACATCTGCAGCTGTACCAGGTCTGGAGGACCCACATCCTCACATCCTAAGCAGAGCTCCATAAGTTCTGGGCCCTCAGCCAGAACATCTGAACCCCAGCTTGGCAATTTCAAAGGCAGAGGCCGTGAGAGAAGGGCCCGGGCTCTCCCCACCCTGCCTGGGAATCCAGGGACGCGGGTCAAGTCCTGGAAGCTGAAGCTTGCCTCGGGTTTCTCCAACTTCCTGGTGACAAGGATTCCAGGGCCTCTGGTAAGCACCCAGACCCTCAGGTGCCTGCCCTGGAGATTCTGTTGTTGCCCTGGGATGGGGCGCAGGGCTCTGCAGTGGGCACGGGCACCCAGGCCATTCTATTCACCAGAAAAGTTTGGGAAATAATAACCAATAAACCTGATTGGAAGCCAATGTTACAACCTGGGCAGGAAGTGAGTAAGTCATCAGACCTCTTGCAGCAAGATTTGCATACGTGCTGAGCCCCTTCCTTGCCCCAGGGACTGGGCCACAAACACTCTCAAAATACCTGCACCACCGTCCAGCGTCCCAGGGAGCTCCACGGGGCTGTCAAAGACTCTTAGGGCAAAATGTTTCAAGATAGAACAATTGCAACTAAAGGAAAAGGTTTGCATACGAGGAAACGGAGACTTAGTGTTAGTGCATACTTGGTATAGCTTAGGCTCAGCCAGACAGCCCGAGTGTGGTACCCGCATCAGCAGGCGTGTGTCAGCGCCCCGCTCAGGGGAGAGGGTGGTAAAAGGCTGATGAGGAAGTGCATCTGTTTCTTGAACAAAGACGGCCTCACATCCTACAATCTGGTGACCCCTAGTTTCTGGAGCTTGTTAAACTTCTGAATGAAGCTTCCCACCCAAACTGTACACACATTTGTTTTGATAAGTGACAAGAATCACAAGAACACAAGCTTATCTTCATGGATAATTCTGAAATAATGCTAATGTGTCCTTATTATGCATAGTTTGCCTACTTCCAAAAATATTCTCAGGGAGCTTACAACTGAAATATATATATATATATATATATATATATATATATATATATATATATATATACTCGTGAAAATTTTTGAAAAAAAGTATTTAAGATGGAAGTCAGGTAAAAATGTAAAAGTTAAGTTTAAAAAATGTAAAGTGAGTAAATAATTATACAAGCAGCCAGGGGTTTGATATTTACCCTAACTGAGTTCTGAACTTGGCTCTGAGCTTCCTGGCAGTCAAGGCAAAAAGTGAAACCTGCTATATTCTAAGGATATTAGAGTTGTCAAGAAAGACAAATATTTTTCCAATTGTAAAGTTCTATACTTAATTTACGAAGCAGACACTTAACATAAAAGACACTGAATAGGACTTCCCTGGTGGTGCAGTGGTTAAGAATCCACCTGCCAATGCAGGGCACACGGGTTCGAGCCCTGGTCCGGGAAGATCCCACATGCCTCAGAGCAACTAAGCCTGTGCGCCACAACTACTGAGCCTGCACTCTATAGCCTGTGAGCCACAACTACTGAGCCCACATGCCACAACTACTGAAACCCTCACGCCTAGAGCCCGAATTCCGCAACAAGAGAAGCCACCGCAATGAGAAGCCTGCGCACCGCAACGAAGAGTAGTCCCCACTCGCCGTAACTAGAGAAAGCCCGCGCGTAGCAATGAAGACCCAACGCAGCCAAAAAATTTTTTAATTTTAAAATAAATTAAATTTAAAAAAAAAAAAAAAGACTGAGTGGATATAGAAAGCTGCAGGAGGTTGGCAGAAAGGGAATCCGAAAAGGATCGCAAACTCACCTTAGGATTTTGCCAAATCTGGCTTGGTTTTGATGGGTTTACACCTAAGGTTCTCAAAAAGAGCTGTGGTTCCTAAAGAATCAGTTATTATAGTGATGCAAACCTAGGGTTTGTTTTCCTCTCTGTGAAAATGACAAAGTCCCTTAAAAATATATGTATGTAATTAACCCTATTTACAATCCTGACCAAACATTCAGCTTGCCTTCCACATTTGCAAATTAGTACAGACCCAGAGTGAGACAGATACACAACTAAGCCTAAAGATTTCAGATAACCAAACATTTTAGTAAAAACATAAAGTAAAATCTGGACCTTCCTATTGGTATTGCTTTGGGACTATATTCCAGGTCCAGGTTAAAACAAATTTGCATTTGGTACACTTTCTGAAACCATTTCTTTTAGGATCAAGCCAACCAGCACAATGCATCACTTTCCTGCTGACAAAAGTTTAAAGATCTTGACTTTTCAAGTTGCCAAAAAACCTTCATACATCTTCCACTCACTTGTACATCGTGTGCCCAAATTTCATATTTTGCAATGACAGGATACTATTATTTGAAATATTTTGCTATTTATTTTTTCTGGTAATTCATTGCTTTCCTTTGTGTTTACCCTATTCAAGCACCTATGCTGTTCTGTGTTTATTGCCTCAGGGGAAGAATTCCACAAAGGAAGTAGAAAAGAATCTGTGAATGTCTTCTGGCTCACTTGCTCCGAAAACGTAGTCCCTCAGAGGAACAAATAAGCAAGCCAAGACACACAGAAGATTTGGAAAAGAGGTGGGAGGTAGGCGTCTCTCCCCAGTCGTCCACTGCAGCACACCCTTAGACTAGATAAAATTTTACTAGCTTGTAGGGAAAGAGAAGAAAGATGGACAAGAAAAGATGAGAGTACAGCTGCAGGTAGGTTCCTGGGAGGCTGTAAAGCCTGAAAGAAGTTTGTAAGATGCAGAGTTTCCAGACACCT
Source organism: Balaenoptera borealis (assembly GCF_965194805.1). Lineage (NCBI taxonomy): Eukaryota > Metazoa > Chordata > Mammalia > Artiodactyla > Balaenopteridae > Balaenoptera > Balaenoptera borealis. The sequence continues at coordinate 2,678,608 of NC_138875.1, read as the reverse complement.
AAGGTAGGTCGTCAGGACAAGACTCCAGGGGGAGCATATGCAAAGCAAGTCCGGGTCAGCAGGTCCATGGTGCCCCACAGAGATTCCTGCCCTCTGGTACGTGGCAAAAACAAGGAAGAAAGATTCCTGTGCTCTAAAGTGCCATGGGAGTCACAGCAGAGAAAGACCATCAAGGGGAGCCCCAGATGGGACCACGGCCAGCACAGCTGCTCCCAAGCGGGCGAGTGGCTCCAGATAGAGGACGGAGAGGACCACAGGCTTTCCTCAACATCTGGGCGATGCTGTGAAGAACAGTGGGGTGGGTTCAAGGGGCCAAGTGACTCTTACTAAGTTTCTGCCACTACCAGAGAAAGGGCAGTTGACTTGGAAACTTAATCAGTTACTAAAAACTAAAGACTTTTCTATTTCTTGGCCAAGATTTTGGGAACCAAGAGTTGTACCTCCTACAAGTAACAGTCAACAGCATCGAACCTGCTGGAGGCAACTCATCGTGACCAGTGAGTTTCAGTTTCATTTCTGGGCAGAACAATCCACAAATTCAAGTGTCCCTTAGCTGACAAGGCCAATGCTCTCAGACCAGAACGTCCCGTTCCTCATACTTGAACCGCCAGACCCACATCCACTTACTTGCTTTCTGTGTATTTTGTGGTCTGGTGCCTATAGCAAGAAGTGCAGACACGGAGGGCAGGGGTCACACCTGCATCCAAACACCAGCATCCCTCGGAGCCCTGTTTTAATCCTCTTCAGCGTTCATTTTCCCTTCACAATGGTTTTATTAATAGTTACCTCTAGGACTTAACTGGACATTAAACAATGTCATGGAGAGATCTCTGGGGAGGGATAGCTTCCGGAAGATCTCCTTCCTAAGCCAAGAATTCTTGGAGCGGGAAAGGGCAGCTCTTTCTCTCTTACAAACCCACTGTTCCCTTCCAGCTGGGAAGCAGCGTCTTCTTCAGGATGTGCTTCTCGGGGTGATGGATGGCCGGCCACCTCCGAGGTAGGGATTGAGAGTTCTAAGCAAATGTGATCTCTTAATCCACGTACTGAAAACCTCCTGCTTCCCCTTTGGAAATGGCACACGAGGTGTCCCAAGAGCACTGGGGAGACGGAAGAGAGGATGAAAATTTCCAGGAGAATCACAACCAAAAACCAGCTCGGAGGTGCTGGTCCTCACCGGTGCTTTCTTCAGAAAATTATTTGGGTAAATCACGAAGTCAGACACGTGGATTGATTTTGTTGGTTGTCGTACTTTTCTTTCCATGCTCATTAGTATCCTTCAAGTCATCACTGCCTGATCATTTTCTCTTACAATAGTCATCGTCCACATTGAATTGGTAGGAAGTGAAGATTTGTTTCCTTCTGGTCACAGCCCGTCAGTGCCGGTCTTCTTGCCTGTTCACGTATCCTACCCCCTCCTTCTACTCCCAGCGCCTCCCGACTAATCATCTCAAACCTGGATCCAGTAACAACTCATCTGCCTCCCTCCAGCCCCCTCTGCATCCAATCCGCTCTGCTTTCAACTCCGAGGTCACTCTCCTCTAATCACTGCCTGATCTCACCACTCGTGATTGCCTGCCATAAGTAAATCAAGATTTTAGGCCAAGAGACCTCTTATGTCCCTTTATGAATGCTCTGCTCCAACCGGACTAGTCAACGTGCTAGTTGACTAGCACCTGGAGACTCTCATCTCCCTCTCTCCCCCAGGGTCACAGAGCAAACACTGTGGAGGCTAACGAGAGTCTCCAGGTGGCTCCCCCAGGACACCACATGGCTTGAGGCAAGTGGCAGATCCTCCATGGGTGTTCTCTAAGACCCGTTTCTATTGCAAAGCTGTAAGTCCCCCTGCCATGCCTCTGCTCATGCAAATTTCCCATCTGAACGTTCCCCTGCCTCAGTTTCCTCATCTACAGAATGGGTATCATAACAGCACCACCTTGAAAATTGACCAGACTTAAACAAAACTATTCATATCAAGCATTTAGAACAGTGCCTGGGTCATAGTAGGATCTCAGCAAATGATAGCTTTATTATTGTTATTATTATTATTATCTCACTATTACTTCCTTCAAACACCAGCCCACCCACACCACTTCCGGGAAGTCTCCCACGACAGCTGTCATCTATGGTAATCTCTGCTTCTCAGGAACCAAGAGCATCAGTTGCATCTTCCTTTCACTTGACAGGCAATCGTGCACACTCTTCAAAGACTATTCTGGTACCCGGCTGCTATCTAACTTGTGATGTAATCCCTCTAACCAGATCCTGGAGGGCGCCCCGGGCCGGACTGCTCTGTGAGCACCGCAGTACCTTCCACGACGCTCCATCCATTGCTGCACAGCTGGAGTTACACATACTGGAAACTCTCAAGGGAATGTCAAGTGTCCCGCTGTGCCCAGAAATGGGCACCTCAGGTGAGCTGTGAGCTGAAAACCGAGAAATTGACTTCAGAGAAGGTAAAATGGTCACTGACACACCCACTTCCTGGGGGCTGTTCTGCGAGCAGAGGGTCCCCTTGGCTGCTTGATCCACTTATGGGGGGAATAAAGCCTGGAGACTTGGGGGAACTTCAGGTTTGGGGGCCTTCTTTAAATTCTGCACGCTATTCATGGTTTCCCTTCTCTAACCAGTGAATTCTGTATCATCCGTCAGTAGCGACCCATCTCAACATATAATGTGCTTGAAAGAAAAAAGGAGGGAGAGAAAGAGACCAGGGTGCGAGGGTGGTGGTCATTCCTGGAGTTTAATGCGACCCAAACACTCGGTGCTCAGTGTGTCCTCAGGGAAACATCAGTCTTAAAAGAATTACAGGGACTTCCCTGGTGGCGCAGTGGTCAGGACTCCGCACTCCCAATGCAGGGGGCCCAGTTCGATCCGTGGTCAGGGAAGTAGATCCCACATGCCGCAACTAAGAGTTCGCATGCCACAACTAAGGAGCCCACCTGCCACAACTAAGACCCGGTGCAACCAAATAAATTAATTAAATTAAATTAAAAGAATTACATCAGTCTCAGAAGACACCACTGCCAGGAAGAAGCACACCATAGCAGCCAGCCAGCAGGCTGGTTCTACTTACCTGAGAAGATCAAACGCACAGAAACACGTGAATCATCCACCCAGATCTTCTACTGAGTAGAGCCTTGTGGGAAGATTGACAAGTCTGAAGCCCAAAGTTCTTTGTCCATAAAAGTTGAATAAGAACAGGCAGCTTCTGCTTCTCTTGACCTCAATTCTGCTTTAGCAGAAACAGCTTAAAGAAAAACACCTGACACTAATATTTTCCATAAGCAGCCAGAAGTCCTTTGTAAAACCTGCTGCAAAAAAAAGAAGGAGCCGTTTACCTCCTGGGACATCCATGGCGTAAACACCTTTCAGACAATACATGTCAGAGCCCACAGGTAAGCACCAGATTATCCCAGGAGAAAGCCCCCTTTCTCAGGGTCTTCCTTTTGGTCGATTTTCTGGCAGATCTTTCCAGATGATCATGTCTTTACTCTATAGTGATCTTAGGAAGTTGGAAGCCTTAGTGCTTTAAAATGGAAAGAAATGATCATCCCAGCAACAATATACTGTCACAATAGGTGGTCCGTTGTAGTAATAACCCATTGAACTTGAGATAAAAAGAGGACTCTGCTTTTCCACTACGGTGATGGATTTTCTGAAGCCCTGTTGGGGAAAACAGTATAAAGTTTTGCTGTAGCTTTCTGGGGGAAAGCCTTTGGCCATAACAAAAGTAAAAACAACAAAAACAAAAACAAAACACAACCCATGTGAGATCTCCTTACCCAGCAGAGCTAACCAAGAACCTTTCAGAAGTGCCAACATAGATATTCTGAAGACAGAATGTTCTCAGTGGTCCTGGAAGATTAAGTCCTTGACAGTGAGATCAATGGCTTGCAAAGGAGCCCCTCAGTCAGGATTCCTCAGTCTCGGCCCTCTTGACACATTGAGCTGGATGATTCCTTGTGTGAGGGCTGTCCTGTGCGTTGTAGGGGGTTAATCAGCATCCCGGGCTTCGACCCACCAAATAGAGTAGCGCCTCCTAGTGGTGACAACCAAAAGTGTCCACAGCGCTTGCCAAACGTCCTCCGAGGGGCAAAATGGGCCACCTGTTGGGAACCACTGCCTTAAATTAACAGGAAGATCTCCTTCCTTTGTGACACCAGATTTCAGCCAATGCCTGTCACCTGACTAAATGAAGCAGCACTTTTTACCACTATCACACTTTGGCTTTGGGTAAAGGGGATGGAAAGACTATCCCCTTATGTTCTTCCCAGAGACTTTCCAACAGAACTTCCTAATAAACCGGTGATCCCACGGGTTCCAGGCCTCCTCATGTTTCATGCATGGGACGTGGCCCAATGGCACTCGATCCCGCCTTGTGAATAACTCTTTCATCCTCCCCAGGGGACAAATCCTCTGGCTTTCGAAGGACACCCAGACAGGTTGCTTAATGATCATTGGGACATTGTGGCCCAGATTTTTTAAATGAAACACACATAAATATCCTGAATCTGGGGGTTATTTCTCTCTAGTCCTGGTGGCCTCTCTCATCTTAAAATAATTTACAGGAATTCTGCAACGATAGTAGGGCCGGGGTTGTTTTTCCTCTCACCACTTTACAGAGATACTTATCAAAAGCCCAAACAAGGAGCCATAAATCGCTGGCTTCCCTGGTCAGCGCACAGCGTTCTGAGTCCCATGTGGTCCATCAAAGGGTCACTTGGTGAGAGGCCAAGCTGCCAGATATCCCCCCTCATCCCTTTTTTAATTTCCTCTCTTCCTTCCTTTATTCTCAGAGATGCTACGTCCTTAAATAAAAGGCCATGCACGACTTTACAGGGGATTTCATTTTAAATAAAATATTCCTGAATTTAAAGAGGAAGAAAAAGAAGGAAAGGGCGGGGGTGTGGGCGGGAAGAGGAGAAAAAGCAAAGCCTTTTCCTGATACCTTGCCTGGATTCTCGGCTCGGGCGTTGGCCAGGTTCCCACTCCGTTAGTCTGCACAATCGGTGACTTCAGACACCTCGTCAGTGGCACCAACGCCAAACAGAAGGGGACGGGCTCGCTGGCTGTTTTCTGGAGGCCTTGCTGTTTCCAGGAGACGCGTTGCTTCTGCCTTTCGAGGGCTCTCCTCGTTTGATGGCTGGCATCTTCCAGGAGAACCACTCTCCCTCTGGAGCCGCCTCCACGTGAGGGGCGCAGGTGGCCAAGGACACATCCCCGAGGCGTCCCCCTCGCCCTCCAGAAGCTCTCTCTCCTCCAGCTACTTCACAATCTATTGTGTCCAAGGCCGAGGACGGCCCAGGCCCCTGAGGATAACTCCTTCACCTTGAACACCTGAAGCCCCGTCAGTAGGAATCAAAACCTTCTGCCTGACAGATGACCTGGTTGAAATTTCATCTCCTTTTTTGGATTTATGAAGAATCAGGCATCTCATGGCTTCCTATGAAAGCAACCTGATATGGAGATGTCATTCCTTCTTTAGACACACATTGCTGGACCAGGAACTCTTGGTCTTCTCACTTCTACCATCTGTGATGTTGCGACCTGGTGGGTAGATGAACCCGTAAATGACTGCTATGGAAATTCTGAACGAGAACATTTTATTTTAAGACACCAAGTGATCCCACATGTGTGCTGGGGTTCTGTTTTCAACAGAGTGCAGTTTCCCTGAGGACAAGGACTTACATGGAGTTCTTTATCCTTTTTTACGGTGTTATTGGTGCACTATGTCTATATTTTTTTCCCTTAAATTGGGATGTGGGTGATAAGTTTCCACTCCTAGTCTGAATCAGGTTCACAGTGTACAGTAGTCCCTACGGGGTGGTCCTTCAGTCCGTGGCTTCAACCATGTCTGTAGGAATGCCTCTCACACGGGCAGAGGACAATCTGTCCCCAGTCCATGGTCATGACGGGATATGACTGAAGTGAGGAAGGAATTATGTCCAAAACTAATATGGACTCCTCCCCTGTTTGTTAAAACACTGTCAATAGTGTACAGAATTTTGGCAGAGAGAATATAATGATGTAAGCTTTTTCTTTTAATAAAGTAAATTTTTTTTGCCTTTTTTCCCCTTTATTTATTTAGTTTTTAATTGAAGTACAGTTTTTTGGTTTTGTTTTTGTTTCTTTTTGCCACACCACATGGCTTGCAGGATCTTAGTTCTCCGACCAGGGATTGAACCCAGGCTCCCGCAATGAAAGCACCAAGCCCTAATGACTGGACCAGCAGAGAATTCCCAGTACTGATGTAAGCCTGAATTAAAACCCAAGAAAGTAATTATGAAGTGACTGGAAAATTCAAGGAATGAAAAGATGGGCCATAAATCTGAGTGAAAGGAGAGAAATCGGAGGGCACCTTATTAAAATCCTACTTGTCTGATCTTACTTATTGTTACCAGCAATAAACTCAGTACTACAGTCACCTCCTATTGCATTCAGCTAATCTTATCCCTGGGACGAAACAAGTATGAATTCTACATCTAAAAGTAGCTCATTTCTCGTAGGAAGGAAGACATGAGACAGAGGTGGGTATCTCTGCTTTACTGAAGGGTGATGTGAATGAGGTGATGACAAAAGCAAATGCTGAACATGAAAGCTGCTGGGATTGTCAACACAAAAATAGAGTCAAAAGCAATCAATCATCCTCAAAAACAACAGCAAAAGGTTTCTTGATTTGGAAAGTGATCATTTCATCAAAACTTGTCTCTCTTTTTTTATTTAAGGCTCTTCAGCCTCATGCTAAGAAAGTATAGGGTAGATCCAGATTCTTCCAAACCAGATGAAATCACTGGGATACGAACTTTTCACAGGATTTAGGAAAACGCAAACATTTTAACTCCGAAAAAAAATTTTAAACAATTTTATTAGTATCTGCTGTTATTACCTGTTATTAAATTCTTTTTGAAAAACAGAAAAACAAAAGAAGCAGGAGGAATTAAGGAAATTGAGGGACAATGGGGAAGAAGTAAGGAAGGGACGGAGGAGAGAAGAAAACAAGGGAAGAAGGGAGGGAGGGAAGGAAGGAAGGAAGGAAGGAAGGAAGGAAGGAAGGAAGGAAGGAAGGGAGGGAGGGACGAAATCACCTTCTAAGCTGCTTACAAGGACGGGATTCTGTTGATCTGGAAACATGACACAAGGAACATATAATGTAATAACATGTTCAACCCTTTTAAAAATTACTCTAGACACTTACATTTCCAGAAAGATGGAGTAGACATAATTTTTACTGTTCCTCCTGCTAACGACACCTAAAATCCCTGCACATTATCCCTAGAACAACATAAGAAGACTCTAAAAGTTAGAGAGGAGAAAGCAGACCAGCGGGACCTGGGAACCCAAAGAAACACACAGTGGTATCATTTTTTAATTTTGTGTGTGTGTCTGTCTTGAATATACTAAACTGAGTATTAGACTAGAGAAGCCAGGAACCCGGAAATACCCATAAGCACAGACGAACAAAGGGACCAAAAGAAGCCTGTTCTCACTAGACAAAGGGGCAGTTTAGTAAAAGTGAGCACTTTTAACAAAACTCATTCTACTCCAGCCAAACACCTCAGTAAATAACTGTACTCACCCTCACCACTGCCAGCAAATGGGGAGTGTAGATTCCCACCATCACTAGGCTATCACAAGGCATCCCAGCCTCCCCTGCAGTGTTGTCAAAGGCCCTGTGGTGAGGCCTAGACTTCCAGCTCACCCCAGCCACCCCTCCCCACCAGGGTGTATCAGAGGTGAACAGTATAAACAAGGTCACCATGCCATGACGTCAGTGAAGGCCATGTAGGGAGAGTGACAAGGCACCCTGCCCCTTGGTACCAGCAGAGGCCAAGTGGGGTGTCTGAGCTCCCCACTCCATTCTGCAGTGATGAGGGGCCCCCACCTCCCTGTCTTCCTATATCAACAGAGACTGAGTCGGGGGCAGAGACTTCCACCCAAGCTGGTATAACAAATGGCATCCCTACCTCTGTTACTCTGCCAGAGCAGCATTAGATGAGGCTTGCCAAATAGAAGGCTTGAATATGATCTGGAGACTCATAACATCATACAAAACATGCCCAGGTCTCAATCAATAATCATTCATCATAGAAAGAAACAGAAAAAATCTCAACTTCAATGAGAAAATACAATCAATAGACAGCAACATTGAGATGATAAAGATGCTAGAAGTATCTAGCAAGGATTTTAAAGCAGTCGTCGTAAAAATACTTCAATGAGAAGTTACAAACATGCTTGAAAAAGATAAGAATAGAAAGTCTCAGCAAAGCAATAGAACATATAAAAAAGAACCAAGTGAAAATTTTAGGACTAAAACAAACATAGTAACTGAAATTAAAAACTGAATAGATAGGGTCAACCGAAGAATGGAGGGGACAGAGGAAAGAGTCAGTGCAGTTGAAGATAGAACATTAGAAATTATCCAATCTAAACAACAGAGAGAAGTAGATTGAAAAAAAAAAATCAGCAACAACAAACAGAGCCTTTTGGCTGTGACAAAATATCTGACATTCTTCGCAAAGCCTGAGAAGGAGAGAAGTTAAGATTGAAAAACTATTCAAAGGTTAATGACTGAAAATATCCCAAATTTAGACAAAGGCATAAACCTACAGAATCATGAAGCAGAGAAAACCCCAGACAAGATAAAACCAAAGAAATCCTTGACTAGATACATCATAGTCAAATCCTGAAACTTAAAGAAAAAAAAAATATCTTGAAGCAGCAAGAGTGAAATGACATCTCACCTAAAGGAGAAAAACAATTAGAATGAAAGCAGATTTCTGATAAGAAACCCTGGAGGCCAGAAGAACTGCCGTGATGTTTTTCAAGTTCTGAAAGAACAGAACTGTCAACCCATAATTCTATATCCAGGAATGAAGGAGAAACCAAATATTTTCACATAAAGGAGATCGGCTTGGTGCTTTGTGACCACCTAGAGGGGTGGGGTAGGGAGGGTGGGAGGAAGACGCAAGAGGGAGGAGATATGGGGATATATGTGTGTGTAGAGCTGATTCACTTTGTTATAAAGCAGAAATAACACACACGTAACTGTAAAGCAATTATACTCCAGTAAAGATGTTAAAAAAAAAAAGTAAAGTGATAGACTTGCAACCTAACACACCAAGGATTATATTAGATGCAAATGGTCTAAGTATCCCAACTAAGACTGAGATTTCCAAGATGGATTAAAATACATGACTCAACTACATGATATCAACAACAAATTCACATCAACTCTAAGAATATAGGCAGGTTGAAAGTAAAAGAATGATAAAAGATATGCCCTGCAAAACTTGATCAAAAGAAAGCAGGAGTGTCTATTAACACCACACAAAGTAGCCTTCAGGGACATTATATAATGATAAAGTACTGACCAACCAAAAAAAGATAACAATCCTAAATGTGTATGTACCAAATAACAGAGCTGCAAAATATGTGAAGCAAAAACTAATAAAATTGAAAGCAGGCATAGACAAATTCAAGATTATAATTGGAGACTTCACTAGTCCACTCTCAAAAGTTGATAGAAAAACTAGAGAGAAAATCAGCAAGAATATAGGTGAACTTTGCAACATCATCAACCAATAGGATCTAATTTATATTTCTAGAACACTCCACCCAACAACAACAAAATACACATTCTTACCAAGATGGAGCATATCCTGAGCCATAAAAGAAATCTTGCCGAATTTAAAAGAATTTAAATCTTAAGGCATATGTTTTCCAATCACACTCAAACTAGAAACTAGAATCAAATTAGAAATCAATAACAGAACAATAACAAGAAAGACTCCAAACATTTGGAAACTAATCAAAAAACTTCTAAATAATCTATAGGTCAAAAATAAAGTCTCAAGGGAAAATTTTAAATACATAGAACTAAATGAAGATGGAAATATATCAAAATTGGTGAGATGCAGCTAAAGCAGTACAATACAGTAAATGTATAGCACTAAATGCTTACATTAGAGAAGAGAAAAATTCTAAAACTCATAAACTAAGGGGCCATGTCAAGAATCCAGAAAACCAAAGAGCAAAATAACCCAGATCAAGCAGAAGGAAGGAAATAATAAAGACAAGATCAAAAATTAATGAGATTAAGAAAAACAATAGAGAAACTCAATAAATCAAAGAGGTAGTTCTTTGAAAAGAGCAACAAAAAATGACAAACTATTCCTATTACATTACTAATATTATTAATGGAACAGGGCCTTTCACTGTAGACCCTGCAGATGTAAAAATAATAAGGGAATACCACAAACATCGCTACAACATAAATTTGACAACTCATGAAATGACCAATTCCTTAAAAAGTACAAACATCATATTTAGTGATGAAATATTGAATGCATTCTCCCCTAAGATTGGGAGTAAAGCAAGGACGTCTGCTCTCCCCACTACTGTTCAACCCTGTGCTGGAGTTCTGGCCAGCTCAGGAAGTCAAGAAAAGAAAATAACAGGCATGCAGGCTGAAAAAGAAAAAATAAATTATCCCTATTTACAGATTTTCTATGTAGAAATCCCATGGTATCTACGAAAAGAACTCCTATAACTAGTAAGTCTTGGTTTTCCCCCTAAACTTACCCTGTAGCACCTGAAATCCTCCCGCTCATTAAAAGCCTTCCACCCAATTACTCAAGAAAAACAGGGCTGCGTCCCCCAAATATTTCTCACATGTGCCCTCTTCTCTCCATCTCCATTCCTTCCACCTCAACAAAAACTGCACAAGTCCTTAAACGCTAATAAACCCTGCCACCTACCTCAATCCATTCTCTACCCAGCTGTGAAAGTTACCTCTTTTAAAACACAAACTCGTCAATGGGATCGAATCACTTCTTGTTCAAAGTCCTTCGATGATTCTTCTTTGTGCTTCCTTCCTCAAGTTCCCCAGCCTTCCTCTCACCCACTGTGTTCTTTTCCTGTGGCTGCCATGACAAAAAAAAATGACAAACAAGGTGGCCTGAAACAGCAGAAACGTATTCTCTCACGGTCCTGGTTGTTAGAAGTTCAAAGTAAAAGGGCGGGCAGAGCCATGCTCCCTCCGAAGGCTCTAGGGGAGAATCCTCTGGCCTCTTCCAGCTTCTGGGGGTTCCCAGCAGCCTTGGCTTTCCTCGGCTTGCAGCTGCGTCACTCCAGTCTCTGCCTCTGCCATCACACGGCCTTTTCCCTGTGTCTCCTGTCTGTGTTCAGGTTTCCTTCTTTTAGGGACACCAGTCACTGGATTAGAGCCCCCCGACTCCAGTGGGACCTCATCTTAGTTTGACGACATGTGCAAAGATCCTACTTCTAGATAAAGGCCACATTCATAGGTACCAGGGGTTGACTTGAGCATATCTTTTAGAGGGGGCACAATTCTACCCACTGCATGTGTCTCCCCAACTTCTCCATACAGGCATCTCCTCCTCACCCACTGGCTTTCCCTAAAAGCGTCCAGCTCTGTCCTACTGATGGCCCTTTGGGCATCTTCCCTCCTTGCCCTGGAATGTTTTCCCCACCTCCCAGTCTCCATGTGGCTAGCTCCAACTCCTCTTTTGGGTCTCAGCTCACACACCCTGAGTAAGTAAGCCCGCTCTGATATGTTCTGTCTCAGCCTCCTGTTAGTTTTTGTTATGGAACTTATTACATCTTGAATTAACATTTCACTTGGGGATTGATTGGTTTGCTATGTAATGAGAAAGGGAAATGCCTTTTAAGAAACCCCATACCCCAGTACAGGTGCTCAGAGCTGTGGCCCAAAGTAGGTGCTGATGGACAGATGTTCACACTGGAACCCTCACCTCAGTGACAGCCTGAAACAGTGCATTTCAGAGTTGAAATAAAAGCCAACCATCGAGCCTGCCTTGCTGGCCAAGTGAGTCACTCGATCCTATGTTCCAGTTTCTTTCTTCCTGCCAAGGAGATTCTCACACAGTGGCCCATAACCACATGGTCCTAAAGCCCAGGAGGAAACCCCAAATTAAGCAGCGGGTGCGGGAGGATAAATCATACCTTGTGGACCAACACCGAGGTCCCTGCGCCCGGACCCCCAGGGCACTCCAACACAAGGGGCAGAGCTCTAGGCTGGAGGGCGGACTTCTCACCGCACGCCTGATGCCTTTCCCACCCTACCCACTGAACTCCAAATTATTGTATTTTTCACTGGAGTTTAATAAGGTTTCCTACTGTTGTGACACCTGACAGGCACTGCCTATGTTGGTGGGGGATCCAGATGTGAGCAATTCATTGTTGATGGTAACAAATCCCTGTCAATTTCAGACTGACAATTTCTACTTATGTTAAGTGGCAGGAAAAAAAGATATAACACCCTCCCCTATGATGTTATGAAAAGAAATAAGGAAATATTTGATATGTGCTTTTACAGTTTTGAACAAAACCTCAAACTTTAGCTTTCATACATTCTGAAAACAAAAAAAGAAGAAAAATGACTACAACAGAACTGACATTATATCAGACTGACGGTTGCCTCACAAGGTTTTCTCTTCACACAGATACACAGAGGTCCACATGTTACATATGAATTGAGATTCCATCACATCGAAATGAAAAAAAACTAGACCTCTTTACCAATAAAGTGAATTAGGAAAATGTTTCTGGCTCCAAAAGTCTCTGCTTCTTAAAATGAACGTAATTATAAGGGCTATAAACTTCTAAATCATTTCCTTGAACGTGTACAAGTGCATACCTGGTGAATCTCTTCCACAGGAAACACTAGCCCTCTTCCTAATGGTACATTTTCTTAATGGCTTTGCTGTTCCTGAGTTCATTTCATTGCACTGCTACTTGTTATATCTGACATGAGTTAATATTGCACTTAAAAATATGGAAATGCATTTCTCCACCACATCAGCTCTCTCCACCTGCAGGGGAAGAAGGAGAGGATAAGACCAATAGGAAGGAGACCCATTGGATCCAAATTTCCTGGGAGGACATTTAAAAACTTGAATTGGAAGAAAGGGATGAGATACAGCAGGCTGCTAGAATAAATATCTCTCAACACATGAATGAGAAATATCTCTCCCCCGCAAAAAATATGCTGTAAATGTAAATAGGGAAATAAGATACCCACAGTGCTGGACGGAAAGATTAATGCTAGGGGGCCCTACATGTGCAGCCCCCTGAAGCCCCTCCAATAGTGCCTGAAAAGCGGAAGCCTGGGAGTCACTTTGTAACCATCTCTCCCAAGACAGAAGCCCAATACTGAGAGGTGCGTTTTGCAACTATCCTGACGACCACAAGCCAACTCCACAAATTCCTTTTTTTGCATTAATGACCTTTTTTGCATTAATAATCTGGCTCTGTTGCCTATGACAGATTCACTAATTACATACCCATTCACTTAAATGTTACCAAGTGGATGCCTGACCTTATAAAAGGTGCCAGAAAACGGAGAAATACTATGGGATGCATCCCTGGGGGTCGTCTAGACCTACACCCTAGTCTACCCCAGATCTAGAGATGAAAAAGCCAAGGTCAGAGCTGTGCCTTCTTAAGGTCACACCATCAGTCCCTGTGAAACCCTAAACCAGTTCCTAAAGCCAACGCCTCCTAACCCAATCGGATCATTGTCCCATGACAGTGTATGGTAACTCTCATCTGATGGAAAACAGAAATATTTAGAAGGTCCTTGGAGGGTCTTATTTCTTGAATGGAAAGTGAAGACTTGACATTCTTTAAGACTGCCGGCCCACTCCAGACAAGCCGTATTAAATCATGAAGTGGGAACAGGGCCTGTGAAAAAAAATCTACTGGTAGGAAAAAAAAAACAAAAACTTTTTTTCAAACAAATTGTGTAGATTTCAAAGCACTTAGAATTACTATTTTCCTTTGATATCCTTGGCTCCTTCTTGGATTCTGGGTCCTGTTCAAATGTTAGTTTTACTGGAGTGTTTTACTGAGGCCAAACTAACATCCAAACTGGAATTAATGCTCACCTTGGTTCTGCCGACTCAAGACTCCCAGAAGTCATTCAGGTGTGAACACATTTTAACATTCAAGAATATTTCACACCAGAAAAACGCATCGATTTACCAAGAGGCAGGAGCCTCAAACTTTTAAACCCTAACCCATCTTGGCTGCTAGACAGGGCTTCCCCCCACCCGCCCTGCTTTCTCCCTGCTTGGGTGTTTCTTGTGTTTTGTGTTATCCTGAGCACGAGGGACAGGAGGACCAGGGTCTTTCCTACAACACTGTAATCCCTCAAACACTGCTACCTTCTTTATGTTCAGCTGCCTGGCAGAAAGAGGGAGATAAATCTTGTTCCCTGCGGGTTGTCACGTCGACGGGCGAGCTGGGGCTTCCACTGGCGGCCTCTGGGCATCTGAGTGCCAAGGCTCGCCAGGGCTGAGTCCAGGGATCCCTTCCATCCTGGCAGAGACAGGGACTTCCCTCTGATAAATCAACATCGTTTCATCTCATTTTGACACCTTAATGTCTTTTCCATACACCTGCTCTGACATTCTCAGGAAATCACTGCATCCCAATCAGCTGAGTAGGGAATTAGCTTTGTGACACCACCAAGCATTCTGAAAAAAGTGGGTTATTTTTTGTATCTAAATATCTAGCCCTCATTTGCCTCTTTGGAGAGATAAATTCAAGATGGAACACCCTGCAAATTTAAAAGCTTGAAATACACCTATTTGATTTTACAATCTATGTACAACGTGTACCATGCATAGCTGGATTCACACCTGGGCAAATGGCTAAATGTATAAAATAAATCAAATCGAGGACTTTCATAGAAAAGAAATGTTCCCATGTTTCAGCATTTTAAAAGTAAGAAATACTTCTCAATTGCCGTTCCTGAAATTTCATATTAGAATAATTATTGTTGTTGTCATTAATCTAATGATAATATTCCTTGTTTTTGAAATGCTTTCACACACCTCCTACCGTGCATAGCACAAAAACTCCAGCATGATTTGTTTATTACTGGCTTAAATTTACAGGCAGAAAACTGACGCGAAGAGATGGTGTATGTAGCGTTGAAGACCCCAAATCTAATTAATGGTGGCGGGTGAGGAAGGATAAAATTTCAGTCTTTTGACTTCCAAACCATCATCCCACAAAGAACATTGTGGAAACACCGTTTTTAGTGCATGCAGCACTCGGCATGCTGCTATTTCTAATCGTTTCTAAAATGAATTTCTAAATCCTTGAGTTTTTGCTTTATTTTTTTAATCAGTGTCATTTTGTGATCCAAGAAATAGCTAACCTAAATCATCCACGTGTGGGCTATGTGTAGTTAACTGAATGTTTAGAAAGGCCCACGCTGGATAATTTTTTTGTGTGTCAAATAATGTTGCTACAGAATTGGATGGTGTGGAAAGACTTTTTAAGTGAAGTCTCAAACTGTAGTACCCCCTGTGTGTATCGGCCAGGAAACGTCTACAGTTTACCGATAAAGAAAAATGTAAAGCAAACATAATGGAAATTGTTTTCCTCAGTGTAATATGGCAGAGGTAGTTCCTTAGTTTGCCAGCGCAAAAACGCAATTTTAACGTAGTTGAAAGTAGCGTTTCTCTGCCTAAAATGCCTCATTACTTTCCACTGTCTCCTCATCCACCTCGAATACTTCTACTCATCCTACAAGAACTTAGCCAAACCCCTTTTTTTCTACTGAGTCTTCCAAGTGAAACTAATAATTATTAACCTTTCATGCATCCATTTTCACCAAACACATTAACTATTACACTTAATTCAGTTTATTGATTTCTGTATTCATGTCAATTTCCCATCCTCTTCACTCCCAAAATTTTGCCTGTAAAATCCTCCACGGCAGGGATCATAAGTTATGATTTTCAAATCTCCAGTGGTCAGCACGTGGAAAACCTTGTTAAATTTTACAGCAGCCTTCCAAAACTAAACATCACCTTCCCCGCTTCTGAATGATCTCCCAAGCTATATATTATGCAGGCAAAAAAAAAGTAAGAAATCAGTATGCATCTAAATAAATTCAACAAATATTGATTTCTGCATCTTGTTTAGTGATGCAATGTGACGCACAGAGCTCCATTTACCACCACCCTTTGCTAGTGGTGTGATCGTGTTTAAGCAATTAAAATATTTTAAGATATTTACCTATTTTGGAAACAAGTTCCTATGGGTGCATCTGCAGTTTAAATATAAGAAATTCCACATAGAATCCAGGAGCAGGAGGTGAATTCATTCTCCAAAGATCATTCCAACCTTAGTTTCTTCTCCAAGCCCAATTAGTGGCATTTTCTGGAGTTTAAGGAGAACTCACAAGGAGAATACACACAGGGAATTTTACTTCATTTTGCTTCTAACCCCTTTCAGGGCTATTTGCTCTACTGAGCTGTTAATTCGTCATACCTCTGGTAGTTCTAATGGGTGTAAACTTGATAGAATAAGTGATATTTCTGTGGTGATTGTACATGGTTTAGCCTTCTCAAAGTTTGCCATAAATAGTAAAGGGCTGAAGGAAGGATGATTTTTTTTTTCTTTAGGTGCTACACTTTTTTAACTGTGGACATTGAAAACAAAGTGTTTAAGCCACAGAGATCATGGACCATTCTACCTAATTCCAGGGAGGTTATTTGTGTGGGCAACGGGTTGGGGGTGTCAGGAAGCACCCACAGACCCGTATAACCTGCATTTTCCTGGACGAGTGATGAGAAGGTTGATGCGTAGCTGATTTCCCAGGTGACGTCAGGTGTCACCTTGTCCATAAACATCCCAGTCTGGCCCAATCCACCCAGGCCCCGGTGTGGGTGGGACTCCGCCAGTCTCAGGCTCCACCTGCTCTAGGTTCTGATGCCACAGGAGGGAAAATGGGGTCCCTGACAAGCACCCAACAAAGCGAAATGCCCTACACGGCAAGCTCCTCTCAGCTGCAACCATCAGCCAGGCCTCTTTTCAGGCTTGATCCCCTTTTGTTAAAAGCCAGAGGGTCAGTTTCCCCAGAAGTCAGCCCACCAGAGAGTCAAAGCTCCAGCCTCATCTCCACCCACCCCACCACGTGCTTCGAGTGGGCCGTGACATCTAGGCAGGATCCCAACCCCAGTAGAAGTAACGGAGCCAGTTTCCGAGGCATTAGAGCAGCAGTAGATGAACAACAGGCCACAGACAACAGATGAAACCTCACCGGAGTTCCAATTCCCCTGCAGAGCAATGGCCGTTAGGCTTCTCGCCTCAACTGGGGTTTCCATTTTCATGTGTCTGAGCGATAATCTAGGCTTTTAAATTCCAAAGAGTTGGCAGGGGATGACGTTTGGCTTTTCAGCGACGTGAGCTTCTCCGCATGCGTGCTCGTAAAACATCAAATGAGAAACACACGTGTAGAGAATGACGAAGTGAGAAAACTGAAAACAGAACAACTTCAAACGCGAATGCTCCCAGAGCGTTTCTAAGTGGCTTCATTCGGGAGCCTCAGGTCTTCCTCCCTCACGAGGTGCCCCCCACCCCGGGCCATGTGCAAACCCAGCACTCCATCCAGGGCAAGGGCTGGGTTTCATCGTCAGTATCTAATGAACAAAACAATAAAAGTGAGATGAATTGTGGCCGGTCCTCACCCTGTTATCCCCCCTGGATATAGCAGGACGCGTGTCTCGGGGGTTCCCATCTGGCTCAGCTGGGGACCACTTCCTTCCTGGCGTTCCGGAGAGAATACACGTTCCTCTTCTGAGGCTGCTGTTTATCCCAAATCTCATCAGTCTATTCATTGGAAATTCCAAGCATCAAATCGGTCCAATGACAGATAAATATCGGCTTGGTGTCAGTTTGTTTGAGCCGAGTTATTTATAAGTGGAGGTGTCGTTGGTTTCTTTGGCGCCCTCCCAGCCACAGCTTCCTCACAGGTATCTGACGGTGAGACCAGAAAGGGGCACAGCTGCCATCCCCCTCTGTTCTGGCTGCTTCGTGAGCCCAAAGCCGGGGGGAGATCAGGGCCTCCTGAAGACCATGAATGAGGAGCTGCGTAGAACAATTCTGTCCACAGTTTCGGCTCTTTCATCTTGAAGGCTGACAATGCAAGGTCGCTGCCCCGGGATAAGTCCTCTGATAACTGGCATTTGTTCATTATTCAGACCCTTTGCTGGCTGGTCATTGTTCAGCCAAGAGGCTAGCTGTGTAAGGAACGTGAGAGAGAGAGAGAGGGACAGAGAGAGGCCAGATTTGGAAACCATTTCACACCCTAAACGTGAACAGATTTGCAGGGGGATATCTTGGAACCATATGAGGTAAACAAGCTCTAAATTCCCTGCTTTGGGAAGATAAGTGCTCGGGGTTCTGTAAGCTAAATGCACACTGCTGAAATTTGATTGAAAACTTTGTGATGTGAAGACTGAAAAAATCCCAAGAAGGAGGCTGGCAGCATTTAATCTTGTGTTGGATGACAATTCAAGATAGACTGATGGAGATCCTTCCCTCCTGATACCCTAGTCAATACTGTAGATTGTAGATATTCCAGGAAACAGACAGCTCGGAAAGGGCCGGGGGCGGGGTGGGGACCAGGGCATTCCTAGGTCGTCATCCAGCTCTCAGCTCCTTGCTAAGAAAGGTGAGACCTGTAACTTACTGTATTATGCTATCATACACCAGACCCCAAAACATCTAAATCCTTCCAGATAGAACATTCTTTTTTTTTAATTTAATTTTCATTTTATATTGGAGAGTAGTTGATTTACAATGTTGTGTTAATTTCTGCTGTACAGCGAAGTGGTTCAGTTATACATATACATGTATCCACTGTAGAACATTCTAACCTTGTACGTATATACTCTTCAGCCATGATGTTTGTCCATTATGGACGACACATGTTAATCTATCCTAAATGGAGCAGAGAGTGGTCTTTGAAAGAAATCTCCCTACCTCAAGGAAAGCCAAATTTTCAGGCAGGAAATTTTCTAGTTAGTCTGTGCTTAAAATTCTTATTTTTTTTTAATGCTCAGGCAGGAACATACACACAAACACTCACAAAAGAATCAGAGAAATGGCTGTTTTAGCCAAAGGACTAGAATATACACACCTGCAGTGAATAAAACAAGATAAGGGTGCGTCTAGAGTTTTCTACTGTGTGTCAGGTGTGGGCAAGCGTGCTCCTGCACGCTTACATATATGTGCCAGCTGCTGGTGGTACATTTATTGCTGCACTTATCTGAAGGAAATTTGAGAAGATATCTTTCAACATGGTTTTCTTAATGGATTTTATTTATTAAATAATTCACCAGGCTCCTCTTCCAGAAAAAAATTTCCAACTGAAACAGAAAGACAGCCAAGAGAGAAGAAGGTTTCTAGCAAGGAAGGTCTCTGCAATATATTTGCTCTGGATTCTTTATTAGGTAAAACTATGTCACACCGCCATTCCTGTTGGAAACTATTCATTTAATTTCCCTCTTTTGTAGCTATTTTGTTTTCCCTGAAATGTCAGGGCTTGCTGGGAGAAAAAATATATTTTACGTTGTTTCTTTTTGAGCTTCTTGCTGTCTGCTCCCATCTGCTGGAAAGAAGCAGGCATTTTTGTTAAGTGCAGCTAAAGAGGTGGATATTCAGGAATGTCTATTTTCATATAGACATTATAAACACAGACAACAGATGTTTACCTGTAAACATCCCATGTAAATTAAATATTATGCATCAACCTACCACAAAATTGCACAATCGAGGTATTTTACTAAATGTAGTTTGGATTGAAAATATCTTCATTTTAGGGAAAAGAGACTTTATGTTGATGCAAGTAATCCAGAGTAGTTATTGAAATGTAGTCAAAGGTGAAACATACATCGTGGCATCAAACTTCTGAATGTTAACAAATTCTCTCCATTTCCCAAGTGGCAGTGTATCATTTTTATCAGCAATTAAAAAAGAAGCTGGGGACTTCCCTGGTGGTGCAGTGGTTAAGAATCTGCCTGCCAATGCGGGGGACACGGGTTCGAGCCCTGGTCCGGGAAGATCCCACATGCCGCGGAGAAACTAAGCCCATGCGCCACAACTACTGAGCCTGTGCTCTAGAGCCTGCAAGCCACAACTACTGAGGCCCGCATACCTAGAGCCCGTGCTCCGCAACAAGAGAAGCCACCGCAGTGAGAAGCCCGCGCACCGCAACAGAGAGTAGCCCCTGCTCGCCGCAACTAGAGAAAGCCCACACGCAGCAACGAAGACCCAACACAGCCAAAAAAATAAATATATAAATAAATTTATTTTTTAAAAAACACGCTGCACAGGGGTCTACACGGAATGTCTGTTTTACACAATAGTACACTCTGATAGGTACCCATGCTCTGTGGCGTGTGTATAAATTCAAAGAATTCATATAATTTACCTGATAGATCAGGAGCCATTACAGTCGGCTGTGTAAATTCATATTTTGGCACTCTTTAAAAAGTGGATTATTATTGACCCAATAGACCATAGCAGTTCCAAAGAAGCCATTACTGTCTGTTGTGTAAATCCTTCAGGGCGTGTGTTTTATTGACCCTTTGGAGCCGTCAGGGCCTGGTCTGTCAGTCCAGCTGCCAAGTACGTGTACCAAACGCATGTGCTAAAGACGCCTCGGAAATTGAAGCCGTAGGTAAATTACCCTTGCTCGTATCCAACAAGCCACAGTGTAAAACTGGGTATTTCTACTGCATCTTTCTCTGCCTCCAGAATTTTATTTCCCTGCATTTATAAAGAGGTTGGAAATTCGAAATGTGGATAAGTGGTCATTTGATTTCAAAATTTAAAAAAGAAAAGGAAAGAAGGCAAGGAAAACACGGAAGACAATGTTTGCTTTGCGTGAACAAACACCTCAAAGGCTGCACGCATTTGCCAGCTGCATTGGGAGCTTGGCAAAGACAGTGAGATTTCTCTACTTGGAGCTTTTTGGAACCCAGATGAGATCTTCATTTTATTGTCTCCACGCTTATTTTGTGTTTCTCCACCTGCCTGTCCTCCTCTTACATTAAAGAAAAATGCACACAGGAATATTTTGCCAGGAAAAGCTCTTAGCTATTTGTACCTTCAGGAAAAATAAAATGAGCTACTGCAGGGTAGGGCCTTGCTGCGCTCCTGGGCCGCTGACAGGCCTGAACTAAGCTATCCTTATGCCCTCAGAGTGCAGACCAGCGCCTTTGAGGTGAGGATTAAGCTGTGTGTTATTCCTCTTCACCGAAATTGCCAGAAATATGCAAATCAGCATGGATTCCCCATCTTCAGAGATAGGAAATATTCTAGAAATCAAGCTATGAACAACTGTACCGGCTGATACTACCCCCAGGAGATTGAGGCTTGACGTCTTTAGATATACATCCTTCCCTTCTGGCCTGAAGCAAACGGGTTGGGACGTTTTTGAAGGTAGACAATGTTTATGGAATGACGGTTTCAAAACATATGATCAGCAAACAGATTTGCTAAAGAGACCAATATTCCTTCTCATTATAGAAGAGAAAAAAGAATACAAAGGTGAAATTAAGTGCTGGGAAACTTTATTCTTTGCCCTAAGAAAGAGTGAACACGCACGTTTTTACACTGTGTTGTTTCCACCTGTCATTGTTATCACTGATAGCTTAAAATCCTGAAGTTCAACGGTAAGGTGACAAAAGGAGGACAGAGAGAGTGACCTGGGTGGGCTGGATCTTGAGTCAGAGGAACGGGCAGAGCGTCAAGACCCGCAGATTCATGAGGCATCTCTGGTGGGATCCTCTTGGGAACATCCCATTTACTTTCATGTTGCAAATATGTGCTAAGCACTGCGTTGCATCGCGTACGTGCCCAAGAAGAAAGCGCAAAGCCCCTGTCCCTGCGACTGTGGAGAAAGCATGAGAAGCTCTTCCCGGAGCCCAGGCACAGCCACGGTGAGTCCCCGACAGCCACCCAGCTTCCTCTGGGAGGATATCCATTTGGACTCGTCCTGGGAGCTGGCTCTACCCCTGGAGGTCCCCAAGGGCTAAGATGGGGAGGCAGCCCCATCACACGAGCAGCGACACAGGGCGGCAACCACCACAGAGAAGCTGGAGCTGTACCACTGTGGCCCTCGTGAGGGAATCCCAGCGCTTCCTGGAGTCCACTGGGGCCTGTCCAGCCGGCAGCTTGGGCAGGAGAGGGTTAACGCGGGGCTGCGGCCTGGCAGGGACCAGCTGAGACAGATCAGCTTCTGCGTGAATGCATTAACCCTCCAAAACCATCCCGAGACCCTGGACAGAGGACGGCCAGCCCTACTGCGTCTCCGATTCACTTATTCAGGACACACACACACACACACACACACACACGGCTCCTTCTGCCCTGTGATCCCTTCACCTCTTGCCCTGATTTGAACAGGAAGTTCTACTTCCCAACGCAGTGTTTTCTTTTTAACAGGACTATTTTTGTAATACGGCATGCCAAGTTGCTGCCTTTTTTATAAAAAAATATTTGCACACACACACCAGCATGGTGACCTCACGTGATGGTGATCCTACGTCTTGCCAAGGGAATCCCTGGGTAAACATCGCCCTGGGAGAGAAAATACCCTCTGGTTTTGCAGGTCTGGCCGGTCTGGCCGCAGCAGGTCTGAGGTCACGGATGACCCAGCAGGACAAGGTTCTCAGCTCAGCTGCCAGCAGGGCACCCGGCCCTGTATAAACACGGCTCTCCAAGCTCACAAGGGTAAATATTTACTCACCCGTTTACCAACAGAAAGCAAAATTCCACTGCTCTGTCACTTCGAAAGAAGAGGGTGGAAACCGGAAATTAATTATTTGAAATAAAACGTAATTCCAGGAGAATTAACATTTTTTCAGATCCCCTTTCTTTCCCTGTTTTTTGTTTGAATTCGAGTCTGGCTCGCACACAAGGAAACTGGCACTCTTGGTCCCCAACAAGCACTGAGGTGTTTGTTTGGCAAAGTTAGGATTTGGGTTCCTTCCCCGACAGCTGAATAAAAGAGTTACAGACCAGAAGTAAAGCAAGACATCCTAAAGGCAGTCACATCACACACATGTCCAAGGGTTTCTGTGCCTGGGGTGTTTCCTGCAGGGCACACCCTCCCTCTGTGCAAACGTGCTGGCACCATCAATAAATCATATTTCTAACACTGCACTAATTACAGGGGCAACATGCATGTAATAAAAAGTTGACGCCCGTCGCTGCTCCGGGAACGGCGGGGCGCATTCCCGGTCTCTGGTTGTGAAGACGGCCGACCAAAACGCACCTTCGCTTTAACGTCAGACACGAAGCACGTCTTCAGAAACCAGAGAGGCAGCATCTTTTCAGAGCACTTCGGGTCAGATCCGACTTTTCCCTCTCAGTTTTATTAGTCACTGTATTTCAGGTCCAAAGGTTGAGATTGATAGAAGCTGGATCTGGGCTGGAGAAGAGCACTGGGGGAGCCCCCCCCCACCCCGTGCAGGAGAGGAAAGGGCCCTCGGTGATGTTTCTCACCAAGAACCTGTGATTCGGGCCGCATAGAAACGGGCCCGCGTGCGCACCGCCACTCGGTCGCTGCCAACTCCGCCACCACCCCCCCCCAACGAGGGAGAGGATCCCTTAACACCTCGAACGAGGAGGGCGCCCCGGGACCCCCGCTCCACACTTGCGCGCCGGAAGCCAAGGCGGGCACTGCCCTCCTCTCTCAGGCCTGCCTTTTCAGGTTTATGTTCAGAAGGTGTCTTGTGAATGATGGATGTGGACAGCGGAGACTTTTTGTTCAAAAGGAATTTTAAAAGAGGGGAAACACTTGGGATCTTAGAATAAGAATCTTGATTTTTCTCGTCTGGGTATCTGTGTGTGAAGGGTGTTCAAGCATGCGGCACGTCCACCGTGTCCAGAGCGGAGAGAAACAAGCAAGGGTCTTCTGCATGGCCCTGTTCTGCCTGTTTGAGACGAAGCTGGTCTCTCCTGGGATGGGGGGAAGGGGGCGGAGGCGTCTCAGCGGGGTGGGGGCCTCCGCGCGGCTCAGACGGCCACTCAGGGCCCCAGGAGCGCACGTCGCTGGTCAGACAGCAAGGAAACCAGCCCCGTTTCTGGAATTCTCCGTGCATTTTGTCGGGGCCAGCTGAAGCAAAGGGAGAGAGGGAAGCAGAGCCAGCCACGCGTCGCCCAACACACCCATACCTGCTGCTGCTGGGACCCAGGAAACCCTAGAGGTCTGTCAACCTTGACCCCAAGGTCAAGAGCAGAATGCAACAACGAACTGGTCTCCCAGGGCTGGGCCCTTACTTGGCAAGTGGGAGCGGTTGAGGGACCCTGTTCACGGCCAGAGCCATGAGGGGCTGGTCCATGTCTCAGGCATCCGTATTTTAAGTTCCTGTATTGCCTTGCTGAGATAAAAAGGGCTCCCGGGGAGACCCTTCAAAAAGCCAGCCCTGCGCAAGACATAGGGTCTCGACCCTTTCTGAGGCCGATGGAATTTTTAAGGGCCCCAGAAGTGGAGATACTCGACCCCAGCTCTCCGTGGAGGTGAGGGTCTTGGGTGTGGCCGCTCCCCCAGGCACCCAGGAAGTTGCCTGTAAGCAAGCACCCGAGCGAGGATGACTTCCTGTTTCTCCACAACAGGGGGCATCATTTATGACCCATTGTGTGATGACACAGGCCTTACAAACTGAAAAAAAAGTCTTCTACGATGTTGTCCGTAAACATTTCCGGAGAACAAACAGGGGCCCAGGAAGGGCTGGGAGAGGGAATATTACTCTGGTTCTGAGTTCCTCTCTTTTCTCAAGGTATTAACAGTAGGCCCTGATTCTAAGGAAGAGAGAGGGGTGGAAACAGGCAGAAAAGGGAAGGGGAGGTGATGGGAGAAGGCAGATACTCCCCCCGAAGCCGGTCCTCTGGCCGGGACAGAAGTCACTGACTTTGGGGGCAGACCTTTCCTCCACAGTTCATCTCAAACCTTCCAAACAGGTTAATTATCTACCTTACGGCTTCCTTAAATGAAGATTCCAATCCCTTCTCCTTACACCATGCGCTTCTGAATGAAACCAGCAGACAAACATTACAATTTATAATGTCTCTGCTCAAATTCCCTGTGACCTCTCCTGCTTTTAGCCTGAATCTCTAACCTATTTTCAATGTGCCATTCCCGTCCCCAGCCCCCCACATTAGGAGGAGGGATCCTTTTTTCTCTTTCTGTCTCCTTCCCCTCAGTAGATGAACTTTCCTTGCGATCCTGTGCTCATCCTGGCTGACCCCCTGCCAGGAGTCATTGTCTCGAGGAGAATAGGGAATCCAAGAGCCTTTGTGCAAGGGAACAGAGAAGACAGACATTATTATGATTTCGTATTCGAAGCTCTCCTCTTTTCTTTCTTTCCTTTTATTTTTTTGCCCTGGATCTAACAGCTGTTTCCCATCACCACTGGTGTTTGAAAGACATTGCAAAAATGAGTGTATCAGTATCACAATTAGTTTCACAGGCGGCTAATAACTTACTTGCCATCCATGCTTGATTTCATCAGGATGGCCCTGATTTATGGTTGTTTGTTCCCGTGGCCGCCAGTGCTACGGGGAGGGGCCTGCTGGCCCGCGGTGCCCTTGGGGTGCAGGGGTGGGACGCCCACCAGTGGCTGGAGCTCCCCACGCCCGGCCTCCGTGGACACCACGCCAGCACCTGCCCCCTCCTCCCACCAGCTCCCTCCTTCCAGCTCGTGGCCAGATATACTTCCAGGCTTCACATTAGTCCGGACATGAAAGCACCGCGCATCGGTGGGGAGGTAGCTGTCGTTGGTGCCAAATTATGCGTGTCTAGTTTTGGTGATGTGATCTACTACCATTCGTTAGGGACCGGGCTGAGACCATCGACGCATTTTTCTTGGGCCACCCCGGCCCCGAGCAGGTCTGCAGGGAGCCCCATCGCCGGGAGGCCGCCCCATCCTTTGCTCACTCAGCAAATTTGGCTCTTTGGATTTTTTTTTTTTTTTAATGAAAAATTTTCATGCAAAAGAGCGGAACCAGGCCTTTAACACAGAGTGAAAGGCTCCCATCTTGCCCAGATGGAGGGCGGGGATCTGGTGGAAGCAGTGAGGACTCAGAAACACTTACAAGTCTGTACTGGCGGGTCAGGGGGCCTCCAGGCGCCCCAGCTGGGCCTTAATGACACTCATAAAAAACAAGGCCAGGGACATAGCACACTTTGGGACTTTGGAATTCGCACTGAATTGTACAGAGCACCTCACGAAGGCCGTGCAGACCCAACGAACAGGTCAGGGCCTCCTCTCTTCGGTAAACGTGGGAGATTTGGGCTGAGAGTTAGGAAAGTCGCAAGCACCTGGCTAAAAATAAGCCTTCCCGTTTCTCGGTGACCAAGAATGGACGAAGGAGACTCAAGGAAACCAGTGAAAAATGCCAATGGAGCAATAACTAGGGGGTGGGGAGGCTGACCCCCGACTCCGGGCCCTCCAGCTGCCACATCCCACCTTACAGCTCCCAGGGGCAGAGAGGTGACGTCATCAGGGCAGAGGAGGACACGCGGGGAGGACCGGAGGGGGCTGGCCTGGGCCCTGTGAATCAACCGGGGCTCTCTAAGGCCCCATCTCCCCTCCCTTTCCCCACAGGGAGCCCCCTCCTCAGCCTTCCAATTCTGCGGAGCAGACGTCCTGGCCCAGGATCTAGAGAGTGAAGTTCCCAGGCCTCCAGGCAGGCCGGGACCAGAACACGCGGGGCCCCCGGAGGCCCTGGGGAGCAGGCACCGCCATCACCTTCCAGAAATCCTTTTGATTCCAGCACAGCCACACACACCGCGCGCCCCCGGCTCCAGATGAGGCCCCGCTGGAACAAAGGTGGAAACCAACAGGGGCCCTCACGCCCCAGACGAGCCCCCAACAGCCACTTCACCTCCACCGAGTGAGGAAGGTGCCGGCTGTTTTACAGATTAAAAGAAAACCATAAAACCCCAAAAAACATGCCCTCAGGTGGTGACGGTGTAGACAGCTGCTGTTCCCCCAACTAGCACACAGTGACTTTCATGTGCACAAGCTCGGCAGGCACAAACGCAAAGAAGCAAAAACCTGAGTCGCCAGCATAATCAAACTCTGTTTGCAATTACCAAAAAAAGGAAAAAAAAAAGATCTGAAAGATCTGTCCTCACAGTGTTCAACGGTGCTCTGCAGTTTTATATCTGTGCTGCTGATTATCCCAGATTTGGGGAGAAACTATAACAGAAACCGGCAAAGACTTCAACTTCCATTTGCTTTGTGTTTTTGTTATGTGTCACTTTTGCGGCGCGGTTCCGGTGACTGGGACGTCGGTCGTTGCCTTGTTTGTTGGGAGGGGAGCCGAGCAGAAGCAGGTTTCACAAATGACGTAAAGAGAGAAAAGCCAGAACGCCATCAATGCCGAAGGAAATGCAACTTTGAGGTGGCCTCACGGGACATTAGGTCTCCATTTTTCCGCACACTTTTTTTCTGCGTGTGCAAGAGGCAGGCTGAGTTTGGCCAAGTCAGGGAAGCCCTGCGTCCTTGGTTACTGCAGTCAAAGAGGAGAAGATGAGAGAGAAAAGTGACAGCCCATCCATCTCACTCGGCATGTTTACATGTTCTATTACCCCCCCAAAAAAAAACTGTTTACAAAATGGAGTGTCAGGAACATTGTGTAAAAGAACACTTATCTGGGAGACTTTGATCTTTGTCTGAAGCATCATTAGGACACTGAAAGGATGATGGCTCTGTAGTGGGGGGTTGGGGGGAGGGAGGGAGTTTTCCCAGAAAAAAAGCTTATTGTCCTGCCTCCTGCTTGCATTTAAGACAAAAATCCTGCGAGATCCCATGGGACCAGCTGGAGGCGGGCCAACGCGGGTAATGCCACCGCCCAGGCGCACAGCACATGGGGAGCAGGCCGGCACCCCAGGCTGCGGGCAGCCCCGCTCACGGGGCTAATGGACCTGTCAGTGCCATGGAGGGAACCGGCCCTGGTGCCGGGGAATTAGAGCCAGAGGGTACGCCAGCCCTCCACCCCAGCAGTGAGGACACCGGCCACTAGGCTCCTCACAAGGGGGTCGGGAAATCAGAGCCTTGTGAATTTCCGGGGATTGTCTATTTCATCTCCATCCGATAAAACAGGCACAAAAAGAAAGAAGGCAAAAAAAGGGAGGAAGGGGGCTTCCCTGGTGGCGCAGTGGTTGAGAATCTGCCTGCCAATGCAGGGGACACGGGTTCGAGCCCTGGTCTGGGAAGATCCCACATGCCGCGGAGCAGCTGGGCCCGTGAGCCACAACTACTGAGCCTGCGCGTCTGGAGCCTGTGCTCCGCAACAAGAGAGGCCGCGACAGTGAGAGGCCCGCGCACCGCGATGATGAGTGGCCCCCGCTTGCCGCAACTAGGGAGGGCCCTCGCACAGAAACGAAGACTCAACACAGTCATAAATAAATAAATAAAAGAACGTGAATTTCTTTAAAAAAAAAAAAAAAAAAGGGAGGAAGGGAGGGAGGAGGGGGCCAAGGAGTAGGGGGAAGAGGGGAGGTCGGAGGGAGGAAACACTCTCATGATTAGGGTTTCCATACCCACTTTGTTTTGTTTTGTTTTGTTTTGGCTGCGTTGGGTCTTCGTTGCTGTGCGCAGGCTTTCTCTAGTTGCAGCGAGCGGGGGCTACTCTTCGTTGCGGTGCGCGGGCTTCTCATTGTGGTGGCTTCGCTTGCTGCGGAGCACGGGCTCTAGGCGCGTGGGCTTCAGTAGTTGTGGCTCACAGGCTCTAGAGTACAGGCTCAGTAGTTATGCACATGGGCTTAGTTGCTCCGCGGCATGTGGGATCTTCCCGGGCCAGGGCACGAACCCGTGTCCCCTGCATTGGCAGGTGGATTCTTAACCACTGCGCCACCAGGAATCCCTCCATACCCACTTTTATTCTTTATCTTTTTATTGGAATATAGTTGATTTACAGTGTTATGTTAGTTTTAGGTGTACAGCAAAGTGATTCGGGGATAGATGGATAGATAGATATTGATATATACACATAAATATATATATACATACATATATCCTTTTTCAGATTATTTTCCATTACAGTTTTTTACAAGATATTAAATACAGTTCCCTGTGTTATACAGTAGGACCTCGTTTATCTAGTTTATATGTAGTAGTTTGTATCTGCTAATCCCATATTCCCAATTTACCCCTCCCCACCCCCCCTTTCCCCTTTGGTAATGGTAAGTTTGCTTTCTATGTCTGTGAGTCTGTTTCTGCCTTGCAAATAAGTTCATTTGTATCATTTTTTAGATTCCACATGTAAGTGATATCATATGATATTTGTCTTTCTCTGTCTGACTGACTTCACTTGGCATGATCATCTCTAGATCCATCCATGTTGGTGCAACACTTTTATTCTTTATTTTTTACCTGTAAAGAGACAAACAAAAGTGAACCCAGAAAGGAAATTTTAGTTTGTACTATGAATGTGCCAGCTGGAAAAATTCAAGTAAGAGTAATTCCGCGGCCAGAGAGAATAATTCATGAGAAGGGTTTGGGCCAGTTCAGATGGCCTCGCAGCTCACAGAGAACTTTGAAGCTTCCCAGTGAGTTTCTTCTTCATAAAATGATGCAAGTGACACTCATTTGCATGACTAGTATCACTCCTAAAAGTGACGTGGAGGATTAGGACGCCCTTGGATCTGAGTTCTTCAAATGTTACTGATTATGTCGCCGCCCAGTAAGACAATCTTGATTATGACCTTGGGGAAAGTGGTTCTGTCATGAACCATCTTCCATCAGGTCCTTGCCCATCAACCTGCATCAATTCCTCATGAAACCTCCACCCCCCTGGAGAAGGCCCAGCACACTGGGCAAGATCAGAGATTCAGTATGAGCTCCCCGACCTCACGGAAAAGGGTTTACTAAGCACCTACAACTATGGGTCAAAGGGGGTTAACCACAGAGACCCATGGAAATATAGGGCATAGTCCCTGCCCCCCAAACAAAGCAAAGAACATTCTAGATAGAGGTCCAAACAACCCTCATGAACCAGGAAGAAATAATCCCATACAATAAACTGCAAACAATGTGGCCCATACAATTAAAACTGGGAGCCGATGGTGCCAGTTGGAAGCGAAATAAAAGAATCATGAAGGGGTGCCTTGGATGATGAGAAAGTCCAGATCCAGTGGGCGGCCCTGCCCTGGGCTCTCCATGGACCTCTGGCCACACACACATCTAAGACCTGGGGTGCACTAATGGAGGAAAATAAGGGCCCACTGAGGGAATAAACTCAGAAAGCCACCCGGCACAGCTGAAGGGTACACACCCTGACCTGGTAGGAGATTGGGGGAAATGGGTGTGTTCCTCTGAGCTTCTGTTGTCGACTATGATGGGAATTCTAGCATCTTCCCCACTTACCTCAAAGGTGTGGTGTAAACACAAAGTGACAAACGGTGGCTATTCTGGTTAGTGCCTCTTTGAGCTCTGCTGGAAGGCAGGCCGCCACCTGCCTGAGCAACTCCAGGCAGCCCAGCGTGGTCAATATTTTCAGCACAAGCCACAGAGAGCTAATTACATTGCCCGAGGTCCACCAGCTACGGGGAGCCAAGGACTTGAATGTGTTGTGTCCAAATTCTACGTTCCTTTTACTACATTCTTCCATCAGTGATTCTTATGTCCTTTTATATCTTTTTCTAAATTTTATTGAAGTATAGTTGATTTACTATGTTAATTTCTACTGTACAGCAAAGTGATTCAGTTATACACATATATATTCTTTTTCATATTCTTTTCCATTCTGGTTTCTCACAGGATATTGAGTATAGTTCCCTGTGTTGTACAGTAGGACCTTGTTGTTTATCCATTCTATATATGAAAGCTTCTATCTGCTAATCCCAAACTCCCAATCTATCCCTCCTCCACTCTCCCCTCTCGGCAAGGAAGTCTGTTCTCTCTGTCTGTGGGTCTGTTTCTGTTTTGTAGATAGGTTCATTTGTATCAACAATTCTTAGACTTGAACAAGAGTTCAAACAAGTAACGTCCTAAGATGTTACTTCTGAAAAACAGTCAGAGCATCTAATAGATTTCACCCCATTTCATCCTGGTGGCAAGTGGATGAGGGGGCAGTGCTAGCTGCTCTCACAAAGGATGAAATTGAGGTGCAGAATCTTCAGCAAATCACCCAAAACTGCACATCCAGAAAAGAGCCAGAGTTCAAAGCCAGGTCTATCAGCCCCCAGAGCCCAACACTCATCCTGCTGTCACGACCCTGAGGACGTGGAGCTTTGCCCGTAGGCAGCAGGAAACCCACAGCTGCTCCGGCACGCACGAGCTGCGTCATGGTCATGGGCAAGGCATTCAGGATCCCTGATTCCTCATCTATGAAATGGGGACACGAATACTACCTACCTAAAGCTGCATGTGGATTAAATGAAAATGTTGAAATTTAACTTTTTAATAAAAATCAAATTAATTAAAGCTTAATTTAGTTAATTAATTTAGATTAAATTACATTAAAATCAAATTAAGCTGATATGAAAATACAGCTCACCTAAGCTCTATGTGAATTAAATGAAATAATACAAGTACAGGTCTTAGAACAGTTTAAGCAGTTCAAGGCCCGTTCATGGCATTCATGACGCTTGTAGGTACCAATGGTGTCGTGACCACCATCATCGCTATCATCGTTTTCATCATAATTTTGCTTGTGGCCAGGAGACTTCACTCAGGTTCACACTTTTGGTCTGAAGAATATTCTGTGTAGCTCGTATACAGCGGTCAACATGAACAGGATTTTGAAATCATTTCTTTCAATGTCCTATGAATTTGACGTACATTTTCTATGTGTGAGTATTTAGCAAAATGATCAAAGTTTATCATCTGCCCTCAGGACCGCTCATAGTTGTTCCAAATCCATCAACTCAACCCATTTCCGAGGTCATCATGTCTTGTTTGCACACTCATCTGTGGCTTTTGCCCTGAACACCCCTTCTTTTAAAATCTGACCATGTCCAGGGCCTGATAAATTGATTAATCAACTTGAATAAATACACAAGGAACTAGAAAAGGTTGCTTTGGGTTAGAAGGTAAACTGGAAAATGCCGAGCACATGTCCAGAGCACGTCCCTTCCTTCCACGCCTCCCTGACCCCCCTCATTTCTTCACCCACCCAAGTCTTTCCTGTCACTCATGATTCAGCTCGTGCACCAGCCCCTCAGGGATTTTCTAACATGCTGCGGAGCTGAGCTAGGAGTTTCTCTGCTATGGAGAAACCGTGCAAAGTCTATCACCACGTGTTCCACACTCGGCTGAAATACTGGTTACTTGTTCCCTACTAGACTAGAAGCTTTTCCAGGGTGAGAATTATCTCTTAGTCATATTAGCATAAATGCATCCAAACACTCAACAAATATTCACTGGACATCTGCCATATCCCAGCGCTATGACAGATGGTCCATTCCTAACGCTGCATGGAACTAGCTACATAGAAGGGAGAACTAACCAGACAGATCAAACTTAATGAGTATTGAAAGAATCTCAGGCATTGGTCATTTCCAAATAGCTTGTCAATCTAGAATTAAACTATTTCAATTTATCAAAATTTTGATGCCCTCCTGCATGCGTGTGACACGCTTTAGGGAACGCAAAGTAGAAAATGTACATATTCTGCCCTCAAAGACCTTTTAATCTCATAGAGATAAGATACAGGGAAGAGAGAAATATAATCGAATGCAGAACACAAACGCTATGAGGAAAGTTCAGTGTCCTGTGGGAATTTAGAGGAGAGGAATTCTTCAGCATATGTAAGATCAGAGAAGGCTTCACAGAGGAGGATTTTGAGATGGAGCTCAAATGATGAATGGGATTTTGGCAGGAGGAGAGGTGATGGGGCAGAAAGAAGAGGCAGAGGAAGGTTGCTTGGGGGGGGGGCAGTGTGGAGCCCGGCCAGGGAACCTGATGGACCTGGGTTTCATGAGAGCGTAATGTATGTATAATGGGGTGTATTCCTTTGCTGGAGCTGCTGGAACAAACTACCAAAAGCCAGGTGACTTAAAAGAGCAGAAACGTATTGTCTCATCCTTCTGGAGACCAGAAGTCCAAAATCAAGGTGTGGGCCTGCTCCCTCCAAAGGCCCGGGTGGAAGATCCTTCCTTGCTTCTTCAGCACCTGGTGGTTTGAGGCCGCCTTCAGGGTACCACTCCGAGATGTCAGCATCCCTCCAGCCTCTGCCTCTGCCTTCCATGGCCACCCTCCCTCTGCATGTCTCTGTCCAAACTGTCTTCTTCTTAGAAGCATTAGGGCCCACCCTACTCAGTTATGGCCTCATCTTAACCAGATTACGTCTGCAAAGACCCTATTTCCAAACAAGGTCACGTTCATAGGGAATCAGAACTTCAACAAATCTTTTTGGCGGGTACAATTCAACCCACAAGAAGGACCATCAGGAAACAGGGATAGAAAGGAAGTTTGGGGCCCTGCTGTGCAAGGTTGTGAATGACTTGGAGGGACATCACTGTTTACATAACATACGAGACTGAGGTCCCCGTCCATCATGAGAACCTAGAGTCCTTACAAGCTTTATCACGCTGCCCTTGGGAAAAGGGTGGCCCTGAAGAGGGGCCCATGTGGCAATGCATCACCTTCTTCTGGGACACTAACACTTCTGGTTGCACTGTACATGCTTCGGGGAAACCTCCAGGCCACAGCTGTACTCTGTAGCTCTGTGAAGCAATGAATCACAGAACGACTCAGCAGTGGCCCGAGGGTCTTGCTGCCCGTGGTGAGGATGGCCGTCCTGATAAGACAAGGCCCACCATGACCTTGACAGATACTCCCGGGGTATTTGATCACCCAAATCCATAGAGGCCAAGAAAAATCCCGTGTGCTATTACAGGCAGACCTCAGAGATGTTGTGGGTTCAGTTCCAGACCACGCAATAAAGCAAATATCACAATAAAGCCAGTCACACAAGTTTTGGGGGTTCCTAGTGCAAATAAAAGTTACGTTTATAATGTCTATTAAAATGTGAAATAGCATTATGTCTAAAAAAAAGGGCATACTTTAATTTAAAAATACTTTATTGCTAAAAAATGCTAACCATCATCTGAGCCTTCAATGAATCATACTAGTAACAGCAAATATCACTGGTCAGAGATCACCGTGACGAGTATAATAATAATGAAAAAGTTTAACATATCACGAGAATTACTAAAATGTGACACAGAGGCATGAAATGAGCAAATGTTGCTGAAAAAAATGGTGCTGATAGAAATGCTCAATGCGGGGTGGTCACAAACCTTCAATTTGGAAAAAAAAAATCACAATACCTGTGAAATGCAGTATAGCAGAGCACAATAAAACGAGGTCTGCCTGGATGGTATGTTCAGTATTTTATTGTGCTCTTACTGTATACTCACTAGTCAGGGTTCCTCCATCAAAGTACATGTACATTAGGCCTAAAAATATCCAATAGGGTGTTAAAAAATTGGATAACTGTCATGCAGAACGAACCCCAATCCACTTCCAATCAGGGCTGAACCACTCCTAAGAGGCAATGTGGCGCCAGGTGCACCACTGAACAACTGTCTCTTCAGGGTGCATGCAAACCTTCAGAAAAGAAAAAACGTAACTACGCAGAAACTGATTTTGAACCCCTGATAGTTTGGTCAGAGTAAGAATACACTGCTTAAAGATTTAACCCACAAAATATATGTTGTTTTGTAATTTTGTTATATTATTTTCGATGTACACAATTTTAATAGCACCTCCCTCACTGCTCCCCATTTGGAAGGACACCATTCTGCACCCTGACACTCTGTCTGGTGTCCTACCCTCCTGCCATATAACTGTGTGAGCCCCTACGCCCCCTTTCCTGGGGAGACAGACAGATAAGCCTGCAGCCATTTTTTTCAAAAGTTTATCTATCCTGTCAAGGTGATCGGTTTAAAAGACGGGCTTGGTTGTAAGTGTGAAAGAAGATCCTGCCGCTTTGGGGAGCGTGATTTACAGCCGAGAGAAGGAAATAACCAGGAGACGGGTCTCTGGCGGCCAAGGCCTCCATCACAAGGGTGGGGCCCCCTGTGCTGAGACCAGGAGGCCACCTGCCGGGACCACAAGTCTCACACTCAAGTCCCCATGAACTGCACAGTTCTGGGGCCGCAAAATCGCCCTTCTGCACTTCCCAGGAAAACTGGGCTTGAACAATTGTCCTCCTTGGGTGAGATGAATAAAATGTCTGTTATTCCCGGAGCCAGACTCCCCTGCTGGGTGGGGAGGAGAAGGAGGAAGAGAGGCCCCAGGAAGAAGGGCAAAGACACGGGGCCCCGGCCTGGGCGGCATGTCTAAAGGAGGGAAGGTTCTGGCACTTAGAAGCATGACTCGGAGCCCCGTTGTGTTTGTTATGTTTGCATTGAGATCCAGTACACGTGCAATGCTGACACCTAATTTGCCACCCTCTGATGGGACAAAACGTCCAGCCCTTGCTAACCCTCTGACCACCTAAACACCCCTAACATTTGATGGTCACCAGGGAAGACACACTTGCATAGACCTTATTCACCAAAATGTAATAGAAGTTGTCGAATCCTACTCCTGGGACCAAAAGCCTCTCCACACACGTGTACAGCTGACCCTTGAATAACGGTGGGGATGCAGACCCCCTCCCTTCCCTGCCCGGTCCTGCCAGCTCTGCCTCTGAAACAAAGGAATTGATGATAAATGACTCACCCGAGCACAGGAAGCCAAAACAGACCGGACAGAACCAGGACTCAAACCCCAGTTCTTTTGATCCCAACATAGCATGATCTCTAATCGAACACGATTTCTCCCCACGCGTACTTAATGGAAAGATCTGTAAAATGAAAAGACAGGTGCTGTATTTATTGAACACAAATCCTCCTGTAAAGGGACTGGTGCTGTTCAAACCCGTGTAGTTCAGGATCGGTGTGTGTATTTGCTCCGTTTTGGTGCAGGTCACTATTTGCTGACACCTATTCATACCGCCCATCGTTACAGCCCCTGCTGCGTTTCCAGGGTACCATACCGCGGAATTCCTAAATGATGCTGCGATTTACATGGATGTAGACAGGAAGAGTTCCCCCGCCCTCCGCCTGCACCCTGTGCCTCACCTCCAATAAAGATGCCGGAGAGCCGAGCCGTGTACCCAGAAATTAAAGGCACCGCTGATCCCGAGAGCAGGACACGCGGTGACGCCGGTGGACACCGAGCGGTGTAGCGACACCTTGTGGCCGGAGCCGGCGACAGCGCTCCTCACGCCGCCTCCGTGTCATTACTCAGGGGCGAGGGGGCAGCTGGGCTTGGGGGGCAGCCGCCAGGACCCCCTCCTGCACCCACTGGAACTTTCCCGCTTTCCCACTGGCCGAGCCTCACCATCCCCGGGTCGGCCAGCCCCTCTCCCACCAAAAGCCCTAGAAATGGGGGGATGATTTCTTTGCTGTTCAATCATAGTTGTACACTCATTACTCACATTTTATTAAAATGATTTTGAGATTTTTTTTTTTAAAGCAGTGAGTTCTGGCTCCGGATAATTTTTGAGTTATTGACACTCAGAAAAACAAAGCATTATTTAATTAAAGCAAATGGTATAATAATGTGTTTCTTTTAAAGAAACCGCATCTCACGTTCCAAGCCCACTAAGATACTGAATACAAATGAATCCGCTTCACTTCGAGTACATACTCTCTTTTACATCTGATCTACCAAACACACCGCATTGGAGTTCATTATTTCCAAAGATGATTATTTCAGCACTTCATCTTGACTGTACCAGTTTTACCATGCCAGGCGTTTTCATAACTATTGTTTAATTTACCATTCGATTTGCACAGCTGACATCCTGTGGTCTTGACACACAAGCAGTCCAAAATGGTATTGCTGCTTTTTTTTTTTTCCATAAACTCAGAGGCCTGGGAGGTTTGCAGGAGCATATCAGGAGTATTGTCAGACGAGCTTTACAGCTTTGACCTGAGTGGCTTTGCATATTTACAACAGACCCTGAAGTTAGTTGGGGGTTTAATTTCTACGACTCCCTGGATATGAATTTACTGATAACCTGGAACCTCTTGCTGGAATGAAGGGCTTTGAGCAGCACGTGGCCTGGTTTCTTCCCAGACAGCACCCTCCCGGCATCTACTGTGTGTGCAGAGGGATTCCCAGGCCTTGAACTTGAAGTCTGGGATAACTGCACTGACCAGAATCCCTCCTGGAAACAGAATATTCATTTTTCTAACTAAAAGGATTCAGTTCAAATGTCAGCTGAGTCATCTGCTGATAGATAACTAATCTAACGTTACAAAGAAACCGTTTTCAGTAAATAATTTGAATTTCTCTGTCCTGCTACAGTTCCAGTCAAGATGGCCACTTAAGAAAAATCACGTTTCATTCTCATGCACCCAAATCATCTGTTCTTCTCCATGTGTTGGTATCACTTATTCAGTCCCTGCTCTGGGCAGATGCTGTGCTGGGTGCAAAAATACTGACCAAGATAGAGAGGACACAGTCATGGCTCTTAACAGGCTTAAAATCAAGAGGAAGACAAGAGACACATGAAGATTTCACCTAGGACGGACAGTGCAAAGTGGGCATCAGCGGGATGTGTAGCAACAGAATACATCACCATGACCGAATATGGAAATGCAGCACTTCAGAGACCTGGAGAACTAACCCCGCCTCGCCCCATCTCCCCACCCTGCCCTGCCCACTGAAAGACATGATGCTTCTCCCAGGCTGGTGGGGAAAGAAAGGGGAGCATGAAAAACAGAAACTAAAGGAACCTAACCAAGCTCCTTATCTGCACATTTTAGATAAAAGGCAAATCTATTTTCTTCCTTCAAATCAAGGTGAATGTGAAAAGAAATGATTTCTAGAGTTGGATGCTGACCCCCTCCGCTCCCCATCTCGGTGTGGTTCCATTTCATAAAGCATCGCTAACCCAATGATAAATGATAAAGTCACTTGGGCAGTAGCCAGTAGCTCTCTCCTTCTGTTCTGAGACCTGCATCCAAATTTGAGCCTGTGAAATGGCTTGGGTGATCTTAATTTGACAGTTGTCAACATTTCAAAATCATTGCCAAGTTCAACCAAATGGAAGTCTTTGATCAAGCCTGGCTCTGTGTGTGTGTGTGTGTGCGTGCGTGCGTGTGCCTGTGTTGTGTGTATCAGAGGGTTGCCAATCTGAGCCCGTATAATACACCTGTGCACCCTTCCCCAGTCATGTCTCATTAGCATCCTCTCTACATGACGAGTTCTGTGGGAGGGGGAGAGAAAATGGCACTTCACCTTCAGTAAGTCTGGTCCAAGAAGGAGCAAAATTCGTAGATGAAAATTTTGGAGAGTGGATTCAATTAATGAAACATTAAAATCTAAGAAAATTGTTGCACAGAATATAAACTTTTACATAAAAAAGAAGAGGATATAATTGTGGGCAAAAGGGTTCATAGCAAGCATTCCTTTTTCAGTGCATATATTTTTCAGCACAAACATCTCAGTCTAAGCTAGACTTGAGAACAATTTAACTGATTCCATGTCAGCAGAAAAGCAACAGTGAAAGTAATGAAAATAATCAGGAAAATAACAAGACTTTTCTGAGATTTGCCATGTACAAGATACCTTATTTGAAAATGAAACTATTGGCACAGTAAACATGGACTCATCAGAGGGAAGTTATTGAAATAAAAATGCAAAGATATCTAAACCCTCCGTGTAGGGAACCCGGCTCTGAGCTGAGGAATCTTTCCCCTTTATTCTGTAATGTTTACTCGTGCAGAACCTAAAGGTCATTTCTATTAGTGCCAAATATCATGAAAGCATGAACAGAAGAGAAAGAATATGTTTTTGAGACCTTCTTTCCCTTTTTTCTTGTTTCAATATATTGGGATGACTGTTTGCCAAAAATTAAAGGCTTCCATGAAAGTAGATGCAAAAATACAAGGCCTTGCCTGATAATAGTGGGTGAGAATAAGTATCAAATAAATGTTTGTGAAATAAATCAATGGATGGTCAAGGGCCATAAACAAATCCATGTTGTTCCATAAAATGAAATAATATTGTTAAAAGCTGAGGGTTTTTAAATTTCTGGTTAATACTGTATTTCCAAAACCATCACCAGCTAAATTGTGGTGAATCCTTACGTCATATAGATGTGCCAATTACCTTTAATTTCCTGTAATCAGCTCGTTGTAACAGTAACTAAGCAAAAGTCTATGGAATGTTCTTGATCTTGTGACAGAATCATATTTAGAGCCTTGAAGAACTCAGTCTCCCTGGTCACACACTTTGTCGCATAGATGTGTTGACCTCACTGGGGTCCGTCTGTTGAGACAGCTTAGAATTTCCCCCACTGCCTTTTATACGTGGCCTTACATAGGCGGGCTAGAGGTGAGCGATTCTCTTTAGAATCGCTCCATGATGGCTGTGTGTTCCTACCCCGTGCTTCCATTGCGAGGGTCAAATCAGGTTCTGTGGAGGAAGGGAAGCCCGTGAATTGTCTCAACAGTTTAGAGAAACACAGAGGTCTCTTCACAACCATTGCCCCATATTTCCTGTTGGGGATAAGTGTTCATTTGAGTGCCTGCAGCCATGACTGGGTTTCAAAAATGTCCATCAGCAACAAGAAAGGTTGGTCCCCAAATGGCCAACGAACTCTGGGCAGAAGAGAGACCGCTTTCCCTGTGCTAGAAGCTCTGTGTGTCAGAAGTAGAAGGAACCTCGGACCTTCTATTGCTAATCATACAAATTTGTATACCCATACTTCTGTTGTTGTTGTTTTTAATTAAGCTTGTTATTGTGAGATCATTGTTAATTTGCATGCAGTTGTAAGAAATACTACAGAGATCCCACGTACCCTTTACCCAGTCCTACTGTATAGCACAGGGAACTACATTCAATATCCTGAGATAAACCATAAGGGAAAAGAAGATTAAAAAATGTACATGTATGTATAACTAAATCACCTTGCTATACAGCAGAAATTAACACAACATTGTAACTATACTTCAATTTAAAAAAAGAATTCATGTAAATGAAATCAAACAGTACGTAATTTTTGGGATTACCTTTTCTGACTCAACATAATTCTCTGGAGATTCATGCAGGTAGTTGCATCAACAAAATCCCATTCTATTCCTGAATAATGTCACATTGTGTGGGTGGACCACAGCTTGCATAACTCTTCAGCCACTGACAGACACCCGGGATGGTCCCAGTTTGGGATTATTACAAATAAAACTACTCTGAACATCCATGTGTAACAGGTAAGAGCAAACCTGACTCCACACTGGATCATTTCCTTTGCTGTAACCTTTGTATTCTATTGCTTTAGCTACAAGTTAATCACTAAAGGAGTGTTGCCTATGGCTTAAAGTATACATAATGGCCCATCTCCAGGAACCCTGCCTCCCATGCCTGTGTCTTAAGCTAAAATACCTTTGTTTAGCTCACAGGGAACATCCTGACCAGGCCCACCTGTGAATGGCTGCAGGAAAGAAGGAATGAACACATCCCCTCCGGAGTCTGCCCAGAACCAGGAAATATTTTAAGAAAATGTAGAAAGAGACTTACAGATAATTTTTAATGTTGACAACTAATCAAAACTCTTTAAAAATACTGGTTTAAAGAAACTTCTGTGTCTTTTAAAAGAACTGAAAATAGGGACAAAAAATTCAAGTTGGCACAGGTTCATAGCAGCTCTATGCAAAACAGCCAAACCGAAATAGCACAAGTGTCCATCTACAGATGAATGGTCCATCCATACAATATTATCCCACAATAAAAAACGAAGTGCTAACACACGCAAAAATGTGGGTGAACTTGCATCGGCCTGATACCAAAACCACTGCGCGGCCAGGAGTGGAGGCCCCAGAGCAGAGCCCACCACCACCCCCACCCCCAGACTCCCAGGGCCACCGGAAGAAGCCTGGGCGCCTCGGGTGGAGGCGAGCACGGAGCCCACTGTTTACTGCTGCGTCCATAGTTTGACTCCCAGGCTGGTGTAAACCGGGAAACAGACGCCACATCAGCTTGCTCTTTTGTGCAGGAATTGGCTCACGTGCCCGCTCCAGGCCCCTCCCTGAAGCCTGGGGGTCACTGGAAAGAGTGGAAGGGCTTCTTAGGCTCATTATCAAAAGCCACTGTTAGCACAGCATTCTCCAGAGATTGGAGAAAGGGGCAGAGGAGGTGAGGGGGCTGCAGGAGCTGAGGACGCCTGGCTTGGAGCTCAGAATTCCCCTCTCGGATCTGCTGCCTCTTTGGGGCTTCAGTTTGAAGCCACATTAAATGAAATGAGTTCAATGCTCCCAGAACTGGTCAGGCTATGCATCTGGTCTCTCCTATCCCTCTTTCCAAAGACGGCTAAACTACAACTACTAGACCAACCGTCCCAGATGTACAAGAAAGTACAGTGTTTTCAAAAGCTCCTCAGAGAGGGGTGTTCTATCATTTCCCAATCTTACTAACACTCAATATTTCCACAATTATTTTCCTGTGTCTCCTTCTTTAACTAATAGTTTTCATATACTTGTTTATTTGTTTCATTTCTCAAGATCTTTTATTATTATGGGAAAACTTTGCAATGATCCCAGTCAGCTCACAAAATAAATTATCTTAGGTTACTCTCAAAACAATTGACCCAACTGTCATTCGTAAAGAGTCTTCATGCCATTAGCCCATGATCAAGTATCTTTGAAGTAGGTAGAGTGAAAACTATTTTCTTAGCCTCTAAGAGAGGAAACTTAGGAAACTGGGGTTGTAGAAATGAAGGGTAGATTTCCTTTCCCTACAAATAACTGTTTGTGTACACATCCTTCAAATAGCAGAGCCAGATATGTAAATAATTGCACCTGTGAGAGGTTATTTACAGAAAAACATCTGTTCTATCTGGGGTCAAGATACAGAAGAAAAGTTAATTCACTTCCTAGTCTTTGTACAGAGCAAAAATATATCATTTCCGAGGTCTCTTATATCCTACGTGCTTTACTTGCCATCTTTAGTTCTCACAATAACCTTATAAATTAGTCAGTTTTGATCCCATTTTACAGGGAAACTGGGGTTGAGAACTTGCTCAAGGTCACATAACTTGTCATTATCTCTCTGCCTAACCCAGGACCTGGGTGGCATGATGCCCTTTGATTGACAGGCAAATGTACCAGTTAGCTATGCCCCAGGGAGGACCACACATTGATAATAGTGTGGATTACTCTATCTGAATCTGAAAATTTTAACATTTTTTCTTATATGAGACTTCTACTTAGTTACCTCGACCTTTCCTACAGAAAGTGTGTGTGTGTGTGTGTGTGTGTGTGTGAACTTATTTGCTATAATCACTCAAAGTGAATGTTTGTTCAAGACCAGAAAAACCAAGTGACCTGGCACTAAGCCTCCTTCAGGTTTAATTTCATATTTCTTTGTTTTGATTCCCAAACTGGCTGTATGTTAGAATCACTTAAGGTACTGAAAAACACAATGCCTGGGCACATTCCCCAGAAATTTTAATTCAGTATAAAACAATGTAGAAGAATTGCTTATGAAGCAAAAATAGTTTTCAAAAATGAACTTAAAGGCATTTATTCTTGTTCTGCATACCCGCATAACAGGAAATGCCAAATAAATTTTCAGGCTGAAGATAAATGACACCAGAAGGAAAAAATTGCACTGGAAATGATATATGTTACTATAAAAAGTTATAATTTTATTTTTAAATTCATTTGAGACATGTGACTATTTAAAGCAAATATTATAGCAAGTATTATAGGGATAATGACATATGTAGTCGTAATATATAATAACTATGGCACAAAGTTACAATATGTAACAATAGCGTAGTGTAGAAAACTATGCTATTGTACATTTCTTACTTATTATGTAAAATAGTATAATATTAACTCTAAGCAGAATGTTATTAAAGATGCATTGTAGTCTCTAGAACAACCACTAATAAATGATGCAAAGTGCTATAGTCAAAAAGCCAGCTGAAGAGTTATATAACCCAAAATAAGACAGAAATGGAGGAATAAAGAGAAAAAAAAACCTCAGAAAACCAAAAACAAACGAGTAAACCTAAACCACATAATATTAGTAATTACACTGGATGTAAATGGATTAACACTCCAAGTAAAAGGCAGAGATTCTGAGACTGGATTAAAAAATAAATAAATAAGACCCAACTCTGTTCTGTCTACTAGAGATATCCATAAATATAAAACGAAATATAAACATACAAGCTGAAAGTAAGAGGATGGAATATATATTATTATCAAAATCAGTTGCAATGGCTATATTGATATCAGAAAAAAAATAGACTTTGAGACAAGGAGTATTATCAGGATAAAATACCTTTTCATAACGATAAAAGGATCAATTTATCAGGAAGACAAAATGACCATAAATATGCACACACTGAATAAAAGAGCTCCAAAATACCTGAAGCAAAAACTGGCAGAACTAAATGGAAAAATAGATGCAAGTACAATCATAGTTGGGGATTTTATCACCACTTTCTTAGTAATTTATTGCACAATTAGATAACACGGTCAACCACACAGTAACTATAAACTGCACACTCTTTGAACTGTACATGGATAGTTCATCAGGATACACCATATGCGGGGCTGTAAAACACGTCTCAGCACATTTAAAGGGATCAAAATCTCATAGAGCATATTCTGTTACCACAATGTGGTTAAATTGAAAGTCAGTAAAGTAACTGCAAAGCTCTGATTTTGGAAAGCAAGTGTGATGGCTAATTTTATGTGTCAACTTGTCTGGGCCATGGTGCCCAGATATTTGGTCAAACCTTATTCTGGATGTTTCTGTGAGGATATTTTTGGTTGAGATTTACATTTAAATTGGTGGACTTTGAGTAAAGCAAAGTGCCCTGCATCATGTATATGCCTCATCCGTCAGTTGAAGACCTGAATAGAACAGGTTGACCACTCCCGAGCACGGGAGAGTCCTCTAGCAGATGGTCTTCAGACTTCATCTGCAACGTCAGTTCCTCCTGGTTCTAGAGCACACAGCCTGTGGACTCAAATCACAGCTCTCTCTTTGTTACCGAGTCCAAGCTCACTCTGCTAGCCGCACGACAGGCCAATGAATCAGAGACGAGGTGTCGAGGCCAGGAATACGACTTTATTCGGAAAGCTGGCAGACCAAGAAGATAGCAGACTAGCATCTCTGAAAAACCATCTTATTGGGGTTTGGATGCTGGTTTCTTTTATAGCACAGAGATGGGGAGGAGATGAAGAAGTAAAGTAAAAAGGTCATAAGTTTTGCAAACGTCCCCTGGAATGGCCAGCCTCGGGGAGGGGATGTGTTAATTTCTCCTTTCCTGCATCCATCCCCAGGCGGACAGGGTCGGGAGGTACAAAGGCACTTTGGTTTAATATTCAGGCAGAGGGGCAGGGTTCCCTGAGGCAGGCCATTATGTATGATTATATAACAAAAGCAACGAAAAGCAAAGGTTAAAGTCAAAGACACAGACCGAACATGGAGTCCGACTTAGCTCTTTCCTGTTACCTCCCCACTCTCCAGCCTGCCGACCCCGCCCATCAGATTTTTGGACTCACCAAAATCATTTATAAGCCATGATGTGATATATATATATATATATATATATATATAAATATCCTGTTTCTCTGGAGAACCTTGACTAATACAGCAGGTGACACATGTCAAT
Organism: Balaenoptera borealis; assembly: GCF_965194805.1. Classification (NCBI taxonomy): domain Eukaryota; kingdom Metazoa; phylum Chordata; class Mammalia; order Artiodactyla; family Balaenopteridae; genus Balaenoptera; species Balaenoptera borealis. The sequence continues at coordinate 2,634,112 of NC_138875.1, read as the reverse complement.
ACATTTTAAAATAACAATGAGACTCAATATGAAGGAAATTAGAAAATATTTTGAACTGAATGATAATAAAAAGTATAATTAATTTGCTAGAGTGGCTCACAGAACTCTGGAAACAGTTTACTTGCTTTTTACCAGTTTTTCATAAAAGGCTGTGATGAAGGATATGGATGAGCATCCAGAAGGAAGAAACACAGAGGGACGCTAAGTGGAAAGGGGCGGAGCTTCTGCTCCCTTCCGGGGCTAGCCACCCTCTCGCCACCTCCACGTGTTCACCCTCCTGGAATCTAATCAAATCCCACACTTTGGGGAGTTTTATGTGGGCTTCATCACGTAGGCATGATCAATCATGGATTCATTTCCAGCCACTCTCCCCTCTGCGGAGAAAGGGGGGCTGGGCTGAAAATTCCAAGCTTCTAATCTCAGATTGGTCTTTCTGGTGACCGACCCCCATCCAGGAGCCCACCAAGACTCACCTCCTTAGAACCAAAGACACTGTTATCAACCAGATTATTCTAAGGATTTAGGAACTCGGTGTCAGAAACCAGGATCAAAGACCAAATGTTAGGATAAAAGATTCTCCTAGTGGTCTTATCACTTAGGAAGTTACAAGGGTTTTAGGACCTCTTGCCAGGAATCGGAGGCATATATATATATATATATATATATATATATATATATATATAAATATATATTCTATTACCTCAAATTATCAAAACTTCTCATAAAGAAAATCTCAAGCCCACATTTTTTCACCAGTCGGTTCTATCAAATATTTACAAAAAAATTTAAACCAATTTTATATAAGCTCTTTCAGAAATACAGGATAGATCATTTCGCAAAGCATTTTATGAGGCCAAGATAATTATCATAACAAAACTTTTAAAGACATGAGAAAAGAAAATTATAGCCTAATATCTCACATGGACACAAAAATTATTAATACAATTGAGCACATTAAATCCAGAAATATGTAAAAAGTAGAGATATGCAATGTTCATGAGTTAGAATCCTCCGAATTGTTAAGCGATCAATTTTCCACAAATTCATGTATAGATTTAGTTCATTCCAAATCATAATCTCACCATGTTTTTCAATAGAAATTCTCAAACTGCTCCTAAAATGTATACAGAAATGCAAAGAACCCAAACAGTTATAAAAAAAAATCTTGAAAAAAAAAAAGGAACAAACCTGATTCTCACACTACCTGACTTCAAATATTATTATAAAGCTACAGTAATCAAGAGGGTATAGTGTTGGCATAAAGAGAGGAAAAAGGGTTTCTTTAAAATTATATAGATTCTCGGGCTTCCCTGGTGGCGCAGTGGTTGAGAATCCGCCTGCCAATGCAGGGGACACGGGTTCGAGCCCTGGCCTGGGAAGATCCCACATGCCACGGAGCAACTAGGCCCGTGAGCCACAACTACTGAGCCTGCGCGTCTGGAGCCTGGGCCCCGCAACGAGAGAGGCCGCGACAGTGAAAGGCCCGTGCACCACGATGAAGAGTGGCCCCCACTTGCCACAATTAGAGAATGCCCTCGCATAGAAACGAAGACCCAACACAGTCAAAACAATTAAATAAATAAAGAAATAAATAAATTTAAGTCAGGGGCTCTAAAAAAAAAAAAAAACTTAAAAAAAAATTATATATGTATATATAGAGTCCCAAAAGAGACCCACACTTCTGTAATCAAATAGTTTTGAAAAGGACATTCGAATAATTAAATGGGGAAAAGAAAAGTCTTTTTTTAATGGTTCTGCAAAAATTGTTGAAAAAAATAAGGACCCTCAACCTTATGCCTTACACAATACACAAAAATTAATTTGAGAAGCAGCATGTACCTAGGACACTAGAAAGTGATAACTATAAAGGAGAAACAAGATAAATTAGCCTTCAGCAAAACTGAAAACTTCTGCTCATCAAGGGGTGGAGGGAGGTCCAAGAGGGAGGGGATAAAGGTATACATATAGCTGATTCACTTCCTTGTACAGCACAAACTAACACAACATTGTAAAGCAATTATACTCCAATAAAAAAATTGAAATTATAAAAAATAAATCACCATTAAGAAAACATATAGGCTAGAAGAAAAGACTTAAAAACAAATGTCTGATGATGTACTTGTCTCCAGAACATATAAATAACTCTTTCAAGTTAATAATGAGACAAATACACTCTTTAATTCTTTAATCATACTTTCCTTCAATCTTTAGACATGATTACCTTTAGTTCTTTGAACTTACTTGTAATAGCTAATTTAAAATCTTTGCCTAGTAAGTCCAATATCTGAGCCCCTTCAAGAACCATTTTTTTTTTCCTTTATATGGGCCACACTCTCCTGTATCTTTGCATGTCTTCTGAAATTTCATTGAAAGTGGATATTTTGGGATTTCCCTGGTGATCCAATGGTAAAGAATCCACCTTACAATACAGGGGACGTGGGTTCGATCCCTGGTCAGGGTACTAAGATCCCACATGCTGCGGGGCAACTAAGCCCACGCGCCACAACTACTGAGCTCGAGCGTCTCAACTAGAGAGCCTGCATGCTGGAAACTACAGAGCCCACGCACTCTGGAACCCATGCGCCACAACTACAGAGCCCACGCACCCTGGAGCCTATGCACCACAACTAGAGAGAAGCCCGCACGCTGAAACAAAGAGCCCACATGCCTCAACGAAGGTCCCACACCCCACCACTAAGACCCGACACAGCCAAAAATAAATAAAATAAAATAAATAAATGATAAATAAATCTTTTTTTAAAAAGTGGATATTTTACGTAATGTTATATAACAACTGTAAAAATCAGAATGCTCACACACACACTTTTTGTTGTTTTGCTTTTCTTTGTTTGCATAGTGATTCCTGGGCTAATTCTTTAAAATCTGTATCCCTTTTAGTGTGTGGCCAATGGAGTGTCTGTTCAGTTAGCTTAGTAGTCAGTTAATAATTGGTAAGGTTTCTTTAGGTGCCTTAAACCGTAAGGTTCCACCGTTTGACAAGGAGCTCTGCACAGGTTGGGGCATGATTTCAAGGCTCAGGCTGTGGAGGGGCTTGTCTTAGCCTTCACTTACTGCTTGCATATGAGCTCAGGGTCATTCAGAGGTCAAAGGCTGGGTGGCTCTCAGGTCTTCCCTGGTGGTGCACAGAGCCCTGCACATGTGTGTGACCTTGTAGTTTACCAAGAATATAACAGCTTTCCAAAGCCCCCATGGACATTTCATACCAAGGATCTTCCTTCAGCCAAAAGGTATCACAGCCTTAGGCAACTATGTCATTAAACAGTTACAGCTCATTGTTTTTTCAACAAATGCCCTGGGGACAGAGCTTTTCCTGCAGGGTGAGCTCTGAGTCAAGTCAAATGGTAACAATGTGTTCAAGGGGCTTTTCCAGGGAGCTGTGGGGCAGGTGAGTAGTGGCAATGAATTCCAAACCTGCTTGGTCTCCTTTGATAGCTACCAGGCTGCTGGTTTCCACAGCAACCATGGTTGCATGGCTTCTGGTGTTCAAGGCTACTATGGGACTCGGGAGATTTACAGGAGGACATGTTCTACCACAAACCCCATCATTCTAACTGAGTCTCAGTCGTTTTTCTTTAATACATGCCTCTCAGATTGTTGCAAGCCCTTGGTTAATTTCTGGAGTTCTGAAGAAGTTGATTTTGACCATTTTGCATGCCCCCCCACCTTTTTTTTTTTTTTTTTTTGCTTTTATAGAGGAGTGGCATATTACTTTCCCATTGCTGCAAATTAGCACAAATGAGGTGGCTTAAAACCACGCAAATATATGATCTTAGTTCTGAAGACCAAAAGTCTGAAAGGAGTCTTTCAGGACTAAAATCAAAATGTTAGTAAGGTTGAGTTCATTCTGCAGGCTCTAGGGCAAAAATCTGTTTTGTAGAATTTTCTAGCTTCTAGAAGCTACACACATTCCTTGGATGGTGGCCACTTCCATGTTCACAGCCACCAATCACACCTCTGCAACGTCTGCTTCCACCGTCACATCTCTTCCTCAGATTCTGACTCCCCTGTCTCCCTCTTCCACACTTACATGACTTGTGATTATACTGTCCCCCTCCCCAGAGAATCAGGATCATCCCTCAACTCAAGATCCTTGACATAATCATATCTGCAAAACCCCTTTTGCCATGTAAAGTAACATATTCACAGATTCCAGGAATTAGGACATGACCATCTTTGGGGAGCCATTATTCTGTCTGCTACAAACAAATCTAAGGAGGTCTTCACTCTGTCCTTCCAGAAGTCCTGCCCCTATCTCTCCATTCTTAACCACATAATTCCATAGAGTTGATTCTATCCTCTGACTCATGGAAGAGCGTGTGTCTCAGGCCTGTGCTGACTATGTGGATCAGTCAGCTCTTACTTGGTCATTCCTCGTAACAAATGATCCCAAAGACTGCAGCTGCTTACAGCAACAGTGGTTTATTGCTGTCCACGTTATATGTTATGATGGGTCTACTGTAGTTCGACTGGTCTCTGCTCAGCTGTCTTCTTTATTCCGTCATCCCAGCTAAAAAGAATTCCTCACCCGGGCCATGTCAGAAATGTCATTTTTCCTTGATCTAAGATAGTAATTCTCAATCAGAGGTTATTTTGTCACCCAGATTCAAAATTTGACTACAAGTGCATATGTGTAGGGAGGACCTTTTGCATCTCTGAATAAAATTATAATTTGCTCTGGTTCTGGAGGATAACTTTAGGAAAAAAACTGTAACAACCAAGATGAAGCTTCTTTCCAGTTGACCCATTCAGCATTTTGTTCACATGATTGAGATCTTCTAGCACCACAATAAGTAGATACAATTATAATGAAGAAAGAATTGAAGGGAAGATACAAATCTGAAACATCTATTGTCTCCAGTTACTTCTCTAGTTATAAGAAAATAAACTATATGAATGTTTGAATTAAGGAGGAACAGAAAGAACACTGAAACAAATGTGAGCACAGGAGGATAAATGGATTATTTGGACAGAATAGTCTAAATTTCTTATGCAAAAAGAATTTACCAAGCCCATATATTTGCTCAATTCATGGATTCTTCAAACACTTAAGAAGATCCATGCCCATAATCCCAAATTATTTGCCCTGAGATTGTATTATACAGATTTTGCAGCACATTTGCTATCAAAGTGAAGTTCTGTTCAAGCTAATGGTAAAGTTTTCTTGCATTATTCCAAAGCAAAAACCCCAGATGACAAAACCTCAGGCTGGGATGAGCATTGTACTGTGTAGGGTCCACAGAAATGGTCTGCACGTGCAGAGGTAGAACTTGAATGTAATTTATTTTCTCAAGACACAGTCTCAGATTGAAATATCGTGCAGCCGCACATATGTAAGTGTGGAATATTATGTATGTATCATTATGTTCCACCAATAAATTCAAGTTTAAAAAATGGAACAAATAAAACACAAAGATTAATTCACTATGAAAGACTAAGGGTAAATCAAGGTGTAAACCTTTCCTTAGCATGATTTTGGTGACGGTTATTTTTCTCCACCCAAAGGATCAAGAATCTAGCTTTATTGGGGGCAAGAGGTTCATTCCTCGCCTGCTTCAAGGTGCCTGGTCTGGTGCCAGCCAGGCTCGAGTCACGCTATAAATGCTTACTGAATCTAAACACAGGTCTGCACAAGGAGCACGGAGACTACACAGTAGACTAAACGTTCGCTTCTCCCTAAGGACCTGGGTTGTGGAGGATTGAGGCCAACGTGGCTGTTTTCATCGAAATGTCTAACAGAGGAGTCCTGTCCTTGAAAAACGGAAGGAACAACATAAAGAGACTTGTGTGATTCACTCCTAATCTGACCAAAGGAAATGCCTTCCCTCTCTCTCCTCACCTATATTTCATTGGTCCTGTAGTGTACATGGAAGAGTTCTCTTTAGGGTAAGAAGGTGATTCCATGTGGGTTGCAGGTTGAAACCAAGCAGGGCCCTGTGGGGCTCCTGGGCACAAAAGCCTTTCTGTGTACCCTGTTTCTTGATTATAGGAAATAGGCTTCATTCAGCCTCCAAGACCTTCCCTGAGCTCCAATGGGCAGGTTCAAAGAGTTGCTAATTAGGGAAGGGAGGGGATGTAGCGATCAGGGAGGAGCAGTCAGGAAACAATAGCGCAGCCTTGGGGAGGGTCCTGGTCGCCCCTCAAGGGATACACAGAACAATATCTTCAAGCTGTTTTTCAGCTACTGAAACCCCCACCAGGTGGGAGGAGTTAACTCTTTGCTGCCCACAAGCACATAGACCCCAGACCAGCTGGAACCAGGTTGATGATGCCGACTCCCACTTACCTCACCACCAACCAGTCAGGAGAATGTCCACGAGCTGACCACGTCCTCTTCGAACCATGACTATGAAACCCCACCACCTCCTCCAGGTCAGGACACACAGCTTTACGGGCATGAGCCCGCTGTGGTCCCCTTTGCCTGGCAAAGCAATAAAGCTATTCTTTTCTACTTCACCCAAAACTCTGTCTCCGAGATTTAATTCAGTGTCAGGGAACAGAAGTCAGATTCGGCTTCAAGGTCAGCCGTTATTCACACTACGAGGCCCGGAAGGAATGATTCTGACCTAAAAGGCCAGGAGGGGTTTCTCCATTAAAAGTCAAACTGCTCAGCGAGTGCCTTGATTTCAGAGGTACAGCCTAGAGAATCCAACTGTGAGGTTGCTTCTTCCCATACACCCCGGATCTCAGGTCAGGTTTTAAATCCAAATCCAAAGGCCCGGGGTCACTACCCAAAGCCCACAGCACTGCCACCCCAAATAGACAGAGTCACAGACCCTGTGCCTAGAGGGGAGGTTTGAGGCAGGGAAACCAGATGTGGTGTTTTTGTAAATACCTAAAAGAAGACAAGGGGTAACATTTTCCCAAGGGTAGCTCAAAGAAGCAGCTTTGTGGAGATGAGAAGTGCACAGACAAATCTCAGCCTCCAAAGAGATCTAACTGGTAGTAGCCTGATTTCAATTTTGGAAAGAAAAATTTTGGCCAAACACCACGAGATGTTTCCTCTGAAACCTCCTAACATAATCACGGCCGTGGGCCTGACACAGCTTCACGTCTGGGGAGGCCTGACAAAGCACTGGTCAAATGTTTTGAGCAAAAAAAAAAAAAAAAAAAAAAGGCAAATAGAATGGATCTTTGACCAGATTTAAAAGATAAAATACAGAAAAACCCTGTCCCATTGGGGAAGAGGAGGAGCTCTCCATCACTTAAGGAGAGATATTACTTTTGGGATCCAGCTGAAATCTGGGAAAATAACAGAACTTTCTGTGCACGTGAAAGCAGCCCCAAGGGGGTTGTAAGCTGCTGAAACACCCTTATCCCCTGCAAGAGACACAGATCTGACAGGGTAAAGGTCACGGGCTCTCAGAGCAAGAAAGGTTTTATCAGCATTCCAAGACGGCATCCCTACCCTCCAACAGAACGGATTCTTTAGGAAATGAAACACTTGTTTTAACACCTTCGCACATGTTTGTACTTCTTTCCCTTTTCCTTGGAGCTCCTTGGGAAGCCCCCAAAATGAAAGAGAATAAATTGCCCTCTGCGATCAGTTCTGTGCTCCACCATCTTCCGGAATGGAAGCCAAGACTCATGCAAGACTTTCCTGTGTTTAGGTGTAAATACCACTGCCCTAGTAGGAGGCTCATTCTTTCCCGTTCATTACTGTCACAGGTTTGAAAAGAAAAACGCAGAGGTCATTTATTAGAGGTTATTTTTCATGCAAAACACCCCGTGTTAGCTGTCATTCAAAAGGATGTAGTCTACGCCTTCACTCAGATATTAACAGAGCTTTGGGTCATAACCTTTTATGGCATTTGGAATTCCAGAACCTCTGATTAGTGCAATATTTACATATCCTTCAGTAAAAGTGTTCCTCCATAGAAATGCATGAAGTGCTGTAAATTCGTTTGGCCTTTAGTCTAGACTCTGCATGAACTCTGAATTCAAAGCAGGGTGCATTAAACCATATGACTTTGTCTCGTGATGGTGTTTCCATTAATGGGACGCCAGTTAACCCCTTAAAGATGGGCAAGTCTTTCAAACCAGTAACATCAACCCAGGGAGGTCTTTTCAATAAAATTAATAGTTGCCACTTACCCGAACTACCTTGACCATCTGATCCCATTTATATGTTACCGTATAAGAGAAATATTTATGTCCAAATCAGCCTTGATTTAATGGCCTCAATAGGATTTGAACCGGTGGAAATTTACTGGAAGTTTTAAGAACCTCATTGAATTATTGCATCATTGTATAGGAAGAGATCACCAGTCAGGACTCTGGGGTGTTCGATAATAACGGAGCATCTCCTGTTTATGTGGCATGATCAATGTATGCTTTTTTTTTTTTTTTTTTAATTTGCCAAATCACATTGTTCCACTAGCTGAGAGAGCTGCGCTGAGTCTTCAGCTGGCTTGTTGCTGCTGCGTAGACTCTTGAAGCCTGCCATACTCCAGTATTGAAACAGTGGCCCAACAGATCTATCCACTACAGGTTACTTGGCTGAGTCATTTTTTTTTTAAATAAAATTTAACCTAGAAAAGGTGACCATAAGGTACGGCAGAGGTCTCCCAAGAAACAGACTGCTGCCTTCTCATCGAATTCCTCTACCAGTGAAACGGAGGAATCTCCTGGACTTCGTCAGAAACAGAGTTTAGAAATCTCCCTTAATCTGCTGCTCGAGCTGCACTGTGGTTTTGAAAAGACAGATATGTTATTGTTATCTTCTTCCCAAAATGGTCTCTCTCCTGGGACATTCGCACGTGTGGACGCCTAGTGGAATTTCACATTTCAAGAAGGATTTTCTCTCTCACGTATCTTAATTCCCACCTGAAGCTTTTGAGCATCGTTTAAAATATGTTTGGTTCAATAGAGAAACAAGGGTATTTTTAAATTTTATGTTTTGAAGCTGTCCAGTCTGCCCTGGATGATGAAAGTGGGAATCTGTCTCCCACCCATAAAAATGATAGGGCTGGTAGACACACAGGGGTAAGAAACAGGACAGAGTTGAGAAGACCAGAAGTGGGTGCGTCCTGTGGACATTTACAACACTCCTTCCAGACACAGGAGGGCTGACATCCTTCCCCTACTTCCTCTTCAGATCTTTACTCATAACCTGCTTCTATTCTTTCACCTAATATTCCTTCTTATTCCCATTTTCCAACCCTATTCCTCTCTTTTCTCAAAACCTTTTTCCATCTTTCTGATTGTCCACCCAGAACTTTGTAAACAAAGTATATGTATCTAATAGAGCTATGTTTTCAAAACACCTGAGACAGTAAATGATATATTATACTTCAATCCATAAAATCAAAGAATATCATCTTTGCATTTTATTAGTTAGAAAATATATTTTTAAAAAGTAATGCTTTCTCCCTAGCTTCTAGAAAAATATGTTAATTTTTTAGCTTGGTTAGAGAAACAAGTATGGTTGAAATAATACACATTTTCTTGGCAAGGAATCTTCACTTTAGCATAAGAAGCATTCAGACTTTTTCGTTTTGACTCCTGCATATTTGTTGCAGACAGGAAGCTGGTTTGCGAAGTAAAATGATCATTTATTAAGCCCTTACTATATGCCAATATTGGTGCTACCTAAGTTATTTCCACCTTATTACTTAAGACTCACTGTTATAACCTCTATAGAGCTGGGAATTTTATTCTCAGCTGGGGACCCTGAGATTCAGAGAGGGAAATTAACTTGTCTGAAATCACGGCTAGGTTGGTGATGGCAAGAAAGAGATTTGAACTTGGGTCTGACCCCAGGCCGTTGCTTTTGACCACGAGGTCATTACAGGTGTGTATTTCCTCTCCCTTCATTGGTTTCATGCCTTGTATCTCAGTTGTGATGGACAGGACACAAGGAGGTGACCGCCTCATTGAAGAGCCCCTTGTTCTGAAAATATCTGATCCAAAGAGTTTAATGTCCCTCCCCCAACAGAGCATGAAGGGGGCAATAAATTGTGTCCGAATGACAAAATACAGTGAAAAAGCTGATTCTCGCCACTTTCACAAACAGACTGGCCGTATCCAGCTTTGTTATGGGTTGTGTAGTCTTCTTGGCTCTTATTACAATGCAGGTACAAACATGCCTTCCCAAAACAGACGCAAATGGCTTGAGGATTATTCAGAGTTTGGGGTTATCCACTCCGAGGCACACTTTTATTGCTATGGGGAGTCACAGAGTCTGCCAAAGTCAAAAGCGTTCATGCAAAGGAGAAGAATAAATACCTGACCAAAAGAGCAGACCTAGATCCCGCAAACGGGGCCGTTCTCAGCACCGCCCTCAGACCTCAGCTCACATCGGCGGCAGCTGAGCATTCTGTAAACCTCTGGGAACAACTCAAGCCTCCCCAGAATCAACGGGCTGTGAACATAGTATCTGAGAGGAAAGGAGAACACCCGGAAGTCCACAAGTACTAGCATCATTCCGTTAAAACAGGCACGTCCAATGGACTTCAGCACTGCGCTCTGACCTCTCTTTCGAGGGTACGAACACGACTCTCATAGGCATCCACGAGTGCTTTAACATAGGTTCCAAGTCCCAGCAGCTCACTGTGTGTGCACGTGGGCAGAGAGTTGGGTTACTTTGCTTCCTGATTCATAACAGTGAATCCTAACATTTTATTTAAAAGAAAACAAACACTCGTCATTTCTGTAGGAGGATTTTACCTCCATCTCGGTCATTAAAGGCCACATGAGTGGGGAGCTTGCAGAGGAAAAGGGGAAGAAGCAGATGTGCGCAGAGCTCCAAGCCAGGCGGTTTGGAAGATTCTGGATGCGAAGGAAGGGGCAGGCTGAGCAGCGCTGTGCCGTCGCTGTGAGCTCCTCGAAGAACCTGGGACGAGGCCGTCCTCTCCGGGTCTGTGGACGGCCTGTGCTCAGCGTCTTGACGGCATCTTCTGCCTGGTGTGACCACATCCCTCTGCTTTCGACAGCAAAGGCGGGAAGCCTGGAACCCATCACCCCGGCTCCTTCACCCACCCGGTGCCTTGAATTCTCGGTCGCCTGGCCTTCGGATGAAAAGTGGGGCTTCCTGTGCGGCCCATGGATTTGATGAAGGTGCCTGGGTGCTGATGTAAAAGGGGAGGAGGACTTATTTATTTCACACATCAGTTAGGACTCCAGGTCGGAGCAACTCTCAAAAACACTCCACGCTGTAGCACAGCTTTGCCTTGACTTTGCTCCTTACGGCAGAGAGTGCTAAGTTTGGTTGAGCTTTAGAAACGTGTATTTCTCTTTTTCAAGGGAATATTCGTTTGACTGATCCCTGACAGTTTCGGAAACAGATACAAATGCTTTTGCTTCAGAAAACAAAGCTGCACACGACACTTAATCCATTACACTGATGGAGCGCTTGGCCGGTGTGTCTCTTGGCCGTGTGCACAGACTTCGGTTTTCGACCAACACTTGGTCTCCCCTTCAAAGTATTCCCATCCAAGACCAGGCCCCGAGTCCGAGGGGAAAATGCCTGCGCAAGAACCACCCTGCCACACAGACGTGCGTCAGGCCGATTTTTAAAATTAAGTGCAAATACACATTCTTTTCTCTACGTGGTGACTGCGGTAAACACCCAGCGAAGGGCAGCCTCCCTCTGGGTTCACGTGTGCTCGGCTGTTTGCTCGACCAGGGTAACCACAGTGACAACACGCAATTACACTCTTCTACCCAAATACACCCTGTTCCTCAACATTTATGTTCTTCCCCCTTCTCTAGAAAACACTCCTACCCGGCGAGAAAATCACCAAGGCACTGAAGTTCAAAACGATTATATAGAAAGAGTCTGTTTTCTGAATCCTTTTCTGTCCCTCTTTCCCGGCCCTTTGTGCAGAGAAGGTATGGAACAGACCTTTGAGAACTCACGAAATCACTCCGCTTTATACTCCAAGAGCCCATAAAATGCACAGTGAGAGTCATGAATGTAACTTTCATACCCAGCTTGAATTTTAGCCCAGGCAGCAGCTCTGCTGGGGACTAGTTCACTGGACTAGTTATCTGGAGCAGACTGTAGACTCCTGTTGCCACCAGTTAACTTGGCTTTCCTCTGGGGCCTCACACAGCTCGCCTAAGGCCAGGCAAGCGTCTTATAAATGGAGGTTATCGGTGACAAAACACGCGGGCCGGACCATAGGGAGGAGGCCGCACCATCAGAACTCCTTCTGGTCCTACTGGGGGCTGGGCAATAGTACCCTGGAGTGTACGAGGGGCCCGGAGGTAAAGGGTGAGAGATTTGAGATGGTGACAGACCACACGGCAAGAAGTTACACTCAGAGACCAAATCCAGGAGTGACAAAAGCAGACTCCGGAAATATTAGTTTTTATACCTACACTCTGAACCAGGGTCACTACTGCAAACCCTTCAAAGTGGTAAGTGGTTTGTGATTCGATCATGAATCGAAGCGCAGCACAGACTTAGAAATTCAGAGTTATAAGAAACCCAGTGCCCTCACTTTACCATCGAGAAAAGCAAGGCCTAAGGACAGCGTGACTTGCCCGCGATGGTGGAGAGCAGGCTTTTCAATCCCTTATTTTTCTTACCAGCTGTGTCCTCATAAAAACACGAGGACTTGACAACACTCTATCAAAAAAAATAGTTGAAAATGTTAAGGGCAGAAAAATAATAGATAATCAACAGGTGTCAGTGTGTTATGTGTGTGAAATATGTTAATAAGCATATAAAGAAATGCACATAATGATATTTATGTACACTGTGGTATTTATATATTTTTGTAGGTATTGTACCAGGCAGAACAACACACCACCTCCTCAGAGATGACCACATCCTCATCCTGGAACCTTTGACTATGTCACCTTATCTGGCAAAATGGACTTTGCAGATGTGATGAAGTTAAGGGTCTTGAGGTGGGAAGATGATCCAAGGTTGTCCTGGAGGGACCAGTGTCATCACAAGGGTCCTTATAAGGGAAAGAATGAGGCGGGAGGGTCAGAGATGCGAAGTCGGAAGCAGCTGCGAAGAGCAGCTGGAAGGTGACAGGCCGCTGGCTTTGAGACGGAGGAAGGGGCCACCATCCAAGGATGCAAGGGCCTCTGGGAGTTGGGAAGGCAAAGACACAGGTTCTTCCCCAGAACCTTTGGAAGGAGTACAGCTCTGCCAGCACCTTGACCATAGCCTGTGAGACCCATCTCAGATTCTGACCTCCAGGACTGTAAGATAAAATTTGTGTTGTTTTAAACCATCAACTTTGTGGTACTTTGTTCCAGCAGCAAAAGGAAACTGGAATATATATACATACATATGGATTTCAATCATTTAAATATATGTATATGTAGTTCCTCTTCCTCACCAACTTTATTTCTTCCTTTACGTTTTCTTGCTTTATATGAGGCCAATCCAGTTTAACTAATCCTTTACCCAACTAAATCTTCAGTTGCATGAACCATTGCTTTAACACCACATAGAAGAGGCCTAAATAATATATTTTAAAATTGCACTTTATAGATTGTCTCGTGAATAGGTTCCACTCTAGACTCCTCTCTGGGGTCAGACAGCCCTGGGGGGGGATTTCCGGCCACACCACTAACTCAAGACTCAGGCGATCAGCTCTGGCTCCAAAGGCACGGTTTCCTCATCAACATGACCAGCACCATAAGACATGCTTTATGAAATTGTTGTGAGGGTTAATGAGCTTATGCACAGGAAGGGCTTCCCATCACATGTCACCACTGTTTGCAACACAGTAGCTGAGTCATGGGATAAATTATAGAAACTGTTCTATACCTGAATCCCTAATACCTTGCCAGGGTCACCCCCCTTCCCCGCCTCCCTCCTTCACGATTTTGCAAACTCCCAGTGTCAACCCCCCCACCCCGTGACATCCTCAATTCTCCCATTTCCAAAGGAAAATTAACCCCTTCTGCAGCATTTTCTTTATAGACACAGAAAGTACTCATATTATGTGAACGATGGTCGTGTCTCCATTTCTAACCATGTGGCTTGTACCCAGCACTCAAAAACCGTGTAAAACCTACTTGTGTCCTTTGGGGCTCATGGCTGGTAACCCTCTCTGGAAAGGCAGGCCAAGACTTTGTCTTGGCCGTGGTCATTTACAGGTGTGACAACAAAGCTCCCTGGTAAATATCACTGTGTAGCCGTATGCAACCAATTCTGAATGTGCTGTGGATGCTTGAGGCTTCTCCTTGGCAACAGCAAAGTCTCTTGGTAATAATGGAGGAGAACTCACGGGGCCTTCTCATAGCACAGTAGCCGGCGTCTCCATTTCTTGGCCATAAAAATTCTCAGAGACACACTTTAGGTGAAATGGATACATTCAAGATGTGTGCAGAGGAGAACATTCAACGTGAAAGTAACAGCACACAGGGAGTCCTTTTTTTGTTTGGAAAGCTCACGCCCATTTTGCCAAGTGACTAATCGGGTCAAATGCTATTGCACCTACGGTAAATTTACCCAAACCTTCCACGGAAGCACCTCTTTCTTGAGAGGTTAAATGTTGCTTGGAGCACACAACGCAGAGGCTGATACAGCTGGGTTTACGACTTGGGTGGAAAAGTCTGACGAGGTGACCTAGATGATGCTACGTAACTAATCACAAAGTAACTGATGTGTGTATGATGGCCAAGAGAAAGTCCGGCTAACTGTACGTTTTTAAAAACGTAATTATCTAAAAGTCCTCAATTCAGAACCAATCTCAACAACTTTTAAAAGATGTCCCCCTGTTTATTAGGAAAATTTTAAAAGGCAAGTTTTTACAGCTCTGTTGTCTTAAGAAACATAACGAGTGAGTACACTGGCACATTTTTAAACACTCACGGGAAAATATTTTTGCCTTTTGAATGTTCCAGGGGAAGATACAGAGAGGCAGTCCTCTGTGTTAAGCTGTATTAACCTGCTTATTTTAAAAATAACTCCATGTTTGTCAGGCTACTCAGTCTTTAAAGTAAAATATTCAGAGAGTTCATAAAAAAACAGAGAGAAAACTGAAACCTTCCAAGAGGAATATCTCAATTTCTTCCAAGCTACACAATTTAATTCAAGCCTTTCTCTAATGGCCTGGATTTATTCAAAAGTGGTCTAATGCAACGGCCCTGTAATTACTGTACCCTCCACACTGATCCAGGGCTGATTACCACTCAGGATCTTAAATCTCAGTAATCTATTTGAAACATTATTAAATATTAGGGATTCGTGTGATTTGCTTTGTCATCACTCTACTTGTAACTTCTCTGCCACTCACTGCCAAGAGATTATGAACAAGAGCTGCTACTTTAATCTCAATTTGTTACACTAAAAATGCAAAATTAAAGAAAAATGGGGAACGTGTAATATTACCAGGGAATGTGATTGATAACATTGTGTCACGTTACGAGCTTTAATATTATAAACTGAGTTTTATGTTACTCACTTGTAATAGTGACATATTTAACATTTTAAGACTGGATATAATAATTTTATGGGGTAAAATGGATATTATTAGATGATTATACTGTAGTACTTTGTCAAATTCTTGTATATTAAATACAAAAAAACTACAATAAAAATAAGAGGAAGTTCTGCCTTCAGCTGAGTGAAAAAAGACGATTCATCCTTGATTCTCTTCTTTGCTCAAGTGTTACCCTGGCCCATCTTCGGGATCTGAATCATGTCGTTTCCGTGGCATCGGATAAAGGCCACGAATGGTATTTTATCCCCATAAATAATTTAAAATCATTTGTTGCTGGTATCGTGGCTGTGTCTTCAGTTTTATTCTCAGGCAGCAGTCCCCCACCCTGATCTCATTCCTATCTTGGAATGCATTCTCAAAAGTCATAAACAGCAGGGTGTATATGGCCAGTTTAAGAAAGGCTGCCAGATGACATTGCAGACCCTGGGATGCTGAACTTCTAGAAGAGTCTCTTAAAGCAATGCTGCTTAAACCTCTGAAATTACAGTGAAAGGCAGATCATACTTCTGTAGATACCTACAACAGAGGAGCAAGTTTTCTTTGGGGGCAAAGATTTCACCTACTGCACACGGCAGGTAAGTGTAAGACCTGATCAGGTGAGAGCCACAGAGGTGAGATGAGAAAAGGGGAGGAATCAGGCTTTGCGCTCCCCTCTGAGATTTCAGGAAATTCTAGCCCTTCCGACCAAACACGGACCACACAGGGGGGTCTGGCGGTGGACACTGAGACCAGCAGCAGCGTTCTTTTTATGCCGTTGATACCCACTCTCTTAGCCTTTCCATGTGCTGGGTAGAGCCGACATTTCAGATATATTTGCACTCATCTCCACACTGTTTTAAGGGATGTGGCGCTACTACTCCTTTGTGGAATAAGGCACATCTCTCTCTTCCTCGCCTCCCTTTCCCAATACACAGACTCCTGACTCACCGCTCCCCTTGGGGCAGGAGCTCAGGGTCTCATCCCAAAGGCTTTACTCTCCTCGATGATCCTGGACTAGGCAAGTGGCAGTCGATCTTTTTGCTTCCTTTTTCTTTTTGAGAAAAAAGGGAGGAAGAGGAAATTAAGAAGGTGAGGATGCCAGGAGAAAAAGCAGAAAATAAAGCCAGGTCTTCCTACTCATCAGTTCTCACACGAGCTTAAGATTTGTCACAAGCCTGAGGGTGTGACGGGGCGTGATCTAAGAAGTGAACCCAGCTGTCTTCTCAGTGTAGGGCAGTTGGTTACCTGGATAAAGGCACTGAGAAGTCCTGTTCGCCTTCACCTCAGGAGGGAGCAGGGCTGTGTCCAGGTGAGGACACAGAGAATCGCTAAGGTTTCTCCACACCAGCTCACCTGTCAGTGACTCTCCACAAATCCACTGTTGGTGCAGAGGCTTTGGGTCACCCCTGAATTCACATCCATCATTTTCTGAAAACAGGAAAAGTGAAAAGCAAAAATTTACCTTCACTTTCCTTTTTTAAAACATACATTTATTTATTTATTCATTCATTCATTCATTCATTCATTTATTTATTTTTGGTTGCATTGGGTCTTCATTGCTGTGCACGGGCTTTCTCTAGTTGCGGCAAGCAGGGACTACTCTTCATTGCGGTGCGCGGGCTTCTCACTGCAGTGGCTTCTCTTGTTGCAGAGCACGGGCTCTAGGCGCGTGGACTTCAGTAGGTGTGGCACGTGGTCTCAGTAGTTGCGGCTCGCGGGCTCTAGAGCACAGGCTCAGTAGTTGTGGTGCACGGGCTTAGTTGCTCTGCAGCATGTGGGATCTTCCTGGACCAGGGATCAAGTCCATGTCCCTTGCATTGGCAGGCGGATTCTTAACCACTGTGCCAGCAGGGAAGCTCCGACCTTCACTTTCAAATGCTAAAAACACAATTACATCCCAAACACCTTATGACTGTCTCCTCCCGGCTTTCTTTTACTCTCAAACACATATATTCTGAATATTAATACAGATCTAAATAAAATATGATTTGGATTTAGATACAAATCCCATACAGGTAAAGGCATAGACAGAGATTTAGATGTAAATTTTATCGATAGAGATATATGTGGTTACCTTTCTGCTAGCTTCATAATTTAAATATCTGTGGCCATAGTAGCAAGCCTAGTAAAAAAAAAAAAAATGATCCAGTAGAGATATGTCAAAAAATAAGAATACCCACCATAGGTCTGCTTGGCTCACCTTACATCTTCTCAGCCCATTTGAGAGGAAAACAAGGCCCAGCAATGTCTCATCATTATCATTCACTCAGAACACGTATGATAAAAGCAGGCCCTGCAATGTCTAAAAATTTCCCTCTGTTCTGATAGTAAAGCACAAAATAGGAGTGAATCCAAGGTCCAGTCTATGTGGAAAAATTCCTGTCAGGAGATGCACATGTTAACCCTCATTTCCAGTCCAAAAGACAGATTTCTAGTATGATTTATTACTTCAATAATTCAAGTTCCCTGACTCCCCTGATTAGAACGTAAAAGAAATCCAAGCAGCCTCCAGGACCCAAGCCCAGGGCCTCACGAAGATCCGGCATTGGAATTAAAAGGTGGTGATGTAACAACCTGGTCTCTTTTTTTCCTGTCATATTTGGCTTTTATGAGGCACAATGTCGGTCAAAGTTGTCCATATAACCTTTCAAGACCAGCGTCTTTTTCCTTTTAGGCTGATCATCAGAAAAGGGGGCTTAAGGATGGACATTCGTCAGGATGGGATGGAAGGGTATTCAACAGAGTGTGGTCCAGGGATGGGAATTTGGTCCAGGGATGGGAATTTGACCCAGGGCAGCAAAATGTTTGTAGAGCAGTTTTGTTTGAAAATTATCTGGAAGGCTGTATGTATGTGTTTTTCCTTCTAAAATCTTGTTAGTATAGAACTTTTCCCTTTACCTATATGGGAAAAAGACAGTCAACATGGGTCCAGCTCAAGGATCCTGGATTAACCCCAGAGTTTTGACCAAAGTATCAAGACATATTTGAATTTGAAGAAAAGTTTACTTACAGTGTTCTTTATTAAAGAAACCCAATCAACCTACCACACAAAGAAAAAAAGATAGAAGCCAGAACTTTGCCTGAAAACTTATATCGATATTTTCTAAAGACTAAAACAATTAGACTAGCTTCTTCGTTATACAGGTCTACTCAAAATTTAACTATTTAAAGCTTTCAAATGGCTGAATTTAGTAATCATAAGAGCAAACAAATTTGCATTTGTGCACTGGCTTCATCTGGGGCTCAGACTCATCTCGCTGGAGTGTAGGTTTTACAAGGTGGGCCCTGTGGTTTCTTCAGGCTGTGGACCTGGGTGGGAAGAGCTGAAACCCCTGATTCAATCCCTTTCCAGTCTCCCTCGCCTCTCAAGTCTCGGCCCGGGAACCAGGGATCCCTTCTTGGGAAGCCCTCCCAGAGAACTCAGCTGACCCTCAGGACACCTGCCCTCCCGTCCACTCACATATCACAACGTGTGTGTCAGTGCAGCCCGCGTGTCCATCTGGGTACTGGGCTTCCAGAGCCAGAAACCACATCTGTCTTGTTCAGGTGTGATCAGCCTCTTAATGAATGAACGGGGCCATCTTTCCATCACGTGCAGGTGACCGACACCCATAACCGCGCAATGCTGGCTGTGTGGCCCGTGACACGAGCTCACAGAACATGCTGGCAAAGTGGACAAGGTGTATGGCGGCTGCATTTATTAACAATGACTTTGAGTTCCAAGAAAGCAGCATGCACATTGTGCAAAATGCTCCCTGTGACCCCCAGGTGCTCTGTAGCACTGGACAAGACCCCAGCTATCTTTAAGTTGTTGAGTCTGAGGTCCCCAGAGCATTAAAGCAGCAAAGCTCCAGAGCGAAGAAAACAGTCAGTCTTTGGAACTAGACAGATGCAAGTTCCAATTCTGCTTCTGCCACTTTTCATGGGGCGACATTTGATAAGTTAATTAACCTCTCTGAGCCCCAGAGTGGTGATATTAATAGCTCTGAACCTCCAAAGTGCAAATAATAAAATCATCCTTAAGAGGCAGATATAAATAAGACGTGTATATAAAGAACACAACAATATATTTTAGATGAAAATAACTCATCAAACTGCCATGAAAAGCCAGGGTGAGTGGGAAGAGGAGAGAATGAAAGGCTGGCTTCGAACTTGGCGAGAGAAAAAAAAATTGAGAAGACATTTAGTGATTCAGCTGCACTATTATTAATGTTATTATTTATAAAGCATGTTAAATGAGCAAGACATTTTACCAAACACAGACTATAACATGGTCTCTATTTTTACTTAACCATCACAAAGACGTAAAACCAGCCTCCTAATTGTCTCAGTCAGATGTTTCGGTGGTGTTTTAAAGTAAATGTAGAGTTCATGGTGCTATTGTAATGCTGTGTGTGATTTATGTCTGCAAGGTACACCATCACACACACCCTCCAGAACACCTGGAGAAATGTGGGGAAAAAAGAGAAGGAGGCTTACTGTTGGCTGTATCTTTATCCCATAACTTTAAAGTTTTTTAATAAAAAAAAAACCAGATTCCAACCAAAGCTAGAATGGCACCAGAAATGTCGAGAAATATGAAAAATAATTACCCTTTGGGAAGAAATTACTAGAAATACCAGTGAGTGTATATTTTAAATCTGATTCCAAGCCTGGACCAAAAGATGGTGGATGTAGAGAGTCAAAGTTGTCTTCCATTGATGTTCCGTGTAGCAGAATCCATCCCCTGACTCGTGACAGATGGATGATGGCGTCAGAGGCCCTGACGGGAGGGGTGCTTCCTTGTTTGACCCAACTGCTGTTTCTGTGGACTTTTTGCCTAAACTCTTCTGGGGGTTCTCTACCCACCGCTGCTTGTGAGAGAAGGAGATGGGGGCTTCTCTTGCCCTCCCCTCATTGAAACCCAAGAAGCATCCATCTCATAAACGAGGGTGTTTGTAGAGAGCGCTTTGGTTGAGTTTCAAATTGTCCAAAATTATCAGGCAGCCATTTTCTAAGTCATAGCACCACCGAGCTAATTGCAGGGACCATTTTATATTATGACATGTTATGGCACAGCACGAGGGTGGCACGTGGACTTGTCAAAACAAATAAACCTCTTGTTTTTTTAAATGAAATCTATTGCACAAAGAGCTAAACAAATTACAGGGTAGAGGCAAATGTCTACCTCCCCATCAGCATTTACTACCTGGAGAAAAACAGTGGAAACGTTCAGGAATCGACTGAAAAATTAACTGAGCACAGATGAAAGGTGAGCACGAGGGCAGTCAGGATAACACCCTCCTTTATCATTCAGGGACCCAGGGGCCCACCCCACAGGCCTAGACGCAACTCACCGCTGAGACCGCAGGGGTCTCTGTGCAGAGGCCCAGGAGAGGTGTCAAGGCCCTGGGGTGGCACAGAGAAGGGAAAGGAGATACTTCTCAGGTTACAGGAGTGGGTCCCTCCCTGGTCCCTGAAAGACAGAGACTGGTTTAGCATCCGAATCTCTACCTTCTTGTTTTTAACCAGAGATGAGAGAATTGGCCCTAAACGAGAATGGCAAATAGACAAGAACGAGCTAGTCAATAAAAATAAAATTTAGAAGAAAGGGGCCTGCTTTAAAACAAAATGAATGAAAATGTTTAGGTTGGGGGGCAAAGGAGCCAGAGCAGAGGAGAACCGATAGAGCCTGGCTGGATGGTCTTTGACAAAATGTTTCAATTGCTTTTTCAGATCAGGGTACAAGAAAGACTGGAACAGTGCCCAGAGATGGGTGAGCCAAGGATGCTTATCAGAGCTTTCCGTATATTAACTTTTTTCAAAAATAGAAAATAATCTATAGGCCCATCAAAACAAAACTGGTTAAGTAAATAATACATCCACAAAACAGTTGGCTTTGCAACCACTAAAAAGGATATTGTAGACAAAAATTTATTAGCATGGAAGATGTTCACATGATAGATTAAATAAACAGGTTATAGAACACATGTAAAATATAATCTCATTTTGGAGAACATAGGATACTCTATCCTATTCTATTAGCTATCGTATCATATACAAAAACTCTTTGGAGACATAGTGACCAAAATGCTAACAGCGGTGGTTATCTCTTCACTGTGGGATTTCAGATAGTTGCTTTTTCTTTTTGAGAACCAGTCTTTTCTAATTTTTTAAAAAATTAACGTGTTTAGTCTAATATTTTTTTTATAGATTTATTTTATTTATTTATTTTTTGGCTGCGTTGGGTCTTCATTGCTGTGTGCAGGCTTTCTCTAGTTGTGGCGAGCAGGGGATACTCTTTGTTGTGGTGTGTGGCCTTCTCATTGCGGTGGCTTCTCTTGTTGTGGAGCAGGGCCTCTAGGCGCACAGGCTTCAGTAGTTGTGGCATGCGGGTTCAGTAGTTGTGGCATGCGGGCTCAGTAGTTGTGGCATGTGGGCTCAGTACTTGTGGCTCGCAGACTCAGTAGTTGTGGCGCACGGGCTTAGTTGCTCCGTGGCATGTGGGATCTTCCCAGACCAGGGTTCGAACCCGTGTCCCCTGTGTTGGCAGGTGGATTCTTAACCACTATGCCACCAGGGAAGCCCTAGTCTAATATTAAAGGGGAACTATTTGGAATTTTTTAAAAAGTAAAGTGAAAAGGAAGAAATAGCCAGCCATAGTACATACTTAAAAAATAAAGACAGAAAATAAAAGAAAAAGAAAAAGCCCACAAGCACACAGCAGAGGAGGCAGGATGATACAGAAATGCAGCTGCTGTTGCTACAGACAGACAGGCTTCCTTCCTTCCGTCTATGATCAGCCCCATCCATTTGTTTCTAAAGTGTGAGACCAAGCACTAGTCGTGGCCTCTTTCTCTGTTTCTGAACGTAATAGAAACAAAGCCTGCAAAACCAGCCCCGGGTGACGGCAGAAGATGCCTGGCTTTCCGAAGCACATTCCAAGTTTAATAGTCCATCATTAGCTAGAGACGCAGCACACATAGTACTCTACCCGTTGACTTTTTTTTTCCTACTAATTCATTTAAAAGAATAGTGTCAGTAAATCCAAAATCAGGCAAGGCTGCCCGGACAATAGTGATTCATTAGACAGGTGACGTGTCTTTAAAATAAACATGGATGTGTGATGCGAAAGCAGACACACACACAGATCTATAATAAGACCGTCGCTGGCAGGAGGAGGGAGATGTTTGGATAAGTGATGCCAGCAGCGTTATCCACCGAGGGACAGCAAGGGACACACCGCGCGCGGTGGTGGGCAGGTGCTTGGAGATGGTGGCCGCTTCGGATGGAAAAGATGCCCCTCTCCTGGGGAGCCTGGAGGCACAGGTGAGGGAGAGCCGAAGTTCAGACCACCCGGGCCCAGGACCACAGCCTCCCACAGAGAACACTGAAGCCTCGCAATCACTTCCACTCCTCGTCAATATCGAGGCCATTCCCATGGCATCTCCTGGGTGAAAAGCATTTCTTTCATTAACCTCATTTCTACGGTGAAGTCAAGCTCATTGCAAGCTGGCTGGATCTTCTATGGCTTTCTCCAGACCAGATTACTGGAAATGCCCACTTTTTTTTTTTTTTTTTTCAAATAATTTGCATGGTTTTGGTGTTGCTGCCAAGACAAACCTATAAAAGGGTCATTTTCCAAAAGAGACAGGATGTGAATGACTGTAACAATGACATAGATTTGCTTCCTGGGTCAACGCCCCTGAGAGCAAGCACCACCTCTTACAGATCAGCCAGAGTTCTCCCCTCGAACCCCACGTGACGGGGCTTCGTCGTGCTGCTCTGCACCATCTGAGCGTGTTCTCCTGGGCATCAGCCAAGGACACACACCACATCCCTGAAAGAATCAGCCCAGCTTCGCCCTGAGCCTATGGCTAGAGAGATTTCCTGCTGCAAACGTGGCACAAAATCATTTGCACATAGGGAAAAGGACCAAGCAACTTACAACGACACGTGAAGGGCATGCGTCATTTTAATGCAAAGCACAGAAGGGCTATAACTAGCTCTTCACCTCCACTCTTGCTTTTTGGTTATTTGAGACTGCGTTCAGGTGAGTATCTCACAGGGACACACGCTCTCCGAAGAATCCCAAACGTCATCCAAGCTTTTAGTCAACCTCGCTTTCCAGGCTGTGCTGTTTCCAGCTCTGTAGGTGAAGGACGCCCCGGGAGAACATTTATACAAGGAGAGGGGCACAAAGGTTAAACAATACAAGCGCATAATGTGTCCGTTTCTGGGTGAGGTGGGCAGACAACGTGGCACCCTCTTTACCCAGTCTCGTTTGCTCGTAAATCCCTAGGGAACCCAGCAGAGACCACCAGTTCATCCTAGAACCCCGGGGAAAACGGCACACTTGAGGTTTAAAGCAGACGCATGGTAAAGAAGAAAGAGCCGAGCCTGAAGGAGAGAACCTGGGGACCGGCCAGTTCCAGCTCCAGCTCATCACAAGGGGCTATACCACAGAGCACGCCCTTCCGTGCTCCAGGTTTCCAAGCTATGAAACAGAGACGAAAATATTGCACTGACTTCCCTCCCAAAGGCCCCAACCCTCAGTGTGAGAGCACAGGACAGAGCCATCGAGTGTCCAGTGCTGTTCACTCTGCTTCGGTGTGTCCACAGGAACGCACAAAGGCCATGACATTAGAAGATGGAGAGTTCCAGAAGCTTTCTTATTGGAACGGTTGCCTTAATTAATTCACGTCCTCTGTGAGCTCCGCCTCCCCTGTCCGCTTTAGGAAGGGGCGTCGACAGGTACCTGGGTCATTTGGCCAATGCAGTGGGTCCTCCTCCCCTGGGGGAGGAGCTTTGGTGTGATGAGTAAAAGAGATCAAAGCTTTTTGTCCTTCACGTGCTTTTCCATCTTTCCCTCTCCACATTAGAGCAGTAAGGTGATGTTTACGGGATGGGGAGGGGAGCCTGCAGTCCGCGAAGATTCTGTTTGGGAGTCTCCCTTGGGATGAGTCAGCAAAGGGCCGGGAGCAAGGTGTTTCGTCCCCACACTGTGGGCCATGGGGGTCCTTTCTCACCCCCTTCAGCATTTGTCCCCTGCACATTCGACTTCCGCGTCTTCTCCGTCTTCGTGGGAGTTGTTCAGATGGATACAGAAGAGCTTGGAGCCCGAGGCAGCCCCACACAAATGATGACGTCCACTCAGCTCCACTACGCGTGGCTCAAGCCTGACCCTTGCCCTCCCTCCAGGCACCTGCTCCTCCTTCACTGGCTCCCCCGCTCAGAAAAGGGCCCCGCGGGCTTCTCCTCCAGGAAATCTGGGAGCAGCTTCACTCCCTCATCCGGTCCCCTCCCATCCAAAGCATCACGAGATGCTGCCACTTCTGCCCCCCGGTACACATTGGTGTTGGCCTTCCCCACCTCCACCCTGGGTCACAACATCTTCCTCTCCCCGCCCCTTTCAGTCCACTCCTCACCCAACAGCCATGACAAGCCTTCAGAGACACAGTTCAGATCACGTCATCATCTGCTTTTGAGAGCCATCCGTGTCTCAGGTTTTCATTTAAAATCAGGACCAGAAGTCCTGGCCCTGGCACAGCAACAGGTCCTGCCTTTCTGGCCGCTACACATCCTGACTCTTCCCACATCTGCGCCCTTTCGTTTCCCTACTAAGCCACACTTCTCCCTTTGCAAGCTCTTCCCCCGCCTTCCCTGGCGCCTCCCTGCTCGTCCTTCAGGATTCAGCCTCCACAGCCCTTCAGCTGCGAGTTCCCTGACCCCTCCTCCAAATCTGGATCAGGTCCCGCATTTTAAAAATATCAATTTGGGGGCTTCCCTGGTGGCGCAGTGGTTAAGAATCCGCCTGCCAATGCAGGGGACACGGGTTCGAGCCCTGGTCCGGGAAGATCCCACATGCCACGGAGCAACTAAGCCCGTGCACCACAACTGCTGAGCCCGCACGCCACTACTGAGCCCACGCACCACAACTACTGAAGCCCTCGCGCCTAGAGCCTGTGCTCCGCAACAAGAGAAGCCACCGCAATGAGAAGCCCGTGTACCACAACTGCTGAGCCCGCACGCCACTACTGAGCCCACGCACCACAACTACTGAAGCCCTCGCGCCTAGAGCCCGTGCTCCGCAACAAGAGAAGCCACCGCAATGAGAAGCCCGTGCACCACAATGAAGAGTAGCCCCCAGAGTGGCTGCAACTAGAGAAAGTCCACGTGCAGCAGCAAAGATCCAATGCGGCCAAAAATAAATAAATAAATAAATTTTAAAAAACATCAATTTGTCATTATAAATGTATTTGCATAGGGGTTCATTAAATATCTTTTGAGTGAACAAGTAAATAACTCATGAAGAGGTCTTTTCATTTGTACATATGTCCGGGTCATATTTTTCACTTTTCTGCAAGAAGAGCTGGTCAAATCCCTTGCTGCAGTCCAGTTATATGATTTCTCTCTTAATTTGTTCATTTACTAATGTTTTTAAAGCTTTCAAAGGAGGAAATGCGGTTAGACTCAGCATGATTGTTTCAATAATTTGTATTTATTCAATAGACATTTCCAGAATACAATGACATATCAGCCCTGGGCCGGGAGGGGATGATGCGGAGGGACCAGTGACACAGTTCTTGGTGAATTGCTTCCTCTTCCAGGTGCTCTCAGACCATCTCCTTAACGCCGTCTTCCACAAGACTGCTCAAGCAAACCGGTATGAACTGTGTGAATCTACCATCTTATTATTTTAAAAAACTAGAGTGACATTTGTCTCTTTCTTGGCACTTGCTCAATTTTCACAATCCCTCTAAGGTCACCAACAGTGCTCTCATCTGCAACTTCTTTTCACGTCTTCAGGTGGAATTGATCCAGTACAGGACATTCAAAGGAATTTCAAATATCTTGGAAACACTTCTTTTTAACCCCACAAATTCTTTTGAACCCCCCTCTTTTCCCTCCCATCTTTCATCAAAGTGCCAGTCACAGTGTAAGGTATCAGACACATAAACATGTCCCTGCCCTTGAGAAACGTTTTACAATGTATCGGCTCATGGTTACATAATCTAGAATTTATCTGAAAATAATAAACAGCTTTATTGATGCCAGACATTTTATATCATAGTCACTTATCTATTTGCCTTGAAAATCATTTTAATGAGAAAGTATTCCAGTGACACTGTAAGTTCATCACAGTAGTTCCTGCAGTAAGTTCACTCTTTTTCTCCCCTTAAGTCTTACATTATAACAGATGCTTCCTCGTGGCTTCCTGAAGTGAAACGATGAAAAAAGAAATGGTCTGAGAATCTCCAATGACCACTTTCCTCCATTTAATAGTTATGTAACTGATTTACATGGCTTCTAAATGTTTTCTATTAATAGTGCAAGTTTAAATTCTAGTTCTCCAAGCAAACATGTCAAAAGAGGCTCCTTAATTTGGTTCATTACAAACCCAGCAGGTGCCCAGCCAAGACTCGTACATCTTCTGAGGAGCAAAGGCATTTGGGTGGCAGAAGTTCTGCCATGTCTGGCGCCATGAAAGGTGCGCCCTGCACTCTGAACTCTGTCTCCACACTCCCCAGAGAGCCCACCCTCCCCATCCACAAAGGCGGGCTTCTTCCAAAGCACGGCAGCCTCTTCACGATCCGTGTTTGCCTTGATCTCACTCAGGCACAGAATGCTCCCCGTCCCGGCAGCTCTATGTCTGACCCTTAACGGCTACAGTTCCTCCACCTTCATTCCTCCAGAAGTATCATCACCTAGCAGTACTTTGATCTCTTTTTCATTTTTATTTTTTCTTTACAGAGAACACATATTTTCCCGGTTTTTGCCATGAGTGACTAATTGCATACAAATTTTTATTTTCAATCTTACTCCCTAAATCTTAGGTCTATGTTTCCAGCTATTTTATTTTATTCCAGGACGCTGTCATTTACATATGAGGATAATGGTAACGGTGAGGATGGTGGTGATCAGAATGGTGATGGTGATGATGGTGACGGTGATGATGACGTCCTCAGAACCTCACTCTTGTCCTGGACGGAATCCCTGCCTCTAGAAAAGATGGTCATTCAGCAGATAATTTAGAGAGAGAGAAAGAAGAACAACCTAGTCTAATAAATCTGCAGGTCCCTGAAAGATCAAGACACTCCAGTGTGTGAGACAAATAAACAACAACAAACATATGTATATACACATATACGACACATAGTGACAAGTACCATGAAGAAAAACAGAGCAGAGAAGTGCATAGAGAATAAGGAGGATGGTTCCATTTAGGTAAGACAGCGTGGGAGGGGAGGCTGCTCTGAGAAGGGGTGGAATGAAGTGAGGGAACAAGTCAAGCAAAGATCTAGGGAAAGAGCCTCCAAGAAGCACAAAGGTTTTGTCAAGGACAATATTTATCCACCACAACGTGTAGCCCACTCCCTGGGATGCAGATAACGCAGCATATTTGTTCACCAGAATGTGGACAAGCATAGTGTGTAATTGGGCTTTAGCGATATTTCCAAATGTTGACCCAAAAAAATTAGATATGAGTCTTTCCCCAAACCAGAAGTATTTCCAGCATTAGTGAAACTAACGGTATTTATAGGTGGACTCACTGACAAGTTTGATCTAGAAAAATGCTTAAATCTGCAAATCTAGAAAGACCTTACAAGTCTACTCACCTACATTTCACTCGCCAGGCACTGTTTTCCAGAATCTTCCCAGTATTTTTAGTAAAGTAGGAAATGCCAGGGTCGTTTGGAGTCATTCATGGCAGACGAATGGGCTGGTTCCAAGGAGGCGACTGTGTCCTGCCTGGGCCCCCAGCTCGTGTCCTGGGATGTGGCCTTGGACCGGGAGCCATGCTTCTTGCTTCATCTTTGCCAAATTCCGGGATTTACGCTCCCCTCGCCAGGTCTGCACACCTGGATCCCGGTGGTCATCAGGAGCTGCGTGGATGGGGCCAGCGGTGGGGGGAGTTACTGTGTGACCCACGCTGGGCCTGGCCTGGTGTGGCCTGAAAGATCCCCCGGGTGCCCGCGCTTCTTCCCCACCCACCTTCTCCACAGTCAGCACCGTCTTCCCACCTTTAAGACAATTCACTCACTCGCAAGCCCCAGAGCCCTGAGACAAGTGCGCCACCGACCCACCAAGGCCACATTGGAGCTCCGCGCAGAGGGCCCAGTTGCCTAGCCCCACCCCCAAGCCCCGCTGGGCCTTTGTTCTCGTCCCCGGGACCCGAAGGCCTGAGGGCAGAGCTCACCACCTAGACCCGCTCGGTCCAGCCTTTGGCAGAGCGGGTCCTCGGAGGGCTGACCCCAGGCATGATGGGGGCGGCTTTCTCCGTCTCCCCTCGCCTTGTCCCCGGACGCTGTGTCCAAATGGCCATCCCCTTCTCCTCCTGCGTCTCCCCCGCCCGCCCGCCCTCTCTCCCTGGGCTCCTCTCGGGGAGATGTTCACTGTTATGGAGTGCATTGCATCCGCCAACATCCACTGGGGATGCCTAACCCCCAGCGTGACTATGTCTGGAGATGGGGCCTGAGGGGCATGACTGAGGGAGGTCCAACAGGACTTGTGCCCTTCTAAAAACTAAAGGAGACCCCAAGACCTCTCTCTTTCTCTCTCTCTCTCTGCCGTGCGGGAACACAGCGAGGAGACAGCTGTCCACAAGCCAAGGAGAGAGGCCTCCCGAGAAATCAGTCCTGCGGTCGCCCTGCTCTTGGACATCCAGCCCCCAGACTGTGAGACAATGTATTTCTGTTGTCTAAGCTGCCCAGTCTGTGGTGCTCTGTGACGACAGCCTGAGCGGACAGATGCGTTCAGTATTCCGTTTATACTACAAAAAGATGGACAATTTTATTCCCCGAATAAAAGAGTCTGCGTCCTCTGCACTCACACCTCCTGCACCCCTTGCCCCGGAAGAACGTGGCATCCCAAGCCCTCGCCATCCTCCCCGCGCCCGCCAGCCTCGGCCCATCTCCTGTCTCCCCACGCGGGGCTCCGTCCGCTCCTTCCTTCCGCTCACACAGCCACACCGCCCGGCCGTTCTCCCCGCGGGGCGGGCGGCCTCTTTCCCCTCATCCCGTGAGAATGTTGAACCGTGGGCCCTTGCCAGTGCCCTCCAGGCAGAGCTGCCAGCCTGGTCCCCCTGCCCTCCTCGGCTCTCTCTCTGGAGCGGCCCCCGGGCTCTGGGCCGGAGATGTTGCGTAGACGCTGGCTGCCCCCGCTCTGCAGCCCAGCGCCCCTCTCCTGCGCCCGGCGCACACCGCGGGGCTGGCTGCCCTGGCCTGTTCCCGAACCTCTAGGGATGCGAGGTCCCGGCCCCGCCGTGTTGGGGAAGAGCGCCGTGCGCATGCCCCGAGACCCAGGCCCCCGTGGAGGCCTCAGGCCCGGCACAGCCCTGGTCGGGGCCCGGGAAGCAGGACGTCCCGGGAGCCTGGGGTGTGTCCGCCCTACAGCCTGTCTGTCCTTCCTCCACGCTCGGGACCCGGGACCCCAGTCCTCGCGCGACCTGCTCCGAGCCCGAGGACAGGGTCCTTCATTTCCACGACCCAAAGGCTTCCCGCAGGCACGATCATCCACCCCGCCAACAGCAAAGCGACTGGCCTTCGACAAACAGGAGGGAGGTCACGCCTGCCCACAGCGACCCCCGCCCTCCAGGGTCCCGCGGCTCCGCCCCCGTCGCGCCTCTGGCTCCGCCCCCGCCGGCCTGAGCTCTTGCAGCCCTGCCTCCCGCGGCTGCGCCGGCCTCGCGGGCCTCCTTGGCTGCGCACACCACGTGGTTTCCCCTCCAGCCCTTTGTCCTTCTCGCCCTCGGCCTGGATGTGACGTTTGTCCTTCTGGAGGAGGGAACACGTCCGCAGAGGCCCTGCCGGCCACCGGCAGCCCTCTTCACGACTCCCGGCCTTTCTCTGTTTACCGCACTCATCTCCTTCCGAAAGCTGTGCATGTGTCCTTTTGACCACTGAGTGTACCCCCAGGAGAACGTAAACGCCCTTGAGAGACGAGCGCTCGGCGTCCGATGCACCCCCCGCATCCCAGGTGCCTGGATCCCAGCGGGAGTCCAGCAGGTGCTCACTTCGGGGACAGCGGAAGGAATGCCATCGCCGCCGACGGCCAAGGCCAGCGCGCCCCCAGCGCCTTCATATGTCTTCATCTTGGCAGTGCCCTCACCAGGCAGTAAGCCCACTGTCTGGCATGCAGTAGGTGCTCAATCCTTGTTTGCTGACAAAAGTGATGAATAAAAGGAGTTTGAAATGGGGGTTCCTTTACATTCTAGTGTGACCCCCATCTGCCATCTAGTGGTGAGAGCGGGCAACTTCAGGACGACAAGCTTGGGAGAAGCAGTGAGGGAGCTGAACAGGGATGAAGGCCTATGGGTACCAGGGGGACGGCGGGGTTCCCCTCACCTCCATCCTCCCGTCTGTAGGAGGAGCCCTGAGAATTCCGCTGTGGAGCCAAATCTTGCACGTTACTGTGGAGTAGGGTGGGTAACACGTTGAAACCCCAGCAGAGTAAATGATGCAAAGGAAAAGGAGCTCCGGATAAATGCACATTAAGCTTCCAGTGGTCCCACAGGTAAGACTGTGCGAATATTCGTGGTTGTGTTTGATGCTCCAGCGGGACGATCTGCTTTTCTCCCGACTTTGGGGGGATCAGATCCGTACGGAGTTTTGACTGAAAAGTACAGCAACACTGCGTTCCGAGTTTCCTTGGGGAACCTACAGACAGTGAGGGAACATTCAAGTGAATTGAGAAGAAGGAAGGATGAGAATGAGGGAAAGGTGAAGAAAGCACGGATTAGGAATCACAGAGCTGCCCGAACGCCACACACTCAGTATATAAGATTACAAAAATGCGGTAAGACTGCAAACTCCAGGTACCTGTGGGTGCGGGTGAGTCACGTGACCCCTCTGGACCCCAGCTTCCTTCGTATAAACAAGAATTTTGGAAGACGTGGTCTCTGGGGGTTTTACAACCGTCAAGTTTCCTAGGCAGATCCCTAACTAAAACCTTAATGTACATTCATGACAGGTGTGAACTTTTCAAATATCTCCTTGAATAGTGGTTTGTTATGTTCTGTAGGGTTCACCTCAAACTGAAGGGTGCTGATCCCAGATGAAATGTTACATGATTCATTAGTACGTTAGCCTGCTCCTTGGTTATGTGGAACCCTAACAAGGCTTCGAGAAAGCTGAAAAGACACGGGATTGAGGAGATGGGGGTGGGCCTGCCACTGTGTGAGCCGTGCCCTCCCCGGCACGGGACGAGTCAGGCCACATCATAGGTGGCCAAACACAGCGTCATAAACAGGCACTGAGAATCGCTGTCCGTGATGATCCGCCAGCAGGCGTTTTAATAAATCCCAGGCATCACCTGACCGCAGGCTATACAGACAGCCATGGGATGGGCGCCAATCCTATTCTTGGGGAAATTAGCCAAGAAGCCCTGGGGATTCGGAAGTGGCAGCCCCTCCCTCCGCGCCCCCCCCATGCCCACACCCTCCCACACTCTCAGTGCACAGCCTAATCGCTCCCAGGTGTGGTGGTACCTGCGGGGCACCTCAGCCCACCTTCCACGCCAGACGGGCACTCAAACCATCCCAGGGCGTGAGCCAAGGCCCCCTCACCCCCACCCCATAACCAGCCCCGTCTACCACCCTGCCCCCCGCCCCCCTGCCCCCCTGCCCCACATCCGGCCCCCGTCCACCACCCAGCCCCCCGCCCCCTGCCCCATATCCAGTCCCGTCCACCACCCAGCCCCCCGCCCCCCTGCCCCACATCCGGCCCCCGTCCACCACCCAGCCCCCCGCACCCCTGCCCCATATCCAGCCCCGTCCACCACCCAGCCCCCCGCACCCCTGTCCACCTGCCCCACATCCGGCCCCCGTCCACCACCCAGCCCCCCGTCCCCCTGCCCCCCTGCCCCCCTACCCCATATCCGGCCCCCATCCACCACCCAGCCCCCCACCCCCCTGCCCCCCTGCCCCCCTGCCCCATATCCGGCCCCCGTCCACCACCCAGCCCCCCACCCCCCTGCCCCCCTGCCCCCCTACCCCATATCTGGCCCCCGTCCACCACCCAGCCCCCCGCCCCCCTGCCCCCTATCCAGCCCCCGTCCACCACCCAGCCCCCCGCCCCCCTGCCCCCTATCCAGCCCCGCCCACCACCCAGCCCCCCGCACCCCTGCCCCCCATCCAGCCCCGTCCACCACCCAGCCCCCCGCCCCCCTGCCCCCTATCCAGCCCCGCCCACCACCCAGCCCCCCGCCCCCCTGCCCCACATCCGGCCCCCGTCCAGCCCCCAAGCAGAGCGTGCCCAGCAAGCATCCACCACGTCACTCCTGAGGCTGAGACTTTGGGACCAAGACCCAGACACTGGGTGATGGAAAACCGAGTGAGGCTTGAGAAGAAACTCCACGGAAGGCTCAAGGAATATAAGGAATGCAACATTCCTGTTACTGTGGTTTTTAAAAATACATCCCTCGGAGATGCACAGTGACATATTTACAGTTGAAATGTCATGACGTCTGGGAATTACTTGAATGATTCCAAGTCAAAACAACCACGACAACAAAGTAAAAGATACCAACAAATCTTGGCAAAATGTTGTCATTGTTGGAATCTGGATGATGAATATAAGTGAGAGTGTGTGTGTAATTTTCCATCAAGAAAAAGTTAGAATAAATGTAGAAGAGAAGGAAAAAGTAATCACAATACACGACTATAAAGGCCTTGATAACTTAGTTTTGGGAAAGCAGATGTCTGGAGCATGAAGGGAAGAACCAAGAGACAAGGAAAGACTGAGTCTGGGCAAGACTGGCTAATGGTTCACTATAGGACACTCCTGGAACTCACACTCAGAAATCGCAGTCAGTGTTTTTATCTCTATGTATGTTAGTTCTTAACTTACAGAAGGTCAGCCGAGAGAAACTTCGACATGAAACTCTGAAATATGAACTCAGAAATCCAAATTGTCTTGTTCTGATCCAGTGATGGTCCTCCGCCCATCTCTTGACGGGCCATGGTATGTACACTCCTTACCTGGCGGATGGCTGCGGGGACCCACGGGATGATGGGTGTCAGTGCTTCCGAAAGCGGTAGCACGTCCCGCAAAGATCGTTATTAGGCTGCATGCAGGGTATCAGGGCAGAACAGAGCAGGGGGCTCGCAAGCCCAACACAACTGGGCTCTGATGGTGTGGCCGCAAGTTACTGGCTGTGTCACCTTGACTAGGCTGTAGCTCCTTCTCTGACCTTCTATTTTCTTTGCTTATAAAATGGAGCTAATAATGCCTGCTTTGAAGAGTGCTGTGAGGCTTAAATGAGTTAAAATAGATGAAAACTCTACCTGAGTCCCTAGCACAAGGTCCTTTAAAACATTAGCTATAGTTGTTGCTATTGTCCTGAATGTACCTCAAGACTGAAAGGTGTACCACCTAGACCTAGACTAAGACAATTCACTGTGCAACACGGTCTGACCCATGTCCTTCCTGGCCTTTGTCTTTCTTACCTAAAAGGTCTCACCTTCTCTGTCTCACGTTCAAGCTTCCCCTTGACCCCTGGATTGTCCACCCCTGGCTTGTCTCCAGTCCTTGAACGACGACAGACACACACAGGAACTCAGGACAGATGCACGAAATCTACACAAAGGCAGGCTATTGTGCTGATGCTGGGTTTTGTCACAGCAACTTCCCCACTGATACATGTTGTGGATCTTTGCCTGAAGCCTCACTCTGAGTTAATGTCATCAAGGGATAATTGACAATGATCTCCACCCCTTTCCTCTGTCAGATGTGACAATTCAAAATATGTTCTAAATGTACCGAGGGGCATTTCGCAGAATATGTTTCCTTAGGCTCTTCCTCACGGAAACTCACATGTCACTTTTCTCTCTCATATCAAGATCTTCTTACAGATGATCCAAGTCAACCAAGGTTTGATGCCAGATGCAGATTCTGTTTTAATTCCAAGTCATTACCCCAAGCATTTTATAAAACTGTTTCCAAAATTTCAGGCGGGTGCCACCCGGTCCTGGGGACACGTGGGCATCTGGTTGATTTTCCGAGCTCCTTGACCTCTCTCCCCAGGTGGACCCCATCCCTCTTCCATCTACACCCCCAGAGCTTGTAGCCCTCTGGCTCAGAACTCGTGTTGACGTCTGCCTTCCTCCCCGACTGTGAGAGTGCCAAGGGCATGTGCTATTTTGTTCCTCTTTCTATCCTGGTGTCCTGGCCTGCCTGTACTTAGCCACGGCAGGCGCCCAGAATTTGCTGAATGAACATATAATGTCAAAGTTTCTGCACAATTTCAGAGAAGCTTTAAGTATTTTGATGAGACTTGCGTGTTCATCTGGTTCCAAGTGCCCTCTCCGCACAGGGGCCCTGATGCTGATCCCCTCACACGTGAACGTCGAGCTTCTGTTTGACCTCTCCAGGGTCAGGGACTCTTGTGTCCTACTGCTGAATGGCCTGACCCCCAGGTCATCCTGTCTGTTAAGCCAAAGTCAGCCTGTACCTTCCGCCCACTAGTCCCACGTCTGCAATGCAAAACATCCGCAAGTTCTGACTTGCTATTTCTCAGGGCAGACCTCCAATCACCTCGTAACTGCTCACCTGTCTCGTGTGACACCTGTCTTCTCTGAAAGAAACCCCCTCTTTTGGTTTCTGTTACCCCGTCCTGGAAATGTTTCTAGTTTGTCTTAACCACTCTCTAGATGTCATGCCCAAAACTGAACAGAACATGACACGACACAAGGAGACTCGTGGAGCACAAAGTCAAGTGGGAATGACCCTCCTTGTGACCTGAATGCTACTCTTCTGTTGACAAATCCCAGGACGATAAAAGGCCAGCTTCCTCTTGCCCTTACAAGATTGCAACTGTTGGCAGCAAAGCTAAGGGTTCACTCTGATGCCCTGCTCTTAGCTTGGCACGTGCACACATCTGACATCCCGTTAGGAGAGGGGGCTTGGAATGGGTCTCTCCATTATGTCTTCTTTAGTTGAAAAAAGAAAGAGAGAGGGAGAATGAAAGAAAGAGGAAGGAAAAACGGAAGGAAGGAAGGGAGGGAGTGAGGAGGGGGGAAGGAAGGGAAAGAGAGAAAGAGAGGAAGGAAGGAAGGAAGGAAGGAAACATTCTCAGTGCAATCTTCATTTCACTGCATCTTTCCTCTTCCCATAAAGGAAACTGACCGGAGAGGGGTGTGTGACCATCACGTGCCTCCAGATTCCTGCAGGACTTCCCTGACCTTGAAGCCTGCCAGGGCTGGTGCATCAGTTGGCAGAAAGGAAGTCAGACATTCCAACTCGTCACAGAGGCAAAGACCGGGGCATTTCACATTTTGTTTCAATAATCTTGCTGATCTCTCGAAGAACATGTCGCCTTTTTAAAAGGTACGACTGAGAACACGAGTAGCACAGATCAGGAATGCACCGCTGTTGTTTTCAAACAGCAAGACAGCGAGGGGGAAAGAGAGGTGCCATCACAAGCGGAGTCATTTGTTTTGTGTGCGCAGCTCGGCCAGATTGCCTCCAGCAGGGCAAGGGGTAGATGACGGCCACAGCGAAAGTTCAGGCGCCGTCTGCCACCTAAGTCCCACCGCCAAAGATGACATCGCACGGGCACGCGTCAGGACATCCTCACCGCTCCTTGGTGACCAGCGGACGGACAGAGAGAAAGGGCAGCCCGCTTTCCTGAAGGAAGGAGCACGGTCACCGTAGGACACCCCAGAACCGGGGGAAGTGTCTGTCTGGGGTTTGACTCCACGAACATCCCACGCCTGTGTTCCCTGGAGGGAATTCCCCACACCTGGTGACACACACAGAGACCTGGGCTTGTTTTGGTTGTGTCGCACACCAAGAGTGCTACCGGGCTGGTGCTGCTCCTTCCTCATTTAGAATCAGCCACCCGGGAAGAGAGAGGTTCTAGATAAACGGAGTCATAAACCTCCCCCGTGCCAGGTTGGTTCTGCAGTTTACAAAACTCACGAGGCCTTCCACAAACTCCTCAAATCGGCGTTTGCATCCAAGAATGGAGGGGCATGAAGGGGCCACCAGTGACCCAGGCCTGGATGCTCTATTTTCTGCACCGACATAATGTGAAAGCCACGTTCAGGTCCTTACCCCACCCCTTCCTTTTCCTGCCAATTGGGACACAGATCTTTTTAACTTCGAAGCACGTGTTATCTTTTTACATTACAATTCTGTTAGTGCATCTGAGGCCCCCAAGTCCTGTTTCTGCCATCTAAGCAGTAAATCTACTGCAAGTCTCAGAACAGTGTGTGTATTTGGCATCGGGAAATGAGAGGTGCCCGGGGAAAATGAGAAATACAGAGTTACCTTTAAAAAAGAAAAAAAGTGTGCGTGTCCTGGAGTCCACAAAAGACTTGAAAAAAATACCGTGGCCACCTTGGCATCTTTTTTTTAGATGAACTATCTTGTGAATCATCCAAAAAACTCTTCTGCTTATACAAATACAGAGCACTAACACTTGCGTTTGTGTTCAGCCAACAAAAATTTTCAAACCACAGAGCCAGATGGGCTGTCAAAGGATTTAAGCCACCTCCTGAAATAGGGGAAAAAGGTCTTACAAATCTCAAGAACTCCAACATGTTTTTATTGATTTCAGTTTCCAATAGAATGAATATGTTTTCTCTAAATATTTTTTATCACACAACTGAAACATTGAATTATTTTTTCAGAAATAGAGTTAAATACATCAATCTAGTTACAAATTCTAATATAAAGAGTACAAAATATAATGTTATAAATTGTATTTTAAAAAAGAAATACAAACTCTATGGTCTTTTGCATTTTACTGCCTCAAAGCATAATTAGCAAAGTTGAAGAATGAACATTTTCCCTCAGTCACTCCACACAGACACACTACGGGGCACCTAAACCATCACTTGAAGTCCTGGCCTGTGATTTTTTTATTCTCTTTCGTTTTGCTCAGTGTATAAAATGTCCTGCGATTAGAACACACCCGAGTTAAAAGCAGTGAAACAGCATACGCTACTTCAGACACGGAGACATTCTGAAAGTGGAAAAGTAAAGTTGTACAAACGCAGCTGTTTTTTTGTGCATCGATCACACCCCCCAGGGGGTGATGTGCCTGTTTTCAAGACGGCATGTTGGTAAAGAGAATCTGGCCGTGAAAACCCAGGAGGTGCGCTGCGATCCAGGCACAGACGGAGAACTGCCAGTCACCTTCTGTGACCCTGTGGGCTACACTCTCTCTCCTGGTGGAAAGAAGGTGCAGCTACCTGAGCCAGGTGCCTGGGAGACAGCAGGGAGGTGTCACCTGCGACCTGCTGTGTCCAAAGCCACATCCCAGAGGCCTGCCAAATGATGACCCTGCGTGTGCACGTGCCCCCGTGTACTGTTTGCCTGCCACTGTACCACCTGTGACAGAGCGGCCAGATCTGAAGATGGTTCCCGACATCCTGGGCAAAACCAATGCTCCCTAAGCTCATCAAAGTGGCATATATATGTCATCCCCGGGGCCATTTCCTGGAGCACCTTCAAGAAACTAGTGTCTTTCTTGGGTTTAAAAAATAAATAAGTAAATATTGGGAGGCATCTCTTAAAGCACTGAATACTTTTCAAAACCAAAAAGGCAAAATCCACTTGGTTTGAAAATCTGTACTGTGCCATGACCGAGGTGAAACGCATCCATCTGAGATGGCCCCAAGGCCTTCCAGGAACCAGGGGAAAAAGTGACAGAACGGCTGACAAATGCCCAGAGAAGATGCTTGAACAGCTGAATTTTTCAGAGAATTTAAATGTTCATTCTTCAAGTTAAGGAATATGAGTGAATAACCTGAAAGAGTCTCTAAGCTCGTTATCTGTGTTACAACAATGAGGACGAGGGTGAGGAGGGGAGGAGGGGGGTTGAGAGCAGCAGCAGGAGTGTGCGAGCAGGGGCCGGGAGACACACGGAGAAGCTGCAGTGTAGACAACCAAACCCTTTATTGTCTAAGTTACATTGACGCCAACACTGTCAAATCCTGTTAAGAAACAAGGAAACAGCAGATTGGTAGAGGTAGTAGAAAGTCTGTAACAGTCAGAGGGTGACTTACAGGAGAGACCATGCGGAAATTATCAATCGAAAAAAAGTGAATCAAAACACATTGGCTAAATAAATAAGAAAAACACAAATCGTATTAAATACTATGGTCAAACTGACACAAACACATGAACAAACCAATACAATACTGTGCTCAGTGGAAGAAAGGAAGTACAGTCGGGCCCCCGGACGGCTTGCCTTGGAGGGTGGTGTTCTTGGACGCCCCCCTCGCCCCGACCCCCGTCTGCTGAATTAAGGGAAAACCTTATTTCTGTGCTCCGGGCAGAAACAAGTATTCCAACTGGCTCGGGCTGCGTGTCCGGCCAACGGGACCCCGGGACGCGCCCCTCTCCACCACGCCCCCCCCTCCCCCCCGCAAAGGGGTCTCCCGGGATGACACCTGCGGCTCTGAAGGCCGCCACTGAAACGGTAAGAACGTACATGACTCCTCCGTGTCGCTTTGGGTACAGAATTCCTCTGGATAACGAAAACACAGAGAAACAGACCGAATCACGAGCCCCTGTGCGTTCCTGAACTGTCACCCTTCACTGTCAGCCAAGAAAATAAAAGCCAGAAAATGCAGAAACGATCACTGTGAGGAGACTACGGAAATGATCAAACGTAAGTCAACAGAAAGGCATGCTGATTTCTAGGGTGAACAGAGGAATGTATCTCTGAAACTTTGCTCAAAATAACTTTAGAGGACAGTCACTGAATCGTATCTGCAAGGACATTCCTAATGACACCAACACGACAGATCATTCTGGTACATATTCGGTGTAAGAATATCAGGAAAAAATAAGTAAAAAAGTTATATATATATGCACACACATATATGCAGCTATATGTGTGTGTATATACATGTATATATATATTTATAGATATAAGCTAGCCAGTTACATTGCATTGTTTGCAAATGTTGCAAAGTAACCTGAACCGTCAAGTAATTTAAATTCAGTAACAAGTAGAATCCAGAACCAAACATTAACTAAGAACAACAACAATAACAATAATAATAATAATAATAATATAATTCAACAAATCATTAGAACAGGAAAACCACACTTTACGGTGTGTGTGTGTGTGTGTGTGTGTGTGTTTAAACAAGTCTTTGTATCAGAAGCCCATTTTCTACAAAAACTGCACTAATCCATTACTGTATTAAGTAAACTGTCGCTCTCACCAGTATTAAAGATTAGGATAATTTCTGTACATGTAAAATTATTGCTTTTTTGAAAAATATATTTAGCATGCTCGTTTTAATCCATTTCCTGCCTTTACAAAATTTCACAATTAAAAAAAACCTAGTAAAGCTTTTGCAAAAAATTTCACAGAACATTTTCATTCAAGGCAGCAGTAACTTTTGATAATGCATAAAATCATTATGTGCAAAAATCTGAAACTCTCAGAAACATTACCATCACACACGGTGTCATGGTAATAGGAAAAGAAAATATTTATATCTGTGGAATACAATTTTAACTGCGTACACTGCAAGGTTTAAGACCCTTTGTTACGGCCCTTAACTCCCCACCGCTGAAACTGGCATCTGCGCGACCGAGGAAGAGGTATATAAAGCTGCCCAACCCACGGGCCGGGGGGCCTCCACGCTCCGGGAATGAAGGGACTCGTCCCATGGAGGCCCCCCCGCCCAAGAAGGAAAGACGCCTACTTGCTGGGACAGACGGACGGGAGGGCAGGGAGGGAGGGGGGCGCAGGAGGCCCCAGAGCACCAGGACCGCGGCGACCTGGGCCCCCCACGGGCTCAGGGATCCTCCCGCTATGACTAAAAGGGTCCAAATCGAGGGGGGTTCAGCGGCCAGATGATTTGTTAAGACGGGCAGTCTTCCGTTGTAAGCAGTTTGCAGAATGTAGCCCTGTTACCAAAAGGTCCTGAGAATAAACAAAGAAGCCTGCTTTTCTTAGTGTTCAACGAGCTCTCTTTTCCGAAGCACAATAAAAGCCTTCCCACGGATGTGTTTCCTCTGCCGGATTCACTGAGCAGAGATGGGAGAGAGGGACACACCTGGGAAACGCAGAGGGCCCCCAAGGGGATGCGATGGGACCACTGAGGAAGGAGGACCTCGTCACCCGCCCGCCCCCCACTGAGCCTGTTTCCACAGCACCTCAACGCCCATCCTTCCTCTTTTATTCACTATTTTAAATACCCACTAAGACAAGGAGAGGCCAGCGCGTCAGAACTCCGTCAACCTGGACCCCTCCGCTGTCTGTCCTGACGTCACCTCCAACAGGCCTCTGAGCATTGGCGGCGGCTTCTGTTACAGTGCTTGGCTGCTTCACTCTGTCCGACACACACGAGCATCTTTCTTCCAGTGTCTCAAACCTGTCTTGAACGATATCGATGCTTTGTGCTCCTACCGCGCCTCCCACCTCCACCGTTTATTATAAGAAAATACGACTATGGTCGGTGAGCACGTATATGCATATAGAATATCTACATGTAATTCTAAGTCGAGCATCTTCGTTGATGTTTAACGTGTAACAAGGAGAAGCCCTCCCTTCAGCTTCCGCCCCGCCCAGCGGCTGCAGGATCTGAGGTGTCCGGTCGGGAGTTCTTCCACGGGGCGGTCAGGGTCACGGTCGGGACATCCACAAGGGAACTGCGGACGCTGGGGCACTGGGGATGCTGAAAGCGTGTCTCTAGGTTCCCTTTCTGAGAGGCACTGTTTGGACAGTATCTGCATTAGAATGGTCTCTCCCCTGGGGAAAAAAGAGACAAGAGAAAAGCTCATTTCTGCCTTTGGTTTCCAAGTGCATTTTTCCTATTAATTTTCTTAGCAACGCCCAAAGCACAAACAGCAACCTTCACAGAGCCACTGAGTCAGGTCGGCAGAGACCCCTGGCTTCAGCTTTAACTCACTGCACATGAGCAGGATATGTTTACAATGTGCCTTCCTGCCTTCCAAGGCAGCTTGAGAAAATCACCCCCAACGATCTACAGAGGATCATTAGGCGTCTCTGTTCCGCGTGCAAGAACAGCAAATCATAGTGCCTGAACCAGCTCCGGAGGAAAGGTTAAAAAGACGGCCAGATGGGACCGGAGGATTTAAAACAACAATGCACCGTGAGTAATACAAAGCGGGGTTCACACGTGAATGGCAGTGCCAGAACAGGGTTGAATCTGGGGGCCATACGAACCAGAAGCACAGCACTCCCATAGGTCTGTCAGCACCTGAGGAAGCTTCCACCCATTTCCGTAAATAATTACCACGTTGGAAAAATAGAAGGGGTATTCTAAAGTCAAGGGAACTGCAAGATGAAAATGAGAATAAAGGAGAGCCGAAGTTTTCAGAGAAGGCTCTCTCACGACACGTGATGCATCACTGTTTGAACAATGGAGTTTACAATCTGAGGACACAACAGGGCAAGATTAATCTTACTTAACCGCATCAACCTTCAGCTAAAGTCTCGATGAAGTAAAACCAACAGCTTGAAATTAACATGCACACATAAAATGCAGCACTCGTGTGAAATTCCAACTGGTTTCCAGCTATGCCTGCAGGAACCCTAGAAGTAAGTGTGTGTTGGGGGGGGTCTGGTTGACATAATGAATTAAGTGCCTCTCTTTAGTTAATGGTTTCAGAAAACTCCTACGTAAAACTAGCTCTGCATTCACGACACCTACCAGTCGACATCTAGCGGAAGTCAGAAAGATACTCAACAAAATTTTATGGGGGGCTGGGGGAGTGGGCACAGTGGTCCCGACAGTAGTTTATTTGAAATGTAGGAAACAGTAACGGAATGAGAGAGGTGATAAAACTTCCTTAAGTAGACGGTGAATTTCCTGCCGTAAACTGAGAAGGATGTTTTGCATTTTTGCACAGCGACATCACGCCGTGGGGAGATCCATCATCAACAGGGCTCATTTGGAACTGGTTCCAGATACATTCGAGGACGGAAAATGGCCTTTGTATATACGGACAGAAAAACAGGAGTTATTGTTAGCTGTTAGGTGGCTGGCCTTGAACGTTTTGAGGAAGTATGTAGCAAACAGACTTGCTGGGGATTCCATAAATGGGCAAAGAATGTGTATGAACACGTGTGTTGTGTGTGTCTACGTTCTGTATACACAATCCAGGCATCTCCTTGGATTTCCCTTCCTTTGGACCAAAATACACAGACTTGTATTGGAAGAAGGAAAAAGGATGGTTAGAGAAGAAGCATGAAGATGGCCCTCTGTCCGTAAAGGACTGAAGTTTTACACTGCAGGCTCAGAAAGTTTTAAAGCTATTTATTTTACAGGGACTCCAAAATCTGGCTAACCCGAATAACCAGGTTGTTTAATTCAGTCCACAAATCTAGAGGCACAGATGCCAAGTTTCTCTTTATAAATGAGGGGATGTGTTCAAACAGCATCTCACTTTTAAGAGAGTTGTTTTCACTTCCGATTCGTTGGGACCAACACCTTATTCCTCAATACAGCAGTCTTATATATAGGGTTTTTAAGAAATGACTGAAATTCATCTGAGAAATCAGGCCCAGGGGAAAATGCAGCCATGGAAGAAAGGAGTCACAGAAATACTTACATTAAGTGGACACATGATATCTGAGCACAAACAAGTTGCTTTTATTCTCCCACAAAGAAAGAGTCATCAGAAGACGAGAAACACGCTTTTAGAAAATTTGGCTTTTCTTTATTGCAGCTGTGTGAATTGTGGACTCTCCAGTAAAACTGAACGATATTTATTCAGAAATAAATATTATCTTTCTTTAAGGCGTTTCAGTGTTCCCAGGGATGAATACTGACTTCTGGAACTTGATGAGGCCTACTTTTTCTTCCCCTTTTGTCACATAAGGTAAAGGAATGCATATGTGCTCATGCGTGGGAGTAAGTGACCTACACACACACAAAAGCCTGTATCCCCTGGGACACACACGAGTCTCTCGGCCTCCGTGGACCAAGGCCTGCATTAGACACGCATGGTGATGCTAAATGTTTAACGATGTACAGGGAACATCTTACTGACAAGGACCTTGCCCAACAAGCCAACAGTTAGCTGGGACTCGCGTTATTACAGGTCATTTTGGATAAATCACTAGTTATAGTCACGACTTTTCATGTTATGTTATACTGAGTGGGAAAATGGCTACTGTGTTTCAAGACATTTGGTTTACGTGAGTAAGAAAATTACTGAGACAAACCAGCTGAATTTTGAAATGCGATCTGTGATACTGAGAATCTAAAAGTGATACTTGAAAACAGATCATACACAGAT
The DNA here is from genome assembly GCF_965194805.1 of Balaenoptera borealis. Lineage (NCBI taxonomy): Eukaryota > Metazoa > Chordata > Mammalia > Artiodactyla > Balaenopteridae > Balaenoptera > Balaenoptera borealis. Next base: position 2,590,482 of record NC_138875.1, on the reverse strand, counting down.
TCAAATATACCAGCCTATGGGATTTATTTCTCCATCGTTTGCATTCTAATCTCCATAGCTAAAAATGAGACAAATTAGGTTGCCATTTTTCGTCTCATTTCCCTTTATTTTGATTAATGGAATTATTTCTCCAGCTTAACTATTGTAAAATAACATTTAGAATAATAAGAAATAAACTATTAATCATAGTCTATAAATTTTGGGCAAGGAATCCAAACAAATCATAACACCAGATTTCATATTTCAGCAAAAGACGGTCTGGTCTTTTAAATCCCAAAACCAGGGGAATGGAGGGAGAGAGGATTAATTTTTCTTGGTTTTAGAAAGACCATTATTTAACTTCTAACATTTAACGAACAATACAATTGGAAAAATACAGTTTCTCCACAACATTAAAGAAACCCCCCACTTTCTTCTCTAACATCCACAGCGCAGTGATACCAATATTTTAAAAAGCATACTATTTTCAAAAAATGTTCTTTCTAATGATGAATTTTGATGACTACTAGAAATTAAATGTTCAGTTGTGTTAAATCTATGGCAAAGCATCTTGAAAATGATGATATACATGAATTCCTCCTCTCATGTAGAGTTTTGCTTGGAATATTAGCTTCTCTTATGATCAGAATTATCTTCCTAATACAACAAGCACCAGCAGCAAGTGCCTTTATTGCCGAGGGCTGGAAGATTCATCCCCACAGCCCGGGAAGCTCCACTAATGACGAGGGCTCCTCGCTGCCAGGGCTCAAAAACCCTTTTACAATAAATGCAAAGGAACGGGATGGCTACAGAATAGATACCGTGCCCAGGAACAAACTATCTGATGCCCTACTACTATCACCTAATCCAGACCTTTAACTTCCAACAAGTCAGTAATCCTTTCCACCCCACCCATCAGAGGAATGTGCTGATAAAGAAACTGCTCCCAGATCTCTGAGTTCAAGGGCAAGCCTGTATGTAACACAGAAGGGGCTTCGCCAGTGTGCAGAAAAGAGACCACGACCAAAAACACATCAAAACGAAACTCTCTGGGGGAGGGATGGATTGGGAGTTTGGGATTAGCAGATGCAAACTAGTATATACAGGATGGATAAACAACAAGGTCCTAATGTATAGCACAGGGAACTACAGTCAATATCCTGTAATAAACCATAATGGAAAACAAAAAATAAATAAACTGCACGTATGACCCTGTAAGCACAAAAACAAAACAGGAAACTCTTTTATTCCTCCTCAAGTAACTAAATTGACTGAATTAAATCCACTCCAACGTATGTATATTATGACATTAGGATTATCCCACATAGAAAATTCAGATATTAATACAGTAAAGTAAGGGCAGCTGCCATATGGCTGTGGGTACAGACATGGCATCTGCCCACCAGCGTGATGTCGTCTGAACACAAGGCAGCAAACTAGGGAACTACATTTATGTTGACAACGCTTTTCTCAAGCTAAGAGCTCTCCTATCCTCCCTTGAAGGCACAACTAACAACTAGACTGTAAAACAAAACAAGACAAAACCAGGGTGTTTACAAGCACACGACCAGGTTCCGACAAAGCAGGGAGATGCTGAGGAGAGGGAGTGGCCGTGACGACCGAGCACGACGGGCCACGACGGGCACGTCCACACAGGCATCAGCACGTGCGTCCACCTGTTTACACGCACGTGCACCGTACACATACACGGCACCCGAGTCTCCCCAGCTGTTCAGGACAACTGTTCCCTCTCGGTTAGAGTAACTGACAACAGGTAACGTGCTGGACGTCTGGTCCCCGCCAGGCTCAGTCCAGCGTCCTCGTTCATCTTCTCCGCAAGCGCAGAAGTACGTGTTGCCGTTGTCATCATTTTACAAATGAGGAAATTCAGGTGAAGTTCACCTGCCTGAGCTGAGGTCTAGGTGAAAGCCTCCTACTCAATAACCCAACATCTTAATAATTCAGGTTACTGAGTCCCTTGGAGTAGAACTGGCTGATCTTGGCTGATCTTCAACTGTGAGAGCTATTAAATATTTATATGTTCTCCACCAGGATCAAACCCACTTCAAACCCACATATTCGCCTGCCAAGAGGCATCACAAACTTGACTTGAAGGTCAGCTGGAACTGGTTTTGTCCGGCTCCTCCTGCCACGTTCCAGGCTCCAGGAATGGCTCCTCCCGAGAGCTGGAGCCTGAAGCCAGAACCCGGGTCCACTCCATCCCTTCTCCTCCCTCCCATCCTGCATCCAACCCCCAAGTTCTTCCTGCTGCCAAACATCCCCACACCCATCTGCTCTCCGCAGCCCCACCCCAGCTTGGGCCGCCTCTGGGTCTCGCTGGGATGACGCCAAGCACCTCCAGAGCGGGGCGCAGCTGACTGTCCGGAACCTCCGCAATCCATCCCCCACCCAGACCAACCCGACTCTCCTACAGACACAACACTGGTGACGTCATCCCCGGCTCAGGGTCCGCACTGCCCTCAGGATGGAATTCCCACGTCTCAGCGCTGGTACCCAACGGCGGTGTGTCTCCCCAGGCTCATGTCCTGAGCGCCTGGCCACCCGCCCAGCTCTCCCCCCATACGATTCCTCCAACAAGACGTCTCTTCCACCTCCGGGGTTGGGGTCGGGGGGTAATGGGCGGGGGCATCTGCCGGCTACCTGCACCCTGGCACAGTCTTCTCGACACCCCAAACCTGGTTCCAGGACCCTCACCCTATCACAGCGCTGCACCTCTCTGCCCTGTGTTCTTCTCTAAACCACCCACTGGACCTCAGGAACCATGAAAGCAGGAAAATTATTTACCTTGTCTCCCAACATCCTCGTCATCTCCACCAACGTGACAGAGCCTGGCACGCAGGAGATGCGCAATAAATACTGTTAATGAGTGAATAAATGATTATTGCAAAACTGAATTCCCAAATACTGTATCAGTTAGATAATTTAACATCTATTATGTATATCTATAGAAGTCCATCAACTGTTAGTGTTACATCAAATAATTTATGCGTGAATACAGTGTTGTGCGATTTTAAAAACTCCCCTGGATCCACAGCTTCTAAAGCTCACGGGAAAAGAATGATTTAAATATTAATTAGTTAATGTTTGTAAAGCACACTACACATGAAAAAGAACGTGGCTGATAAGTATAATGAGTCCCGTTCTAGACATAAATAACCACAGAACTGTCCTATGAATCTATATCGTATTCTAAATCTAAGACAGCAGTTGTGATTTTTGTAAACAATGAGAACTCCAGAATAAGAAAGAACAGTGAGATATAAGCCGATACCTACTACTGCTATGTTTTTCACTTATCCTGGCAGAGACATCTCTATAAGAATTCTTAAATTCCAAAGTACATTAAAGAAAACAGAATTTCCTTCAAGAACCAAAATGTTCAGTGATTAATCAACAAAAGCTACTTTTAATGTAACAGAGGACAAAAAGTACTTCCAGAAGCCGTATCTCGAATATGCCAGCACGAGAGGTGTATAAATCCAGCTCAGTTTTGGTGTCACGGGCCTGACAACCACGGTCAGGAGACTGAAAAGCAGGACAGCTGACCCATGGAGGCCTTGCAACTGGAGTAAATAGTTCCTAAGACCACAGTATTGAGTCACTGTACACGTGAAACTAAGAGGTTGGCTGGTAATAAGTACGAAATTGCAGAACTTGGGTTTACAGAGACAAAGACAAAAATATAGATATATCTTTTCTCTTTTTTTTTTTTTCCTAAAGGGAACGCTATTTGTTTATTTATTTATTTTGGCTGTGTTGGCTCTTCGTTTCTGTGCAAGGGCTTTCTCCAGCTGCGGCGAGCGGGGGCCACTCTTCATTGCGGTGTGCGGGCCTCTCACCATTGCGGCCTCTCTTGTTGCGGAGCACAGGCTCCAGACACGCAGGCTCAGTAACTGTGGCTCACGGGCCCAGCCGCTCCGCGGCACGTGGGATCCTCCCAGACCAGGGCTCGAACCCGTGTGCCCTGCATTGGCAGGCAGACTCTCAACCACTGCGCCACCAGGGAAGCCCCCATCTTTTCTCTTTCATCACCAAGAATGGGTAACAGCTGTGATGAATTCCCAGCATAACTATAAGTAAACATAGAACTGATTTAAAATACAGTCTTAGTGATTTGCTTTGTTGATCTATTTCTCCCTGTACCAGAAGCCTTCTAAAGAGGCTCAGGTAGAATCCATGTGCACCAGATAAACGGATGTGTGTTCCTGAAGAATCTCACTACGTTATTCAGAGACCTGCCTGGTGCTCCCCGGCCCCGTCAAACACTCTTCTGGAAAAGCCGCGTCTTAGGTGGATTGAATGGGTCGCTGTGCCTGCAGGAACGCTCTGGACTGACTTCACTTGTACTGTCAGTATGTAATTCTCCAATTACGGCACGACCCCGCTGCTACTGCAACCCACAGACACATCACAGCGTGCCTTGTCGAAAGGGGGTTTTACTTCTGTTTAAAAGGCGAGTGCTGCGTAATTCGAGCTGAGGTCACATGTGTCCAGAAATCATTTATATTCTGCGTTCAGTGAGATGTTATTTTTTTCATCAATTGTCACAGCATCGTGAAATAACAGCTTTCATTCTAAAACTATGGGTTTTATTAAGAGAGAAGTCACTTACTAAAAAACTGTAACAAAGGGCAAGGCATTCTGTCCATGATATATGAAGAATAGGCTTTTAACAAAAAACAGGGATTCTGAAAATTCGATAAAAAACAAAACCAAAGCCTCTGATCAGGTACCGTCCGTCGTAAGGCCAGCTCGACCATTAATTAGCAGCAGGCTCTGGGCAGTGTTTTTATCGCTCACTATTCTCTTCTAGAGAAACGGACTGGAATTTCTGGAGGTTCTTCTGACATCTATGTCACCATCATCATTGTCAACGACCGTGAACCCCACACGTGTCCAGGCAAGGTGTGCTAACTGGATCTGACCACCTGGACCGGATCCTGGATGTTTATTCTGGCAGCAAGGAAACCCCTCTTCATTTACAAGGGGGAGAGGCTGCAGTTACAGAACCTCCTACGGCAACCAATCAGAAAGCAAGAAGGTTATGGAGAAAATGCTTGTGGGAGAACGAGGACGGGTGTGACATCCTGTCAGGGGCAGAAAGGAAGAAGAGCTCTGAAACCACATGCTCTTATAGCCCAGGATGACGGGACAGACCACTTAGGACGGCGTGCACCCCCTTACTTCAGAGCTACAGACCGAATCCCCCAGTCACTCGTGCCCAGGAGCTGGCCACTTTTTGTGGATTGAACGCACTAAGGCCACACATCTACGGTGACCCACGTTCTATGTACACGCACACGGGTATCTTACGCATTATGGCCGAGCCGGTGGTGTGCGTTAGACAAGAGAATCAAATCAGGACAAAGAGGAGGCCCTGAGACACCAAACTCAGCAGAACGCTTCTTATGGAGTGATTCAAAAATACGGTTCTGAAATAATGCCATGTGCGGCGACATGGATGGACCTAGAGATTGTCATACAGAGTGAAGTAAGTCAGACAGAGAAAGATAAATATTAATCGTAAAATATCGCTTATATGTGGAATCTAGAAAAATGGTAGAGATGAACTTACTTGCAAAGCGGTAATAGAGTCACAGATGCAGAGAACCAACTTATGGTTACCAAGGGGAGGGACAAATTGGGAGATTGGGATTGACAAAACACACTACTATATATAAAATAGACAACTAATGAGAACCTACTGCATAGCACAGGGAACTCCACTCAAAACTCTGTAATGGCCTATATGGGAAAAGAATCTAAACAAAGAGTGGATATATGTATAACGGATACGCTCTGCTGTACACCTGAAACTAACACAACAATGTAAATCAACTCTACTCCAATAAAAATTTTTAAAAATACGGTTCTGAAGACAAGAGACAAAGCCTAACTTGTTCTCAAGCTAACCTCCAAGCAAAACATCTTGAGTGGAAAAGTATGACTTTCTGGTGTTTTCCGTCACCACCGGTCTCTACCAATTCCGTCACCCGCAACGAGACCCAACGCAGCTGCATCGACCCCGACCGTGTCTTTCACGGCCTGAGCCGCCTTCAGTGATTATCAGGCACCCACAGACTGTCCCGCAGCCCCGGGCTCCGATCTGCAGCAACGCAAAGCTACGTACACAGCTGGTAAAACACCACGTGGTACCCTTGTGATGACCATCGTGACACCCCTCTTCCCAGCTACCACATGAAAACCCACACACCCGTGAGTCGGGAGACCTACTTGTTTGGGGGCGTCTGCGGAGGTGGTGTGGGCTTCAGCACCTCGGAGGCCGTTAGACTCAAACAGCACTGTGAGAACAAGGTGTGCGTTAGCAGGAGGACACTAGCTTCCCGATGCCCCGTGACATGCGCCCCTCACAGATTAAGCACTTGCACAAAAAAAAAAGACCCAGCGTCCAGCCTGTGGCTGGAAAATACCAGTTTACCATAACACTTACTGTAAGAGACTGAAAACGCTGCCTGGGGCCGGTGCCCTTTTTAATTCAGGCTTCGTCGCCAAAGAGACCCATCAGTGACAACATTAATTAGCCAGGCGCGTGCAGAGGGCCCCTCCTTCTGCGTCACTTACCGTTTGGCCCCTGTCACTTTGCATCAGACCCGACCGGGGTACGGATGCATCCTTCACGCTTGGGATGAAGCACCCCCGGCCCCGCCTCGCCCTGACTGTGTGGTGTTCCCACCACACACACACACTGCGTCCCCCTGAGTCCATCTCAGGCAAGCTCTTGACCAACAGGCCGAGGAATTCTGCCACTCAGCACCCACCGGTCCACAGAGGCCAGCTGGTGCCGATGAGGAAAGCAGGCAGCCAGGTGTCATGCCGATGGGGGACTTGGGTTTCAGTGCGTCCTGGTGGCAGCATAACTCATTACCCCGTGCACTTCTGAGGAGTCCACTCTAATTAAAGTGGAGCATTTGCAAAACAGGCTTATCTCAGATTAAACCACACGGCACTTGGATGCAAAGGAAAAATCATTGCAGGTGCAGATGCCGGATGGGACAGCCTAGAGTGTAATCCCAGGAGAGAAGGCCTGACCCCTCACCTCACCCGAGAGAAATCTAAATACGTCACCGACTGCGGGAAACAGAGACTGCCCCCCCCCGGGGCCCCCCCGGGCAGGTACCTGTGTGAGCCCGCGTGTGGGCCCGGAGGTGGCTGGGCTGGTGGAAGCACTTTCCACACTCCACGCAGACGAAGTCTCCCTGGTGGGCCGGCGTCCGGAGCGTCCCTGGGCGGCGGTGCAGGGGTGGGGGAGGGAGGAAGGGGGCGAGAGGAAAACATCGTCAGTCCCTCCGCTGTGTCCTGATGGCAGGCACCTCAGGCCCCCGGACAGCCCGCACGCGCAGGACCGCGAGGGAGCACAGATTAGAGAGGATTAAATTCCACTCCCATGATGCGCCCTCAGGTGTGTGGGACCCGGGCAGCTGGTGGCCCGCATCCGGCTGATGGAGTGATGTGGCCAGACCAAGTGAGGGACCAGGAAGCAGGGCTGGGCCCTGCCCCCAAGGCGATGCTGGAGCACACGCCCAGGAGCTGCGCCACCCCCACCTTCCCCCCCCGCCGGCCCCTTACCTGTGTGTCCTGCACGTCCCGGGCAGAGCACAGACGGGACACCTAGGAAGGAGGCCGGTCTTAGAGCACCGACCTCCTGTTCCCTCCTGACCCTAAAAGATGTCCGGCTTTTGCTAGAGAAGGGACGCAGAAGACGCGTACTTGTCTGTCTGCCTTTTCTGGATGAGGGCATCTCTCTGAAGAAAAGCCTAATTTTTCACATAACAGTAGCTCTGAAATGACTTTCCCAGCCTGATCTTCCCATCAGGCTCAGTGGTAGCTCAACTCAACGGGAAAACAAAAATCAAAAATACTAACTAGAGAAAAAAAAAAAAAAAAAATACTAACTAGAAAAAGGTATGCCTATCACAACAATTCTTTTTAAACAATGTTCCCTGAGCTGAGTATTCACACACCTAAAGTCTGACATTTGAATGTAAAAGGCGAGTGAAAGGATGGCCAAGGGTCTTAGCCAAAACAGCTGAAACCAAATCATTCTCTTGTCCTAATTCAGAAGCCACAACACATAAAAATAATAAAAAATTGTTTCTACATTACAGGCAATGTTTATGGAGATAACAGCCAAAGAAATGCACGAATTGTAGGGCAGATCTTGGTGGATTTCTCGTTGGACAAGTCATGAATGTGAGTCTCCGAGAAAGAGAAGAATTTGCCCACAAAGTTCTCAGCTCCCTCAGCACCTCCTTCAGGGATGCGAGGAGAATGATAAGACACATTTTAACCCACTCGTGCCCTGTCATTAGTAAAAGATCAGCGTGTCAGGTTCCCGGTAAAACATGGAAAGTGTCACCCGGCCACGCGACCCCAGGAGCCGCGGGCTCATGGGCTGAGACCACCCGCCTCCTCTTTCCTGGAGTTCCTGGACCAGGCCGTGTCGGGGGAAGGAAAAGCTGAGGAGGGCATCGCTGGATGACTGACCGATGGGCCTAAGAGGGGGGCCGGGGCTCCTGAGTGCGCCGGACACCCCAGTTCTTCCGATCACAGGCAGCCATCATGAAGACGGCTTCTATCAACAGCTAATATACTCAGCCGTTCAGGGCGGTCCCTCCCTCCTCTGATTCTGGTCCAGGAAAATCTCAACTTTATCCTCGCTTCTGTTCCTCCCTCCTTTTCACTGTGAGCACCATCCAGCTGGGCTCCTAAGAAGACCCTCTCTGACAGCAGCTGTGGTTGCCTGGATTGTCCCAAGAAGAATGGGGCTGCATCTAGATGCAGGTCCTTAAGGATGCCTCCAGGACACCCACCGATGACGACGACTCCCCCATGTGGTCTCTGCATCTAATGGTCACAACATGCAAAACTAAGCCATTATCATACTTTGTTTTTCTAAGTAATTCCCATCCAAACTAGCAGCAGAAAAAGCACAGCCCTTGTACCCACTCACCCATTCTGACTTCCTTGAATTCAGTATGCGTCAGCGCACATGCACACACACACACACACGTGCACACAGACACACACACACTGTCTTCCCATGAATTCTATCATATCATTTTCTCCCTACTTTTTAAAGAAAAGACCCTTGCCCTTTACGGTCAATAATATCATGCCCAAGCTACTCCAAAATTCTGAGCTAGTGAGAAAGGTTACAACTTCATTTGAATTGAAGGCTACCTGGTGAGCGAGCAGCTCTGACACTCTGACCTCAAAAGTAAAGTTGTGTCTAGAAAGTGGGCTCAGAAAGGAAAGGAAGAGGCCTGGCGGGTCTTCGGGGGGCACCTGCAGACTCTCCTCCAAAGCCCTGTCAACACTCATTCAACCTCATTATGCTGCAAGAGGTCCTCCCCACCCCCGCCAGGGGAGGAAGGAAACTGAAGGATCCTGCAAAGATTCAACCGAGATTCACACAAAGGAAGTACAAATCTTCTGTCATCATCCTATTAATATGTCTTGGGCATACAAGATTTTTTTTAAAGTCCCAACAAGAAAAACCTTATATGTTATCCTATCCAGAATTACCCTGTTCTTTTATTTTCGATTTTTTTTAATTCTAAAATCCATATCATCCTCTACTACAGGCTGGACACAAATTCTGGAAACACAGATAGTTTACTATTTTATGACTGTTCTATCAACAAACCACTCACGTTACATTCATACCTGTTTCCAGCCCTGGGATCTACACAGCAGAATGATCACAGGAAATGTAGCTTTTTTTTAATCCTTAAAGGATTAGGCTTCGAGCCCCTAAGGGAAGTGACGATGATCGTTTCCAAGTAACATCTTTTCTCTTTTGGCAGAGTTTCCAGACTATTCATTTCTACACAAACACCATTTGGTCAAAACACAAGTGGGGAAAAGCTCTCTGAGAATTCTCTCTCTTAACCTCATAAAACCTTGATGTCTCAGAGACGTCGCCCGAGAGCACCTCCTGTGTCTCAAGACAATACCTCCCTTGAGACTCACAGGGTCACACCTCCAGCACCACAAGGATCTCGTGTCCACAACAGGTGAGTGCCTCTTCTTTTACAAGATTCCCTCCTGCACGTTTCTGCCTTCCTACCGCGATACGTGTCACCCACGGCCCGCGTGGGGAGGCTGAGATCTTCACTCGCAGACGACACCCCTCGGGGAAACACAGCAAGACTGCATCAGAGGACAGCGTGAGCCCCCAAAGTGCTGACAGACTCGTGGAACAGGACAGTCGCAGAGATTATTTGGAATGGAGATGAATTCGCTCAGACTCTAGACTCTAGACTCCTGATGCCAAAGTCAACCACATAGGTACTCGAGAAAAAAAAGGGGTGCTCAGCACGGAGCAGAAACCAAAACCTTGAGAGTTTAGTTACTGCAAATTCAGTAACATGTCGGGAATGTAATTTTTGGGAGGGGGCTGCACATCGTTCCTAGGCTGCAATAGTAGACGTAGAGTCTCCATAACAGGAAACACCACTTCTCTGTTCACCTCTCAAACAGACCTCGCCACACCTGCTGGGTTTCCCTGCAGCTACGTCACTTTCAAAGCATCATAAACAAACACTCAAAGGAGAAAGGAACCAGCGACGGCCCCCCATAGGCCAAGCAGGGACTGATACCCGTCCGCCGCTGGACCAGGAAAGGGATGCAGGAGAGGCAAAGGACAGGGTTTGAAGACGCGATGGGCCGGGGATGAGAAGAGTTCTGGGCTTGCTCTGAACCACCCCCAAGTCCAGACCAGGAGCCAAACCGAGTCCATGAGGGAGAGAAGGGGCCATCGGGGGGGGGAGCAAGTCCCTCCTGGCAGGGCATTCAAGGTAAACTGAGGCAGGCCGACCAGGATTTACACAGCTGACCTCAGTTCTTCCCTAAACCCAAGAGCTTCGGTTCTCAAACCGCTCCTATGAACTCACACATCAAGGCCAACAAATTTTAAGCACTTCCCCTAAGAAACCCAAACCAGGGTGAGGGAAAACACCATAAATCTGCAGACTTACACCTGACATGAGAAGAGTAAATCATGCAAGAACAGCACACACGCTTTGAGGACGATTTAGCATTTTTCAAATTTAAAAGATAAATATCTAACCTCTGTTTAAGGGGAGGGGGGAGCCTTAGAACCATTTATTTAAAAAATCTTAAGGAAATGGAAAACATTCCAGGCTGCCTGTACTTCAAAGTCTGTCTGTCATCTGATATTCTCTAAACCTTAACTTAAAACTCACTTCTACTTTTTTGGGAAAAAAAGCAACAACAAGGCAGGTCCACACGCGGCACAGAAAGCCTTTAGGAAGTGGGCATGTGGGCCACTTACTAGGTGCGAACTGTCAGGTTCAGAGTTGTGATCGGGCAGGCCGTGGGTTGTAACAAATGAAGTTCAAGTCTGGTTTACTAAGTGGAAGTCATCCAAACACTGGTGCAGACTCCACTCACTCTGCAGGTGGGTGTAGACTCCGGGAAGCACTGGAGAAGGTGACCAGGAGCACGGCGCCCACGAAACTCACCATCATCTATATCCAAGCGCTCTCTCTGTTTTAGGGTCCACGAAAACCTACATCTAGAGAACTGAGGTTGGCATGAGATCCAAAAGGCCAACCAATATACATTTATTCCATCTCAGAGGAAATAATCTGCACGACTGGGGAACACTGCTGAGAACGTGGAAAGCTCACTAACCTTAACAACCTCCAAAAAGGTGGAAACGCTAAGCTACACGGTAGCAGCCTTTCCTCACCTACCAAGGGCCGTGCGCCCAGAGCACCTGCAGCACAGGGGAGGGGATGAGAGTCTTAACCAGGACACGCCCTGTGCACCGCATCTTATGAAAGCCTCCACCATCTCCGAGCAGCCAGGCCTCCGCTTCATTCTAGAAATTCTCGAGAAGCTCTGTCTCTGAGCCACAGCCCCAGAAACACCTGGGGTAAGGACCCCGCTGGCAAAATCTCTAAGCCTGTGGAACGCCTGAGTTTTCTGCTGGTCGAAAAACACCTTCGTTTTTCTCTAAGGGTCAACATGGACCAAAGGCCTCCTCGTCACACCAACGTGGCACCAGCGACGGAGCTGGGCAGGTTCCAAGTCACAGGAGGAGACCAGGAACTGAGAGACGCACACCCGCCTGCCACCAGGCACCCCACACAGCGGATCGGGTGCCTCTGTGCACGTGACTCCCCCGATCTGAACTCTGTCCCCCAAAGGTGCTTCTGAGCTCCTGGAATCTGAGGGACTGGATCTCACAATTCATCTGAAATGGTACCCTACTTTAATAAATTACAGATGCTTGGTGTACAGTTGTAGCCAAAGAAGGGTTAGGACCACCCAGGTAAGGTAACTGAGAGCCAGAGCCCCATAGGGGTTTTTGTCTATTTATTTTTTTAATGGAAATACTTAGATTTCCCAGTGCTCTGGATATTAACTGAGAGCTACCTTCAATTTATAATCAAGAAGAGGGCATCACATCCCAGGCAGGCATTCAATGGAGCCTGTGGAAATTTGTTGACAATTCCTAATTATTATCCCTATTAGGTTTTAATACCGAGGTACTGGGAGGAAAGGAAGATAATGATCTGAGGTATAAATTTTTCCAGAATTTTAAACATGAGTCAATTCCCCAAACCTGGTAAGGGACATTCACATTCTGCAAAGGCTCTGCTAACGAATGCTGCAGCACTGATGCGCGCTTTTAAAATTATATACGTGTAAAGATAAAACTTAAGTAACCACTTCAAATGCACATCTTGTCTTTGGAGAAGCATGAGACAATGAACATCTACTGATTCTTGTTTAAAATAACCAAACGGAGGGACTTCCCTGGCAGTCCAGTGGTTAGGACTCGGCACTTTCACTGCAGAGGGCCTGGGTTTGACCCCTGGTCGGGGAACTAAGACCCCCCCCCCAAGCTGCGAGGTGCGGCCACAAAAATAAGAAGAAGAAAAATAAGATAAAATGACCAAGTGGAGAAGTGCCACGGAGGCAGCCTGTCGGCGTGGAGGGGACGTGACTGGGTGTGCCGGGGACGTCAGCAGGAGGCCGGGCACAGCAGCCAGGGCGCTGCGTCGGGGCTCAGACACAGCCAGTGGGCACGCTGTGCCCTGCTAAGGAGGGGCGCCCCCGTGAGGTCCCAGGGCCCCCAGGGCGGGCGGGGAGAGGGCCCGCAGCCCTTACCTCTGTGCTCGAGCGCAGGGCCGTTGCCGCCCCAGCTCTGGTAGAGAGAAGCGAAGTCCTTTGGAATGTACGTCTTGAAGATATTGAGGATGTCCAGGCGTTTCTCGGGGCCCTCGGACGCAGGCTCTTGCTTGATGGTGTGCAGGACGGGCTGGGCCTGCGAGGCCGCAGTCCCTCTGGAGCCGACCTTGGCGGGGGGCTCTCGGGGAGGTAGAGGGGGGCCCCCGTCACCTTTCCCATGCGGCTGACCCTGAGGCTGAGGGCTGAACTTGGCTTTGGGCGGGTCCAGGGCACTGTGCTTATTTGGGGGACCGAGGCCGGCCCCCGCTGGGGGGAGGCCATACTTGTCCCCCTGCCTGCCGTTGGCCGGGGGCTGGGGAGCCGCCCGGGCGATGACGGTGGGCGTCGGTGTGGCACTTCTGCTGAAGCCCCCGCTGCCCGCCGCGGGCCCGGCTCTGGGGCCGGCCTCCTGCTTGGGCTTGGACGGGGGCGGCGGAGCCCCGGGCTGCTCGGGGCCGGGGCCGGGCTTGGTCTGCCGATGCCCGTCGGGGCCGGCCGCCCAGAGCGCACAGGGCCCGCCGGGGTGGCTCTCCTTGCTCCTGGGCAAGCCGGCGGCTTTCGTGGGCATCCCCAGGGGCGAGGGGCTCCCTTTGGGGCCCGGCGCCCCGCCCGGCACCTGAGTGCGGGTGAACCGGGAGATGGGCAGCGGCTGGCACTCTTTGCCCCCGAGGGCAGGCGGGGGGCCCGTGCGTCCGCTCCGGGTGAGGAAAACCAAGTTGTTTCTGATGCTTTTGTAACCGTTGGGCTGAATCCACTGGGGGGCCACGGAGTGGCAGCTGACCCTGTGCCAGATGCGCTTGTGCATCCAAAGCACCTCGGGGTAGTAGGTCTTATGGCTGCAGTAAGGACACGGGTGGACGGCCAGAGCAGCTTGCAGGGAGGAGGCCAGCTCCTGGTGGCTGGGGTCAGCCCGAGTCGACCGCTCACTCAGGTCCAGCGGGATCAGGTCGGGGGCCGGCGCCCTTTTCCCTCCCCCGGAATGCTCCGTGTTGTGCAAATCGGACAGCTTCTCTTGCGGGTGGGTGGCCTGGCTCTCAGAGGGGAGCTGCAGATCCGCAGTCTGAGGGGGACGCGAAGGGAGGTCTGCAGCATCCCTGGAGCCGGGGCCTTCTTGCTTGGGGTGAAATGCTGGCATCTTTAAGTCCACAGAAAACCTAGGCTGCTCTGCTCTCTTGGAAGTGTCTCTGCTACTGCTTTCAAGTACGGACACAGAAGCTGCGATCCCCGCGCCGGGCTCGCTGGCAGCTCTTCCCGACGGGTTATTTCCAAGTGTGTGACTTTGGTCTCCACCGGAGAGCACAGCGGAGGGTACTTCTTCAGGAAAGCAGCAGCGGTGTGGCTTTGTCCCTGGAGGATCGAAATGGAAAACGTGACGTTACCATCTCTCTTCAGAACAGAAGACAGAGAAGCACACCCAAACCGCCACGTGCACATGTGGAGGGAAGCGTGTGGGTCTCAGGAACAGTGCGATCCAGGACCTGGATCAGTAAGCTCTGTTAAGAGCGGATCAAACTTGAGGGCAAAATGGCGCTATTTGGGGTGAGGCTTCTTTTCCAATCAGATGACTCAGTAGACTACAGGGGAAAATAACATAGCTGCCTATCTAGTGACATACAACTACACCGTTACTAGTTAACAGAGGGGGACTAGTTCTATCCAAAACCAGGAAAAAAGACTTAATTCTTTATAACAGCATAAGGCTTTCCGTGACTTTCAAAGAACCCCTCAGCCCGTGGTCACAGAGAGGCAGGGCTGGAAGAGTGTGCTCTCCCCCCAGGGATCCTGCAGCTGCCTCAGAAACTACGGGCCGATTCAGGATGGGCCCCCGTGACTGCCTAGTAAAGTCCAACATTCAGCTCCAAAACCTGGACACCAACAGTTTCCTTTGGAGGCATGAGAGGGAAGGGGGTGAGTCACACTCTTCGTCCCCGCGCCTCCCTGGGTGGGACGCCCACTGCCGCTCCTGGGGGTCTGCCTGGAGCCTCCTACAGGAGAGCTGGCCGGGCACGGGTTCCCTGCCACGGGGCGGCCTCGCACCCTCCCGGGCGAGTGCCGGCGACATCACCCCAAGAGCAGCCAGGCTCCCTGAGCTTGGGCACCGAGGCTGCAAAGCTTCTCCCCAACCGGCCTGCACCGCAAGTGGATTCGACACGATTTAACAAAAAACCCACTTGAAGTCTGCACTGACGACCTTGGGTTTGTTTCAGTTAGAAGGTGCACAAACGTTTCTGGATGTCTTAAACCTTTCCGAGCTACAGAGCGTGGATTCTTTCCATCAGTACGAGCTCGGAGGTGTTTTTTCTCATTACAGGTGTCATAGCGGGGATGGACTAAAATCTTAGGTTTTCTTTTATGAGAAAGCCCAATACTGTGGGTTTTTAAATAAGAAGTTTTTAGAGATTTTAACATTCTCATGGAATGTAGGTATCTGTTTACATAGAATGTTCTTTAAAATTTTTCTATACTCAATGTTTTACTGTATTTCTAAAGTTAGTATTTTACTATACTCAATATTTTGTAATAACCTGTAAGGGAAAAGAATCTGAAAATACATATACACACACACACACACATACATATAACTGAATCACTGTGCTGTACACCTGAAACTAACATGACATTGTAAATCAACTATACTTCAATAAAAAACAAAAAATAAAATAAAATTTTTCTAAGTATATTTTTGGAGTTAAGACAGTAATCACATCAAATTGGTGAAAAAAGAAAGAAAAAAAAGTGTATTCCAAAGGGATCTTCAGGAAAGCAGGAAAGTGTCCTTCACAGAAGGCATTTACCAGAGACCTGAAGGAACACAGTGAACAAATATTCAGTGAACGCCTGAATGAACAAATATTCATTTTCAATTAGTAGGTAGTTACAGAGCCACTTACAAGCAACTTTAAAGGATTATGTCCACATAAGAAATGTTACCAGTATGTAGTGATCGGCAGAATTGGTCAGGAAACAAGACAAAAGAGGAATACATTTCTGATCCTATAGGCTCTGAAAAGCTAACATTTAAATAAAGTTAGATATACCTGCCTGTCATGTGGGTACCTAGCGTTACTCAGAAAGCAAACCGGGCGGCCCTGGAAAGCTCTGATGATAAAAAGGGCATTTAACCTGGAATTAAATGCAGGGGACCGTCTTGGCCTTTGTTTAATTCAGGCTGAGGCTCAGTCTGTGAAATTCACTTTTACACTTTCAAAGAGAGTCAGGACGGCGGCTTGGGGGACCTAGTTTTCCCTGCATTAAAGGCATATGGATTTATGAGAACACACGCCAAAGCCTATTAGTTGAAACAACAGGGCCGCTGTACCTGACACATCTGCAGGTGTTCAGAGCACATCTGTCAGAGCCCCCAAAGGTTATGTGCTCCCACAAAGGATTTCAAACATCACGAGACTCTCCAGTACCTCTGACCAAAACACCAAGTGAAAAATCACAGCAGGCCCTCCATCACAGTAACGGAATTCAGAGACACGGCTCCGAGGATCCCCGCACCTCACGGTGGGCCAGCACACCTGCGTGAGGGTTCCGAAACGCCTTCCTTAGCTCCTCACCTCTGTGCATGGGTCTTAAATTGCACTGAGTAGCAAAGGAAGCAGTTTGTAGCAATGTTAACGCAGATCAAAACGCACTTTTCAACTGCCCAGCTGAGAAAGCAGATTAGATCCATTCTGTGAGCCTTGGGATTCTGGTTTATACAACAGATACCGTTTCAAAATATTTTATCTCTGGTTTAGGGGGTAAAAAGCAAGAGCACCGTAAAAGCCCATGATTCCCTCTTTTGAGAGGCTTACCACACTGGTCATTTAGGGGACAGAAAGACACATGGACCTGGTGCCTCCTGACAGTCTTGGGCACAAGATGAAATGTGGCTGGACAACAAGGTAGACTGGGAGCTGACCCGACCCCCCCGCCCAGAATCCACAGGGAGGAAGGTCTCCTAAGGACGCTACAGCCTCGGTCCTCCCACAGCCCCACCATCACCAAAAAAAAAAAAAAAAAAAAAAAAAAGACAGAGATTCCAAAGTTTTCAACAGGATGGAACAAAGGCTGAAAACTAACAAGAAGAAACAAAGTGCAGGAAGTGAAAGGTCTGGCTTAAGGGCTGTGCTGTGAAAAAGAGTCCAGGCTCCTAGGGGACCACAAGCTCAGTGTGAGTCTCCATGGCCCAGGGTTTTATTGATGTATCAAGGTAAAGCCACAGCCACAGCCAGGGAGGCAAGGGCACCGAAAGCGCTCACCTAGCTGGAGGAGCCCAGTCTCGGCTCTGAGCCCCATACTAAGAAGAGCCAAAAGCATACCCAGGACAGGCTCATGGAGGGAGGTCTCCGGAAACCAAGTAATGTGGAGAACGACTGCAGGAACTTGGACTGTGCCACCTAGAACAGAGGGCTGCTGGCTGGACCACCACAAACTTTGACATTCAGTCCCTGGGTCCTGAAGGGAGGGAGGGAGGGCTAGTTCATCCACAGCAGCATTCTGGCTGCCCCCTGGCATCATCTGCAAAGGACGTGAACCATCACTGGAAGAAAGACCCAAGGCCAGTGCCGAGACCAAAAACCAGCCTTTGGGGAAGAAGGGTCTGCACGTTTTTTGAAAGAACCTTTGGGTGATTCTAACTGTGGCCACGATCAAGGCACGATGGGGTCGACAGAGGACAAATAACTGGGAGTCACGGAGAACCGGATTTCAGGAGAGGCCGAGACAGACAAAGAGCTGCCACGGGGCTGGAGGTCAGCTCCCAGCAGGCGGTGGGCGGGGGGAGGCGGCCTTCCGGGGTCCACAGGCTGTCTCTCTCTCCCTTCAACTCCAGGGCTGGGAGGATTATGCAGAAGGGACCAACGACCACCAGAAATGAATCGCCGGCTTCACAGGTGCCTCAACGGCCTCACAGCTTTTCTTCCAATTCAGTGGACTCAGATGTGGTGGAATCTGCACGGGTATGTCTGAGTGATGTAAGGGGGAAACACACTTCTTTTTTGAGAAAACGCTCTGTCATTGCTTCATGTGTAACTTTAAAAGCAGCAAGTTAGCACTTCCCTCTGGGAGCACGTGTGCAGCCATCCCACGGAAACCTGGGATGGGCCACAGGGAACGGTTTCAACTTCGGGGACTGAAGGCGCTTTTACAAGAAGAGCCTCATTTCTAAATCCTCGGTTATCATATATCACCTCATCAGGTCACCTTGGTTTAGTCTGTCCCCTTAGCATATGACTGTGGCTCTTTGCCTCTCTTTTTATGTTTATTATAATTTCTTCGCTTCCCACCCTTGGTTAAAACAAAAAACAAAACAGAAACTCTCAAAACAGAAACAAAAAACAAAACAGAAGCTAACGCAGCACAGAACCCTGCATGCCTTTACCTTACGGTGGGCCTTCCCCTGGCACGAGTGTCCCGACGGACCCTTCGGTAAACCTACGGTCACTGCAGGCAGCTGTGTCCTGGGTATGGAGGGAGGAGCTTTATAGGCTGACTTGTGCCCGCCGTCAACTGATTCCTGACCAGTCTCCCCAGCTTCTCACCCCAGTTAGTTACGCTGTGAACTCAGGTGACTCATTCTGATAGGAGCCTAAGCAAATCTCAGAGGATGTTATCAGCTACTAACGTCTATAGCGGGATCGAGAGGAAGCAGGAGCAATGTGGATCACCAGTCCCGCCTGCCGAGACGCGGCTCTACGTCACCAGGGAGGGTCAACTGCTGGTGGCCAGACTTGGTCCCCGGCGCCCGCCGGCCTGGTTCCCCTAGGCAAGCGGGATGTGGTGCCAGACGCCGGCAGCGGTACCCCGGTCATGGCTGACCACACCACCCGGCCAGCATCGCCCAGCCTCGTCTAGGGGTGGCGTGGCCCTGATGGGGTCCCCAGGCAGCGAGGGCCTGGCTCGCAGCAGGAACCACACAGACGTCCGCTGTTGCCCTTAAGGGGAAGGAGGCGTCTTGGTTCCCGCCGGTGAGCTGCCGTCCAGCCGGGAGCGCCCAGTGCGGGACTGGGAGGAGGACTCCCCCTTCCCCAGGAGCCGGAACCCCAGCGGAGCCGTCTACACCCGCTATCACCTCTCTCAACACATCCAGGAGGTAATGCTGCTCTCCCCCACGCTGCAGGTACGGAAACTGGGGCAGAGAGCAGCTTCCAGAAGGCCTCGCTGTGGCTGGGGGAGCCCGATCCCTACCCTGGCCGTCCGGCCCTCGCCCACCCGCTGCGTCCACGGCTGGGGAGGGTCCGCAGGGATGGAGGTGACCCTGTCCGGTAACTGCTGGGGAAGAATCAGAGGCTACGGGGGAAACCTAACTTGACTTTTCCAAAAACTTACCCGTATTTGGGCTGGGTGCTCGTAAGGTGAAGTACTGAGCCTCACGTGTGCAGCAAGTTTCTAGAACTTTTCATATTGGACCCCAAATGACTTCAGGTCCTGCAATTCTAGAAGACGAACTTTCTCTCCAAAATAGGATGCACAAGCACATGGTCACGCAGGAAAACTCAAAATGGCGGCCAGAGAAAGCAGTTCGCAAAGTACTGATCGACCCTGGTCACGCTGGAGAGGGCCGCCTGGCCGCCTCCCAGGGCCCAGAGGTTTCAGAGCCACGGCCTCCCCGCCCCCAGCGCCCCATGCCACCTGGCCACAGGACCAGCGCGTGGCCCCAGGAAGTGTGCAAGCTGCAGAGGAAACAGGAAGAGATGCTCTCTCCTGCGGCCCCTCCTCCTGCCCCAGGAGGTGATCTGGGAACAACCTGAGTATGAGATTCCATCAGCAGCCCCGTCCCTGAGTTAAAACCCAGATGTAACATCTGTAGTGATGACCGCAAAGGGCAGCTGGCGCTCAAGGCTGAGAGCAGTCTGCGTATTCAGGTACTTGGTTCTCCCAACCCCAGTGGCTGTGACCATGAGATTGCCTTCATGCCCCTTCCTAGCCGTTCCTCTTCGTTGAAAAGAAAGATCCACCAAACTAATTCCACACACAAGTGTATGAAGGGGGAGCGGGGTTGAGTAGGTTCTCGAGATAGAAAATAGCCTAAACCCAAATTATTCTTGTGATTTGAGCCTTATATGGGACAAACAATAACCCTCTCCCCAAAGATACAATATCCAAAGTACTGTAAGCCTGAAGAATTCTCACAATTAAGAACTCCCCGATTAAAAGCAATTTTGAGATTTCAGAGGTTATTTTTAATATTTGTGAGTTCCTAGTAACTTTTATAACACATATTACCAGTTACTGAAAACTTCCTATGACACCAAGAACATCCGTTTTTAAATAATGTTTCTCAGAAGACCCTTCTTTTCTAATTTCTTTTACCCTGTCTTAAAAAGGGACAGCTGGGGCCCTTCCCTAGTGGCGCAGTGGTTAAGAATCCACCTGCCAATGCAGGGGACACGGGTTCGAGCCCTGGTCCGGGAAGATCGCACATGCCGCGGAGCAACTAAGCCCATGCACCACAACTACTGAGCCTGCGCTCTAGAGCCCGCGAGCCGCAACTACTGAGCCCTCGTGCCACAACTACTGAAGCCTGCGCGCCTAGAGCCCGTGCTCCACAACAAGAGAAGCCACCACAATGAGAAGCCCGCGCACCGCAACAAAGAGTAGCCCACGTTCGCCGCAACTAGAGAAAGCTCACGAGCAGCAACGAAGACCCAATGCAGCCAAAAACAAAAAATTTTAAAAATTTAAAAATTAAAGAAAAGGGAAAGCTGTTAACAAAAATAGATACAGGGCAGAATAAAAGGTATGATGTTTTGAGAGAAATGAGAGCCATTATGCATCCAGATTTAGCTGAAACTTGAGAGTTAACTGAGACAATTAAAACGCAGGAAATTAACAAAGAGAAAACTGCATAGGTGTCTGGAGGTGGAAAGAGTCCCTGGAAAGATATTTCAGCTAAAAGAATCTCAGAAACACTGAATCTCAATGAAATGTGATGAAGAGGATTATCGTAGGATGTCTTGGATACAATGTAGAAATGACTTAAGAAAATGTTTTAGCTCCAATATCGATGGGGCTTTTCGATTAACAAACGGCTTAATAAGCTTTCTGTGCAAGTGAAGCAAAGGAAATGCTGAAAAACACTGCCCCGGGCTGGTTCAATCTGGAAGTTCTCCTTCTGGGAAAATAAAGGAAAATAACCAAGGGGCAAAGACACGCTTATTATTGGTCGTATACAGAGGGGCATCCAGAAAAGCACGTGACCAAGTGACCTACTTGCGAGGCTGCTTTAAGGAGGGGTTACAGCAAACAAGGAAATCACCAGGGCTTCCAGGCCCAGGAACAACACCAGCACCAAAGTGAAAGTCCCAGCTCTGCCCCACTTCACCCTTTGTAAAAGGACAGGCTTTGTTTCCATAGAGAATAATACAGAAACTGCTTCTAATGGCCCAGTATCCATCAAGGACTATTCAGCTCTATGGTCAGAAAGTCTCTTTAAAAGAAGTGTTTCAAAGCTCTCTCACTCATTATACATATAATGTGAACTATAATAATTAATAATAATAATAATAACAATAAAGTCTCAGTAAGGAAACCAGACAGAACTAGAACAATGAGTGACAACTGAATAATCATGTTTTAAAATTTTTATAAATGAACCAATATTTTATTCCCTAAATTGTTCCTGCTTGTTTTTCTGTCTGTCTGAATACAGTACAGAAGTTTTCATTTTATGTAATTAATCTATTCACATAAATAACTCACAAAACTGTAATTTATTTGCATTAATGGAAAAATATGTAAATATCTTAGCACTCTAGAAGCCGGATTTTGATTTCTGAAGAAAAACAGTTACAGATTAAATACAGGCCTTCTGACTAAACAGTGTAACCACCGTTCCACAAGGACACTTAAAGCCTGAAATCTGGGAAATAATGTTTTCAAGAACATTCCTATTCAGAGAGTACAAAACCAACATTTTAAAGGTTAATCAAATACCTCGCGTTTCCACCCAAGCTTCCAGTAACTAGAGGGAAGTCCGTCCTGCCATAAAACATAATCACATTCTAGAAATCTAGAACTTAACTGCTTCCTGACTGACGCAACCATAAAAATGTGTCACTCGGGTCACTTGTGTGTGTTTTTAAATCGAATCCATGCTGAAGTGAATAGAATTCAAGTCTATTTTCACGGCTACTGTCCATTTTATACACCCTCCTTCACCCCCCAAATCCTAACAGGAAGTATAAACTCGTCCACGTGACAAAATTCAAACAAATGTAAAAATGAAAAGAAACCATTAAACAAAACTTTACAAACCACACTCTGAAGAGTAATGAACATTTCCACTTTACAAAGGCAAAGAGAAAGTAAATCGAATGTTATAAAGAAGTATGTTGAAGCCGAAGTAATTGTAGAAAGAAGGTATTTGTATGGCTTCTAGATTTTAAAATGCCATTAAGAAGGTGCAGTAAGGAACAGCCCGGGGAAGCTTAGCACATGATGCTTCTTTTGCGTCCGTCATCCTCCAGCCCTGCTGCTTCCTAACGGGCAGGACTGGTACACCAACTGCTAAACCCCCACAAAGAACGCACGTCCCTTAAACCGCCTTCGTTTCTTCTTCCACAAGCTGCGTTTTAAGAGACCAAGCTCCGAGCAAGACTTCGGCAGAGAAGTCACCCTGTAAATCTCCAACATAAAAACAACTACAACAGACACAGACTAGCGTTCACATGGTTGAAAAGTTTGTCTGCTGCTTAATTATCCCGAGATACAAAACCCGAGTTCTGTGTATTTACAAACAAATTATAATGACCCTTTTTAAAGAAACTGGGACTCTTTATCAGGACAATCTTTCAGATGTAAAACCAAGCACGTGCTGACCTGCAGAACAAAGGCCACTCTGGGGCACACTGCTGGCCGGGCCGGCCCTGGAGCCGCGGCTTCCGGCGCCGTGTGCGGACCTCACCACTAGATGGCGCCCGCTCCCAACGCGAGACCCCCGCTGCCGGCGCCCGCGCTCCGCGTGGCGTCCCGGGTTTCAGAAACGGACCGAGGAGGCATGACTTTTGAACAACAGGTACGTGTCTGCCAAAGAGGTACACAGACAACTTGTT
Source organism: Balaenoptera borealis (assembly GCF_965194805.1). Classification (NCBI taxonomy): domain Eukaryota; kingdom Metazoa; phylum Chordata; class Mammalia; order Artiodactyla; family Balaenopteridae; genus Balaenoptera; species Balaenoptera borealis. Next base: position 2,567,215 of record NC_138875.1, on the reverse strand, counting down.
TTACGTGTGCAGCAGTACAGTTGTGCATATTTCTTCTGAAAGGGCTTCGCAAGTACCGAATGTATCTGAAATGGGTAAGAGTAGTTCATCTAAAGCTCTTGAAGTGTCTTACATTTTTATGTCTGTTCCCCAGCATTTTCAGAGGTTAAAATGTGGAGAGCTGTAAACTAGTGATATACTTGGATGATCTGGCTAACTCAGGTGAAATGATCTGTCTATGCCATTACACCGTGAGGGTCAGATTACAGGCAGCACCTACCAAGGTCCAATTTTTGGACAGAAACCAGGGTGCTTCAAAGCGGAACCAACCGGCCCAAGACAGGCACGACATGGCCTGATGTCCTTCCACACAGAACTTTGTCTACATGAAAACCAAACTTCTTTTCATTCGTGGGGCACTGTCATATGTGCCTTCAGATTGCGGGTGGGCAAAACGTTCTGGGGACACGATTTCTGAGCACTTGGCATCTACACGCCCGCGAAGTTAAACCTTTATTATTTCACGAAGCTGACCGTATACAATAAGCATCCCATCTTGCCTGGTCCAGCATCCCTCCTCCTATGGCGCCAGCTGATGTGTAACAAGGATGGTCCTGACCTCACACGGAGTTAACTGTGAACTAGGAAGCCGTGAGTCTGGGAAGGAACCGCGGAGAATGTTAACTAAGCAGCACCAGCTTGTTTGCCTTGTCATCTCATCCCCACCAGAAGCTGGTTCTCTGGCCTTTTATGGTTATAAATGTATAAGTGAGTATAAAATACAGAGATTTTCTGTATCGCTCACATAAAGAGTTCAAACTATTTTATAAATATCATATCTCAGATGTTTCACTCCCCCAGAGACACTTAGGGGCAAGAATTATTTTATATTTTACTTGATAATTTAAGCAAATATTCCCAAATCACATCACTAAACTGTTTCTGGACTCTTCGGCAGGCTGTCCAGGCCTGCTGTACAAGGGGTTGTAGTTATACTGTTTTCCATTAAAATGCAAAAACAAAGCATACATACATTTCTTCTTCATGAACTTCGTTCTTTGGTTTTCACTTTCTCCCTTTTTTTTTAATAAAGAGGAAATAGCTGTATTCCTCTTTCTTGCATATCTTTGGTTTTTCTCCTGATAGCTCACCTTCAATTTATCCAGTTTTTTAAAAGTCTAGACAAAGAATTACAAAACCCCGATGGAGCAAGGCCGCACAGAAAAATCGCAGGAAAGCCCCAATTACTAACGTTTATTTTCTCAATCCTTTTAGTCATATTTCTATTTTGAGAAGCAGTTGCAATATCGTTATTTCTGTGACTGTTTTCCAGGAGCTCGTTGGCTAAGTGGGAGCTGTGAATCTATGAATTAAAAATGTTCACAGCTAAGTAGAGGGTTTTCCGTCCAATTCTATCAGCTGAACTCAAAAGGGAAGGCCCTCCACCCGGTCCCTCTGCTTCCACGGGCTTGGCTTCCCATCCGAGGCCGTCTAAGGGGACCTGCAGCTGTGGGATCCCGCCCGCCCGGCCCGAAGTAACTCGCCCACCCGCGTGGAGAGATATGGGGGGGAGGGGGGGGAATCAGCACACACACTGGTCACCAGTGTCACTCAGCCCACGACAGGCCCTGCTGCACTCAGGCGTGCTCAGCACCCTCTGTGCACCGGCTGAGTGTGGGCAGCTCCTTGACAGTGATGTGTGCACGTGCGTGTGTGCACGTGTGCCTGTGCGTGTGTGCACGCGTGGGAGGGGGCGGTGGCCACCCCAGGGGGTGGGGACGGCTCTCAGAGGACATACTCTGAGGACACAAGTCACGTCTCAGCCCCGTGTCTTCCACTCGCTAAAGGTGCCATCTCGGTCAATACTAATTAACTTGTTCGCTCTTCGTAGAAAACCCAGGCGTGACTGCGATGCTTCTCGCTGGACTCAGTCGTGAGCTGAGCACACACGTGGCCCTCACGAGAGCGCCCCCAGCGAGAGGGCTGCTGCTCATCAAACCGCCAGCGAACAAGCAGACTTGCGGTGACGAAGGCAGCGGCCCGGCCACGCGCCAGGGTCCGGAAGGTTCCCCCACGTCCTCTGCTCTGCCCGCCCTACCATGCCTGTGACCTGCGTTCTCCCTCCGCACCCACCTCCCGAGGCCCCTTGGGGACAGGGACCCGGATCCTCCCCGGAACACCGAGTTTGGCCTGGACAACAGCAGGACGTAAGATGGGAAGTGACCTGAAAAGTCACCACTGGTCTGAACGTCTAGATTCTGTGACCTAAACCCACTTTTTAAAAACGGCAGCCACTGACGCTCTCTCTTCTCTCTGACCTAAAAAACACCCTCACCAGGCTGCTGGGGTTCTAGCCCCCTTAATCTATAGCCTCCACGTCTCTCCAGATGCCGGCAGCTTGCAGTTTTATACGGGACTGAAAAGATGTACTGATCCTGGCGGCAGAGCTGAAGCCACAATAAAGCAAAGATGCAGCGTGTTCATGAACGTGATTTATCGGCAGAGCTGTCGAGTCATCCCGGGGCTACACTGGGAATCACCAGGCCCAGCCGGCACCCTCTCCTGTCTGTGTCCGTCCGTCCTGATCCTTCCCTCCTCACAGGCACAAAGGGGACGCACGTGCAGGCAGTCACGTGGCCACGCACACTCACAGTCACATGTGCAGATGCACGCCCAGCCACAGGCATGTACGCAGTGCACACACAGGCTCACACGCACATGCGGTTTCCCACAAGGGAACGGCAGCGTGTCTGGGCTGGAGGACCGCCGGGGGCAGCTACTATCCAACCAGATAATTGCCCACGTGACCCCGAGTCCTGAGAACTCGCTCCCTTTCCCACAGCCAGACAATTACAAAGTCCAGAATTCAAAACCCAATGAATACACCATTCTTTAAAAGGAGAAAACGTGTGTGTGCGCGTTGGGGCTATTTTTAAAAGCTGAGCGCATCAATGCATACCCTGAAAGCCTTCAAGTGGCCAAGCTCAGCACCAGCACAAGCCACACACGCAGGCACCCAGGGTCCCCGCTTCTCTCTTCCACTCAGACTCCGATCAACTTCTCGATTTCTAGAAAACACATTCACCAAACCTAAGACACGTAACTGCAAAACACGAAACGGCTATTATCTTTAGAATCTGGGAAAAAATTACACAGCCACCCGCCCTGGTCGCTGTGTCTTCAGAACCACAGCTCCGTGGCGACACATCCACACGGGTCACCTCGGGTCTCTGCGCACCAGTCAAGGCTACCGCTCGGCCTGTGTGCCACGAGTTCCCTGGACGCACCCGGGGCACCAGCCCTGCGGCCGAAATCGCCCCATTTCCGCTCTGCGGGGGCAGGTGGCCAGGGCGAGGACCTCGGCCTTCCACTCCTGCCCAGCAGCTTCTGCAAAGCACCCAGCAGGCACGGACCGACCTCTGGGCCTGAGCTAGACGGCAACAGCGCTCAGCAAACGCCGTGAGCAAAGCAGGGACCGCGGAGGCCAACCGCCTCTTCTGCCTCGCTGCCAGCTGGGCACGGGGGATGCTCCACGTACGGCCTCACTGCCGCTCCAGGGGACCCTCGGCCACCGTCCCTACTACCCCCGCAAGCCCCGGTGACCCCGTGATCACCCCCGTGTGCATGTGCACATGCATGCGTGTGCCCCTGGGTACACGCATGTGCACCGTGGTCCCCAGGAGGCCACAGAACCTGTTAAGCCATAGGAGACGGTGCATCCACCCTCACGGTCCCCGGCAGCGAACTCTGCGGTACACACCTGCCCCTTGGCTCCTCCCAAACCTTCCAAAGCCACAGCTCAGGCGGGCACAGGGTCAGCGGATATGAACTTTCCTTGGAAGCGCCTGGTGAAACGGCTTCCCGGCACCAGGGCAACGGCGCAACCCATCAGGCAACAGGGGACACAGTCACCCCCAGGGGCAGGGTCTGCAAAGGCACCACGATCCGAGGCAGCCCCACGCAGCCCCTCACGCTGGACCCCCTCGGACGCTCACACAACGTCCAACCGATCAGCAGCCCAGAGGCTGCAACGCGCCCCCAGCGCCCAGGCCACGAAGCGATGCGGCCAGCGTCGCACACAGGGGCTGGGGGCCCCGGTCCCGGCTCAGACTCGACCCCGCCCGCCCGTGGAGCCGCTGCAGCCCTGTCTGCAGGGCAGGAAACCCAGGGATGGCTCAGAGGTGCGACACGGATGGGCCTGCAGATGAGGAGGGGCGGGACGACGCCGGACGGGCAGGAGACGTCGTGGGGGGGTGACGAGGACAGCCTCTCGTGCCCTTTGCCTTCCGGACGCTCAAGGCTGTTGTGTCCTCAGAGTGGCTCTGCTCACGGTTAATTTAAAAACCACAATGAAGCGTCCACCCATTACGGACAACCCCAGTCATAAATCCTTCCGTATTTTTACACATCGGTCTGTGAGTCTGTGACTCACCCACACAGCACACGAGAAACACGTGTCGCTTTAACTGCAGAGCCTCGTTACTGGGTTCACGGAGGAAAAGGCCTGTCGCATCCCTGGGGTCGAAAGGCCGTTCCCCGTGGCTTGGAATCCCACCTGCAGTCCCCTGGGGCGGCGGGCACGCGGCGAGCCTGGTACTGCACCAGGCCAGGGGTCTGCTGACCGCCAGGGGTCCATCAGGATGACCGGCTTCCACGCCAGCCAGCCGGCACAGCGCCACGCCCCGCCCTGCCACGGAACGTCCACAGAAGAGGCGTGCTGACGTCGGCGGAGCAGGCCACGCAACAGCAGCATCCTCGGGGGCAGCACGACCTCTGGGACCTCTAAGCCGGCCTCTCCTTCAGGGCCCACATCCCCGGCCGCCACATCCCCATCTCGGTCATCGTCAGGAAGCATCCCTGCCCGTGGACAACGGACTCCTTCGCCACTGGGTACCGCCTGCCTGCTTCTGCACCTGAGGCCTTACTGTTAATCTAATTCTTCTTCTTAAAACAAACAGCAAAGCCTGTGAAAGCAGCTTTCACGTCTCACCAAGGCCTTCCCTTTCCAGGCTAACCCTTCACGGTTTTGCTGACCTGTCGGCATGGGTGAGGATTTCTGGGCTTCTGCTGAAACTTTTTTGTTGACCCAAGAGATGTACAGATGCCCAGGTGTCAGGAACACCCTCTTTTTCACCATCAGCGGCGGGTCCCACCCGAATCTACGGACGATCCTGAAACAGACAGGGTGTCTCTTTCTCAGAGTCAGAGACGCGGAGCTCTAAGTGTGCAGGTGAGACTGCAGCCCGGCCGCCTCCCTGCCCCGACCTGGCCCCTACCTGGGCAGCCTTGGACACCCAAGCCTGGGAGGGTCCCCCTGGCAGTGAGACCCACCTGTTGGAACCCAGGCTCTCTTGGTTCCAAGCAAGGGTGTGCAGGTGTGAACTCGGAGCTGCGCCCCGAATCAACAGGACACGAGCCCCCGACGGCCGTCCCCTCACAGGGCAGCGGACACCAGCCGAGCCACCGGTCTACCGTGCCATCCCAGGAAACACCTCCATCCCGCCGAACTCGTTTAGCCTCTTTATGGTAAAATAAATCAGAGATTCCGAAAATACACAAAACCAGTTCATGGTTCAATAAGTTACTCTAAGGCGATCGCTCTCATAACCGCACCCAGGTCAAGAAACAGGCGCTGCCACCCCCCAAAGCCCCGACCGTGCCCCCTGCACACACGCACGGAGCCTCCACCCCGGGCTCTGTGGCGCTCGCTCCCGCACTCCCACGTGCCTCTGCAGGTCAGGCCCTCTGGCCCCCAGCTGTCCCCACCCCGCCCTCCTCCTACCCCCGTTTCTACCGGAACATCCCCGACCTGCGGGCAGTCAGCGCGCTCTCCCGTCCTCGGCGTTGGTGCCACGTTGGCCTGGCCGCCTCTCCCACGAATTCACGGGGTGACGAGGACAGAGGAGTGTCACCAGAACTGAGACGAGACCTCATGTTCCGGGGGGTGAGGAGCGGTCTGGGTCCTGGGGGACAAAACTGGTAAGAGGGGAAAATACGCTCCGTTTCGGATCACGCGTCACGATGACCTTGCTGTCATCGTCGGGACGTGCGTCCCTAACCACACACTGCTGTCCGAAGCGGATGGCGGCTCCCGGCAGAGCTGTGAGCCGGTGACCGGGAGCCACTCCGACTCCCAGCCGCTTCCCGGGACCCTCAGTCCTGTGCGACCCGCCCCCGGGGAACTGGGAGGACCCAGAACCGAGGGTGACTCAGCTCACCCCGAGATTTAAAGGGTGGCGTCAAAGAACCTGGAAAGGGGAAAACGCCTCACGATGGGAGGTGCAGACGGCCGCTGTCACCATGAGGAAGCCCGCAGGGCACTGGTCACGAGGCTGCATCAACGTTATCCCCCAAAACCCAGAGGGACCAAGGCAGCCGGACAGGGGACAAGAGAAGTCCGAGAAGAGGATTCAAAGCTGACAGCTGTGCGTGTTTCCAGGCTGACTGTCTCTGTTCTCTAATTGCTATAAAACAACCTCTACAGGGCTGTCCTGGGTAGCCCTGTAAGGGGCTGCCTCGGCGGACAAGTTTTCCTATGAAAGATTCACCATCAGCATTCAATAACCTATCTCCTTAACACCTGGAAATAAGGTCACCATGAACACTGGGACCCAAAGCATTGAGAGTAGCTCCGCTAAACAAGTCCCAGCCACCCATTCACAAGCCAAGGCAAAATGCATGAACAGAGACAGACATCCTTATCTGTCTAACCTTCAGAAAAGAGAGAGCTGTGAAATACTAAAATTCAATTAGAATTCCAATTTGGAATTTGAGATTAACATACACACACTACTATATATAAAACAGATAAAACAACAAGGTCCTACTGTACAGCACAGGGAACTCTATTCAGTATCTTGTAATGACCTATAATGGAAAAGAATCTGAAGAAGATGATGTACATATATATCTATATCTATATATATACACACACACACGCGTGACAATCAATTTGCTGTATGGCTGAAACACTGTAAATCAACTATACTTCAGTAAAATAATTGAAATTAAAAAAAATCATGACACATTAAATGAGAATTTTTTTGGCCACTGACCCTGTGTTTTACAATTTCCCATATTCTGTAGTTATATCTTTTCACAATAAGTGGACAAACGTAAATTATAGTGACCATTAAAAAAAAAAATTCTTTAATTCATAAAAGTTATAATTTCAGAGGAATATACAGCAAATGAGTAGAGATACATATACATATGTCTACTTCCAATTTAAGCAAATACAAACAAATACACAGCCTGAAGAGGAGCGTACCGAGAGAAAAGATTTCAGGACAATTAGGTTGAAACTTTCCTAAATGGGGCAGTTCACCCAGTTTCCTCTGCATGGATATGTACTGTATAAAAATTCTATTTTTTGTAGATCAAGGATACTAGAGTAGAACTCCGATGACCAAATTTTCATTACCGAACTTAATGACAAAAATTTCATTATCAAAATTAATACAATTCTATTTCTTAACCTTGCCCTCAAAAGACTACAGTAAATGCTACCGCTGGCACAACTCGTTTGCCAATTGAAATTAAAAAGAAAAAAACTCTAAGAAGATAATTTTGAAGTTAACAGTATTTTGAGGGGGGGAAAAAAAAGGCAGGCACTTGAATACCACCTGAGGAGAAATTATTTTTCTGGTAGGAACAGTACCATTCACACCAGAGTGAATTACACCCAATATGACACTCCCAATGGCCAGTCTCCAAGAGCCACACGGCCCTGCAGCCGCGTTTGATGTTCCAGGTCCCCAAATGAGAGGCCCGGGCGGATCTAGAGCCAGGCTCGGCCCCCGGCGGGGGGGGGGGGCATCTTTCTTCCAGCAGAGACAATCCTGGAATGTCTGGGAGCCACTGCAGGAGGCCCAGCCTAGACCAGCCCCTCAGCCCACCCAAGGATCCTGTGACTCCCTGTACTGGATGGCTTCCTGCTTGAAATACCTGGGGCGGTTTCTGGGTCCCGCACTGAGCCCTGACAGGTAAAACTGCCTTGCTTTGTGGGGGGAGGGAGGAACCTATGACTCTGAAAACTTCAAGTCATTTTGACACAAGGGAAACTTTTCTCTCGCAAATTAATTTCTGGAGTCAAAGATACCGTCATCCACCTGTAGGCAGCAGTTTGTGAGTCAGGACAGAGGAGGAGGAGAAATCCTCAACTCAGATTCTTCCACAGGCTTCATCTCCCCCAATTCACCATGTCTCAAGGCATGCAGCTCACACCCAACCAGCAAACACCTCCCAGAGGAGGTGAGGTGATTACAAGTTCAGGTTGTATCCATTTAAGTACATCAAAGAGCAAACATCCATCCACCCAACCCTCTAGGGACTACACTGTTCCAGCGTGCTCATCTCACCTCCAATGACGCAAACCTGGGATCCTAAAAGGAGAAAAAACTTTCAGGGCTCAAACAAGAAATAAGAGCAGCTCCAATTCCAAGACAGTGTCTGGATTTTAGAGGCCGTGCCCTGAGACAACTGAGAAGCACGTGGAATCCCTCAGGCCAGCACCGTCCGACAGAACTTCTCCAATGATGCAAAGGCCCGATCCGTCTTCCCGTCCTGCACGACAGCTTGACGTGGCTGGGGGATCAGCATATGGGACCAAGCAGCCTTGGGGGTCACGCGCCCTCAGGATAAAATCTCAAGCCCAGCCGCCTTCCCAATACGCCCAAGACAGACATCCCCCAGCACACCGGCCGCGACCAGGGCCTCTTTGCTGCCTGATTCTAGACAAATCTCCCCCCAAATCCGAATACAACAGACTTGCATCAAACACCACTTAGTTCAGGCAAGAAAACTTCCAAAGAGTTAAGCAAGTGGGACATAGCTTAAACTAAATATTCCTTAATCGAAAGACTCATTCTCAATTCAACTCTTCATTTAGGATCATGATATCAGAGTTTAGAAACAAGACCATGCTCCCCGACATTAGGAGATCGGCAGCAAAAGTAAGGAGGTGAGGCAAAATCATCACTGTTGAACACGCGTCACCCACTGTTAACCCCCGGACATGATGGACATTAGAAGCGTGAGGAACTCCAAAAGTAATGACAAAATACAAAAACCAAAAGCACCAAACTCAGCAAGTTCTAAAATTGTACCTTAGCCACAAAGAAAAGGCCGCTCTGGACTCGGGAGGCCTGAAACCCAGTGTTAACCTTCCGTCCATAAAAGGAGAAGACACCTCCAGAGCTCTGAATCTCCTGTCGGCTCCGAGGATGTGAGGCGGTGGCCCTCCTGTAATATCCAGGTGTCGTCTGCACTCGCGTAAAATGTTTTTAAAAATATGTTACGTATCACTTTTTATTATCAGATACTTAGATAACAAACATAGCAAAACAGGTAGGTCATCTTAACCTTAAAAGAACCTGAAAAATCCCTTAAGATGAAAGTGTCTGAGACCCAAGAAGTCAAACCCAAGCGGGTTGGAGACAACAAAACACACTGTAGCCCAGAGGTGCCAGGTGGAGTGGCGGATGGGCACCGTTGCAGCGGTGTCACCAATCGTTTTCAGAGTGAATGACACCGAGGTTCACTGCCCCCTGATGGGGCCCCATTCCTGAGAGCGGGAAAAGGGAGCCAAAGTCCTCACAGCTCCCAGTGCTTGCAGGGCAGGGAACTCTACCTCCACGTGGTGGGCGGAAGACATGGGGGGAGGGGGAGGGAGCGTCGAGGGACACCCCAACGGGACAGGAGGAGGGCCACCGTGCCCAGCCACTGCCTGCACTCCAGGGCTGTCACCCCACCGTCCACAGCACGTGTGTGGCCTGGCAACCCCGCCTCGATCTTCAGGAGAACTGGACTCCGCAATCTGACCTGGTGACCCATAGGGTCAGCCCGGGCGAGAAAGGGGCCACGGATTTTAAACTCCTGTTGCCAGAGCTGCTGTATGAGGGATTTAGTAAGGGGATGAAAGAGGAGGACCGGCCAACAACAGGGAGGGCATGGCCCTTGAGGAGAAGGCGAGAGGCCAGCCCACTGCCAAGATGCGGCCGCAATGATAGAGGTGACCAGTGGCACCTTGGTCACTCTCGACCCTTCCACCTCAAAGTCTTCTGAACATAGTTGCAGGCAAGTGTGGAGGCCTAAAGCACACTCAGTTCACTCGTATTCCAGGAACCTGGGTTTCTTTCTCAGTCTTCTTTCTCATGGTGTCTTAAAAACCCCGAGTCCACCCCTCCTTATCCCCACGCGTCTCCAGCCCGGAGTGCCATCCCACCAATGACACCAGCGGTCAAGCCCGGTGGCCCCTGCCGTGTACCCCTCCTTGCAGAGTCCCTCCTCTGACACCAGATTCCACGTCTGGGAAGAAAGAATCTGGAAACGCAGTCTTCGTCCGTGAAGAACCGAAGGCAGAAGCCAAGTGCGGTGGTTTGGAAACATGACGTGCTGTGTAAATGACCACAAACAAGGCAGGTTCAGACTCAGAAGCTTTTCTGTCTCTGAAGTTGGCTCTGTTCTCCACCCTCCCCCAACCCCAAGCACCCAAACCTGGCCAAAAAAATGTAAAGTTGTCTCTGGAGCACCTGAAGTGGAATTTAGTACCTAAATCTTACCAGTACAGGACTTTAAAATTATATATACATATACACATACCAGATGTACATAACATACATTGTGTATTTATGTGTGGACGCACACGCATGTGTGTGTCTGTGTGTAAAATTTGTGAATACTGACATATCCCTAAATTCTGAACATGCTGAAGAGAAATATACTAAATATCCTTCTCTGCAAGACCATTAAACTCCTTAATAATAAGCATCCGATGTTACTGGTCTTTCATTCCTTGCAGCCCCACAGCCAATAAACATTTGTTGAATGAATAAATCAATCGAAAGACAGATACCAGGACTAAAGGAATAAAAGGACCCATGTTTTCTATGCAACCACATAGGAATCACCCAACTAAGCCCATTTTTTAGAATTGTATGAATAAAGGGGGAAGGGTAAGCTGGGACAAAGTGAGAGAGTGGCATGGACATATATACACTACCAAATGTAAAACAGATAGCTAGTGGGAAGCAGCCGCATAGCACAGGGAGATCAGCTCGGTGCTTTGCGACCACCTAGAGGGGTGGGATAGGGAGGGTGGGAGGGAGACGCAAGAGGGAGGGGATATGGGGATATATGTATATGTATAGCTGATTCACTTTGTTATACAGCAGAAACTAACACACCATTGTAAAGCAATTATACTCCAATAAAGATGTTAAAAAAAAAGAAAGAAAATGCTACATGCTTGATATGGATTATAGCATGATTTTGATATTCTAAGTAAAATATTCTCTAGCCAAATTTTGAAAAAAAAAAAGAATTGTATGAATAAGATTAACTGCAAATTTCTAAAAAAAATTAAATTGTACAATACTGGAATTTCTAATTGCCTAGCTTTTTCCTCTTATTTTCTACTATTTTTGAGGCATTCCTACGTTGTTTATTCTATCATATGACCACGATCTGATTTTACTCTCTCAAATAATCAGGCCCCCAGATGCCCCCCCTCTGCCCCCCCATGGTGTCACCCCACAGAAACTGATTTTATGCTAAGATAGAAAATGTTTTCTTAATCTAACCCACTTCTGGCATGGGTTAAGTGTAACTGGATAAAACTAAAACTGAAACGGGTCTTTAAAGAATGATGTAATATTAGTGAACGATTTAAAAATCTTCATGAAATCCCATGAACGAAAATGTTCCAACACAACATTTATGTATGCAAAATTAGTGAACATCTGTTCATTTAAAAGGTTTTGTCAAATGTTTTCTCAAATTGATACACTATTTAAACAGCTTATATAACTACCAAGTAGCTTAAGGAATTTTACTTAACTTTTATTTTTAAAAAAATTAAATATTTGAACAAAAAGGTTTTTTGGAGAAACTGATACCACCAAAAATCCACATTATCCTCTGCCCTTACTCGGAACAAATTCACTTTAAAATTGTACTTCTAATAGAATCTGAAAGACTTCCACGGACATATACACACATACATTCCTAAGTACTTAAATAAACTACATCATTTATGACTGCTTAGCTTTTGGCATTACTCATTGCTCACAATCTCGCTGTGGGGAAAAAACCCTATTTCTTCTGAAACGAGGCATTTCCCTTTTTTTTTCATGAATAGCACATTAGCATATACTTAAGTAAGATTTCATTGAAAAAAATAATCTTAGGTAAAGCTGGCATACCAGCTATGATTTTCTTCATTCAGGGAGCTTTTTAAAAGTCTGCACCCCTCAAGTGTAATGTGAGGTTTTAAGAGTCAGCTGATCAGAGGCAGGTACCCTAGCAGGGGATGGCGCAAGGTGGGCACCCAACAGCCTTCCTGGGTCTGGTGACTTTTTTAAAGCTCAGTGTTTGAGTACCAACCTATATTCCGATCTATTCAGAACTGTCCGTCAAAGTTACCTTTCCTTCGGTTTTCTTAGACTGGGTTTACCTACTTCATTAGCACCGAAGCTTGTTAAAGCGCTCTTCATCTTGCCAAACTGGCTTAGAATCATTTAATTATGTGAAAGGTAAAATAAGTCAGTAAATTCCAGTTTTGTTCCTAAACAACGGTCTTAACTTTTTTTAATGGCGGGTCATGAGAAGGATGATATAAACGTGCATGTGCCATTCCTGTTCCCACTAAACATTTGACACTAAACACACAGTGAGTCCGGCCTTGAATCCTTTTCTCAAAAGAAGCGATACATGTACACACACACAGATGTACATGCACACAAACACACACACACACCAGTCACACTCACAAATGCACACATTGCACACCCCATACACGCACCGCGTGAGCGCATCCTGAAGACAGGGCTGGTTTCGGAGCTTCTCACTCCAGTCCCTCAACAAAGCGCTGCTGGGAGAGTCAGTATCAGCCCGACTGTAAAAGGTAAGGTCTTCGCAGCCGTTTCGGTTCCACCCAGCAAGGAGCTCGGTTTGCAAAGGGGTAAATATGCTGTTAGCAACCTTCTCCAACACCTGGGAATTCCTTGCTAACTTCCACGAACAGCGTGAGCTGCGCCAGCAATCATCCCTCCGTACTAGACATACGGATACTGTGAAGGAGAGACTGACTTCCCATACCTCGTGCTGAATCACTGCATCTCACGGAGAGGGAAGGCCAGGCCCCCAGAAAAGACAGACAAAACTTTAAGGATGGAAACCGCAGGGCACTAAGACATTTTATGAAAGGGATGAAAGCTTCATAGTTGGAACACACTTCAGTCCCTCTGGAGGAGGCCAGCTCCACAGGGAGACAGGTCCCCTGTGTGTCACACACATCGCAGAAGACGCACGGCCTTCTCTCTTTCAGGCGGAGCTGGGAAGCCCCCCGAGCCCAGCTCTGTGGGCACCTGGACAGTCGGTCTGGGAAGGTGGCACATGCTTCAGACCATGTCAACGGCCCTGAATTTGCCCATCAGTGACCAAAGCCAAGATCTGCAAGTTTTCCAAACTTACTGTTTGGGGCTTTTTGGTCTTTAGTCAAATATATAATCTCATTTCAAATCATAAGATGTAACCCAAGCCCAAATATCAGATTAGGAAATTATGATTTATATTCTCTATAGGCCTTAAGAAACAGAAGGCAACAGTTCCTAAACTACTTACCCTGAGACTTCATCTGAAACATCTTTGAACAGTCAATGTAGAGCCATCTTTGATGGGAAGTAACTACACACCGAACCTCCACAGTAGTGGAGACCAAGGCTTACAGAGTCATAGGAAGGAAAACTTGGGGAAAGACTTCATCTTTGGCAAAAAGTATTTCTGAAGATACACGTTTCCCTCCATCTTAAATACTGCCTCCTTCCCAAGTTGAGTCTAGATAAAAAAACATGTACTCCATTTCTCCACTCTCCCTCCTCCAAATTAATCTCCAGTTTCGGCTGCCGTTCATTAGCAAGCAAAGAGGAAAGAAGGATGCAGGCAGGGACGTCCATCCGGCCATTCCCATGCTTGGCCAACATAGCCCCAAAGACCTCCATAAAGAACCTGGAGAACACAGGGTCAGGACGGCCTGGGATACTGAGAAATAAACAGATTTTCACAATGCTTCGCAGCTTGCGACCATTTGATGGTTGCTGTAAAGTTTTGAAATGAAACTTGGCAAAGGGTCTCCGCGAGATGCCTTTGAACTCTGAATGCTTCCACTCTGTAACAACTTACCCAGTGGTTCATCTGGCCCCTGATTCCTGACTTCAAAGAACAGACTGTCCCCGTCCCCGGCAAGGGCAGAGAGCTGGGAGCACAGTTTCAGCCTTAAACGTTTTACTTCACGATCCTCTCAGCTCTTTCCGCATTTTATTAACCCATGAAAACGTGGAAACCAAAGCCATCAGGACAACTCCAGGAATCCTGAACGTTCAAAATCTGAAAACTTTTCTGCCTTCACCCAATTTGAAAACATTTCATGAGTTTTTGTCTTTACCGAGGATATCCGCAAGCAGTGCATCAATTTCTCTAACTCACGCTTTGTTAAATATTTAAATAAGTGCATAATCGAAGGACAATTTTTTACGACTTTAACCTATCCCATTAAGTAATCCTCAATAAAAACCTGTTATCTCAGAATTCACATCTGACACTTTTCTGCTATTTAAAGCCAAGCAGTAATAAAACTTGAAGGAATTTTTTAATCCCTTTTTTTGATGTAATTCATTACATTAACTTGGTAGCTTTCAATGAGAGAAAATACTGCATAGGAGATTTTATTATTCCTAAAAAAGAAAGAAATGCATAGTTCCTTTTATGGAATTACTGCTGTCACTGAGTTTCTGCATACGTTTCAGAAGTTCCTAGGTCAATATTTACATCTCTAAAGAGAAATGCTATTTAAATACTCAAAGGACTAAAGGGTGCTCACCTATTAAATGTGAAATCCTACAACTTTGCTAGTTTTCAAGTTGCAAGTTTCTCCACTTAGGGGTCAAATACAACTGTGGATTTTTAAAAGTAAATTATAAGCAGTCTGTTGGTATCAATAAAATAAGTGTGTCAGTAAAATACAGTCTTTTAGAATTTCTCTTTCCCAATGCTTTTGGGGTCCCCAGTACACGGTTTCACCGCTGAGAAGGGCATCCTTCATCAACAGTAACTCACTCAGATCCCCGCCTGAAATAAACTGGCCTCATATGTGAAAAAAAAAAAAGGAAAAAGAAGACTGTGTTTCTTGGAGTAGCCTTACATGTGAGAGTTAAGGTGAAAACAAAAACGCTTTAGCAAAAATATCATTCAAAGTGTAATTAATCTCTATTTTCTTTTGAAAACCTGTAATATAGTGCTAAGCAAGAGAAAAAGGAACCATCGCTTTAAAAATATAAAGAATTTAGTTGTGCGTCAAAAGCTGCACAAATAATGACAGACCCAGTTTGCTACTAAGTGAAGATACAAATGTCTTTCTGCTTGAGGCAACTACAGAAATGCCACACAGAAGAAGCAGGGGCTGCGGAGAGGGGATCTGGATGGGACCCGAGGCCTCGTTTCCCAGGTAAGAAAAGAGACACAAAAAGTCTGTGGAGAGCCGGTGTCCAGGAGGGGCTGGAACCCCGTTTCGACAGGGCTCCTGTGTATCTCACGCGGTCTCACAAATAGAGCCCGTCAGCTGGGAGAAGACCCGTTAAGTCACAGGCTGTCCCCTCAGTCTCCGAATGCCAGGAATGAGTTACATCTCCAGCTTCCGAGACCCCGCGGGCACCAACTGTCCAGAATTGTACATTGAACTGTACACAAAAGCTAATAATATATCAAGTTTTTAAAAATGGGTCAACAGAACTATTATTTGTCAGATGTGTGCAAGTGTATGTGTATACGCACTCAGGTAAGATATAAATGTGTTCGTGCATAAAGAGTGTAGCCAAAGGAGACACACAGGAAGGCACAGCTGAACCAAAAACTCAACCATCGCTGCCTCTGAGTAAGGGTGTCACTTTTTTTTCCTTTTTCCTTATCTGCATTTTCTACAGTGATTACACTGTACGTAACATAACAATCCAGGAATGTTCATCAGAATATACGTACTAAAAATACGAATCATCTCATAACCATCATCTTTTTACATTCGTTTATGCCCAAAAGCCAAGGAGTCGGGGCTGTGCGAGGCCCCGTGGACCAACAGCCCAGCCTCCCGGTGCCCAAGCCTGGCAGAGACAACAACCCCGGCCAGGTCAGCACGATGGCAGCCAGGTACCGCGGTGGCTCTGACGCCGCCAACAGCTCCAGGGGCGAGGATGCTTTTTGTTTAGTATTTGTCTAATACCTGCGTTTCTGTAGTTTTTCATTCTTAGGAGTCGCTTATTGCTGCTCTCATTTCCTTAAGATCTCTGCTCGGCTTGAGATTTAAGGAAGCCGCGCATCTCATCTCCAACCACAACTGCTCAACTGTCTGAAGCTGTCAAGTCCGTCAAAGCACCTCTTACCTACGGCCCCCCTCCTATCACCATCCCACCCCCTCATCTCGGTACAGGGCACCTTACCACATATCCGAGTCCCAGAAAAGTAACCTGTCAAACTGCTAGAATCGGTAAAATACTAGACATGGGAGAAAACCCAACCAGCTGAAGCTACGGTCATGTAGATTTCTCATTTTAAGGGCATATACACTATTTGGGGAACTATTTACATGTGGGGAAAGGCAGAAGCAAGGGCAAGGGTTACATTATTTTATGGAAAACAGCAGATACCTAAAGAAAATAATTTCTAAATCTGAGAAATGATCAAAAGAACTTGGGCACAAAAGCAATTCCTGTAGCTATAAAAGTTTATGCTTCACATGCCTTTATGCCATCTTAAAAAGCTGGGGGGGTACACCCCCTGAAAGTGTTATATTCTAAAAAACAAAGTACATATAAACCCGTTGTTCAAAAATAAAATTGCATTTTTTTCTCAAAAAATTTTATGTTGGGCAGTTAAATTCCTAGACTCTCCCCCAAACGGGTACTTGACCCGACAGTCACTGAAGGTTACTGAACTTCCACAGACTATGGCGATCTTTTGAAGACACTAATAACAGACCCCAAAAATTTTGGTGATTCCCTGCCCCCCACAAGAAAAAGGATAAACAGAAGAGAACAAAGAGGCAGGAGACCTCTGAATTCTGAAGGTCAAGTGAAACACGCCCAAGGTCACTGAAACACTATTCTCACGTGTATTCCCCACCATCAAGGGAGACCACTGACTCAGAAATGTTCAAAAGCGGTGACAGCTTAGGAGTCACCCTGAGTTTACGCTGAGGCACGTCGGAAAGGGGGACGGAGACGTAGCTTGAGGTGACATTCAGGGTGCCATAAGCCCTGAGACAAAGGAGGGGTCAAACTCCCCCGAAGAACACAGCTCTGGCCCGGCTGCTGCTGCTTTCCTGGCCGCCCGGGCGGATGGCCTGGCCCAGGAGCAGGAAGTGGGGTGATGGACACAAACCTGGCAGGTCCCAGGTCAAGGCCTCCTGATTTAAGGGACAGGTCACACGTCCGGGGCACGTCCTGAGCCCTCGGGCTCCACCCCGTCTCCGAGCTGAACAGAATCCAGCCCGAGCCCCTGGTGAGGTCTGTTCTGGCAAAGCTGCCACCTCGTCCCTCCCTCTGCCCTCACAGAAACCTGCTGGACAGCTCAAGGCAAGGCCTGGCTTGCGGAACACCCGGGGCACTGGAGTTCCCTACTCTGCAAACAGCCGGTGTCTTCAAAACACCCGAGCAGGACCGATGCGTGCACATCATCCTAAAATAAATCCGATGAAACTTTCCCAAGCCCACGATGGAGTTACTATATAAGAACTACCCTGAACTACACAGAGGGATGCCTATATTTTGGCAACACTTCACAGTTCTTTGGTCTTACTTACAGTAAAAAAGTATATACATTGTGCCACAGAATATGTATTTTCAAGAGAAAACGGAGTTTTTGAAGACATTTCCATAGATCTTATGTCACCAGGCAGGTCTGGCACCCAAGCCACCATGGGTCTTCCTGTCTCATGCATGGATCAATCTGTATAACTTTGGCCATTTTAAGGCAGGGGTTTTTTTTTTTTACTCTTAATTGATTGATGCACCAGACAATCAATGATTATTATTGCTATTTTAAGTAAAAGTACGGCTACTTGAGCAATTTAAAGTAAATCCCAACCAGACTGACATATATACACTGCTATGTATAAAATAGGTAACTAATGAGAACCTGTTGTACAGCACAGGAAACTCCACTCGGTGCCCTGTGGTGACCTAAATAGGAAGGAAATCCAAAAAAAGAGGGGATATACGTATACGTATAGCTGATTCACCTTGCTGTACAGCAGATACTAACACAGCAGTGTAAAGCAACTATACTCCAATAAAAATTAATAAAAAAAACAGAAATGCATGAAGAACATGCTCTTTCAAGAGAGAAAAAAAGCCATCAGCCATAGGGAAGCAAGGATATGCATTTCCTTGGGCATTTGTGACAAGACTGCCAGTATCCTGACCTCCTATGGATTAACCCTATCAAACTGATCATTGAATACCTTTTTTTCTTCGTAAGAGAAAAATTCATAAACCGCAGAATTTTAAAATTAAAAAAATAAAATAAAGTAAATCCCAGCCAAATTCAGCCGAGTTATTATACATGCTAATCATGCCAACCTGGTCTCTGGTGGCGTTGATCAGAACCCAGTAAGTCACTGCTGCTAGCTGCGGGTGTGGAGGATACGGCCTAAGTGAGGCCGGGGCGGGCACTTGGTGGAGAGAAGCCAGGGGACAATGCCATCCCGACCCCCAAAGGGCTGCGGCTCCAGGTGGCAGGTCTCAGCATCCTCCCCTTCAGGAGTCAAGGGTGAAGCACACGCCCTCCCCCTGCTCAGCCCTCAGGGCCCGGCTGTGGACCCAGACACAAGCAGGGCTGTCCCTGAGACCCTGAGACTGGGGACTAACTTTCTGGAAACCGAGGAATCAGACGTGCAGGTCA
This sequence comes from Balaenoptera borealis, assembly GCF_965194805.1. Taxonomy (NCBI): domain Eukaryota; kingdom Metazoa; phylum Chordata; class Mammalia; order Artiodactyla; family Balaenopteridae; genus Balaenoptera; species Balaenoptera borealis. The sequence continues at coordinate 2,548,288 of NC_138875.1, read as the reverse complement.
ATGCAACAGTCGAAACAAGTATGGTCTCAAATTGAAAGAACTAAGTACGAGGCAGTTCTAAGACTATAGGAGAAGCGTCTCCATGTTTATGGCGAGGTGAGGACAGGAGACACCCAGACAGCGGCTACACGGAAAGGAGTCGTGGACCAGACACACCTGTGCGCACAGACCACAGCGAGGAGGGTGAGGAGGACAAGCAGGGTGACCTTAGGGAGAGGAGAGGTGTGTTTCCAATTCTGCCAAGAAAAGGACAAGCTAAAGAGTTTAAATTACAGGCAGTAAAGGCGAGAAGGAAATCTCAGATTATAAAATACGTCCAACTGGAAAAATAAAACCATCTAACATAATTCTCCTCTGCACAAATCTTGAAGATACGCAAAGATAATTCATGTTTGTAATTGGCTGGTTGAGTTTTACCTAATGAAAGAGCACAAGCGGTCCTCTCAAAATCGTACGCAGTCCTGCAACCAAATGCGGCATCATCTTGCAGACTGGCGTTGGCATGGAAACCCCGTGCTGAGCACGTCTCAAGGCTCCGACTGGGATGCGCTCAGAGATGCCCGAGTCTGCCCAGCTGCAGGCAGCCCTCCCGAAAAGGTCAGCGAAAACAGGTCTCCACACCAGGGGTCACGTGCGGTCTTTCCAAGGGAAGAAGCCCCAGAAGGAAAACACCCACAAGGCCTTTTACGGGCTGGAAAAGGAGGAGTTACAGGGATCGCACTCTGCAGTTCTGAAGTCCCTCAGGGAGAGAGATGCAGCTCAGTCCTTCCCGCACGTTCCCACAAATGCTCCCCTGATGTGACCCGAAAGGACCTCGCCTCAAACACCAGGTCAGCGACAAGACAGGACGAGACATCTGTTGGCAGGAGATAACGCTCACCTCTGAACCGCATTCAGGTGGAGTCAGGACCTTCCGCTGACTCAGGAAGGCCTCATCTCAAGGTGACACCAGACTCCAGAACCTTCCATTTCAATTACAGACCAATCTTTTAAAATGAACTCGAGAGCCCTCTGTATACTCTGTGACGTCAGAGGGGTGGGAGGAGCCCACTGCTTTGGGGACGTTTCCAGGTGCATCGTGGAATCTACAACTGATAAGTCAGTAATCCTTCAACAGTTCAAACCCGGGACAAAGGACTCCCAAGGCAGCGGTGATTTGCCAGATTTTGTTTCACATGTTTACGGAATATTTTCTTAACCAAAACTAAATAAGGGTAGATCACACACAGGCAAAATCAATGCAGAATCAGAAGAAATACATCCAGTAAATAAACCACTTCAGGACTAGAACCGAATTCCTTATGCTGGTCTGGGGGAGGGGTAGTCAGTCGTCGGTCATGACTATCATTTGTGAAAATCACAGGCTACAGATCACGGACCACTGAGATTACAAGACACGTCTCTATATCTGGGCAGCCCAGGTCTAGAGTAGGATCTAAAGGAGCCTTGGGTCTCTTTTTATTTTGAATTAAGGAGATAGGCCCGTGTGTGTGAGCTAAGTTTCAGCGGTTAAGGCTGGAGTCTTCTATTTTTACACCTTGACTCTTAGCAGATTCTTTGGGGCATCTGCAAGGGTCCCACAAAGTCAGGGCAAAGCTGTGACCCCAATACTACACCCACCACGGAACAGTGACACCCCACCACGGAATAGTGACACCCCACCACGGAACAGCACTGACCCAAGAGACAACAGCAAGCTTCAGCCCAGAAGCTACCAAATTCCAAACAGAATGGAACTTTCCGTTCTGATGACTGACATCTGCACAGAGGAGTAACCCCTGCAGTATTATTCTCTAGGACAGGTTTCAGTAGCTTTCAGCATCATGGTTCCCTCATGCTGTGGGGTGCGCTCAAATGTCTCACGTCGTTCTGGCTCCAGGTGCTTTGTTGAACATTTTCTGTGTTAGAAAATGCTAACATTTTTTTTTCATCACGCAAACAGACTAAAGGCAATTGTTGTTTTCTCTTGAATCTCTTTTTCCACCAGCATTGTTTTGACCCTCAACAGAGCTAATGCACGTGTTTCAAGTATTAACGCGTGTAAACAATAAAAAGAGAGGTATCTCTACCATAAGGCCCTCCCTTTTCTTCCTCAGCTAATTATCCTTCGAACATTCACAGCCTGAGGTCCCAGCATCTCCATCTAGTAGTAAACAGAGCTGCTAAACAGGCCTTAGTCGGCCAACGAGCAGGCCAGGAAACAAGACCAGATGTTTCCCAGGTGCCCTGAAATAACCACCTGCCAGAAGATTCACCCAGAGACAGGCACCAGGTAACACACAGGCTAGCCAGGTAATCTGAATTTCACACCGAGGACAAGTAACTTTTAGCATATGTCTCAAACATTTCATGGGATGTGCCTATACTAAAAAAAAAAAAAAAGTATTCGATGTTTATCTGAAATTTAACAGGCACCCTGTATTTTTTATTTACTAAACCTCTAACGTGTTCTCAACTAAACAAATACATTATTTACATGAATGACTTCAAAGGAAACACTGTGTGAATTAGACGCACGGTCCAAAAACAATGTGTGAATGCTGATGTAAACACCAACGTTATGTATCACGAAGAAAATTACTTTTCATCTAGACGCAGTATCGTTCGTTTACTGAGAAGAGCTGAATGTATTCATGGAAAACAGAGGAGAAGCCAGTATTACCTTCAAAGGACCCAAACCACAGGGCAGGCACTTAACTAATGACTAGTCTCTCCTGTGATGGGGCCTCTCGGAGCCTCAGTGACTCCAAAGGTCCCTCCCGTGCAAGTGAGGGCCTACCTGCAGCCCCTCATTCCTGCACCTTCTCTGGGCAGGTTGCCAAGACATCCCACCCCCGGTCCCCGGCCCGAGGCCCTCCTGCTGGGCTGGGCTTTGGGGCAGAGCACGGCTGGGAAGGGGAAGATCAGGACCGTCCAAGAGCCAAGGAGAGAACAGGCACAACTCTAGCAGGTGCAAGGTAGTCCCCCACCAGCTCCTCCTCGGTCCCCCCTACCTGCCTCTGCCCAGCCAATGCAAGCAGCGTAACAGAACAAGCTCTTGACCTTTGGAGTCACTTGGCTTCAAAACTTATAACTGGTACAATCTGGAGAAAGCGTCCTTGAACCTCTAAACCTCGGATTCCCCACCAACACCCACACCCCACTGCGTTAGGATGGTTTACCAAGCCTTCAGATGCTGGGTGAAGAAGCTAGCACATGGACATTTGTGTGTAATAAGGATATTTCAAGCCAGCGGAGGAAAGACTGATGATAGAACAAATTATGTTGGAAAAACTGGAGAGCAATATGGAAAAAATGTGAAAACGTCTCACAGAACACATTACAAGTCCCACGTGGTGAGCACAATGTGTAATAAGGTAAATGTAATCAGGCAAACTAGCTTTATTCAATGAAAATATTTTAACAGTAGGGTAGGGGGTGCCTTTCTAAGTGGTGTGTACAACTGAAGAACCATAAAGGAAAAAGACTGCCAATTCTGACTTTTTAGAACTTCTGCAATAAAAGACTTCATAAAAAAGTCTTTTATTAAACTAGGAGACAGTATTTAAGGCAAACAAAGATTCATATCCACAATATATGAAGCACTCCTATAACATAATAAGAAAAGGACAAACAACACATTATAAAAATGGGCAAAGTGCATGAACAGGTAAATCACACAAGAAATACAAATGACCAACATGAAAACATGCTTATTCTCACAGAAACTATGAAAACAGAGATGAAAGCAATAAACGTATATATAACACTTCTCCTTTGGGGCAGCAACTGTAGTACATTTATAACACCCAGAATTGTTGAAGGTCTGGGACAATGGACCCAACTCATAAACTGTTGGTGGACGTGAGGATATTACAACCTATCTGGCAAAATCTTCTGAAATATGAAATGTGCAAACCCCTCAAACCAGCACCTTCATTAAAGAAATCGATCATGAAATTCTCCTAAGTGTTCTCAGCACATTTACTGCAGGCTCTACTTGTAATGAAAACTGGGGAAAAACTTCCACGTCCATCCAAAGGCAAATAAATTACGATCACGTTCCGTTTGACGCAGGTCAGGAGACACTCCATGGATGTGGTCGATTCCCAAGACATGCTGTTTGCTAATCGCGCAACAAAACAAATAAAATGATCTTATTAAGTATCAAAACAAGAAAAAAATTTGCGCACGTGTATACACTGCATATGTAAACATTCTTTAAAGACCTGAGGGTACAAAATAAACATCTCCTGAGTGGCTGGGGTGGGGAAGCACGGCCGCGGAATGTGGATTGTTCACCACGTATTCACCAAAGACTTGTCCGTTTTGCAAAGAATGAACAGAATTCTAACATCAGTTGCACGTGCCAGCCGGGACCCGGCCCGTGAAATGTTAGCCCTTGCTCGTCCACCTCCATCACTGCCCCCGTGACCCATGGGGGCCGGGGACACAGGCTCTGGAGGAAAGAAGCAGAGAAGAGTCAATCGTCAGCCTGGGCACGGGGCTGGACAAAGGCAGCCTTGGCCGCTCCCCTCCTCACCGGGGGGCAGGAGAGCTGGGGTAGCGGCAGGAACAGGCCTCAGGCAAGAAGACCAGGTCTGGGGGACCCTAACCTTGCCCTGGAAGGCCTCCCCCCACCAAGGGCATCCGAGGGAGCTGCGAAGTGACACTCCCCCTGCAGGGCAGAGGGACAGGGTTGGGGGCGGGGGGGGGGGCGGATGGCAGTGGAGGTTCCCAGAAGGAGGCCTGTGGGAATGACAAGGGCAGGGTCACGGCGATCTGTTCCGGGCACACTGGTCACAGTCTGGGATTCTGTCTCTGGCCTTGGGACACAGACAAGACAACAAGCACAGGGTCCTCTGAGACTGGACAGACTGCCACGTGGGCCCCCTGCTCCGCTCCATCAAGCCTGGTCGTGCACGCCGAGCACTGCGTGTGAGCTGACGTCCTGTTTCCTCCCACTTCCTTACTCCGCTTTGCCCGTCTGGTAGGAAGAGGAGCGAGGGGGAGGAGCGAAGGGCCTGAACAGGATGAAGCTGACCAGCGGCCAGCTGGGTGGGCATGGCTGACGGTGGACCAACAGATGGCGGGGAGCAAAGACCAGCCCCTCACCTGCCCTGTGCACCTGCTCTGGGAGGCTTCCAGATGTGGCACTGCTCCGACAACTTCTACGAACTTCTACTACACCCCCCGTACACCAGACCTTTAAACTCAGAGGAAAAGATCTCCAACACAAGAAGGAAAAACCCAAGAAATTCAGACCCAGAACGGAAAAGAAATGTGGACATTTAAAAAGGGATCCAAGAATCACGTCTGCCCAGTGCTATCCAGCTCACCAGGCAGCTCTGTGTAAGCGATTTCATCTCTTCCCAGCTAACTTTCAAGCACGATGCTCTTTTGTAACTGGGGTTTCAAAACAATATCAAGAATTTGTTTCTGAGTTGTGAGTAGGTTGTCACCATGGAAACTGCAGAGACTCTTTTCTCTCCTTGGTGTTAACACACAACCTGTCCAGAACCTCGTGTTCAGAGTTTCCAAAATTTCCCAAGTCAGGACTTTGCAATCCCTTTCTTCACACCTGAAATTCAGGAACTCTGTAAGTCACCTCCAGGTGACACATTTTAACTGCACTTGTGAGGCCAGTCCTGACACTCCTCTGTCAGCCAAGGAGCTTTACAAGAAAAACGGCGTTTAAGGGTTTAATGCTTGTTTTCAACCTCATGGCCCTGCCCTACCAAATTTCATCATTTCTGGAAAAACAGCCCCAAATCATATTTCTTAAAGATGAAAATGTTCATTCCACCCCATTACTATGCATTTCAAGTCCAATACTGGAACAATCTGTATAAATCATATCTCATGAATTCTGCAGAAATCAATTTTTAAAAGCCAAGAACATCATAGACAAGTTTTAAATCAAAGCAATTACAGTACCTAGGAGTCAGACTGGGAACCTGACCATCATTCCAACATCAAAAATGATGTTCTCCAACGAGCCAGTCCATTGATGAACTCTTCAATCACTGGATTATTGTCTGCAGGAACAACCTGACTTCATGATTTTGGAGGAAGCTGCCATTCCCCAGCAGGTTTCAGATATTAGGTTTAGGCACACGCAGCATTTTCTATAGGATGACCAACCCGTCATCAGAGGGTACCAGTGGGTTATCACTTTAAATGATATATTTCAGTAACCAATCAGGTTATTAAATGAAAAGAGTAGTCATACTAAAGCTGGAACAGTTTAGTCCCAGTGCTGAAAGTAATTATTCTGGAGTTCTCAAAAAGAACATGAGTAATACTCAGATCTGGCACATTGTTAGGGGAACATATTTGGCAGCCAGCAGTCAGCCCAAATGTCTTACTAATCTGTGAAAAAACTTCTCTCAAATCAGTGGCTGCCTTTGTAAATAAAACAGAAGACAAGGCATCCTTTAAGTGGATACGACTTCACTGACCGCACACACAGATACCGGTAAAATTCCAGTAATGAAGGTGTGACCTTCTAATCTTTAATCCAGAGAAGACTATCCCTAGCTTTTTCAATTCCAGTAAAATATAGATCTGAAACCACAATCTGTTTTAATACGCAAAGGCTTAGACAAACCATGTATGCAAATACTGGATCATATCAGCAGCCTACAAAGGTTTCATGAAAAACCAGCCTGAGATTAGGTCAGGCACACAGGAAATTAAGAACTTAAAAAAAAAAAGAAACAACTTAAACTTACAAATGAAAAATTAAGAACTTGTGCCAGAGACATGTACACAACAAAAACACTTATCGAATAAAACCTAAATGCTTGAGAAAAGAGAATCTCAACTAACTAAATGATTCACTGTACCCACAATGAACATGCAGACCAAGGATGATACAAATCGAATAGCACCCACGGTACAGAGCTGGCTGAGCCAGAACGTGCCACGGGAAGGACAGTATATCCTGAAAGAAGGGGCCGCCTGAGCTCTGGGTGGGTCTGCTTCCGAGGTCACGGGCACTGACTGTGAACTTCAGACTCCCAGTGGGCTCGGCCAAGGCAGGAGCAGGAAAGGGATACTTTTCTCAGCAGGGCCGGGGGCGAGGGCACAGGGTCTGTGCAGCTTCTCAGCATCTGCACACCGAGGATTCCCCCAAGGGCTCCAAGTCCCAGCGCCCCACACAATCCCTAGACAGTCCCGCAGCTTCTCACTCTGCCTCGGTCTTGGGCCCTCGAGCGCCAAAGCTGTGTCCGCCACCGACTGCGCACCAGGCCTACCCTCCGGTCACAGCCCCAGCCCGGGTCAGGGATCAGCCCAAGCGCACGTGTGGCACGTGGACCCTGAGCCCCAGGGCGGTCAGGTGGGCGAGGCGTCCAGAGCCCCAGGCCCCGCTCCCAATCCTCCTACGGCCGCCAGGCACGGGGACCCTGGCAGTGAGCTGGGAAACGCTCGGGGACCTGAGTCACCGCATCCTGGGAAGCCAGCCATGACCGTGAGCGAGGTCAGAGCTGACCGCACGCACACCAGCTGCCGTGCACGCGGCCGTCCAGCGCTGGAAACGCAGAGCCCCTTCAGCTCCTCCAGTGATAAAGGTTCACAAAGAGCCCGGGACGCAGACCCCAATCACGGCACCGACAGGAACCACGCAGTTTCAGAAGTCGTGAGAAAGGCTCCTCGCAGAATACCAAACTCACCAAAAATCACCCCAAACCTAGCTCCAGCCCATCCAACAAGCCCACGATATCATTTCACGTTGAAGCGGCTCTTTCAACTTCAAAACTTTGCAGGATCACAGGAAGTTCATGTTAAACACTGTTGGTTGAGCCATGGCTACTATTACTAGTCGTCGCTACTGCTACAGACGCGAGGCGACTAGACAACTGGGTGAACATCCCCGCTGCTCCCAGGGCACAGTCCCTCCCAGGAACACCCCACGCCTCTCCCGGGAGTTCGCCGCGGACGGAGGGCGGGCCTGACCGACCCCTCCCGGCGGGGCTGCCGGCCACTGCGCGGGCAAGATCACCGCGGGGCGCCAGGACGAACAACTGGGCCCTGCCCGCCGAGAGCACAGTTCCAGGAGAAGGATGTGCCCACCGTGTGGGGCACGAGGCCGACGCCACGAAACTGCAGAGACGCAGAAATTCCAGGAACACGGCGGGTCAGGGTTGGAAGTGAGAGTCCGGGCGGGAGGGACTTCCAGCCTCCAATGTGCTCGCTGGGGAAACGGGATGCTCGGGGCCCCCCAGAGGGTAAGTGGGGAGCTCTGGGCAGGGCATTCGGGGCGCAGAGAAGGTGCAGCGGGGGAGACGGGGAGGCAGGTCAGGGCCACGGCTGTGGTCCCAGGAAGCCAGCGTCACGAGCGGGAACTCCTCGGCTTGCAATGACAGCATCAAAGGGCTGAGCAGATCAGCCACCCGTGCACTTTCAACCAACGGTACGAAGAAGGGGTGCTGTCAGGTGTGCCCCATCACAGGCCCAGACAAACATTATGACCACGCTTCTGAGCACAAACACAGGCCGGGGCGTCAGTGCTGGCCTCGGAAAAGACTGAAAAGCAGTCACATCAAACAAGACTCTGTAAACACAGTGCAGGCGTTTTTCCTGGAATCCAGGAACATCGTTAATTTTGCCTTCAGACAACGCCCACTCGACGTTTACCGCGGGCAGGCAGCCTCCTAGTGACAGAGTGAAGCCGGCACCCCACGCCGCCAAGCACGGGCTTCCACAGAGCTCGGCAGGGCTACCTCCATCTCCGTCGCCTCCAGGGTGGGTGGGAGTGGAGACTGGGGATCTGGAGCCCTGGACGCGGCCTGAGCCATCCTGGGACCACACGCTTCTGCCCCTCAAGTGACAAGCCAGGACACACACCCTCTCCTAGGCTGGGAGACGGCCCCTGCGGACCCCGATTCTGGTTCTAACTCTTGTACCAACAAGCGCCGTGTGGACAGGATGTGCAGGCCATGCCGGGCACCGAACAGGGACACGGTGGCAACAACCCCGCTGGTGGCGATCCCAGCCCCCCTGGTGCCACCCAGGAAGCCAGACACCCAGGGGTTGAGGACTGAGGACACAGAGCTACTTCGTGCGAAAGGAGAACCACAACCTCGGCGACCCTGCTCACGTGCCTTCCACCACCCACGCTGTCCTCGGGCAACAGACACCCCTGGCGGCTCTGGGAAAATTACAATGATTCCCCCTATGCCTTGGCTTCCTCTCTGTTAAAATGGGGGGGCAGACCAACATCCCTCAGCTTCTTCCCAGCTCTAAAATTCTATGATTCTATCTCGTGTGAAAGAGAGAGATGGAGACAGAAAGACAATGGAATCAAATGTTTGAACTTTGCTAACAAACAAAAGGGTCTGCATGGTGTCGGCTTAACGACGCTGAGGACCGTGCATCCCACGTGTGTGTCTCAGTGGCAGGAAGAAAATCCAGAATATAATCTCCAGAGTCTAACGCGTTTCACAGCATAATAAATTCATTCTGGAAGGTCGGGGATGCAGCGTTGTGTTCCAGCAAATAAGAGCATGCACAGATGACCAGTGTTTGAAGAATCAGAATACAATAAGTGCACTTCTAAGGCACTATTCTCATCATAATGCAATCTTCCTGGGATAATTCAGAGGCATATCAGGGGACCACAGGGCCAGTGAATAACTACCGTCGTCTCCGTGCGCATGCTGACAGAGATGCTTCTTGTTGCTAAGAAGCTGACTAAACCACAGGGCATTCTGCAGTCGGCTGTCAAGTGCATCTGGATATTTTTCATAAAGAACTTCACTGCACTTTCCTACTGAATAAGAATTTAATAGGAGGGTTTTCAAGTCTCGCTTTATTCCCAACTAAGTAAATTCCTCGATGTTCAGGACAGCAGAAAACACAAAGGGTGGTGTCACCCTCACATCTGGCTGAAAGGCATCTGTCTGCATTTTACGGTCCCTCTTCTGTAATCTGGAATCAACCAGCTCTTCCTTGATCTCCATCTCTGCCGTCCGGATTCTCCTTGTCACCGGTCCCCACCCCGGTGCCGTGCTCCGGCCGCTCGCTGGCACATGGCAGAGAGCATCCCAAGCTCTGTGGCCTGGCACCTGCGCCAGCATCACCACGGCCGGGGCACTTCCAGAGTGGCCGACCAGCCTGCGTATGGACATTTATTAGGTATCGCTCAAGATGCCTGTGTGATGAGGAAACTGGGCCCGGCGAGCTGGACTGAACAGTGTCCGAGGAGAGCTGACCTCCTGATTTCACTTGTACCAATTCCACAGGCCCCTATTTAATGGGGGGCCCCGGTACCACGTAGCACTGACGCCGCTCAGGATCACAGGGTTTGTAATTGTACAGGGTTGTTCCCAGATGTGCCTGCCGCTTTCCCCCGGTTACACGCATTCTATCTCCCATCCTCTCACTTTATTCATGTTCTCTCCTCCTTGGTCTCCTACCCCTTGTTCTTTGTGGTGTCATTTTTAGCCTCTTGGGCGGGGGAGGCGGGGGGAGGCACAGATGAAGCCCTGCGTTAAGACAAAAGTCCTTCCCGGGCTTCCCTGGTGGCGCAGTGGTTGAGGATCTGCCTGCCAATGCAGGGGACACGGGTTCGAGCCCTGGTCTGGGAAGATCCCACATGCCGCGGAGCACCTGGGCCCGTGAGCCACAACTACTGAGCCTGCGCGTCTAGAGCCTGTGCTCCGCAACAAGAGAGGCTGCGATAGTGAGAGGCCCTCACACCGCGATGAAGAGTGGCCCCCGCTCGCCGCAGCTAGAGAAAGCCCTCGCACAGAAACGAAGACCCAACACAGCCAAAAATAAATAAATTAATTAATTAAAAAAGGAATCCTCAATGTCTGATCATTGTTTAAAAAAAATAACAAAGTCCTTCCCGATCACTGAGCATCGGAGATGGGAACCGGGCGGGGCTGCAAACAGGTCCCAGCTCCCCTGCTCGGAACATGCACGCCCTGCCCCAGAAGGACGATGGGGAGAATGCGTCCCCTGGGAGCTCCCTCTGCTCTAGCGCAAAGTAAACGCTAAGAATAGGTAACAATAAAAGCCTCCCGTCCCAGCAGGCCCGGCCGCCACTGCAAACACCACCCCCAGGCCCACCTCACACTCCACACTCTGACCTTTGTCCCTTGATTCCCCCTAAATCCTGCTTCAATGGGACGACGTGTAACGACATTTCCTCCCTAAGCTGTTCTGATGACCGTCCATGGTCTATCAAAAAGAAAAGAAGAAGAAGAAGATGATTGGCTGGTTAACCTTTTGGAGAGCTGCATGACCACAGGCTGACCCGCCTGACCCGCCACGCACAAACGTGGACAGTCGGTCAGTCTCAAAGCCCGCGCTCAACCAACATTTTATAATCAAAACGCTGTGGCTCTTCTTACAATGACGACATAAAGAAGATGAGCTCTAACACCCGAGACTTTGGCCTGGTGGCAGCAAGCGGAGAGATACGAGAAAGTGGAGGCTTTCTGAAATAAATCCACGTCTTCCTTCTAATTATCTTTTCTTCCCTTGACTGTATTTTTTAATTCTGAAAACCCTCTCCTTACTTCTCCCAACTACATGTAACACTATGGCACTTGCTCTAAGAGCTTTTTATTCTATTAGGTTGAGCCATAGTGTTTGTCAGTCAAAAACAATCAAATATTTGCAATTTCATATTTGCAATTTCAAAACTTGGGGTTTTACTATCAATTAAGTTACAATCAGTATCCAAAGATATAGAGAGAGGGTGGGCTCAACAGACTATACGCTTGATGCGACAGAAGTGAGAATAACAAAAAACAGTCAAAACCAAGGATATACTGTACAACACAGGGAAACAGAGCCATTATTCTCTAACAACTTTAAATGAAGTATAATCTATAAAAACACTGAATCACTATGGTGTACACCTAAAACTAATACAATATTGTAAAGCAATTATACTTCACTTAAAAAAATACCTGGGGTAGTCACCTAACTTTTAGCCAAAACAGTATGCAGATAAACAGTAGGAATGGGTTCTGCATCAAGGCAAGGCCCCCAGCACCAGGCAAGGCTTCTCCCAAGGGCACCACGTCTTATAGTACAGGGACTTCATGAAGAGAGTCCTTTGAGACACAGTCAGCAGGCTTCTACCACTCCTAAGTCATCCTAACGCTTTCTAAGCAGAATTCCACTTTGGCCTGTTGACCTGTCCTCAGTAATAAATTCTGAACACGATGACTCTGCTTTGTGTTTGAAAATGTTAATTTTTCTAAATTTCAACTATATGCCCTTTCAGAGCTCCTCTTCCCTAATTAAAAGGATTAATTTTTGTGAACTCCAGAAGGGTACTTTCTATCAGTACCACATCACTTTCTCAATGAAGATTTAAATCTAGCTCAGTAACACATTTTAAGTTATTGAATTTTATTCACAACTTTGCTCTTAGACTATTTTAAGTCTGTAATGAGGGCTGCTGGGAGCCGGTCTCATGTGGAAATAAAGGTAATGTGACAATCAGAGCTTTCCAAAGGAGTAGACGCAACACTCGACAAAGAATGTTTCATGAAAAAAAGCAAGTTTCTTTCAATTAATCTGATAATGCAAATTGTCTCTAGATCCAGGAGCAGCATTCAAATCCACCCCTGGATGTCCAAAAATCTGTGGGGAAAATCATGGCACAATGGGGACTTACTGGAAGGGGCCGAAGGTCTGAACTCTAATGTCAACTTTGCTACTACAAGTAGCCGGATTCACTCTTCTGAGAACTAGTAGGATCTTCTGTCCCTCAATTTCTACATGTTTCCTCTAATCATTTTAACCAGTCATCCCATCAGGATTCTGAGAATTTAGAGTCATGTCAGTGTTTAAAGATCTAAGTCATCTTTTAGTGACAAGAAAGGCAAGTATTTTCCAAAGCTGAATGCATTTTTTAACAAGAGAAAGGCTCACTGCAGATCAAAACAGAGGATTCAACATACCCATTTGCTCTTCCAAAGTGGCTGCTTCCAAGGCCTTGCCAATCCCTGCTAATGAGACTGCTTTGTGAGTATTAAATCCATATAACACATCTCTCTCCTTAAGGGGCATCCATGAAGCAGCGATTTAATGCCAGCTAGAGCATCAAAGGCCTGCCATGATACAAAGTTTGTGTTTTTAGGAGGAAAGCTACTGTCCTTTGGGGCTACAGTGACCCGAGCAGACCTACAATGTTCTTCAACATTTTATGCCACTGTCATGCCATAAATTTCTTTTTCTAGTCTCTCAGTAAGCTACCGTACTCTGTTGTCAACTTGTTACACCCACACCATATATAATCTTGTTATGGAATCACCTGAGGTATCACGTTTCTCAAAAAGTTGATTAATACAGAGAAAAGAGATATAATCTCATTAAAAAGTAAATGATAATCTCTAGAATTTAATGAACCTGAGAAGGAACAAAACGAGTAAATTCCAACTTACAGTGAACGTAATTTGATCTTTCCCACATCTTGACATTAAAAGCACTACTGAATTAGCTTATTACTAATCATTTAACTGCCATCATAATAGATGGGGGTAAGGACAGCTTTTCCAAATATTAAAAATATTTGTCCTCAAAGTAGGAAAACAATTATTGCCAGCTTTAATATTTCATCCCATTTGCTCCAAAAAGTAACCATAGTACTATTGGAACGTGACCAGTAAAATCTATAGTTGTCAACATTTTTTAAAAGGAAAAACAAAAATTAATCTTCAAAAATGCCACCCAGGGGCTCACAGTTGGGTTCCCCACGTCTTACACGACAAGCTGCTAGAAGAACCCAAAACAGGTCACAGAACTAGCACTGCATTTTCAGAAAACAGTATATTATACTGTTCCTTCCCACAGGTTAATGACTAAGAAACGAAATGCAAGATACGAGCCCCCGCTCTCCGCAACTAGAGAAAGCCCGTGAGCAGCAACGAAGACCCAACGCAGCCAAAAATAAATAAATAAATAAATTTTTTTTTAAAAAAGGGGGAGCTTCCTTGGTGGCGCAGTGGTTAAGAATCCACCTGCCAATACAGGGGACACAGATTCAAGCCCTGATCCAGGAAGATCCACACGCCGCAGAGCAATTAAGCCCGTGAGCCACAACTACTGAGCCTGCGCTCTAGAGCCTGCGAGCCAGAACTAGGGAAAGCCAACGAGCAGCAATGAAGACCCAACGTAGCCAAAAATAAATAAATTAAATAAATTATTTTAAAAAACGTTTTATTTTCATTTACCTACATACACATATGTGCAGATTCAGCATAGATTGATTGCCCTTATAGGAGCAAAGATACAACATTTTTCTACACTTTTACTGACTCCACATATACTTGAGTGTATCAGATGCTCACACAATACGTTGTACAGACCTGTAATAATTAAACTCTGTTCAGGAGAATTGGCTAAATCTTTAATAAGGGAAAGGTGACATATGTTTGTGGGTTTTTTTAAGACATGCACAGGGGCAGTCTTCCTTACTACAGAATATAAAAAGCCCAACTGAAGCACCTGGATCTCTATCGCCTCTGACCTTTCAGTAAAAGCAACATCCATTAACCAATTTTCAGGGAGAAGAGAAAAACATCCCTGGCTATGCGGGGAAAGTTACAAGTTTGTAACTGAAACATCACCTTACACTTAAAAAGAATTACCCAAAACAAAAAATTATGAAGAAAATATCAAAATGTTTAAAAATTTATTTTAAAAAAATAGGAAAATGATGAAAATAAAGTTGGCCAAGCATCTTTAAATATTTACATAGCTGCAGTTTGGAAAGTAATCTGGTTCCAATTAGCCATCTCTAAACCCACAGGGTTACTTGAATCTAAGGAGATTAATTATAACTGCACACAATCCCAAGTTCCTCTTTCACTCAGCTGTCTGGTGCAAGGAGAGGGGCAGAGGAAAGCATGTGTGCCCCAGCTGACGGCGAGAAGAGAAGGGCACATCTTGGAGGGGCTCCGTCACCTGTTCTTTGCTCAGAAATGTCTGATGCCGCAGAGAGACCATCACCTCCATAGCCAAAGGTGCGAATTTATGCAAACGCTATGGGCGGTCAGCAAGCAGGAGCCTCAAGTGGAGCTGGGGGCTCCAAGCACACAATGGGTGCAGACCACCTGAGTACCAGTCTACCAGAGCCTGGGACGCCGGGGAAAAGGCACCAAGTGCAGGGTTATCTGGCTGTAGCGCCACCTAGGTAGGAAGCTACCTGAGCACCGAGACTATGTGGGCCTGGGAAACCAGGGAGCCGGGTCACCTGGGGACAGGGCTAATTGAGCCCACATTCCCTGCCCATGAGATCCTGGTTAAGGGTTAGCTGGACCTGGGTCACCCGGGGACAGGGCTACCTGAGCCTCAACTACCTGGGCATGGCTGATGGGCGAACCAGGACTACCTGGCCTGGGCCACGGGGCGGCGGTCTACTGGGCCTGGACTTCCCCGGCTCAGGGCCATCGGGCACAGAGCTCCCTGAGCCTGGACCACCTGAGCGTGAGCTATCTGAGCAAGGGCTTCCTGGACCTGGGCCACCTAGCTATGGGGCGACCCAGACACAGAGCTACCTGAACCCAAGACAGCTGGACGTGGGATACCTGGGCAAAGGCGATCCAGGCACAGGGCTACCGGGACCGGGACCGCCCGAGCCCACCGTACCCGCGCCTGGACCACCCGGGCGCACGCGCTCACCTGATGCAGGGTGGGCCGCGCCCTCCTCTCCGCTCTCGTAGGCGGCCTCGTCGGCCAGGCCGGAGCCCGGGGAGTCGGCGGCGGCGCAGGCCGAGCCGGGGCTGCTGGGCTGCGAGGCCGAGTCGCCCTCGCTGAGCGAGCCGCAGCGGGCGCGGGGCGCGCGGTCCCCGGGGCCGTCGCGGTCACGGTCGCGGCGCGCGCGGCGGTGCACCCGCGAGTGCAGCACCATCTGGTGGTACGTGCGGAAGATCTTGCCGCACTCGAAGCACTCGGACGACTTGCCGTGGCCGGCGGGGGCGGCGGCGGCGCGGCGGCTGGGGCGCGCGGCCGGCCGGGGGTCCGGGGGCCCGGGCGCGGGGTCCCCGGGCGCGCCCGCTCTTTTGCGTGGGGGCCCCTGCGCGCCGGGCTCGGGCTCGCGCTTGCGCTTCTCCTGGCTCACCAGGATGAACTCGCGCCGCTCCTTGTCGAAGGCCACGTCCCCAGCCAGCGCCTCGTCCCACGCCGCGTACTTGAGATACTCGGCCGGCTCGGCCACCCTGCCCCGCGTGGCCAGCTGCCAGGCCTGGTAGCTGTTGACCGGGTCCAGCTCGGCCACGCGCCGCCCGGCCTGCCCGCGGGCGGGCGCGCCGGCCGCCGGGCGCAGGTTCAGGCACTGAAGGAAGAGCTGCTGGGAGTCGGCGGGGCCGGGCGCCGGGCCCTCCCCGACGGGGGCCCGCGGCCGGCCGGCCTCCACCCGGCGGTGGATGGCGTTGTGCGCGTTCAAGCTGTCCAGGTTCGTAAACAGGTTCCCGCACTTGGTGCAGACTTCGTAGAGGCTCAGGCCGGCCACGATCACCTCCTCCTGCACCACGTTGTTGATGGTGGCGATGGGGTCCAGCTCGCTCCGGGGCTTGTTCTTGCTCCCCGCCTTCGGGCCGTGCGCCTTCATGTGGTTTTTCAGGAACCACGGCTCCTTGAATCTCCGGCCGCAGATGTGGCAGCCATGGTCGAAGGAGCCCCTGTGCTTCTTCATGTGCGCCTTCAGGAACCAGGTCTGGCTGAAGGCCTGGCCGCACACCTCGCAGGGGAACTCGCCGGGGGGCAGCTCAGGCTTGCCGTTCTCTGCGAAGGCGTCGCCGCCGCGGGGCCCCTGGGCCGTGATGTGGTCCTTCTCGATGTGGCTGAGCAGGGACTCCTCCCGCAGGGTCACGTAGCTGCACAGCCGGCACTTGAAGGGCTTGTGCGCCTGGTGCACGTGCTGCTCCAGGTCCTTCCTGCGCTCGAACTTGCTCTTGCAGAAGGAGCACTGCCCCGCCGCCGCCGCCGCCGCCGCCTTGGCCTCCTCCGCCGCGCACGCCGCCCCCTCCGCCTCCTTCTTGCTGCTCCTCAGCAGGATCTTGCCGCTGTCCACCTGGGTGGCGCCGTTCAGGATCTTGTTGCAGGCCGAGGTGCTCTTCGTGGGGCTGGCGCAGCCGTCCAGGCCCTCGGACACACGCGTCTCGCCCGCCTCGGGCTCGTGGCCCTGGATCAGAGTCCCCGTGCGGTGGCCGCGGATGTGGATCTTCAAGTTGCCCTTCTGGGAAGCCCGGTGGTCGCAATAGGGACACTTGTAGGGCTTCTCGCCCGTATGCTTGCGCATGTGCTGGGACAAAGAGCTCTGGAAGGGGAAGCTCTTGCCGCAGATGCAGCAGCTGTGGCTCAGCGCCTTGTCCCCGTCCGCCTCGGGGCTCCTGCCGGCCCTGGGTGGGCTGGGGCCCCTTCTCAGCTCCATCTCGGCCTCTCGGGGGCGGTCCATCTCGACGACGAGGGCTCGCCCGGCCGGGGCGGGCACGGCGCTCGGTCACGCGGGCCTGCGTCTTATCTCTCCATGTTCAGGCGAGCCTCCCGCTTGCCGGCTGCAGAAGTGCGCCTGCCCCGCGGAGGAGCATGTCTTACCTGGAGAGCATGGCAGAGGGCAGCAAGGACCTGGAACAGAAAAGACACGGAGATCTTAGGAGCCAGGTTTCCCCGCATAAACAGGGGCCCGGTAACATCCGCGGACAGCGATCTGCACGCTCCTTCAGAAAGCCAATCCCGTCCAAATGAAAGAAAGGAAGCATCCATGAAAGTGTAAACAGACGTACAAACAGCTGCTTCCCTTTAAAAAATCAGTAATTAAACAATTAATGACTGATAATAATTGTGTGCTGAATCGTTAAAATAAATCATTGTAAATGACTGCGCACCAGAATAATTTTTTATCAAAGATATCCAATCTTTAAGGAAAGACTGTGGTGAGGGAGTTCGTGGGAGTGCGAGGGACAGGAGCGCGTCTGAGAATGAAGGACAAAGACACAGGCCAGGCGGAGGACGGCAAAACGCGGGGGCACGTGCAGGACACGTGAGCTGCGAGAGGGCGTTCACAGCCCGAAAAGGCGCTTTACAAATGTATCTTTGTGTCTCGGTGAAACAGATGATTTAGTGAAAGAAAGGCCGCGAAGGGCAGGGGCAGAACCCTGAGGTCCTTCCAGACCTGGGCCTGAATCTGCTGCTCTAGCACCTGGCGGCCCACGCCAGCTTCCCCGACGGACACCACTCCCAGGGCTGTGTGACCACCAGGCCATTTCCACCGCGACGTTCGGTCTTCGCTGCCTCTTAGATAAAGCCTAGACTCCTCGGCCGGCCTCACACTGCCCCTCCCGGCCTGGTCCTGTCCCTTCTCTCCTGCACTGGCCGCGGGGCCGAGTCCTACCCCAGTGCAGACACCCTCCCGACCCCCCCGGCAGGTCCTCACGTGGGAGGCGGGGTCTGAGCCCAGCAGGAGCAGGGGTCACACTGTGTAGTCACTGTCGCTCTCATGCTCGTCCACCCCCTGGAGAATGAGGGGCCGGGGCAGCTCCGGGCTGCTCCTCCAGACGCCTGGGCGTCTCCCTCACCGGTGCACCGGCGAAGGGCAAGTGGACGGGGTTGCCCAACGCTGTGCCTGGCGCGCGTCGGGCAACGATCTGGGCTGCAAGGAAGCGAGCCCAGATGCCTGTCAACGGCCCAACAGGCCCAAGACAGTTCACAGCGACAAGCGGCTATCTCAGGAGTTCCCATCTGACTCACGATAAGGAGAATAAAGAAAACAGTCAGCTGACCAGAGGGATGTGAGAGCTGAAGGGTCTTTCTGGACAGTATTTTGATGGGTATATATATATATGTATAACTGAGTCACTGTGCTGTACAGCAGTGATTAACACAACACTGTAATTCAACTATACTTCAATGAAAAATTTTTTTTTAAAAAAAGCAAGCAGGGGTGGGGCAGTGGGGAGAACGGCCGCACACACAGGCCCCTGCGGCCCAGTCTGTTTATCCTTCTTATCTCTCAACAGAAGTAACTAAGTTAATGATTCTGAGGGTCTCCCTACTGGGGGCTCCAGACTTGCACAGAGAGGCACCCAGATGGACACATTTTCTTTTTTAAAAAAGCTATAACATGTAGAAAGGAAGCCACATTTTTTACAAAGTTTCAATCTCATGCACACTAAGAACTCATGTTTGAAAAGCAACAAGATGTGAAGAAGCCATGTGTTTCTGGTTGTCAAGCAGACAGTGTACAATGCACATCGTTTGTTCAGAGACGAGGCCAGGCAGCAAAGCCTTGTTTGCTCTGGGTGGTCCGACCTGCCATGTTTTCCTCGGAGCCGACTCAGAGAAGGATGCCGATGGTGGAAGGCAGGGGGCGGGAGGGTGTCACCCAAACATCCCCAGGGGTTCCAACAGATGACACTCTATTCCTCCACTCACCACAAGGGACAGACGCCTTCTGAAAAAACAACACACCTCCTGTTCTCCAAATGCCTCCTCCCGGAGACCCACGCCAGAGGCAGAAATCTCATTTAGATGATGTATTCTCAAACTTCTTTCGAGAAAGCCTCATGCTAGCAAGTTTCCCAGGCACCTAATGAAACCAGCTCAGTCTGAGCAACAACCTCTGGAAAGCAACAGGAAGCACAGCTGCTCACAGATATTCCTAACTCTTTACGCCAATGGGTACAGAGACACTCCCACACCCCAGGAGAGAGGGAGAGAGAGGTGAGACGGGAAACTCCCAATAAAATAAACAAAATCTCCCCTAAACCTGGATAAACAAATGAGGTGAATAAGAACACTTCTTCATGACAATTTAAGCTAATTTGTTTTTTTGAGCTGTTTTGCTCTTAGACGGCTGCATATTATTCACGATGATTTTATAAGACAAATGATTTGCATGCATCCCCTGCCATCCCAGGGCTTATTTCAGTCCCCCAAATGTTGAATTTGATATAATATATAAAAATATAAATGAAACATACTATTTACATTTAACTTAGTGACCTAATCTGGGTACAAAAACCTTCCGAGTTTAAAGAACCGTCTAGAATAAATTTACAGAGGAAAAAACAACTAAAACACCAGAAATTGGTGTCTCTGAAGTATTTTGACAGACTTCACTGGACCACTAAGTTGGTTCATAAAGGATGTTAAATGTCAGAACTTCTCCAGTTCACGGGAATTAAACATCCGAAACCCGGCCACGAAGACAAGATTCACGGAGCATGAACGTTCAGCTAGCTAAGGTTCATAAAAGGCAACCTACAAATGCACCTGGAAATAAAATGAAATTGTCAAGTGAGAAGAGCTGTTCAAATCACCAAAAACACGCTGTGTGAGCTTTCCTTCCTTCTCTGCTACTCTCCCTGCCATCTGGGGCACTGCCGGGGGCCGTAGAAAGTTAAGGGCTCTCGAAGCCAAGAAGCTGCGCTGGGGATCCGCACAGAGACCCCACCTCCGTGCCGTCCAGGTGTGGCGCAGAGCCCAGCCCGGGAGTCGCGTCCGTTTGCCAGCGTGTGAATTTCAGGAGGTGTCCTTCACACCCAGGCGTGCCCTCACCTGTCAGGTGCCGGGAGTCAGGAAGGGACATGAGGAAGCCGTGTGACACCGAAGCCCCTTGCAAGGCACCTCCTCCGAGTGCCACTCAGACCCCCTGTCACAGTGCAGAGCGTGACCACAGACAATAGAACACCTGCCCATCGGGGCCTCGCTTCTACTATCAGGTAGCATCCCGGCTGGGCGAGCCCAGAGCACAGTGCAAAGAGGATCAGACGTGAGCACAGCCCCCCCCCCTTCTTCTCATGGGGGACCTCAGTCTCTTCTGCACATTTAAAAAGGCTTAGCGCTGCCATCTTTGCTACCAGAGAAACCCACATCCCATTTCCTCATTACGGCCTTGATGTGTAAAATTTCTGATTCCCCAACACCCCCAAACCCCCAGCCAAAGCCTAGACACTTCCCCTCAAGAAACCCAAACACTAGAGAATATACTTTTCATTTCTTATTCGGGCTTCCTGCAAAACTTGCTTAAAAGCTCGCAAAGAAAAAAAAAAAAAAAAAAGCTCGCAAAGGCAGCAGAGCCCTGCAATTTACAGGAAAATTCTCAAGCAAGGGCCTTCAGGGTGCCCATTAATCAGCACTACCAGCTCTTCTTTCTCTCTTGTTTTCCACTTCTCTGCCCACCCCCATCTTTCAACCCTGAGCCCTGCTGTCAATCCCTGTGAGAATGACAGGGGATGTCTTTTTAAAGAACTTAAAAATATTTGGAGGGGGAAAATGGAAAACTGGAAACATACCATAAGGGTAATGACCACTTAAGCTCAAAATACCATTATCTTAAGGAAATCATAACATCAACAAAACTGGCTCCACTTGAAAGAGGCCACTAAGTGGCCCCCTTCCTGAAGCCCACAGTCGACCCACAAAGTTTCTTGCAAACCTTTAAAGAAACAGTCAAAAAGGAATTCCCCACAACTGGCTTTCCTTAGTCAGTGGCCAAATCAACAGATCTTCGTGATCATTCTTTTCAGCTGCAGGCAAAAATGCTTTTCCCCAAAAGAACAAGAATGGGGTCCTCAGAACTTCCAATGTGAAAATGCAGCGGGGCAGCTGCCCCAGTTAGAAGACGTAGGGGAACCTTATTAGCCCCATAACCCATAGCACTAACTGGATCTGCTATCCTTTAAAAAAAAAAAAAAGCCCACCAGCCTCTGTGAGCCAGGAGGGTCTCAGATGGTTTGTCAACATTGATTGGGGTCTCTGGTGGTGAGAGGTTCTCATGCAAACACCGCCCCGTGATAAAGTGTCACACTACCTGGTTTCAGCCAAATACATTCCGGTACCGAGCTGCCCCTATTTTATTCTCACAGGCAAACGCACGCCGAGTGCGACTTGGTGTTCCAACTTTTCCTGAAACACATTAACCTAAAGATACCTAGCCTTACAAAACGTGTAGGTAAATGCTAGCTTTTTACTCAGACCAGAGCGATTAAAGAAAGTCTTCTGGCAACACAAATATTAGGAGGTAGAGGGGAGAGAAAATCCACACATGTGTGTTTCAGCTGGCGTTATGACCCATGTACATACACACATAAAGCACAGCCCCATTTGAATCATATTTTGCCCATAATGAACCACAGTTTTGTTGTTATTATATTACAAACTTTTTCCAAGGCTGTAATTGGGAACTTGCCAGACAAGCCTGTAATTTAATTGTTTAGGCATAAAAATGGCTTGCTGATTAGGGTTTTAAAATAGATTTCCAATGCATCTCTGTGTGTGTGTGTCTCATAGGGATGTGGCAAACAGTCTGAAACTACTTTTTAAAATGCCTTCCATCATTTTGGAAATAAGTTTCTTTTTGAAAAATTTAGGTAATTTCATATTACATATTTATATATATTGCCTATATAATTTTATGATAACAATTATAACAACAGGAAAAAGTAAAATGTTTATTACAGAAAATATACATCTGTATTCATAACATAAAATGCATTATCATGGAGATGGGGGAGGGGTTTAAGAGAGGGCAAAATATAAACGTTTTGAAAATAAAATATGTAGCTAAACTTTAAGACATCATCATGTGAGGGCATAAATAAATAAAGCACCAGGTCTAAATGCATATATGTAAGGGCACTGCCATTCCTTAGAGAGATTCTTTCTTTTCATGCCTGCACAGCACAAATGAAATAAGTTGACTTTCTCAAGACTGCTTACACTCACTGGATTTGGGATACATTTAATCTGTGGGTAAAGGTTTTTAACGAATAACTCACTTCTGTAAGTGAGGACCCTGGGAACTGAGTCTTGGACCTAACAGAAGGCAGGAAAGTCACTTCCTGCAGCATCCCTGGTGACCTTGTGAAACAGCTCCAAGGACCTGGTTAACTCCACCTGCCGACAGTAACTCCTTTCAGAACAAGCCCTGCAGGGCTGGGATCCAGGACACACACCAGAAGGAAAAGCCCTGTGATGAAGCTGTCAGATCTGTAAGAACCCACGTGGGACCACAGTCCGTCATCGTCCCACACGCCCTCCCGTGACAGCTCCCACAGTGGAAGCCACACGGCACGGTCGCGGGGCGAGTTCATGAGGGTTTCATCACAATTCCTGAGAGCTACTGGGCGCCAGGCCACTTATGGGGCCTAAGGGCTCGGATAACTAAGCAACAGGCTTGGCTTCGAGGGACCCAGACGTCAGAAAGAAACACGTAACCACACAGAGAACAGCAGCAGAGCAGGGAGGGAAGTGATGACCTGCCCTGGCCGAGGGTGGCCGGGTCTCCCCAGGGAAACCCAGGTGGCTGTGAGCCCAACTAGCCTTTAGAGCAACCCCCAGCCCTCTCACCCAGACCCAGGGGTAACCCCATCATCCTGTTGGCTGGACCTCCAATTCACACTTGAATCCACACGCTCCCCTTCATCGCAAACCAAGATCATCTTCCCAAATGCAGAGCTGGGCGACCTCTTCAACCCTTCACAGGCTTTTCACACCCTGAAGATGAGGCCCGAACTCCCCCAAGGGGGCTTCTAAGGCCCTGAACCCCCATACTGCTGGGGTCCCTGGGCCCCCAGCCAATGGCCGTGCACCTGCCCCGCACCCCAGCTGGATGTCCGTTCACTCCCACCTCGGAACCCTCAGGTGTGCGGGTCCCACCCACCGTCCACCTTCTCAGGTGTGGTCTTTCTAAGAGACCCTTCCTGACCCCCTTTGCCCTGTGACCGGGTCAGGCACACAGTCCCCACTCCCCAGCCTTGGCCCTATCCCAGCTCGTGCCTGGACATGCTTCTATTACCGCTTCTTTAACTGGTCACTCGGGTGTGAGGCAACCTACTCTGTGAAGGCAGACCCACCAAGTACCACTGAGTCCTGACACCAGCGCAGGGCCAAGCAGGAAGCGGGCATCACGGCACCATGAGAGGTGGCCCAGACCGTGAGCTCCGAGGTCAGGCTACCCGAGATCCAAACTCAGTTCTGCCACTCCCTGGGATCAGCTGTGTGGCCGGGAGCAAGTGTCTCAACCTCTCAGTTCCCCAGTCCATTTCTGCATTTATAAAATGTAAACGATGGCAATGGGAACTATTATTACAGTATTTTTGTGAGATTTAAAGTAATGCATGCAAGGTGCAATGTTGAGCACACAGCAAATGGCCAATATATGGTAGGTATTATTATAAATTAATAATTGCTAAATAAATGAATGAATGTCAGTGCCGTACCCAAAGATACCTAGTCACTGGCAGTGACACTGTTGGTTTAATAAATTCAAAAGGAGGAAATAATAGTTTAGGAAACTATGTTAGAAATGGCTAACCAGTAACCTGTATGTATTCACTGGGCCCTGACAGGTTCACCACACAGGTTATTTAATACAATTACAAAGTATTCCACGAACAGCTATCACCATCCACAGCACACAAGTTCAAACCTGTCCCAGCTCCAGACTCCATACAAAGTCAACTTTAATATAGACTGGATATTAGACCATATTTGAGAATTACTATTACTTTCGTTAGGTCTGTAACACAGGAGAACTTTCTTAGTTTTTGGAGATATGTAATGAAATATTTTAGAGATGGTTTACAAAAGAGAGGAGAAGGCAGATATATCATAATGTTAACAACTGCTAGGGCTAGATGGTGGGTGTATAGATGTTCATTAGTTACTCTTTCCATTTTTATGGGTTTTGGATGTTTTTCACAAAAGAAGTTAAAAAATTAACTCCCACTTGCAACTCCAGTAAGTAGCACAAAGGGAAGCAGAGCTGCTCTGGGGCAGCCCAATGGGCCCTCCCCCAACCCTCCCCTCCCCTCCCCCTCTCCAGGCCCCCAGGAAGCTCAAAAGTCTCTAAGGAATGCACTTTGGGAAAATTACCTTTTGTTAAATTCTAGTATTTGAAAGTCAAAGAAAGAAAAATCATCTGAATAATATGAAACTGTCCACAGGAAAGCAGTATTTTGAGAGGTTGCTTGCTGGTGTTTCAGAGGCTTGCCCCCGGAGACATTCAAGGGATCTCCCCAAAGCTCCACGGGGCCCAGCCTTGGTGCTGACGGTGCAAAGTCAGCCATCGCAGCCAAAATGAAGCAGCCATGAAGACATGGGCGCTCGGGAAGATCCTCCCATCGCGTCCCAGGGCAAAAATCCAGTAAAGCTGCCGGGGTTTATCTTCCCCAGTTTAAACAATCATTTTCTGACCAACTAAATGTGGCGTTGTCAGGGGGAAAAGGTAGAACATCCTGTATTTTTACACAGTAAGCATGGCTCTGACTTTACAGGAAATCTTGCCATTTTCTGCTCTGTGAAGTAAACCAACACAAAGCAAAAGCCAAACGGTTTTGTACTGATTTCCTCAAAACCATCGAAGTCAGTTCTGTCGAAGTCATATCCTGGAAAAGGAATCAGAAGGCTGATTTTTTTTTTGAAATAACCTCTAATATTTAGAGTAATCTGCATAACAAAACAACTGTGCAAGTTTCTTTAAAGGGACCCAAACCAGACTGCAGACCTCAGGGGGGCACGAGGGGCTGCAGGAAAGCTGGAAGGGGCGTTTCCCACACTGGGTCTGCTGCCCTTCTGTCGACAGAAGCAAAGCCTGATGCGCGTGCTGTTTGTCAAATATGTCTCTTCAATTCTAGTTCATTAATTAACCACATCATGATACTAAGAGATAGTTTGGCTTCCCTGACGCCCTGTGGTCTCTCTCCTTCTCTCTCCCTTGGTCACCGGGGCAGAGGGGGGCTTCCGGGAGTCAGAGGGATGGGGGCTGAGCCCACAGCGGGGCCACTGTCCCGGGGGCGGGGGAGACAGGAGCATTCAGGAAATGTGGGGAATCGGTGCTGTGGGGAAGATGCCCTTACAAAGAAAACAGTTCAGGGCAGATAGAAGGCTCAAGATATTTACAGGATATTCTGGCCCCAGAAGGCAGGTCATAAAATTTAAAAAGTGGCCTCTTGAGGGCGGCCGTGAGGCAGTGAGGCTGCAGGGCCCGTGGGTGCTGCCGTCAGTTTCACATACTGCCCGTTTGTCCTCCAGCAGACAATGCAATGGGCCTTCCCAGTGACACTGTGGTCTTATGAGCCACGAATTAAAATACACCATTAACATCCTGCACAAGCTTATCTACTGCGGAGACAAAAAGCCCATTCTGTGAACAAATGGGGAGAAATTCCACAACAACAATGAGGAGTTCCTCTCCCCACTCGCCAATCTGCCCCAGATTAACAATCCCAGGCTTATAGGCCCCAGACGGGGTCCGAGCCGCCCCATGAAGTGGTGCATTCACTGCCTGGAGAGCCAGGGCGCTGATGGCAGAGCCAATCAATAATCCATTATAGAGCAGACCCCGTTTCCATCTCACAAGGAGAAAGGAACGCGAGCGACCAGAAGCGCCAACGTCCACGGGCGAGTCCACCCCGCCTCCCTCACTTGGGCAGAAGGACACAAACCCGCTGTCCCAGAGTACGGGGGACGCTCAAGTGGACCCGGCAGACCTGTTTCCAAGCAGCCAGAGGACACCGTGCTCGGACTTTTCTGCCAGAAGCACTCGTTTTAAAGGTAAACCTCAAAAACGCTTTGTTCAGGACACAGGTGATGTGAACAAAGCACGGACACAGTGGTGACAAAAGTCCATCTTCCAAAACAAAGGTTTCCTTTAAATTATTTAACACCCCCAAATAAATCAACGCGAGTGCCAACACGAGTCCCCAAATGTAACTAACTGTCCATAATAAGGGTTTATTGCGCAAACTCCGCGATCATTTAAAAGCAAGACTCTCTTCCATTCTGTACCTCAGACCACAGCTTTGGAATCATTGCTCCATTTACAGCAGAAATGCAGAGAGGACCTAACCATTATTCCACAAGTAGGTTATCTTTGATGAAGTTGTTTACCATGATTTGTCAAAAGCCCAGTAAATTCCTGGTTGAGCAGAGAGAGAGGCCATCTTTAGCTCCAGAGAGAAGAACATTTCCTCACAGTAAAGACAGTATACAGAGATACTTGCTAAAGAAAATATAAATTAACATTAATATATAAGCTACCCACACGTCCTTACTAAAATACAAAAATTCGTAGTAAAATCCTACCTTACAGGGGAACAACAAAAGCAGATGAATACACAAATACAATTCTTGATCACATTCAGAAAAGGCCAAGAATAAACAGGGGAGCGTGCGTTTCCATATCCTGGAAAATCCAAAATGGTTATGGAGACTTAATAAAGAGGCATCCACGTGGAAATAAAGGCAATGGATTTTGTTTAATCTCAAAAGAAAAGAAGCATCCCTTTACTTGCGTTTTCTCCTGCTCTCCAAAATGAATACATTACTGATACTTGTTATTTACTAGTTCCTAAGTCTCATATTAAGTAGTGGCCTTATCAATCTATTTGTCCTTACAAAAGGAAACTTCACAAAGCCGGAAAAAAAGAAAAGTCACAGGAGCAGGGGCTTGCTCTGTAATTTTCTGCAGATAGGTGTCCTGCTGGAGCCCCGCGTCCACCACAAAGAGCTGAGATCTGGCAGTAAATCCAGCTTCCTGGAGGGGCCAGCACTGCCCGCGTAGTTAATGATCTTGTCAACATTTCCATTAAGAGCCGCATTTCCAGAAGCTCAGAACTGCATCTCCCCCAAACTGGGCGGCTCCATGAAATCTGTCGTCACCGAGGGGCTTTACAAAAATAGAAGAAAATCACTTGCTATTCAGTACGGGAACCACAAAAGCACAAGTTTTTACTTTCACTCTTTTTCCATCCTGCACCAAGATGATGAAACCCAACGTTTCCACTAATTCAGAAACACTGAAAACTCGGGGAACACCAGAGAAAATGAAGACTCATCGATTTCTTTTTTTTAAACAAACATGGAACACCAGAAGGCCTTAGATAAACAGCAGGGAAAAATCCCATTTCCTATGGAACACTTCCTTGAAATGTGTATTAGCTGACTGTAAATATATTTTAACTGAAATCTGTTTCTAGAAATAAGCTGTATTTTATTTCATGTAAATCAACAGCAAAGGGCAATATTCACCTCCAACATGCATACACCGACCTGTTTTCCAGCCTCTTACCTAAAACCAACATTTCTCTCCCAGTATAAGAAAACAGATCGCAATTAACACCTATTAAATAGTATCTCTTTCTTCTGTGCTTTTTGTGAAAGCACCTTGAAGTCCCCACCACCAAGTAAAAGAAAGAATTGTGTCCAAGAATACAGAAGGAGATAATTATGTGCAGTAAACCATAAACCATTCTGTTAAACATTACCCTCCAAGGTAGTTCCGTTTAGCAGAGAACTCAGCCCCCAAAAATCCCTTCATGAAGAGCACACAGCAGATAAATACTTCAAGAATCAATTTTAATAAATTCTAAGCAACAGCTTACCAAACATTTCCTGTAAGAATACAGGAATTGATTGAATTGAATCCATTTTGGTAGGAGAGCAGAAAGGTATATCATGCAAGAAGTTATTTAAGACTTTGTTTGCCATTGTACCAACACTAATCAATACTGTAAGAGGATCAAAATTATAAAAGGACAAATTCTTCCCCAAATGCTTTACTAGATAAAGCGCATACACCATAATCAGTTTAAATTTTCCAGATCCCTGACTAGCAATACCTACTGTAACATGACCTGGTTTATCACTAACCCAAGCAGCGCCTTTGAAAGCAGCTGGGTAGTTCAGCCTCTTCAGGAGAGTGATCTATCAGAGAATGTTTACCAAGAGCAATTCTTGACAAGAACATGATATCACATGGCTGTCGGATTTATTCTGCCTTGCTTGTCTAAAAATATATTTTCAAGCACAGTTAATGACACATCACTGCAAGTTCTAAGTTCTTAAGATAAAAGACCATCTATACTTTCCTTGCAAGGATAAAAGAATAAACAAGCAAAATTCCACTCTCAGTCCCCATAATAACATTATTGTGTGATTCAGCTACTAAGGTTAAGAAAATTCTGCACCTGAAGCGATCCTAAATGATCTTGCAAGAGAAGAGCACGGGCTTTTTCTAAGCCACAGCATCTCACCCAGCAACAGCTTTTGGAAACAGTAAATATAAAATACAACCAGGCACATTTCTGAATTCCAAAGCTCCTAGCTCCTGCCCCCTCCGTCCCTGGAGAGAAAAGATATCGAACTTGAAATCGAATTTCTCCGCCGGCAGCCCAGCCTGGATCACTTGGGAAGCGTCGTGCTTTACGAGCGCCGGGCGGGCCTGCGGTGAGTGGAGAGGGAGCAGTGAGCACATTTTCCGGGAACCCGGAGACCAGGACCCCGCTTCGGCGACCACAGCTGGATCATCCGCCTGGTTCCGGCCCGGAACCAGGGCCATACTGGAGGGTGCTGGGGGTGCCCGCTCCACCACACCGGCGCCCCCTCCCCCCCTTCACTCCCCCACCTCCACGCGCTGCTACACATCCAAGCCCGGAAGCCCTTCTCGCCCCGTTCCACCAGGTGCTGTGAGCAGCCCTGCAGGCGTCGCGCCAACAGACAAGGTGAGGGGCCGCGTGGGCACAGGTGGCGGGGTGAAGGCAGGTGACCCAAAAGCCAGGGCGGCGGCTCTCGTGTTCTCAGGGGCTGTGACATCCAGGTTAGGGACAATTACTCAGGCCTTAAAGTTCACCGACACAAACCCTGCCAACACCTATTTGGTGAAAGAGACAGTTACCCATAAACGTCGTGTCATTTACCCAGGACACAGGTCAACGCAAGTCTGTCGCACAACAGGGCCACGTGACTACACACAGGTGTCCCGTGAGCAGAGACCTGGAGGAGAAAACAGCGGGACATGCGTGGCCTGCCCACAGGATTCACGTGAAACGAAACAAAATGCAATTGCTCTGAAGTATGCGTTTCCAGCTCAATCGTCTGAATGAGCTTCTGTTATGTTACTTGATAAATACGGCTGATGATCAGAGGCCGCCTTGACCTCCCGTCTCCCGACCAGACACCGGGCACGCGGGTCACTGCAGCCTGCCCCCGCCTCACTCGAGGAGGACGCAGGTCCCAGTGACCAGAGACGCCGTCACAGGCCCTCGTTCCTGGAGGAAGATGTTCTGGCTCCCCTCCCCTCCGCAGCGGGCTCACAGCCGACAGCACCGCTCCCTTAACTCCCGCTCTGAGCCAGCCGAGCCAGCCTCCATCTAGCAAAACCCTTCCGCCCTTCTGGATCCGCGACGCGCAGCTCTACCATTTCAGGGACCGCGCTCCAAAGCCGGGTCTGGACCATCGCGTGGGACTCGTAGGCAAGAGGAGCAAAACACATTTGGGGTCTCGTTCAACTACAGGCCCAAAGCTCGAGCCTCTTTCTACCCATAAATAACCGAGTGCAAGCTGGTCAGCGGCAAAATCAAAGGATGATTAGATGTCCGGGGGCGAGTCACGTAAACTGCCAGGTTCCTCAGCTGCCGCCCCAGGCACGACCGCTCCCCTGAACGAGGGACCAGCCCAGGGCCTCGAGACCCTCAGACACACACAGGCACATCGTGACGTCAGCCAGGGGTGCCCCGGGATGTGCAAGCATCTTCACTGGGACCCTCAGAACCATGGACCAGTTATACCCTAGTTACACACCCCCATGCAGTCTCCACTCACTGATTCACTGGGGGGTGGATACGCGCTGTGACTTCTTTTTTTTGTTTAATTTGTATTTATTTGTTTTCTTGGCTGTGTTGGGTCTTCGTTGCCGCTGCGCGGACTTTTCTCTAGTTGCAGTGAGCGGGGGCTACTCTTCGTTGCGGTGCGTGGGCTTCTCATTGTGGTGGTTTCTCTTGTTACAGAGCACAGGCTCTAAGCTCAAGGGCTCAGTAGTTGCGGCTCGAGGGCTCTAGAGCACAGGCTTCAGTAGTTGTGGCTCGCGGGCTCTAGAGCGCAGGCTCAGTAGTTGTGGCGCACGGGCTTAGTTGCTCCGCGGCATGTGGGATCTTCCTGGACCAGGGCTCAAGCCCGTGTCCCCTGCATTGGCAGGCGGATTCTTAACCACTGCGCCACCAGGGAAGTCCTGGGCTGTGACTTCTGAGTCTACAGTACTGCTGGCTTCTCAGCTCTACACTTAAAATCATATGAGCAGGGACTTCCCTGGTGGTGCAGTGGTTGGGAGTCCGCCTGCCAATGCAGGGGACATGGGTTTGATCCCTGGTCCTGGAAGATCCCACATGCCGCAGAGCAGCTGAGCCCGTGTGCCACAACTACTGAGCCTGTGCTCTGGAGCCCACGAGCCACAACTACTGAAGCCCGTGTGCCACAACTACTGAACCTGTGCTCTGGAGCCCACGAGCCACAACTACTGAGCCCACATGCCTAGAGCCCGTGCTCCGCAACGGGGCAGGCACCACAATGAGAAGCCCACGTGCAACAAGACCCAACACAGCCAAAAATAAATAAAATAAATTTATTTTAAAACAAAATCATATGAGCAAGTGATTCGTACAGATGTAAACCATAAAACTGCTTTCGGTTTGTTTTACATTTACTATGAGTTTTGTCTTTTATTTTTTTTCCAAAACGGGTTTGCTGCACTAAGGGTGCCCAGTTACAGGGGCTGCACAGGCCACGGGGAGGTAAGCCACCACACTCGGGCCTCAGACTTGTCCTTCCACTGAATTAAGCCGGCAGGGCTCACGGGAAGGTTACGGAGACCTGCCAGGAAGACGCCACACACGCAACAAAAGATGCTTATTTTTAAGAATTCAGAGGTCAGTGCATATTACACCATGGGGTGGGCGGGGCAAAGAAAAAATCTGCATAAGTTCCTTGCATGTTAGAACTTCCTGCTTGGAAAGTTCTCAGTAAGGAGCTGCAGGATTTGTAAACACTTAAGCTTTTTCTCCTTAAACTGAACCTGCCTGCATTTTAGAGAAGCAAACCCTAACTGCTTTCTCGGTTAATGGGAGTTTTCTCAAACTAGTTCTTAACTCTCTCAAGGGAAACTATACTACTAAATAAGCTAATAAGCAAGTGACAGGAGACCCTTCAAAATTAGAACCGAGAGTAAGACCATGCTCTCTTTAAGGCGTGATGTGCAGAAGGAATAATCCACGTGTTCTGTTTTGTTTTGTTTTAAACACAAGGAGGCTCCTTTCACAAGAAGACGCTCATCCCGTCCTGCAATCAATCAGGATAATTCCTTCCCATGCCACACTCTGAAAACACGGCTTCACTAGGAAACAAACAGGAAATCTCACTTTTCTTCTGAGGAGGTAAACCTCTCACTCACCTTCAAGTCCCGACGTTCAGCACAGCTATTTGTTAGAAAGGATACCCACTGATGGTGGGTCAGTTTCACCCAGCACGTGTGCACACTGCACTTCTCCACGTGTGCAGGACCGTTTGCTCCAGATGCTTCATAATCATAGATCATTTAGCGAATTACCCCTTGTAGCTCTGATTCCTGATGTCACAAGCACTTACGGAAAAGCCACGCCGAAAGAAACTTTCAAAAAGAGCATCTGCGTCGTGTTGAGTTACAAGGGTCCACAGTTTTCTCAGGAGCTCACGTGCTGTCACCGGCTCCCAGCTCAGGGCCCACACCCTCACCCCAGGCACGCAGACGCCAGAAGGCACCTCTTCCCGCCCCGCCCCCAAGGGCTCCACGCGCAAATCCCGCATCTGGTCTCTCCTTCTCTGACACTGAAAATCCAGTGATTTTCCCCAAATCCAGAAAGAAAACGTATGAGCTCTCCCTTTCCACCCTATTTTTCATCGTAATATCTTTCATATTAAAATCACATTTAGTATTTTCCTTCAGGCTTCTAAACTTATTTCTCTGAGCGTTTTTGTCCCAGCAGGGCCATCCAGGCTTCGCCGGTGAGCCTGCCGCGGCCACACGGAGTCACGAGACCATGCCTGCCCATCGCCATGCCAGGTACCACCTGGGATCCTCCTGGGGGAGGAATGCCACCTGACTTTCCGTTCTTCAAACCCAGAGACTCCTTCGTACAAATTCAAATCAAACCATTTCATGACTTTAATCAAAGGACAATCCACACGATTACTGGAGAAAGAGGAAAAAGAGTGTCACCACCGTACATCTCCTTATCAGGAACTGCAGGCCCAACATACTTAAGCGTCTAGAATGTCTGTTTAGGTGGAAACACCGAAGCCACAAAGGCATGAGGCCACGCATGTCGGGGCGCACAGGGTGCAGAGAAAGACCTACAGCCCCTCTCGTTAAAGACCAGCCATAAAAACCAAAGATGGCAGCAGGAACATCCCAAAGTTTATAAATGATCGCATTATTGCTTTCTGCACGGAGATGGCTCCTCCCAGCAGGGAAAGGTCAGCTCTCTGCATCTCGGAAGCGCTCTGCCCAAAAATACCTTCCCAGGAGCAGCAAGCTGTGCCAAATGTGGGCAAAAAAAAAAAAAAAATCTTACTCCTATGCAAACTAATGTCCTTCAGCAACGCTTTCCCAGATAATAAAAGTGAAAGTCCTCACACGCTCTGCAGATCTGCTTACACAGCTGCCTCTCAGGGAAAAAGTCTTGAAGAGTTTTGCTCAAATTCACTCTATGATCCTTCGGTCCTAATAAACAGGAGGTGGTGAGAGGGCTGCACAATCAGGTGTCCGTGCTCAGTGATGCTTCTATTTACCATCAAACGCCTTTTAACACGTTTCCAGCTAAGCCGGGAAAAGCAGTCCCACACCAAGGTCAAAGTAACAACGTGGTGCTTAGCCTGCCCTCAATCCCAGGTCTGCGAAACGGAAGTCCGACGGATTAAATAGGAAGGAATTCTAATGGAACCAAATTTGACTTGCCCTGAACGTGTTCAATGAAGTAATAAGCCCCCTCATCTGACGCTGGTGCTCTGGGGAAGAGACAGGACTCTCCCGGCCTCTCAGAGTCTGAAATGGTCAAAGGTTGGTATTACAGTATCAATAATTATCTTTTTAAGAAAAGTTTGCTATTGGTTTTCTTTAAGAAGGAAATAAACTGCTGCAAATGCACAGGGCCTTTCGTTTCATAACCTTGACTGTCCGCCGATGCGGGCTGTCACACATCACCAACGAAGACCCACTGACGTGCTTTCCTGAGCGACACTGTGCTTCCCTGCAGGTCGAGCCCCACCAGAAACACCGCACCCGGGTGGCAGCTCGTCCCGGACCTCGGATCTCAGGGTATCTCCATACCTCATCCTGCCCTGCTGGTCTGCGTTGACGAAGCAGAGCATCGGATCGGGAGTCTGGGGCATGCTACTGTCCTCGCTGCGTTCAAAAGGGGCTTCTGTAGATATCTGACAGCGAGCTTTAAAAACAGCACTTGCACACATCTTTTAAAGTCTAAAATGAAGTATTTCTGCTGCATGAGCCACAGGCAGTGCATGCAAGTCGATCTTCTTAATCATAAATTAAACATACTATTCTATAAACGGAAAAAGGCAGGCGAGGATCCCTGGAAATAAGAGCTCCTGGTAATTTCCCTTTCTTTACATGATCACGTGACGTGTTGGCATCCCCAGGCTCCGGAGCGGGAACTCAGACTACACCCCACGAGCTAGCGGCTGGCGTCCAGGAAGGGCTGCTGGGAGGCACCAGGGTCCCCGGGGTCCAGGAGTGCAGAGCCCCGCAGCAGGGTACCTGCAAGGCCTCTCCTGCACCCCAGGCCTGGTCATTTCACTCGTGAAGAGGTTGAGACGTTTCCTTTCGTTTCCCCCCTTTTAAAGAAATTACTTAGCGGACAAATCTTTTAAGACCTGAGAAGTATCTTGGGCCCCTCAGGACGGTGCAGCAGGGCCAGGGAGAAAGGATGATATCGTCCAAGCAGCATCAGCGCGCAGAGAAGCCGCACTGGGTGTAAGAATGACATTCGGTGGTGAATTCACTGCCGCCTCAGCACCAGGGGACCTCGCAGAGGCCCTGGCCCCCACCAGGACCAGGAGGCCCCCTGCCAGGACCAGGCTCTCTAGGTGCCCAAAGGCTCTTCATCATCTCACACCAGCTGGATGACTTGTCTCCAACGTTTGAGTTTTTAAAACTAAGCATGAACTTTTTTCTGACGGTTTTTCCTTGACTGAATATCTCAGAGTCACGTGTGTTCAGAGGTAACTCCCTGTTCCTGGACACAGCAGGTGAACAGGGAGAGGAAATATAAAAGATTTTACTCTTTGGCTGCGATTCATTAGTCAAGGAAACTCAAAGAAGAAAGAGGCCATTTTAAAACTCTATTAACCATTTCCCTTGGGCCAAAGGAGCCAGTCCACGTCGAGGACGGCTCTGAGACTGTGAGGCCCCATGGCACCTGGGAGGAAAGTTCCAGATTCGGCTGAACAGTCAGAGGGGAGAATCTCAGGGCCAGCGCCTTGACGACAGGCGCTTTGTACCCTTATCTGTAGATTCATTAAGCAGTAAAAGACAAAGGGGGGCTTCCCTGGTGGCGCAGTGGTTGAGACTCCGCCTGCCAATGCAGGGGACACGGGTTCGAGCCCTGGTCTGGGAAGATCCCACATGCCGCGGAGCAACTGGGCCCGTGAGCCACAATTACTGAGCCTGCGCGTCTGGAGCCTGTGCTCCGCAACAAGAGAGGCGGCGATAGTGAGAGGCCCGCGCACCGCGATGAAGAGTGGCCCCTGCTCGCCGCAACTAGAGAAAGCCCTCGCACAGAAACGAAGACCCAACACAGTCATAAACAAATAAATAAACAAAATTTAAAAAAAAAAAAAAAAGACTCTTGATCTTCTTTTAAAAAAAAAAAAAAAAAAGACAAAGGAAGCAGAGCTGGAAAGACCGTGAAGCATAAGTCAGTTTTTAAAAGACTGACCCCTGACGTGATGTGATGTTAAAGCCTCCCCCCACTGTGGTCTTCCTCCCAAAACCCTCAGCCCAGGTCTAACGGGGAGGAGGAGATCAGAGAAACCCAATCAGAGGCACAAACTACGAGACACCGCACTGGTCCTCCTGGGAAGTGCCAAGGCCAGGAGAAGCGAAGGAGGACCAAGGAACCATCACAACTGGAGAAAAGTAACCACCAGATGCGGCGGGGAACCCGGCTGGGGCAGAAGGCGGACACTCACGGAACTGTGGATCCCAACAGGGCCCGGAAGTCAGCCCCTAGCAACACACCACTGCAGTTCCTGCAGGCCTGACAACAGCACTGATGTTGTCTAAGGTGTTGCATCAGGGGAAGCTGGGTGAAGGGGAGATGGGACGCTCTGAACTACTGTTGCAACTTTCTGCAAATCTAGAATTAGTCCAGAATTTAAAATAAAATTACACTGCTTTGCTTGCTGTGCAGAAAACCATTTAATCACCCATTAAAATCAAAATAAAACATTTTATCAGAGAGCATATGCTTTTACAAAGGCTGTCTCATTTCAAGGAAATGTTGTCTATCTGCAAAACAATAAATAACTGAAACAAAACTACAGAGAGAGTAGAGAGACGGCCAGCATGTGAGAGGCGGAAGACACAGGTCCCTCCAAACAAAGGAAGATGCGAGCACCCCTGGTGTGGTCCAGCCAACCACACGATGGACCCGCCTCCATGGAGCAACATGAGGGTCCTTGTGGCTTCTTTCCGAGATCTCCCTGCAGGCACCTGAACACCACCCCACGGAGGCTGCTGCCACTCAGTGGACAGGCCACAACAGCTAACATGTTCTGAGGGCTTGCCAGGTGCCAGGCATGAGCTCAACACATATTCCATCTCCCCTGTAAAGTAATTATGGTCATTTTCTCCACTTTACAAATAAGGCAAGTAGGGCACAGAGAAGGCAAGCACATTGCTAACGTCACACAGCACCGAGGTGGCCAGGCAAGGGCTGGGCGGGCAGGGAAGCTGGGGGTCTCGCTCTGACTGGGGAGAAGCAGAGGGTGGAGCTCCACACTTGGATATTTAAGAGGACACCCTGGGCTTCCCTGGTGGCGCAGTGGTTGAGAATCTGCCTGCCGATGCAGGGGACACAGGTTCGAGCCCTGGTCTGGGAGGATCCCACATGCCGCGGAGCAACTAAGCCCGTGAGCCACAGCCACTGAGCCTGCGCGTCTGGAGCCTGTGCTCCGCAACAAGAGAGGCCGCGATAGTGAGAGGCCCGTGCATCGTGATGAAGAGTGGCCCCCGCTCACCACAACTAGAGAAAGCCCTCGCACAGAAACCAAGACCCAACACAGCCAAAAATAAATAATAAATAAATAATAAATAAATTTAAAAAAAAAAAAAAAGAGGACACCTTGGAAATAAAGACGGCAGAACAGAGAAGATGAAACGGAGAAGACAGACGTGGGTGGGAGGGCGAAGGCCCACGGAGGACCAGGCAGGGAGACGCTTCTGCAGCTGGAGGCACATGCCAAGCCTGGGCAGCGGGGAGGACTGCAGAGACCCGGTTCTGCCCATACTCTCCCGTGCTCACTGCACCCTGGGTTCAAGCTTTAGAAGCACAGAGGCTTTCTGGATTCAAAACTGACCCGGGCTTCCAACCGCTGCTCCTCGGACTCTCCCTGTCCCCTGTGACTCGTCTAAGGCTTGCTGGAAATTGCCGAGGTCCCATGGGAGCGAATATTAATTCAGGCTCCTTCCGTATTCTTGATGTGTGACACTGATTACATTAATTGCTGTTAGGGTCCTGCTGAAAGACGGGCACAGGGCTCGTCTGTGTGGCTGCCGCCACCCGCCGGGGCCCTGATGCCCCTCGGCTGAGTCAGGGGCGGTGACATCACCCGGGGGGACACTCCTCCCCTGCGGCTCCAGGGCCTCTTCCACCTCCCGTCACCTCCACGCCCAGTTGGCCCCCGCCCGGCCCAGACCACCCAGCCTCCTGCACGACGGCCACTGTCCACACGCGGACCCTCCTCCTCACACGGGCTTCACCCTACAAGCCCCGGGCAGCGTGAGGAGGACCCGAAGGAGAACCCCGCCCGGTGGGTCAACTCGGCCCTGCAAGCTCAGCCCACGGGGAGGGCGGAGGCGGGGCCGTGCATGTGGTCGGTTCCAGGGAAATCAAGCCCGAGGCACCAGGGACGGAGGAGGGGCTCCAGCAGACGCACAGGAGGAGACGCTGCGGCAGAGCCAGAGGGCGCAGGGGACCTTCGGGGTGCGCACCCCAAAGCTGGGGAACGGAGTTGGCGAGGCGGCCCTGGCAGGGCAGCAGGCCCCAGGGGAGGGGACCATGGCGGGGAACAGGGAGCAAGCGGACAAAGAAGGCAGAGGGGATGAAGGCCCTCACTGCCAGGATGATCTGAAGTCAGACTCTCAAGGGCACAGGAAGCTACCACGTGCTGTGGCCACGGGGAGAGGACCAGGGAACCTGCAGACCCCAGCCCGTGGACCCTGCAGCGACACGCGAAGGGGGCAGGCGGGGCAGGGGCCGAGGACTAGATTTCCAAGGAGAAGCTAAAACACAGGCCAGTTCAGGGCCTGCCGGAGGCTCAGACGTGAGGCCTCGGGGTCCGGGATGTAGCGTCCACTAGAAGCAACCTTGGGTCTCGGGGAGCATCACCTGGAACCTGGGGCCGGGAGGAATGTAAGGACCGCTGGTCCAGCTTCTCTCGCCTCAGAGAACAGACAGCTTAGGTGAAAGCAGACACCTCCCACCAGTCTCTCTGCCCAGGCCCACCCCTCTGAGCACCGGGGGCAGAAGTGACCCCTCTCCGCCAGGGACTGCAAGTTACAACTGGCTCAGAGAGGGTGCTGGCCAGGGGATGAGAAGCTAGGTCCTGGCCCCGGTGCTGACTGTGACCTTCAGAAAGACACGACAGGTCCAATCAATTGAGAGTCCGAGCCTCAAAAATCTTTTGCAATCTGACGGGCGGCCTCGTTTTCAAAGCAGAAGTTTAGTAACTTCCTGCATCTGCAGACATGTTCAAACTGTAAGTACATTCAATTCCTGATTTTTCTGTTACCGGAGAAACGCATTTCCCTGGATAAGGTAACCACATGCATCACAGACCCTCAAGGCAACTACAGAAAAGTATGAATAAACGCAGGGCAGTCCGAACGCTTCCGGCCACCGCCTGGTCATCTCTAGCTCCCTCTGTCCTGCCGGACAGCCTCTCCCCAAGAGGCACCATGGCCTATTCCAGACTTGAGCTTGAGAACAGGGGGACACCTTGAGTAACTGGATGGCCGTGAACGCAGCCCAGCCCGTGCCCACCTGCACACAGAAGCCTCCGCGCCACTTCCAGACATGCTGACAGGCACCTGGAGGAGGTCTCCTGGTGCCTATGTGACAACACGACACTGAGACTCGCTCTCGTGGACCAGAAAGGTCGAGAAACGGGCCATCGATCTCTGCTTCCCACTTTCGCAGAAATGTGTTTATTTATCTGAAATTAGAGACAGCAAAATTAAGACTGGCAGTGTCCTTCAGCGTTTGTGATGGGGGACAGGCCCACGTCCGCTTAATAAGAAAGCCCACCACACTAGGTATTTATGAGACAGAAACTCTCACTCGGGGGGAATAAATGGGAACTTCGATCCACACTCCCCTGTTCAATACCCTGTTTAGACCTCAAAAAAGGGCCTGGGGTGTACAGATTGCATTTAGCAGTGCTTCACATTTGCTATGCTTCCCCAACCATGAAAGATTCTGAACCATCAAAGTATAGCACTGCAAAGAAGGAATACAGCATTGAAAGAAAACTTCCAGGTCCCAAGCCTCCAACCTCCCATATCGATTTTAGAGGCATTTCAAGTTCATTCCTGAATAGTTTTCCTTAAATGAAGTTATAGTCTTTCCACAGGTTTAGCTCCGTCTGCCTGAATATAAATAGCTGATGTAGTCAAGTCAGGCTGTGCTAAAGTTCCCTTGCCCTGGAGAAAGGTTTTACCTTCTCCCTGCAAAATGTAAAATTAGTAAACCGTGCAGCACAGTGAGGTCACCAGCCCAAAATGACACCCAAACTTATTATTATTAGGGATTTGCTGTCCTGTTTTTATATTACTAAGAAAGCTACACTCATTACACCCTTATATTTAGAGGGCTCTTTAAAAATAAGTTTTAGTACAGATCTATGAATGTATGTATTGTACAGAGTGGACAGTTAAAAGAAAGTACTCATGATTTCAGGTTACATATTTTCCCTTCCACACTGAAATAACCAAAAACCTAGTAATAGTTTCCACTACTGCATTTAGGGTAAAAGTGCTTTCTTTCAAGGTAAAAAGAAATTAAATAAAATTACTGAGTTGGGCCAAGGGAGGAGATTCACTTTTCAGATAAAAGGGATTTTGGTAACTTTAGTCTCCTGACCAGAAACTTTAATATTTTTAAAAATATAATTTTAATGTTGGGACTAAACAGAGACTTCACTTTCTATTTTTATCTTCTTTTATTCTCAAGTCCTGGAATCTGAAAGGTTAAGTCACACTGTACCTAGAAAAATCACGGTGTTGTCTTATGTTCCTTTCAACTAATATTCACTAATTAAAAAACCAGTGTAGGCACTGACTGTACATTTAAAAATCATTACAATGGCAAATGTTACCTTATATATATTTTACCACAATAAAAAGCCAAAACAATGTAGAGTGTAAAGGCTTAAAATCATTTAAAATGCTTGAATATTGTACTCCCTTAAAGATCATAAGACAAGACGTAAGTGAGTAATATTTACAGGCCTCATGAGGTCAATAATCAATTGTTAAAATTACTTAAAATACGTTGCTCTGGAAACAGTATTATCTCAAATGAGGATTAGACCTCTAGATGTCGGAGGTCATCACTAGAATCCACCAACTGCTTAAAAAATTTTTTTCTAGATGAGGCAGCCAATTTTCATGGGCCGAATCTGGAACAGCCTGTTTGTAAATTCCCTGTTACACTTCATGCTCTCTGCTGAGTTGTCTGGGCCAAAAACTTACAGAAAAGAGTCCCTTTTTTTCCCCCCAATTTTAACTTAGCTCTGGAGCAAATCAGAAGTTTTCAGAATACAAT
This sequence comes from Balaenoptera borealis, assembly GCF_965194805.1. NCBI lineage: Eukaryota > Metazoa > Chordata > Mammalia > Artiodactyla > Balaenopteridae > Balaenoptera > Balaenoptera borealis. The sequence goes on along the minus strand of NC_138875.1, from coordinate 2,507,465 downwards.
TCTAATTCGAATATGGAAAGAAGAACCCCATAAAGGGTATATTTCTATCCGGCACAATATGCTTCCCACAGTGACTCTTTTTTGCACTAACGGCTTGAGAAATTCCAAGTTCAAGTTATTTTAGATGCGGCATTTAACTGACACTGTGTAGTGCTCTGATCCAAGGAGCCCTTTTATAAATCAGCTTTGGAATGTCCCACTTCTTCCTGGGCTGGAAATTCCATACGAATCCTCTTCTGTGCTCTCTGGTTTATTCTGAGAATTTTAATCCACTTCATTTTTTGGTAACAAATATTTTACAACCATCCTCGGCCAAAAGCAATGAAGTTCTGACCTAATTCACATTAAGAACTTCTTCTCTGTGATTTTATGTAAATCCTACATACTGCACGGCTTACCCTTCCCTTGACAATGTTTCCATAAAGTTCAATAAACCTGATATTTAAAATTCCTTCTATATTCCTTTCTCCTTCCCAAGTAATTTTCTTAAAAGTATTCTTGCAAGCTGATTAATTAGAACACAACTTTCAGATGCCTTATTCTACCCACATCAAAGACATGACCTACAGTCTCCCTCACCAACCTGCTGGCCAGAAGAAATTAGAATCAGATAAAAACACTATTGCTATTCAGAACTTTTAAAGAATAATTTTACAAGTATGCACAATGGATCCTCAGTTCAGAGGTTATGACAGTCATCAATCCCTCAACCTCCTGAACTCAGAAGGCAGGCATCCTCTGCCACCAGCATCCTGGTGGGACAGGTGAGAATGCTGGTTTGCGTCCCCTCTGACACCTGGCATGAGACAGAAGCAACCCCTTGCAGGGAGCTTTCCTGGGCCTCATCCCCCTTCTCTGTACCGGGATGTGTGGCCTCTGCGTATTTCTCTGGCCCTTACTGTGCCCGTGCGTGGACTGAGTGCTTTGTCACCTGCCCACTTCTGTCGGGGGAGCAGGGAACACAAGTGTTTCTGGGACCCGGAAGGCCCAGGCCACTGCTGTCGAAACATTCCCGCAGGAGCAGTCAGGTCTCTTCCCGAACATCTGATGGCCTCACAGAATTGCACGATGTAACTGGACAGAGATCCTGGCCCAGCGCAGGAAACACTGCCAGTCTTAGGAAGCTGGACCACACTGTCTGGGTGCAGCCTCTACCAGGGTCAGACCTGGAGGCCCGGGCCCCGCACTCACCACGTCTACACTGGGCCTCCCTCCATCTCCCACCGGCCCAATCCGTCACCACGTCTCCAGGACCGCACCCTCCAATGCCCCTCTCGGGTCCCCCTTCTCCAGTCTCACGGCCACGGGTCTGGCCCCAAGCACCACCCTCCCTCTGCACTGCCCTGCGCCGTCTTCCCTAAACAGCTCCGTCTTCAGTCCCCCCGCCGGCGAGCCCCCTGCTGCAGACCACTGAGGGGTCACCCAGAACCCATCACCTCACCACTGGTGAGAGCCCTCAGGACGCCCACTACCCAGTGCACAGAGCCCAGCGTCCTCAAGGTCACTCACAGCCCCTAACAACCTCTCAGATGCCACCTGCCGCGCTCACACACGTGTGCACACACACACACGAGCACCTCGAGGCTCTCTTGGGCTCTGCCCATTGCCCACTGCTCGGTCCTTCCCCAGCACCCTCTCCTGCTCAGGGAACTAACTCCAGCAAGGACTCCTGTCCTCCCCAGAACCATCCTTTCCCATCTACTTGGAAAGGGAATCCAGCCAAACAGAAGAAGATTCAAAGAACTCACAGGCAAAAAACTAAAAACGAAAAAAATCTGGTAATGATCACTAAACCCAATAAGCAAAGAAATAAGTGTAAACAGAATCAAGTCTAAGTAACTGTGACATACCTATAAACGTGTAATTATTACATTTCTTGCAAGACAGTATATACAATGTAAAAATAATAAATTAACAATAGTACACTAAAACAACATCCAAAAAAGGAATTACAATACTGTGTGGGGAGAGGGGAAGAGATAAAGAAAGGGAGGAAGGTAACAGAAGCACTCATTTCTTCACCCTTCCCAAAGAGGAAGTCAAATTATATTGTTACTGAAGTTGATAAATTGAGAAACAGGCTTTTAGGCAAAAGTTATAAATATAACCACTAGTAAAACAGAAAACATTGGACTTTCTATCTACCTTCTGATTTCAAGGATTAAAGGAAACATAATTCATACACCAATAAACAGAAAACAAAGAAAAAAAGAAGAAAGCATAAAACAAGATAAAAGTTTTTTAAAAAATTAGGAAAGAACACCTAAGAAATCTGTTTCAGCAAAAAATATAAATGGAATCTACTTATTTAAAAGACTCAATGAAAGGGTTAAAAACTAAATCCAACTATCTGCCTCGTACAGAAGACACCCAAAATGAAGGAACTCAGAAAATTTGGACACACAGACAAAATATACCAGAAAAATGCAAACAAAAACAACAGTGAAGATAGAAATATCACTAAAAGTTTAATTCATGGTTCAAAAGGCATTCAATTGCACAAAAGTCATACTATAATGATTAAGGATAAAAAAAAAAAAAAAAGAAATCACAAAGAATTAAGATTGTCCTACACCTTTAAAGTCAAATAACAGAGAACAAAATACACAAAGCAAACACCCCAGTGAATACATGGAAAGATCAAAAGAGAGAAAATGGATCTGGGAGAATTAACAAATCTCTCTTAAACCTGGCAGAGGCAGGCAAAAGAGAGAGGCTTAAAGAGGCAAAAACAATAGAAGACTTGAATTAAAAAGCAGAGTTGAATCTAGTATGTAAGTATCAAACCCCACACCAGCCACTTTGCTAAAGTGACAACAGGAGATAAGCTGGCTGCATGCTTACCACAAAGATGGGCTCTAACAGTTCCTTAAATCAGAAACAGCACAGATCTCCCAAGCTCCATACATAGTACTGCGATACCAAAAATTAACAAGTGAAAGCAAAAACAACACTAACACAAGTCCACCCATTTGGAAAATTTTAAACTCTCTGTAACAACTCCTGGGGCAGGAGGAGATCACAGGGCAATTGCAAAACTCTCCTGAAACTCCTCTGTGTCAAAATTTATGGGACACACAGAAAGCTGAAAGTATAACCAGCTGCAGGATTTAAAAGTAAAGAAAATATGTAAGTGAAATATTCAAATCAAAAAGTAACAAAGAAAAATTAAAATCCGTAAATTTGAATTTTAAAAGGTAACCACAAATCAGAAAAAGAGAAAAAAAACAGCAAAACTGATAAATGCAAGCCATAACTGGCTCTTTGATAAGCCCAATGAAGGAGAAAAAATGACAAGCTGGCCTAATCCAAAGAAAAAAAGGCAGGGGCTGCGGAAAACCAGGTCTACTGACCACCAAAGGAAGGAAAATTAAAAGAATACAATGTTCTTCAAAACATTAATAAGTGTGATAACATTGAAAGAAATTACTAATTTTCTAGTAAAATATAAATGTCCAAAATCTATCCAGGAATCAAGAGAAAAAGTAACCAGAACAATAATCAGGTAAGAAATCAAAAGAACTGTTACACACTCCTTCACCCACTCAAATGCAAAAAAAAAAAAATCAGTTTCAGTCACACACCTTTTGAGAAACAACTCAGATGTAGGCTATTTGAATGTTTGGTGAGCAACAACAAAGCACAAAGCTACTGTCCTAATAAACAAAATGTTCTTACAAAGCAACAAATCATGAATAACTCAGTGGAAAAACCGACCAAGTAAGTGAACAGGTGGTTCACAAGAGAAATAATAGTCAACAAACGTTAAGAAATGCTAAATGTGGCTTTACATTTTTAAAACACAATGCGGTGTTTTCCCTATCAAGTTGCCCAAGACTTACACTGATAACACCAAGTGCTGACAAAGAGAAAGCCACAGGTCCCTGACTGCTGCTGGGGCTGTAAAATGGCATTTTGATATCCTGTTGGGAAATGCGTCAATATCCATCAATGAAAATGCCCCTTCCTGCCAAAAATTCCGTCTCAGGGAACTAACCCCAAAGAAACATTCTCACACGTGCACAAAACTGTATCACAGAGGTTCACTGCACACGAGGAAATGGGTAGCAACACAAAGTCCCCCACGGGGACAAACACAGCGCAGCTTCCCCGGGTGACATCCACCTGGCGGGAGCTGGCCCACTCCCACTGGCTGATGCTCACCCCAAATTCCCTTCCGACGGGTCAGAATGGACCACACTGGGTACTGGGCATTTGGAAACCACAGACGGGGTGTGCAAACAACTGTACTCCACCCATCCCACAAAGAGTAAGTTGTGAGGCTACGTTAAAAAAAATAAGTTGCAGGGACTTTCCTGGCGGTCCAGTGGTTAGGACACTGTGCTTCCACTGCAGGGGGCACGGGTTCAATCCCTGGTCGGGGCACTAAGATCCCGCATGCCGTGCAACGTGCGCAAAAATAATAAAGATTACAAAATAAAACACTTTTTAAAAAAGCACTGGGCTTCCCTGGTGGCGCAGTGGTTGAGAGTCTGCCTGCCAATGCAGGGGACGCGGGTTCGAGCCCTGGTCTGGGAAGATCCCACATGCCGCGGAGCAACTGGGCCCGTGCGCCACAACTACTGAGCCTGCGCGTCTGGAGCCTGTGCTCCGCAACAAGAGAGGCCGCGATAGTGAGAGGTCCGTGCACCGCGATGAAGAGTGGGGCCCCCGCCTGCCGCAACTAGAGAAAGCCCTCACACAGAAACAAAGACCCGACACAGCCAAAAATAAATAATAAATAAATAATAATTAAAAAAAAATTTTTAAAAACAGGACTAATTTGGGAAAATAAAATTTTTTTTTAAAGTTGCAGGAAAACTCACGTAACATAGTCAGATTTTAATTTTTAAGTTAAAGTTTATATATGTATATTAAAAATCTACATATATTCATTAAGCTATTATTGAATTTAAATGCCTAATAAAGCGACTGGCATCTAGAAGGCATTCAACAAATTGTAGCCTGCATAAAATAAAATTACATTCATGTTGTGAAATCTCTCACACGTTCTTTTTTCTCAAAATGCAATTTCCTCTTTGGATGGTAAATATCTTGCCGGCAAAGATGATGGAGTCTTTGCAGTCTACGAACTTTGCATTTTGTATAATTATCTGAAAAGGAAGAGTTTAATTTAGGCAAGTGGAACGCTATCCTAAGTATTTGGCTATAACTCAATTACTCAAATATGTGGCTGAAAATCAATTAACGTGTTATCTGCCGTGAATTCCACACCACCCACCCCTAACGGAAAAGTGCTGTGTCTTCATAGCATTCTGTGAACTTCTACATAATTTATTTCTGAAAATCTCTATGTCTTCAAAGTGAAGTACTGTGTGTCTTTACCCCCTTACCAAGAGAAATACCGTGTAAGACCTCGGTCCCAGCTGTCCACGTTTAATTCTGGTTCAATAATTAAAATGTATATAGCTTCATATTAATTCCCTGGAATAACGACATTCAGATCAACTCCCTTCCAGCAAATGGGATGCTACACAAGAAACAAAGTTAAGGGGTAACGGGAAAGGAACCCCACTTGTGCTCAGCTACTACAATTCCTCTCAGTTAAAAATAGGACAGGGCTTCCCTGGTGGCGCAGTGGTTAACGATCCTCCTGCCAATGCAGGGGACACGGGTTCGAGCCCTGGTCCAGGAAGATCCCACATGCCGCGGAGCAACTAAGCCCGTGGACCACAACTACTGAACCCGCGAGCCACAACTACTGAGCCCAAGAGCCACAACTACTGAAGCCCATGTGCCTAGAACCTGTGCTCCGCAACAAAAGAAGCCACGGCAATGAGAAGCCCACGCACCGCAAGGAAGAGTAGCCCCCCCTCGCCGCAGCTAGAGAAAGCCCACGCGCAGCAACGAAGACCCAACACAGCCAAAAATAAATAAATAAATAAATTTATTAAAAAAAAATAGGACAGAGCTCATATTCGTAGTTCCAACTTCAGACATCTTAAAGTGAATTAAACAAAGTGACTTTCAAGTGAACAGGAAAGAAATTCTGCCCTGAGTGATTCAATGTAAGCCTGCAGTCCTGTGTCTGTTTTCCACTAACCTCCAAACCCAGCCATGGTTTGTCTAATAAAGGGATGTTTTAATCAGAACACTTGCATTTACTGTCATACTGAAGCCCATCTGACTAGCAGATCCTCAGGCAAATGAATACCCATAAATTTCACGTGACTGGGTAGAAATTGCCTAAGCTCTTGAGTCCCCCAGATGTACGGCCAATTTGGGGTGACTGGCTCTGGGGCCTTCAATCATTCCCTAGATAAGAGTCAACTTATGAAATCTAACTCGTTGAGATGCACGTGAATTTAGAAAACTCTGCAAAGAAAGTCAGGCCCACACACTAAAGAACAGTGATCCTAACACCAGAAGTTCTCATTTCTCCTTTGCGTGGAAGTATCCCTTTGCCTAAACTTGCACACGTCTCCAAAGCACTGTTCTGTTGGGCCAATGAAACAGAAAAAGAGAAATAGTGCTTTTTATCAGAGCTGAACAATGTCGATCTGGACTTTGTTATCCTACCTGAACGCTAGTGGATCTTATTTTTTTTTAAAGTCCGATAAGTTTCCTGAACACTGATACTAGGAGTCCACAAGCAAGAGAGTAAACAGAATTCTAGTCTGTCTCAACACCATTTAACTATCCAAAGAAGCATTTCAGTGACTGATAGGGCAAGATACGGAACGTGACCTTCAGTCTAAATAATAAACTTGCTGACCTGAACCTGGATTTACAGGCAGGAATAGCAGGTAAACCACAGCATCGTGGCAAAGGGCAGGACCAGCCCCAGGATGAGGAAGCAATTTCACCAGGTCTCACCTTCAAAAGGTGACAAAACTTAATAACCAAACGGAACAGCAGTCTTGAGACACATGGGGATACAGACGAGCTTTGCGCCGTCTCCTAAAACGGCAGGGTTTTGTGCCTACCTGTGGCAGGTAATAAATATCCCAACACAATGTGACTCCCTTGCAAGTTTATACCTATAAATCTCCTTCCAGCTGGCTGCCAAACCACCCCCAAGCACACTCTGCAACACTCACAGAATGGCCCACTGTAAAGTCCTTCAAGGCAGGACCTGAGTCTCTCGCTGTAATTCCTAACAGCACATGAATAATATACGAATCACAGCCAAAAATACTGCTGACATGAAGGAACAAAAATTCATGACACTGTATTTAACCCTCATCTCCTTGAAAGAAGCATCCTTTAAAGGAGATCATTTGCTTTGAGTTACTTACTTTATTCTTCCCTCTGAGAAACACCTTTTCTGAACCATTATTGTTACCCATTTGGGGGGAAAGAATCTTCATTTTTCTGGAAATGACCTACTTTAAAAAGACTGATGAAACACACTGGTTCCAGATCCATTTTGAGGAAAAGAAGTTTTGCCTTTCCATCCGCACGGCCCTCCTAAGTGAAAACCCCCTACGTCAGCGCTTTCACGAGCTTTGATACAGAGCTCAAAGTGTACTGAGCTCTCATCCAACAACCGTATTTCACATCCCCAGGACCTGGGAGCAGAAATGAGATCGGCACGAGTTCATCCATGAAGAATGCAGGGGGAGGCCCTGCAAAAGCACAATCTCAGAAAAATACTCTGTTACTCCAACAAAGAGCATTTTGTTGGTGTCCTACCATCATTACAACAACGATGTACAAAATAATCAATGAACTCTGCCCAGGGTTTTCACTCCAGATGCACTTTAAGCCCCCAAGCGAAGTTAACAGTTTCTATATTTTATAAAGTTGCTTTTTATATTGTGAGGTTAACAAAGCAAAAAAGTGGCAAATGAGGATAAAACAGGTTTAAGGCTTAATATGCTCAATATAAAGTACATCTATCGAATTGAATTAGACCATAATTCTCACCTCCTCTGTAACATAAACAGGTGATTTTTTTTAATGTGCAAAATGGAGGAAGAACCAAATGCTTTTTTATGCTGGATGTAAAGTTTAAACGTTTACATATTACCACTAGATGTGACAGAGAATAAACTGGAACCATCCTTCTGTGTTCTGAAATTCTCGGGTTAAGTGACCTTCATCTGTAATTTAGTCTGCTTTCCGCTCCCTTTCTTTCGGGTACAAGGCACATCGTCCTTTAACCGGCCCTCGGGGGAGGCCAGCATCTCACCCCATTTCACAGATGAACAAGTAAAGGCATACCGGCTCCAGAACTGGCCAAAAGGCACCACGACTGGATGTTGGATTGGAAGCCAGAGGCTGCCTCTTACACTTCAATTCCTTCCCACACACCTGCAACCCGGGATTAACACTTCTGAGTTTCTGGATGCTACAGCAGAGGCGGGGCTCGGCAGCAGGGAACAGGGAGACAGCAAGGCTCCTGGTTCCCAGCGTGCTGGGCCAACTTACCAGGGACTCGCCGAGGGACAGACATGATGCGGCGTCAGGCCCCAGCCTCCCTTCAGCGCCCAGCGCCCCACCCCCGACCCCGGCTCCTGGCTTGAGAGTGGTAAAAAAGAACTTTTTCTCCCTTAATTAAGCTGCTCGGATTCGGCTGAGATATTTCCAAAGTATCGTATCTCCCCTTAGAGTCCTTGTCTACCAACAGCTGAACTGGAGGAGTGAAGGTTCCTCCTCGACCTCAGCACCAGGCCCTGGCTGACGGCAGGGGCGCCCGCCCGGGCAGCACCTCCAGCCCCGCAGCTGTGCCACCTCCACGGGGGCTAAAGGGGGCGAGTCCACATCGGGCTGAGCCCTAAGCGTGAGATCCACGCCAGATTTCCGAGGCTTAGTGCGAAATAAAGAGCGAAGACTGACTCAGCAGTAACTTCCATGTCATTTACGTGTTCAAGGAACATTTTGGATCTACCGGGTTAAATGAAACACATTATTAATTTTTCCCACTTCTTTAACCATTTTCCATGGGGTAACTAGAAAACTGAAAACGACAGCAGCATTCTATTTACCAGGCAGCGCTGTCTTAGCGTGCTGGTAAGCCTATTGCAGCCCCAAGGCCAAAGCCAGCCTGCCCGCCACCTGTTTTTGTGTGGCTTGTGAGCTGAGGATGGTTTTTACATTCTTAAGTGGCTGGAAAAAAATCAAAGGGAGAAGAGTATTTTGTGACACATGAAATGACATGAAATTCCAGTTTCGGTGTCCACAAATAAAGCTTATTTCCTCACTGATGTGTTGTCTGTGGCTGCTTTTATAACTGCTACAAGGCAGAGTGAATTAGCTCTAACAAGAAGTTCTGGCCCACAGAGCCCAAAATATTTATTATCTGGCCCTTTACAAAAAAAGGCTGCCAGTGGGGAGGGATAAATTGGGAGATTGGGACTGACATATACACGCTACCATATATAAAATAGATAACTAATAAGAACCTGCTGTACAGTACAGGGAACTCTACTCAATACTCTGTAGTGGCCTATATGGGAAAAGAAGCTAAAAAAAGAAGAGTGGAGATGCATATATATGTATAACTGATTCACTTTGCTATATACCTGAAACTAACACAACATTGTACATCAACTATAGTCTAATAAAAATTTAAAAAAAGAAAGAAAGAAAGGAAGGGAGGGAGGGAGAGGAAGGAAGGAAGGAAGGGAGGGAGGGAGGGAGGGAGGAAGAAAAAGGCTGCCGACCCCTGCCCTAGAGATTTGCAAATACAGACCCCAGTTTCCCAAGCTCGGGCCCCTCTGGGCTTTGGTGCAGGTTCCCTAACCCGGCCAGGAGAAGAGGCGGCTGAGGGGGGCCAAGCCCCCCTCGCTGGACAGCTGGACGCTGATGCAGGAGCTTCCCTGCTTCAAATCCCCAGAGCACGCTCTTTCCTGATGGACTGATTACTCGAAGTCTCCGCTCACCTTCACAACAGACATGGCCACGTGCTGAGCGGGGGCCCACACGCTCAGGTGGCCAGTCCCAGCTCAGGGCACCCTTGACACTGGCTCCCAGCTCCTCCTGGGGATCCACCAGTAACCCCGGCCACCTAGAAAGGGGGAGGGGCCGGGAGGAGGAACACTGGCCTTCCACGATGTGATCTCCACAGTGACACAATTCCAGACGGTTCAGACCAAGACTCAAAGTCTCTAGGCTTCAATGAGCATAAGGAAGGTCAAACTCAAGGTGACTGCCCAGAAGATGGTCTGCTCAGATAACCCAAGTTCCTTAACCGCGAGAGTCTCAGTGGTTAAGGAGGTGGGGGGCAGGGGACTAGAATTACTTCCTATCTCCTAACTGTTACGAACACTAAACAAAATACACACAGAACGTGGGAGCCTTGCTCACAGCGGGTGTGAGATGGATGTTTGTGGAAAGGAAATGAGCCTTGGTAGAGCATTTATGAGCTATTTATTTGGGGGGCTGGTTTTTCAGGCATTCACCCAATTTGATTCACGTCTATAAGTCCTTGGCAATAAAAATTAAACTTCTAATATAGCGAGAAACTGTTAATGCTCAATACCTGGGATCGTACTGTCATGGTGATTCAAAAAATAGCTCTCAACGCGGGGTACTGCTGTGTTCTGATGCCCTCGGCTCCTTGTACCAGGGTAGCTCCAAGGAACCACCTTTGGAAAGCCACCGCAGACCTACCCTAAGAGCGTCATTGAAGACCGTCTACATGAAAACACGTGGCCTGTGAAAAAGGTCAACATACAAATCAACGTGAGGAGTCTCCTTTAGGGTTACAGGCTAGAAAAGGCTTCTCTTTCACAGAACCGGTGAGTTTTGCCCGTATTGTCAATTCGACATATAAATGGCCCTGTTTCACTCTTGTTTTAGTGACCAGAAAGCTCAGATTATAAATTTTGGTCCAAGTATATACCCACAGGACGGAACACGATGATCTGGGATATGGAATCCTATTTTCCCCTTGTCAGGACCTATTATTTCATTTCCTTGTTCTTGACTTTTATTTATGTTTTACTCTATATTTAACGTAGACCTCAAGTGTTACCTCATACCCTTTATGGAATGGGGATAAACAAGCAAACTCTTCCTACCAACAGACGAATAACAGGATTTCAATCACCAGATTCTCCAACAAGCCTGCCAAAATCCTCACAGAAGGGCATACAGGATGATGTCCATACACCGATTAAATAAATCTCTACAATCTGAGTTTACATGGGTCATTACGTATTTTGAGAAATTTCTAGAAAAGTAGCAAACTACCTAGGGCATAGTGTCAGGTAAATAATGAAAAAGTACTCAGTACTATCTTCTTCAGAGAAGGGGAAACAAATGCAAAATCTGGGTCTCAGTTTACTGATTTTTCCCCTTAAGAGAAAACCTAGAATGTTGGCTATGTTTGCCCACGTGGAGAACGCAAAGGAGACAGGTTTTCTAAGCGGCTCTCGCACGATGAAGACAAATTCACTGCACTCTGGCCCAGCTCCCAGTTTGCCGGAGCAGGCAGAGGGAACGGATCCCCTATACAGCATCCAGGAGCAGAGCAAGACCCCGCCAGCCAGGCCCACGGGTGCTGTGGCCACCTGTCTGAACTGCCATCACCAGCAGGGAAAAGGGAAGCGTGGTCTCACCGTGGTCGGCTTGCCCCTCTCCCCCACCTGTCTTCCTCTTCCTTGCCATCTCGTCCCACCTGCACCAAAGATGTGCACAAGGGAAGGTGCCCACCTGCTCTGGTCTCCCCCGTGGCTCTCCCCAACCCACCTGGCAATGACCCGCTGCACCGCGATGAGAGCCCAGCCCTGCACGTGCCCTGCTCTGCACCAGCGTGCACTTCACCTCTGCCGCGGCCTCAGACAGGAGGCCCACCAGACACTGCGGGTCTACCTCAGCCATCGCTGGTCCTCGAGGACCCCTTTCCCTGCGATGTTTTGCTGGTATTTTTCTTCTAGGACTTTCTATCCCCTGCTGGTGATTTGCTTTCTGTATTTACGCTCTTATAAAAAGTGATGACAGTAGGGTGTTAACTGTTGGGTTACCCGAGAAAATCTGTACCCGGGCCCCGTGCTGAGCTGGGAACGGGTGCCCACAGCTGCCAGGTCTTGGGTGACGACAGGGCTTCCCCGTTTCCTCCCAGTCTGAGCTCGGCGATGCTGGGTGGCCTTGAAGTGGGACAGTTTATCCAGTTCTCCCACTAACACGATATCCCCATGGAGAGCTGCAAAAATTTAGTCAACATTTTTTCTTCTCTCTGGAGACAGATTTAAGCAACAGAAAGTGAAACGGAAGTGGAGCCCTCTCCCTCCTGTCCTAAATAACCCACCACTCTGCTAGGTCTACACTCGCAGAGCTCGATCAGCCCTGCACCTTCTCGACAAGCTCACTGTGAACTCAGATGGCGACCTCACTTTCTTCCGTGCGCTCGGCACGGGGTACCAGGAAGAGACCAGACTGCGACTCAGGAAACCTGGGCTTGAGCTCAACTCCATCACTGTGGCCTCAGCCGAATCACTAAGTCCTTCTGCAGTTCAGTACCTGTAAAATGTCCAGATCCACCCCCAAATCATCTCTAAGTCAGCTGCAAATAACACACATATAACTCTCAGTATGAGCCTTTTTAAACAAGTCCAAATAGAAGTAACATAAATGTACAAAGAAAGGTAAACAACCAGGAAAGTAAATGTTTCCCTTCATGGTCATTCTGTAGAATCAATTGAAAACTCCCGACAGACATGAAAACCCTACTCTGGAACAATGCACCCCCGTAACCTGCTCGGGCCACGAAGGTACAGCTCAGTAAGCGTCTAAATGGTGCCTCTGTGGCCCCAAAGATCTAATGCACTTTCCAAAATAGTCTACTATTTCCATGGACACTGGAAAGACCTAATTTAACCGCTGGCTGAAATGCATACTCTCAACTGCCCTCTGAACGTTTGTAGCTAAATGAACATGGATGGGCAATGGACTCCCACGTGCACAAGAAAATCCCTAATTCTAACTGCTGTAACCTCTTTTTTTTAACCAATCCCTACAGATACTTTAAAATGTGTAGCTATTAGAAAAATCAACCTTCCTTTGTAAAGTTCAAATTTTAAGCAGCCCATAATCTTTCATCAACCTAGAAAATAACTGATAAGCCAATCTTCCTGTAAAACCCTTAACAGACTCTGCTTTTCTGTCACCAGGGTAATTTACTGAGGTCAATTTTAATCCTACCACTAAACCACTAATCCCATGACTCTGCAGAATTGTCCCAAGTTTACGTTGCTATGGCAAGTATTTTTACATTAGGAATTCAGTTATTTACTCATAGTTGTGTTTTTCAAGTTGGTTTTAGAAATGAGGTCATCGTCCTTGCCTCTTGTTTTAAAAAGTAAAAAGCCATGTCTGAACTAAGGAAGCCACTTGAGCACCTGGCTGGGTCATCACAATAACACTAATTTAAATTACGCTTGGTGTTACTCCAAGGAACAAATTATCACCGTTGTGCTAATGGTCATGCTAAAGACACGAAAAGCTCTGGTATAATGAATCTCCATCTGGTGAGACTATGATTATCAATGTGAATGATCATATTTTCTCCAAATGGCACAAAAACCGCCCCAGGTCACTGACGGTGTCAATATAAATGATGTGTCACCCAAAGCAGTCTTCATTCACACCGCTCAGATTCTCTGAGAGGTACCTTCCCATCCACATATGCCCACATACGCTTTACAGGCAACACACATGAATGAGTATAAATGTGTTTACTTCTCTCCTTAAAACAGGAAACACAGTACGATTAAAACTAATGAGACAGATTCAGCAGGAGACTATCTGGACACACATGAGCTTTGATGGGCAACTCCACAGCCATACGGGACCTTAAAAATGGAGGCAGAGATCTTGATTCTCCACGTCCACAGCTTCCTGAGACGTGGCATCTAGCAGAGGAGCTACCCTTGTGATTAAATCCATGTCTATCTGAAAATTCAAAATAACACGTGTAAACAAAACAAGATGAAAACATCTAGATAATCCCAGAACAGCACCACAAAAGTTTAAACTATGGAAGAGGATCACCCATCTGTCCATTGGTTCATCCATCCATTCAAAAAAAAACAGCTAATTCTTTAAGGGGAAAAAAAAAAAAAAAAAAACACATTTTTTTTTAGCTCTAGGTTAAAGTCACCAGAATAATCAGGAACGAAACAGTGAAAAGTCCTGTCTCACTAGCCCAACTTTCAACCTATTTACAACCAGCAGAAGTTTTAACTACTCACTTTGGGCTGTGTGTCTTCCTGAATCAACACAATCAGCCAACATTTAATGTCAAACTCTTTCCCACAAAACTTATTTCAGGAAAAAAAAGTGACACTTGCTCACAGCCCTCAAATATCAACAGAATGAGAAGCTGCTAGAGACAGGACAGCCTCTCGGCACATCTCTGGATGCATCCTTCACTGCCCTAACTTTCGAAGAACATTCTGGAGTGCTGAAATGAATCAGTACCTCATGCAGCCCAAGTCAGCCCAAGTAACGTAGGTTAAACAGTGCCATATGGCAAACACAGGCACATGTTGCCCTTTTCTGAGACAAAGGACAAAAATTCCTAAACAAATATCCCTTCCTTTCACATGGGAAGAGGTGAAGAGGGGAGGCTTTTTCAAGCGAGACCAAATAATGCTGAAAAAAGCTTTCTTCTTTAATTCTTAGTGCCTAAGAAAAAAACTAGAGTTTTACCAGAGAACCTCAGTTTTTCAGAGTCTCCCTTCAACTACGTCCTGAAAGCTAACACCACAAGTTAGCCTAGCTCCCCATCCCCTAAATGAGCAAGAAAATAACAAGACAGCTGCATCCCAGGGCTGAGCTGACAACAGCAGTCCTCCGGGTGCCAGAAACGGTGCGAGACAAGCCTACCTGCTTTTGAAGGAATAAAACACCAGCTTACTTTCGTCTTGAAAATAAAATACATTAATATCTCAACCGACTTCCAACACTCCATCGAGTTGGTGTCTGAACCTCACAATCACATAAAATACATGTCTCTTAAAGTCAGTTTTTGGAACGCAATGACTTGATTAAATTCCTGACAGCAAACCATCATCAACAACAACAACAGAACAGAAAGAAAAAGAAAGAAAATCTACCGAATGAACACATATTTGAAATATACAGTAAAACGTATCTAAACCCAGTGGAGCTGCTTTGTAAATTGACTTTTTTGACTCACCGGTGTGGTGTTTTACTCATCATTTTACACATATTTACATGTTTGGGTTCTAAAAATAGTTGCGTTTCTAATTACTTCTGCTTTGTAATTTTCAGTACCATTGGCACTGAAGACTAAATGCCAGCTCTTTTTCGGAAAACTACTTTTAAGGGATATTGAAAGCCACAAAATTATACTTCGTTACGATTCCGATGTATGCTACTGGAAAACATTTCATTCTGGACATAAATATGACAGCCAGCACTAGCTTTGGAAAGAAAAGCTTCAGCTGTTCAAATCACATGTAGCCAGATGCAAGGGATAAAGAATACACAAAACAGACAGTTGCAACTGCTAATTTTTACCAGTCCCTCTAAAATATACTTGATATACCTTAGCAGATAGTGTAAATTTCAAATACAAGCAGTGCATTTATAGTGCCTATATATGTATCCTCCCTATGACTATTTAAGTCATAACCCTCAAATAGTCCTCTCCTGAAGAAAATTAATTTTAAAATAAAGGTGCTTTTAAAAGAACTGGATGAGACATTTTAAATTTATGGTGAAAGTTTTTCTTTATTTTTCCCATAAGGTTTGTTGTATTAAGAGATTCTTCTTTAATAAACATTTGATGTGACTCCTTTCTTAACATGGGCTCGTGACAATTTGCCGATATTTCTGAAAACTGTAAGGTATTCATAGCTAGAGTCAGAGGATAAAGAGGATGCCCTCCCATAAATCACTCCCCCCTCTGGTGAGAGAGGTAGAGCGGGATCTCAGCTCACTCAGGGCAGAGGTCACCCCTCCATCAAAGAGAAATGTCCCACCTCCCTACCTCCCCCCCCACCACCACAATTCACTTGTTCCTGGGTCCAGAGAGAATGGAGGCAAAGGCTTGAATCTAAAAAATGCTGTCACTCTTGTGGTCCCAAGGCGCATTCAAACCCTAACAGGCTGCTGCCAACATAGTGCTGGTCATCAGATGGAAAAAGTTGGGGGTGACATCCCCAAGGAGAAGACAGGAGGGAGAAGAGGGCCACCGTCACCTGTGTGACTCATGCCACCAGTTAGCACCAAGCCCAGCGCAGAACAAGAGTCGAAAAATTGCTGGTACCCAAACTCCAGAGCAGACAGAATGGCAGCCCAGGGATGCACACCCACACTCCACATTCACATCTGCCTTCTCAAAGCTCCATCCTGCTAGCCTACCTCTATACCACACATGGAGATGTATTCCAAACACCACCTGATCAGACTTCCGAACAAATCCACCGCCTGACACGGCTCTATTCACTTGAAAAATGCAAATCCAAATGAGATGATGTTTCCTACCAAGAGCATAAGGGTCTGGGAGCTAAAGACAGTGATGCAGTGAATTCTTCCTGTTTAGACATTAATAATTCCGGAAGAAAAGATCAAAGGTGCCCAGTGCTAAGCAAGCCAAGGCAGGTCCATGTGCTGGGTGCTAGTTCTGCCGTCGGTGTAAGTACAGCGAGGGGGACAGAGGTAGCGGGGCCAGGGCAACGCAGCACACAGGCCCACTAGTATCCTCTGGACGGCATTCAGTAAGAAGAGAGTTAATGGAACTTTCCCCACAGCCTCTAGAGCTTGTGAGGGGGAGGGGTTAGGGCAGCAAAGAGATGCATTTTTTGAAAGAATTGATTGTGTCAGAAAAAGTCCATCCAAGTGCTAAAAGGCATAAACATTTACAGCATGTAAGATGTCTGCTTTTGAAGAAGGAATGTTACTTCTATGTTCAAATATTTATAACTGCAGATATCTGATCAAATACATTTCACTTTCTTCTGCTTTCTACCATTAGTTCTATGCCTTCAGCTGAAATCTATGCCTATCACCGAGAAAGGTTAGCTGTCTCCAGCTAAATTTGGCCATCAAACACCAATGAAAAAGTTAGTTGTTTCCTGCACAACAGAGTTGCTTTATTCAGTTGGAAATCTAGCTACATGATAAGCAAAATATCACTTTTAATGATATAAGTAAAACCAATGTTGAAAATGGAATAAAAACCAAAAGAGTGCAGTGTCTTGAACACTGAAAACAAATATATTATGAAAGGAAAGTACACACGTCTGGACAAGCTCCTTCCCGCCGAACAGAATCAGCTTCTATTTCAGTTTCCTATTTCTATGCCATTAAGGTATAATGCAGCTGAAACTCTAAACACAATCTCCAGCCAGACTTACAGCCACTCCCACAAAATTCTGAATAAGAGTCCTTCTGGTAAATTATGAATAAGACCCATACGTATCCTGGAAAATGAATAAATAAAAATCCACAGCAACCCAATAAACTGAGCACTGGTTTTTCAAGAACTAAACTCTACTTAAATTCCTAGGTCACATTATCATTTTTCCCTGTTTAGTAACGCTGAAAACCATCTGTTAGAGTTTACCCCACTTTGAGTTCTTCTTTAAAGAAGTCTCCTTTTCTTTTTCACATAATTGTTGCTAAACTTAATCTCCCCATTAAATGCTCCACCTGTAAGACTCAAATATCTCCACGTAGGAGCAAGTAAGGTAAATGAAGTTAAAGTTTAATTCACGGAAGTGGAGACAAGGTGATTTCAGCATCGACCTGTTTTCACAGACATCTCCCATTCTATTCACTCTGGGTTGGTCTCTGAGATGTCTCATAAAGTTAGAAATGTGGGACTTCAGAGCCCCAAGGAAACTTTAATCTCTAAATTAGTCAGTCAACTTTTAAAGGTCCTCTACAAATAACAATGGGATTAAGACTAGTGATGAAAACTATTCTCAAGTCATCACTGACTAGTATCAGTTACACATCCAAAAGTTAAAAGTCCTTGATGGAGCAAGTTTCAGTATACTAAGCCATTTGGAAAGATTATGCTGACAAACAAAAGCTTTCGGAAATGAAACGAAGCAAAACTCCTCTCTCTTTTCCCACTGCTGAATCCTGTACCTACCAAATATGCTCCTTGGCTGTCCTGTTTCATTTTACAGACATTCGCATTCTTCTCAGTTAGCTTTATGGCACATCCCTTGGGCTTGTTATTTTTTTTAGAATGTTAAGGTGCTCTAAACGTTTCATTTTATTCAAATTAGCAAGTTTAACAAAATAAAGCCTTACTAATGAACTAAGACAAATACCAGACATAATATATTTGTACCTTAACACATCAAAATTCTAATTCCATTACCAAAATACTGCAGTCTCGCGCAGAGCTCAGGGTCTCCCAGGGTCCATTCAAGACAGCGTGGGAGTTGCTCTCGCGAAACTGTCCTTCTCCAGGACCCGAACTCTCAGACCCAGGCACGGCCGGCCAGCTCCGCACCCTCCAATTTCGCACACAGGCGGGGAAACTGCGCAGCAGTGACATGTGGGATAGTTAATTCTGGCCAGTCTGTGTCAATATAAATAACACAACTATTTTGACGCCACAATCAAAGAATGCAAGAGAAAATGAAGGAGGAACAAACAAATGATAAAACGACCTCTCTTTTTTTGCGCGGCAGTAGAAAGATCCTACCAAATAGCATGCATGCCTCGTTCCTTAAAGTAGCACTTACATTCCTAAACCAAAATACTCCGATCGTACTAACAGGAAGGCATGAAAAATAATCTGGCGAAGATCCTGCTGGGGGAATAACCACCCTTGCTTCTCCTCCGGTCAGACCTTTAATGGTATTTATCACACCGCCACGGGGTGGGAGCGCCTCAATGTTTAAGTCATCTTTAATCAAGACTGGAGACCTACGGGCAGGTTCATGGGGGAAATGCCGGTCTGTTGCACGTTTAATGAAGACTTTTGTGACCTGCCGTTAGGTCGGCGCGGTGCGCGGCCCAGGGTCCCGCAGCCCTGCCCTTTGTTACGCGGTGGACCCCGCCGGCAGGCCCGGCCCCCAGCCACGGACACCCCGGGGCTTCCAGCCGCAGCCCAGAGTGCACGCGGGCTCCCCACGGCCGACACGCACCAGGTCCCACGCGCACGACGCAGCAACTCCACGCGCGGCCGCCCCGCACGGGGACGCCCGGGCCCGGTGCCCACCAGCCCCTCGCGCCCAAATCCGCGCGCCGCCCGCGGCCCGGCACCAGGTCAGGTATGAACACTTATGTAATCGCCCGGGGGCCACGCCTCTCCCACCGCCCCACCTCCGCCAGGACAAAGTGAAGTTTAAAATAGAAACCAATTACCTGGCCTCCGCCGCGCCTCGGCCCCCGGAGCGCGGTCCGCGCCGCCGCGCACACCCCCGCCCCAGCCCGGGCCCAGCGCAGCCCGCCCCCCCCCCCCCCGGGCCCCCGGCCCGGCCCGGCCCGGCCCGCACTCCCCCGCCCCGCGCAGACCCCGCCCCAGACCAGGCCCTCACCCCCCGGCCGGGCCCCCCAGTCTCCCGCCCCAGAGCAGCCCCGGGCCCTGCACTCCCCACCCCCAACCTCATCCCCCGCCCCCTCCCGCCGGCCCGTTCCCTCCCCAGTCAGACCCTTTCCGGCCCGCACGGACCCCCGCCTTTGTTACGGTGCGAAGTTGGGCCGTGGGTCCCCGTCTCTTTCACTTCTTGGGTTACAGTGTAGGCGTGTGACGTCCGCTCCACATGACGGGGGCGGGGGGCGGGCGCCGGGGGGAGGGGGGCGGGCCGGGCCCTCCCCCACCTCCCCGCCCCGCCCGCCCCGCCCACGGCCCTCCCCCAGTTAGCCGGGCCGCGAGAGGCCGCCGCCCCCGGGGCGGGCAGGTAAATGCCCCCGCCCCCGCCCGGCCCCCGCCCGGCCCCCGCCTCCCCAGGCGCCCCAGGCCCAGCGCCGCACCAGCGGGAGAAACAGAAATAGGAATGATTTAATCTAGCGACGCCTCCCCCTTCTGCCCATTCCTCAATCCGCGAGCTCACAGAGATTGGGGGGCGGGGGGAAGAGAATCGAGTCGTACTCGGATTTAGGGGGCGGAAATGGCCCGGGCGGGAGGCGCGGGGCTCTGGACACCACCTTGTAACCGAGTTAGGATCTTGATGGGAGAGGGCGAAGGTCGCCCGGGGTCGCCCGTGGACCCTCCGGCAGACCTCCGCGCGGCTCTGCAGCCGGACACACCGTGCGTGGACCAGGCCGGGTCGCAGGGTGCCTCCCAGGGGTCTCGGGGAAGCAGGGGGCACATGTGGGTCCTTAACCCGTTCCCTGCAGCATCGCCATCCATCCCAGAGCGAAGCAGCACAGCCACTCCAACACTGAACAGAGATGCTATATGGCTAGTAGCATGTGTCCACACACAACACTACCAGTATTCCTAGGGAAGTTGGTGCCGGGTTAAACCCGTAGGAAACGTGTGGCGGCCCGCGACGCGCTCCGCCCGTGAATGTGCCCATTGTACGCGGGAGCCACGGCCAGCCCTTCGCATTCATAAGTCGGGTGGGCAGCAGAACTCTGACCATGAGCAGGTCACATTCTAGCCTTTGCCATGGACTAAGTATCAACTGCCAGTGAGAAAATAAGATTTGAAGTTGGAAGGTCCATGCTGCCCTTCACTTTTACAGTTAACACCAGTTTCAACAATCCTCGACCTGGCTACGCTTAGCGCCCGGCGAGTGGGCTCCATCCCTCCGACCCCAAGAGCGCAGGGCGCGCCTGCCGCGTGGGAACGTGACGGAAGGAACCACACATTTCGATTCCCCAGTCTCTGAGAAGCACAATCGCATCACTCCTTTTCTTCCCTGTCTGCAGGTTTCGACTTGAATCCGAAAGCACTTCTTACGCCCATTCTTTACGGGGGGGACACTCGGAGGAGGGAGGGTCTCCATTTGGACTGCCACGTGCCCACCTAGCTGCAAAGACTCAGATAAAAGCGTGTCCACGTCTACAGCTCACAACTGTGCAAATCAGGAGCCTGAGGACGCGCGGGGCTGGTCGGATTTAACAGTGTGCAGACACATGGGCGCATGCACGCGCGCGCGCGTACACACTCACACCCCAAATTACCTCCGGGATGGAGAAAGCCGCTGCGGATTGGCCGGGAGAGCCGTCACTCACACCCAGGGGGCAGGGAGACTTCGGAAGGCTGTTTCCTTTTTTTCCCCTTCCCTACCGTTTCATTTATTGGTAAAACAACAGCAGAGGTCTGAAACTTAGCCATCTGCGCCGAGAGAGAGTTTGCCTTCGTTAACGACGGGGGGCGTCAGACAATATCCGTTTAAATATATTTTGTACTTCCTCAATGGATGAAAGGGGAAATTAGCAATCGGGGTGGGGGAGGACAGGGAGAGCGCAGCGAAAAGGAGGGGGTCATCCGGGAGGGGATGGACGCAGGGTGAAGCTGTTCTCAACACCCAAAAGGGACTTTGACCTTTCATTGATCTCGAAATTAAAAAATGTTCTTCACAGGTCAGATTAGAACAAACGCTGGTCCTAATTTATGAACTCATTATTTTAATTTTATTATTTAAGCATGCGCCAGCACTCGTGTTTCCTTAAGAAAGAACTGACCTATTTTTGGCTGGAGATAAACGATCATGTTAACAGATGTTAATCTTGTAATCTGTTTTTCCTGTAAGCACTTTACTTACATACCCGGGTTTCAGACCTTAAAAATAACATCTTTTCCAAAAAGACCTGACGTCACAATTCACTCCCTGAAAAATCACTCCCCCTCTCCAGTTTTTTTCCTCCGCAATGATCTCAAAGACATTAAATCTTTTCCACTTTATAAACGCTGATTTGTTCTGCCTCGACTCCCACAGGCTTTTATTTGCATTTCAAATTCCACAGGTTACACCAGTCGCCTTTTCAAAAAATGTAAACCAACAATGAAGCAGCAAATGGCTTTTTGTGCATCTGGATTAAATAAGGCACAGAATGAATATATTTTAAAAGAGGGCTGAGCAAGTTGATCTTTGCACACCCGGAGACCAAGTAATTCTTTATCAGTAAGCCCAGCGGAATGAGTAAAACACAGACACACAACCCCAGAAGCCCCTGGTCACATCCCGGTCTGCTGCGGGGAGCTTATTAACGCTGATAATAAGCGAGGCTGACTTACAGACCCACATTTTTCGGGTAAAAGACTCGGTCTCTCGGGTCCCTAATAGCAAGGCTCCACCGGCTCTCCAGCCCACCAGGGCTGACTGTCACCGCACACCAACCTTCCTTCATGAACCACTGTTTTAAATACCCAACTCGGCTGTCTTTTAACAAACTTATTCATACAAAGTTTCTTTAAAACTCGACGAGGCGGTTCAATCTAAATACTGATCGTAACTCTTCAGTAGGTTAGCTCCCCCTGGAAATGGCAGAGGAGGCGCTTTTGCACCCCCCCCAACACACACCCCAAGTATTCTTTTCTAGTATATACGCGGGTATACAGCGCGATCACTACCTCCTCCGCCCCCAGCCACGCCAGGCTGGGTGCCTCCCCGAGGAGCTCCTGCCACGCAGACCCCCTCTCCCCACCCCGCCTCAGTCACTGCGAGAACCCTCGTCCCCAACCCCACCCCGGCCCTAACTTCCCTTCCGGGCTCTCACTTCTTTAATGTTAGGGTCACTTATGCGCTCCCAGCTGATGGGCACGCAGCCAGGGGAGGGGGGGGGAACAACGCCCCTCCCCGCAAGCACGTCCCCGAGGCAGCAGCGCTCGGTGCCCACTGGCATCGACCCCATCAACCAAACCCTTAATAACTGAAGCGGCTCCTCGGGCCCCGAGGCCCCATCACCCACCTTCATTAGCCGGAGCGTTTTACTTTAAAGTAAGGCAATTTGCTCTTTGTCTCCTAATGGATGGAGAGCGCATCCGAGCTCCCCTCCTCCCGCGTCGCCTTTGACGAAGTGTACAAAGCCGGAGCCTCCTCCGCGCTCCCACCCCGCCCCTCCACTGCGGTAAAAGCCACCTCCCGGGCGCTCGCTGGGCCGCCCGAAGTTGCATCTTCCCTCTCCCGGAATTGCGGAGCGGAGCAACTAGCCAGCGGGAAAGCGAACCGCCCTCCCCGCGCCCTGGAGTCCCTTCCCGGAGCCCCGACCCCCGCGGCGCACGCCGGGTCCCCCACACGTCGAGGCCTGGTCCCAGCGCCCCCCCGCCCTCCCGCGGGCCCCGCCGCGCCGCCACCCCGGCCCCTACCTTGGCGGGGAGGCGGGCGGCCCGGGGAGGAGGACGCGCACGCCCCGCGCCTCTGAAGGTGAAGCCGAGCGCCCGAGGCGCGGAGCCGAGCGCTGCACTAGACCGACCGCGCCAGCTGCGCCCGGGCGCGGGGGACGCGCGAGGGCGCGCGGGGCCCACCACGCGCCCGGCCCCCTCCCCGCGCCGCCCGCGCGCGCCCCGGACGCGCCCGCCCCGCGGGGACCCCGGCGCCGGCCGGGCTCCGGGGGTTGCGCGGCGCGGGGAGGGGACCGGGCCCCAGCGGCCCGGCGCAGGCCCGAGGCTTCCCCCAGCCCCGGAATGGTCTGCCCTGTAGGAAACGCACACGCTCCACTATTGTCTCATCAGCACAAAGTTCTGCCACACTGCGGGGAAAGTCTGGAGGCTCGCGATGACTCAGACACTGATAATTCTTCCCCTAATAGCACTGAATCCCGATCCCAGCGGCTAGTTGTCGCCCCTTATTCCCAAGGACTAGCGCTGCCGCAGATCCAGTTACGGGAAGCTGTTTACGCGCACACACGGATACACACACAGGCACTCATCCATACGTGCAGGCGTGCTGGGAATGCATGTTCAGCCGGCTTGGGCACCTGAGCACTAAGCCTGGAATCCAGATTTATAGGCGGGTATCCTTCTGGTGGTCCCAGCCGCGCGTGCTTTACAAACCGCTTAGGGTGTGCGTTTCACCTAACTTCCTGATAAAGGTGCTGGGGCTATTCAGACACAGGGTATCTGCAGATGAAGTCCGGAATCAAGATGGGGTCCCACTGGAAAGACTTCAGAACAAGGATTCTGCTGTCTGGCAATTTTAAAATGCCTGTTGTTTTTTATTTTCATCCTTGAAAAGTTCCACTTTAATTTTTGTTTTTCAAACTCCGCTTTCTCACCCCAATTACTACTCTCCGTGGGCCGTAGTTAGTTGCACTAAGTCGAGTCTGAGAATGGAAATCCCAATTTGACTCCAGAAAGCTTTAAGGGGGGTGGCTGCTGCAGAGGAGAAGGGGCGGGAGGGGGCAGATGGAGGGGAAGGAGGAGAGGTGAAGGGGGGAGGCTGTGGGAGCGGGAGACACCCCCCGCCCCGCACGCGCGAGCCAGGGGTGACGTAGATCCAGGGAGCGGTGGCCTGCGCGGAGTAACGTTGCCCTCTCCCACCAGGCTCCTGGCCGTGTTCTGCTCACCTCGTGACAATCCGCAGTGGAGATGGATTCCATCCAAGATACGGCCGTGGCTCTGCTGTGGAGGCCGCGCTACAGTCCAGGCCTTACCTTCCGCGGTGGCATTTCTCTCGGAGCCTAACGTTCGCTAATGTTCACGGCTGCTGCAGCAGCTCGGGGGCCCGCTCCAGCTCAGGGCATTTACAACAGAAACCACTACGGACCAGCGCCCAGGAAGGGACTTGTGCCTGCAAAGCTGGACTCTCAGCCAGTGGGCCATTCTGCATGTGTGCAACGTGAGTGCAGGGTGTGTGATGTTTGTGCGTGTGTGCGTGTGTGTGCATGTGCGTGCGTTTCCACGAAGCAAGGGAGTGGGGGGTAGAGAGACAGGGAGGGAGCAAGACGGCTGAGAACCTTTGCGAGAAGGATCCCTGGTCATAAAATATGATTAATGATCTGCACTAATGCGGAGAGCAGGCATGGTAAAGGTCGTTGACGATTGTTGCTGGTTTCAGCCTGAATGCCTAAGTGCGATGTATTCTTGAACAATCAAATTTAAGCCCGATTCACAGAAAAGTATTGAAGTGCCCACAATTCTTTACAATGCAGAGTAAAAATGCACAAATAAAAGTATCCCCCCGTTGCAACTGATTACATGGATATAAATGTCATATAGAGACGTACTATCACATATATATGTATGCACCCCCAAAGAGATTAAAATTTGCCTATTGAAACTTTAATACTTTTTGTAGTATTTTGGAATGGATTTGAGTCCATGGTAAAAATTCTTACGTCTATTTAAGACTACAGGATTGCACTAATAACTTCCATGTGTGGAAAATTGACAAGTTAGACCAACAATCAGTGAGCAAAACTGCCACACTCCTCCACATAAAATTGTGATTTTCATGACTTGCCTTCTTTCTCCAGCCTGCTTATCACCCACATGTGATTTCACTCAGGGCCACGCGGGTTCTACAATAATAGTGTGCTTTTTCTTCCCTGTTTCTCTACAATGCATGCAGAATCTGAGAATGTAACTTGAGAGGCCGCAAGAGTTACATCCTGGAAAATGGCAGCTTGAGGCGGTTTTGTTACTGGTGAGAGCGCCATTCGTGAGCCGAATGTGTTTACATTACTGTTCATTTGTCAACACACTATTTGAAAGATGGCATCAAAACAAAATATATGAGTTCTCATACTACTCCTATAACATATTCAGCATTGTCAAAATTTCAACTGTTTAATATCTTGAAACATTTAAAGTCCCCATTAGAGATTAAGGACACTGCTTCTGCACGAAATATACATCCCTGAAATCGCCCAAAAGAAGTCCTCCTATTTTGAAATGTTTAGGTAAATTACAATATTTGGGTGGAGAGAAGTCAGCAAGACTGATGGATTAATGGTTGGATATACATTGGTTATTTATAATTTTATAACAGACAAAAATTCTGGTTAATGAAATAGATGGAGAAAAAAATACTTATTTTCCCTTGTTATGGTCTAATGAATTATTTGTTCAGGATTTGGGACTCTGTCCCTTCAAGCTAAGGAAAATGGCATTTTAATGAAACAGTGTTGAATGGCTTGTGTGCATAAGTCAGCCAATGGTGTGTGATTATTGGGCATTTAGATCAGAAAGGTTCCTAAGAGATTCCATTAGAGAATAGTTAAAAGTGAAAAGCAGACAGATACCAAAAAAAAAAAGAACCTCCTAAAAGGCCTTGTCCGTCTGAAAGCTGGAAGTGAAACTCTCTATAGTGTGAAGTCTAAGACAAACTAAAAATATTTATTAAATATGCATGCTCAAAATTTTAAGTGCACTACTTATTAGTAAATATTTAATGTTAAGTCTTTGTGTGAATTTCTTAGGATTTTGTAAATTATATCTGAGAAAGGAGAATGACATCATATACCTAAGTCCAGGTATAAAATATTTAGCTCTCTGAACTAACTTAAATTTAGAGATTTCAGAGTGGATTAGGGATAAATTTGATTTAAATTGTCAACAAGTATTCCTAGGTAAAGGCTGTTTTAAGAGCAGTACAGCTGCTGCCTGCCTTTATACTGTTTGGAGTAGGTGGTAATTTCACGTATAAATGGAAATTGGCTATTTATTCAGTCACTGATGGTTTCAAAAACATTACCGCAATCCTAACGTGCTGTTCTTTCCTAAAATCTTTCCCTTCCGTAGAACCTGGAGACTCAGAGAATCCGCTGTATTTAGATTACGGAGGAAGGGAAAACAGCCATCAGCATGAGTGATTCAGTATGGAATTTAACATATGGTGACCCCCTGCCCTGATGAGAGGCAAAGTTGTGATTATATTTTAAATAGTCTTTACAAAATGGTTTCAGGCTGCTTGAATCTGAAGTTAACCAACAGAATATTTTTAATCGTGGTATAGGAAACTATCTCAGTTGTTTCTTAAATTTTAATTCTTATGGAAGGTGATGAATACTGTAGTAGTGAAATAGACACTATACGTTTCTTCTAAACACACACACACACACACACACACACACACACACACACACACACACACACACACCATTACCTCTAATGTGATCCATGCCCAGATTCTCCTAGCTTCTCACTGAGCAGCTTTCTCTGGTGCTGTCTTTTGTGTAAATTTGACAATTTGGGTCAGTCTTTCTGGGCTTTAGGCTTAGTCAGTCATGGTGGAAACCTGCGTGTTGTTTCAAAGACTTCTGTGATGATTTCTTCACCTCTCCGTGGTGTCCGAGTCTGAATACACCTTAAAAGCCATACCTGAATTTTTCAATAGTTTAATAATCAGCAAAGCGTCTCTTCCAGATCTGTGCAAAATGGACCCATATGCGCGACACAGAGTATGGTTTCCTCATTTTTCCCCACGGCAGAAACCCTAACCTTCCCAGGGTATCAGCCGTTTTAACAATCTGTCCTGGTTTTCTGCTCAGAGGAAAATTCCATGATGACCCCTACTCCTATTCTTAACGCAGCACGGGTTCTCTTTTACTCTTGTGCGCCGATTTTGGTTAATGACAAAGATATCTTTAACAACTTTCGGTCAGAGTGTTCGTGCAGATTCCGAATTGAGGCAAAAGCATCATAGAAAATACACTAACAGTCCCAGGGATTTGCAGGCACGTTTTCTCACCATTTGCAGTTTGGGGTAACTACATCAGGACCTCACAGCAGGTAGAGGGCCCTCAAATCTGTTCTTAATGTCAACTTAAGTAAAAGTCTCGGCAGCAGCTGGCTGCAGAAGAGCTGATACGGAATTCCACAGATGCGCTTCATAATGGCTTGAAGAATAAAAGGAAGTAGGCCGCAGAGCAGAATTCATTTAAGGAAAGACAAATTCAGGAAGGATTCCTCTTTGGAAAGATTTCCCATGTTCCGGAAGGGAGGGAGTGTTTTTCTTATCACACGATCCCACAGTATGTTAATTAACAGATAGGTTGTTACTGACACCATACTTCTTACAACAGCAAAACCAATGGCTTTTTCTGCCCCCAAATCTCATTATGTTTCCCCATGCATAACTGATTACATGTGCATGTTGATGCAAACTTTTCTGAGAGAACTGAAAATAAAATAAGGGAACCAGCAACATCTCTTTCACTGTGGGTAGGCAGATATACTTGTAATGAAACTGAGGAGGGAATAAATGCTCAGAAACCTTCGCGTGAGATCTCATTTGACACATCACAGAAGACAGGTTGAAGGAAAGCAGAATTTGGCCTTTAGGTGGTTTGATGATATTAGAATCAGAATAAGAAAAGAAGTGGTCAGGATACGGATGAGTCATTGTTATAATTAAGGAGTCAAGACATTTTGTTGAGGAAAGCTGGGTACAATTTTTTTTTATTAATTTTTATTGCAGTATAGTTCCTTTACAATGTTGTGTGAATTTTTACTGTACAGCAAAGTGAATCAGCTCTGCGTATACATATATCCCCTCTGTTTTGGATTTCCTTCCCATTTAGGTCAGCACAGAACACTGAGGGGAGTTCCCTGTGCTGTACACAGGGAACTGTGTAGGTTCTCATTAGTTATCTATTTTATACATAGCAGTGTATAAATGTCAATTCCAATCTCCGAGTTCATCCCTCTCCCTCCCAGCCCCCGGTGTCCATACGTCCGTTCTCCACATCTGTGTCTCTATTTCTGCTTTGCAAATAAGTTCATCTGTATCATTTTTCTAGATTCCACATGTGAGTGATATGATACGATATTTGTTTTTCTCTTTCTGACCTACTTCACTCTGTATGACAGCCTCCAGGTCCATCCACGTCTCTGCAAATTGCACAATTTCGTTCCTTTTTATGGCTAAATAAGATTGGGTACAATTTTTTTAGTGACTTTTTATTGCACTAAAAGAGACATAACACAAAATTTACCATTTTAACTATTTTTAGGTGTACCGTACAATGGCGTTGAGTACATTCACAATGTTGTACAACCATCGCCACTGTCCATCTGCAGAACTCTCTTCATCTTGTAAAAGGGGAGCTCTGTTCCCATCAACAACTCCGCATCCCCTCCACCCCACAGCCCCGGACTACCACCATTCTACTTTCTGTGTCTGTGAATTCGACTACTTGAGGGAACCTCATCTAAGTGGGATCTCAGAATATTTGTTTTTTTGTGTCAGGCTTATTTCACTGAGCATAATGTCCCAAAGGTCCATCCATGCTGTAGCATGTAACTAGGTACGATTTTGCCTTCTTTATAAAAGATGTAGCAGTTATATATACAGGCAGACAAGAACTTTGCCAAATAAACTGCTTAACAAAGTGACTACAATCTCAATAAAAACAATTCTCAAGAATTTATCTTCTCTTATGATGATCTTATCTGGCTGTCTTTGCTTGTCTTGGCCTCCTTATAAGTTTCAGGAGAAATATGAAAAAACGCCCCATCTTCTTCCCAAATGGAAACCAATGCAGCTGAAACTACACACAGCAAACCTAACGTCGAATTTGAGTTACCTGCTCTCTGGTTAGTAGTTTCATGGCTGATTGATGTCTTATAACCAAACTACGTCCCCCCAAAGTGGAGGAAGCATATTAAAAATCAGAAAATCAAAAATTAAAATCAATAAAAAGGAACAGTGAAGTTGACCTACCGGGCACCTGAGAAGTGTTCATGACGAATGCAGCCAGGCACTAAGGCAACCCCAGGCTTCTGGCCCCAAGGAAAACCTTTGGTTAAGAGGGTCTGTCTTTCTGGGGACGGAACCAGGGCACATGTGTGTCTCTGGGGCCTCACTGGCGGGCAATGAGCAGACGCTCCATTCTAGGGTACGTGGAGGTGTTTCGGTGTGCCCCCAACAGATAGTGAATCAATGGCATGCAATTTAACCTGGGGGCCAAAATGGAATTTTTGAAAGAGACAAATGGCTGGATCTCTACAATTGAGTCACTAAATAGTACTAATTGAGTCACCAAAAAGCTTTTGTTCTTCATTTCAGCATCACGGTGACCAAGCTGAGTTGGGAATGTGAGGGAGTCACGTTAGATCACTGAAACATGTAATACAATGAACAATTTACAAAATATTTCAAGTAAGCAGTCATCATTTAAAGCACACGATGACGAAAGGTCAAAAAAATTTTAAATCCTAATTTTTCACAACTGTGCATTCCTTTGTTCATTCATTCCACATTTACTACTCCTAAACCAGGCACTAGATTAAGCGCTCATTTAAAAAAGAATATTTATTACCTAAGGGCTTACATGTTATGTCATTTAATCCTCCCAATAATCCCACGAGGTAGGCGTCACTATCGTCCCATTTTACAGATGCTCAAGTTCAGCGTTCATGGCCCCGTCCAGCGGGCAGAGCTGGCAAGTGCCAGGGAGCGGGTGGGAAGGCAGAGGCCCTGGAACGCGTCACTAACCCTTACGTCAGCCCATCCACCAGCCAAAGCACATGGCCTCGGCTACTTTAAAGATGATTCTAAGGTGGGCAAAACCAAATCTGTGTCTCCTCATAATAGCTTTAGGAACTTGGCATGAGCTCCAGTACCCAGTTCTGGCTCTGTGTATTGGTGTTTGCACGTGCATAAGTTACATCACATCCTCTGCACTCACACCATGTGTGTCACTCTGGTCGGCATTCGTCACTCACCTCGAAGCACTGTTGTCTTCTGGAAGCCTGACGTGTGCTACATATTTGTGTGGGAAAACGTGCTCACTGGTGGATAGAGAACCTCTATGAAAAAATCTTTAGTTTCTCAAAGGATTTGAATTGGTTTTATAAGACATATAAAATACATAAGGAAAGCGTAAGCAGTGGGAGGAATTCGGTTAGGAAAAAAAAGAAAAACAATGAAATCAGGGTCAAGATCAGCTCACCAGGCTTAAGATAAGCACGCGTTGATCCCACATGCTGTCAGAGGTAGCAGAATTTTCCTCTGAGCTTCCTAGCATCCAAAACAAAGAGGGAAGTACTATTCTTTACAAGATTTGCACTATCTGAAAAATGAGAAGTCCATTTTTCCACCGAAAAACATTATGTCCTGATACTGGTATCTAAGTGAAATTTCTCCTACAATTTCTCAAAAAGAAGCGATTGTAGTCTGTAACAGACTGCATTTGCAACGATATTTTTACCAAACAAACAAACAAAATCCAGTGTTCCTCACTGTAGTTTGGAGGTGAAACTATCAACCTACAATTTAGTAAGAATTTTCATTGATTACCTTATCCGCAAAATGGGAATTGCACTTCGAGTTATTAGGAACAAGAAAAGTGAAAATGTGTAACCACTTGACATTGTTTTAATAGTGTATTTTTTTAAATTAATTAATTAATTAATTTTTATTTTTGGCTGTGTTGGGTCCTCGTTTCTGTGCGAGGGCTTTCCCTAGTTGTGGCGAGTGGGGGCCACTCTTGATCGCGGTGCACGGACCTCTCACTGTCGCGGCCTCTCTTGTTGCGGAGCACAGGCTCCAGACGCGCAGGCTCAGTAGTTGTGGCTCACGGGCCTAGTTGCTCCGTGGCATGTGGCATCTTCCCAGACCAGGGCTCGAACCCGTGTCCCCTGCATTGACAGGCAGATTCTCAACCACTGCGCCACCAGGGAAGCCCCTTTAATAGTGTATTTATGTGGACAAATGTAAGTTCTTTTCTGAATATGCAGTTTACCCCTTACCATATAGGGATGTAATCAATATTATAAAATTATATGTTCATTTAATATGTTGTTTTAAAACAGCTGAAGGCATCAGAAATGTTATCCCAAATTGTATTAGTACTCTTGAAATGGGGATCATTTCTAGAACCATTTGATTTTTCCTTATTGATTTTCTTTTTTTTCAATTGTGTAAGTCACTTTATTTTTGTTGTTGTTGAAGTATAGTTGATTTACAAAGTTGTGTGAATTTCTGCTGTACAGCAAAGTGACTCAGTTATACATATACATATTCTTTTTTATATTCTTTTCTATTATGGCTTATCCCAGGATATTGGATATAGTTCCCTGTGCTATGCAGTAGGACTTTGTTGTTTATCCATTCTGTATGTATTGATAATGGTTTGCATCTACTAAACCCCTCCTCACTGATTTTCAAACTCTTGTTTGTTATCATAAAATGCCACTGGTGTGGTCAAGCCTAAGCGAATCTGGTATTCACACCCCAAACTGCAAATGTTTAAGAACTGTTTCCATTCAATACCTGATCTAGATGTTCTCCAGTATGATGGGAAAGGTAGGTTCCTCCCCCGACAGGCACCCTGCCCACTCCCCAGGGCATAGAAAGATCAGATTCCCTGGGGCCACAGACCCAGAACTTGTCAGCTCTTGGCTTCTCCCAGGCAAAAACGAGCTAACCTGCCCTCACCTCCTGCAACAAGCGAGGCCTCCGGACTGCCCTGGGTTTGCCGAAACTTCTGGGGTGTGGACATCAGGGCATTTGAGTAACACGCAGCATTGGCAGGTCTGGACACACACTTAACTTCTTTATTTCCTACAGCTTAAGCCCTTTGGCTTCTAGAAAGCCTTTATTTAAAATAAATACAGAAAAGATGTGTTACACTGTGAGTTACAATACAATACAATCATCCATTAAGTGCCAAACTCTGTTCAAACAAAGTTCATGGACGGACTGACAAATTTACAAAAGCGAGGAAATTCAAAGAGGAGGGGCTGCCACTGAACCTGGGGTCTCCCCGTCGTGCGGGCAAAGTGGGCCGACAGAAGGAGCGGCTGGTGGCTTTTCTCTTTCTCTCTCTAGTTTGCTTCTGAGTTATCATAACTCAGTAAAGTAGGGTATGGGTAAAAATAAAGCAATCCTTAAAAATGAAGTGATTTTCTATATGTCTTTTTTTTTTTTTTTTAGCAAGTAAATTACCCCATACTTATTGGCTGGAAAACAATATTCCACTTTCCAACCTCTCCCCAACACCACTTTTTTTTTTTTTTTTTTTTTTTTGCAGTTGAGGTTATCCAGTTGTTTATATTGGGACTTCCTAGACTGAAGCATAGAAGTAACTTTTAGGCAAACTGATCATAAACTTCCATCCTAGAGCTTGCGTTCTTCAGGACACATTACTAAAACATGATTTTACAAATATTTCTCACAGTAAAGAACATTTCTTTAGAACAATACAAAAAAGCCTAAGGGGGAAAAAAAACCAAAACTGTATTCGTGAAGTATTACATAGATAACTGTTAAACTACTCTTACCCTTTCAAAGCCGGGAAATTTCATCTTTTTTTTCAATCTTATTTTTAAACGCGGTGATGTGCTCACAGGTACCCCCAACTGAAAATTTGTTGAAACTTTCTTTCAATCACCAACAACACAAAAGGATTCCAAAAATTAAACTCTGCTCTAGAAGAAGCTATAATGATATTATTTCCGTTGACTGATGTCTTTCTGTCCCCCGTCACACATCATCATGCAGTCTTACTTCACCCTCCCTTGCTGTGCAAAATTACAGGGACGATAATGGTGCAAATACCCTACTTACTCATTTCGGTACCATTTTAGTCTTGATTAACCAAACAAGGAATAAATACTGAACATCTATACAAGGGATTGTAAAAAGTTTGGTTGTCTCACGCTCTGAGAAAAAATATAGAAACCAAGTAAAAAACAAATTTTGTTCAATGAACACTGCACAGAACACTTATTTCCAAAATGTGATGGGAGTTTCGTAGGTATTGGTCTTGTACATGTTAGGGTGGAGTCATAAAAGCCACACAACTACTTCTCTCTTTTGTGTGTGGAGATACCTATTTTCTGACTCAAAGTTAACAGCTAGAGAAGGCCACAGATATGAAGGCAGGAACTATGAATTATAGATGATTCTTTACAAGTGAAAAAAAAGAGTGCATTAATTGTGGAACGTCTAATCTTCCAGAGACCGAGGCACTGTTGTTTTTGTGAGTCTCTGTGTCCCTACACCAGCTGTGATCAGAACAGATGACCATTATATTCCTTCTGAAATAGAAGTAAAGGGTTTGTCCTATGGAATCATAATAACTACACATGCTACATTTTGTACAGTTTATTTCATTTAGTTTAATTCTGCTCATAACAGCAAAGTGAAATGGCTCAAAATTATTAACTCCTTTAAAACTTGAAAACTCAAAGTGGTTGTGTTTCCTTTGTGGTGTAGTCATTTAGAAGCCAAATTATTTTGAATTCATATGATGTTTTTAAGAATTATGTGTCTAAGGGTACAGCTCTTAAAATCCATTTGTCCCACATACTACAGGAAGGACTTTCCTCCTTGTTGTGTGAGTGTCACTCTGCCCTGTTATGAAATTTGAAGTTAGAACAATGCCCTTTATCTATTCTGTATAATTTCTACACTCCCTGGTATACGGACGCTGAGAAATTTTAATAAGAATGGTGATTCTTTCTCTAGCCAAGATTTTCTCGCAAAATGTAGCAGTCAATGAGGTGCTGCAAATTTGGGATAAGTCCTGGATAGACTCAACTCTATCCGCCAACGTCAACTGCACATATGATGATAAAAAAAGTCTTCAAAAAAAAGAAAAAAATGAATGACGTTAAACAAAATTGAAGAGGCTAAAGGAATACAAGGAACATCTGACTTTAAATGTACACAGTATCAGTAAAACCACACGCAAGTCATAAAGCCTAAAATGTCCGCTGTGATTTCCGTCACGGCACTTGACATTATCACAATGATAATAACATATTAAACACAGAAGATGAGCAGAGACAGAGGCGTCATTCACTCAACTCATATGTATTGAATTCACGTTCGTGGTGAGGAACCGCGCTCGGCCTTGAGTCTCCAGCTGTGAGGACACTTCTCGGGCTGCAAGTTGCTCAGGGGTTTTGACAGAGATGTTGCACCAGGAGGGAGCCTGGGAGCCTTCGCTCTCGGAGAGATACCCACGCACGTGTTCTCACGGCGCTCTGTCCTCGCCGCCCTCCTGCTGGTTCCAATGTTTGTTGCAGACTCTGCTGGTTCCCCACCAGCAATCACTCCAGCCCCTTCCTCTACCCTGAGTGCTGTCCAGCCCGTGCTCGGGCAATGCTGCCTGGGGAGATGGTTTGGTCTAAGCCAACACAGTGGCCCTATTCCCCCGGCTGGGGTTTGGTTTCCATATGTCCAGGTGATGCCACTGCTGGCCGGGGGCCATGACGGGGAGTTGGCTGGGGTGGGTGTGGAGGGGCTTCTAGCCAAGGGCCTTCTCGTAGATGAATCACAGAGGTGGAGAAAAGTTCTCCTCCTCGTCCCTCAAGGCGGTCACCTGGAGCAGGGGTACCTTGGGGCCACCTCCCACCCTGGAGGAGTGGGCAGCCTCTGATTCCACCAGGCTTGGAGCAGACATCCTATCCTGGACTTTAACAAATGAGTGTCCCTTTTTGTTTCAGCCTTGGGCCAGGGATTTCTGTTGCTCTTAGTTGAAAGCAGCCTGAATCTGGTTTTGAACTGGCTGTTTGCTTTGCGAGCCCCTCCCTGGTCTGTGAGCCCAGAGTGGCCGAGGACGTACCCGGGCCGAGCAAAGGAAGGCGGACTTCACTGAAGGCGCCTGGCGGCCACCAAAGCACTTTAACCAGGAGAAGGACACGATCAGATATGGTTTTTTAAATTTATTTATTTATTATTTTATTTTTGGCTGCATTGGGTCTTCGTTGCTGCGCGCAGGCTTTCTCTAGTTGCGGCGAGCAGGGGCTACTCTTCGTTGTGGTGCGCAGGCTTCTCATTGAGGTGGCTTCTCTTGTTGTGGCTCGCAGGCTCTAGAGCGCAGGCTCAGTAGCTGTGGTGCACAGGCTTAGTTGCTCCGTGGCATGCGGGATCTTCCCGGACCAGGGCTCGAACCTGTGTCCCCTGCATTGGCAGGCAGATTCCTAACCACTGCGCCACCAGGGAAGCCCCCAGATTTGTTTTTAAAGGTGGCTCTGACTGCAATGAGGAGGAAGGTTTGGTGGCTGAGAAGTCAGTTAAGAAGTAAGGTCTCACTGAACTTGAAGATCAAAATCCCGAGGCCTCTCACACTGGGCAGAAGATAGGGGTCCTGGATGGAGGTTGAGAAGGACAAAGAAAGGCCGGTGGAGTACCCAGCAGGTGCCCTTCTGTCCTGGAGGTGGAAGAGGCCATCTGATGGAAGAGAGAAGGGCCAAGGGTGTCAGACACCACTGCGCCCCTGTCGGATTCGGGAACCTCGCAGATGCTGCCATGGGGAGAGGCTGGCCGTGAGACCAGCCGGCTTCAGCCCCTACTCGGCAGGGTCTTCGGGTCAAGCCAGAGGCCTTTCTATCACTGTGGTTCATCGGACGGCAGGACAGAGGTAAGCGTGTTGGATGGGATGCCGATGTGTCCTAAGTGAAGGCACGGATTCTGGAGGCTGGGAAACCCCACGTGGCACCAGGCGTCTGGGACACGACCCTCGGCTCCCGGCCGGTGGGGCCCCTTGACTGGCCACAGCCTATAAACAGGGGCTGCTTGGCGTGTGTGCGGGGAGCACCAGCCCAGGTCTGTGCGGGCCGGCTGCCCCGCTGGGAACAGGAGCACCTCCTGGACCTCTTCTCGAAAGGCTTATTCTGAAGCCCTGCATGTCTTGGTTGTCAGGGCACCTACCCCAGCAGCTGCCCTCCCGTCCTTCAGGCCCAAGGCCCGTCTCGATGCTAATTCTAGACATTACGTCTCATCCTGTATCTGCTGCCTCCCTTATGAAAATCCCCTCAAAATGTAGAATTGGAACTTTATGTTTTCCCCTCACCAAGTTTTGGCCAACCTCAGGGCCTGGATTCTTCTTCTGAACTGCAGACTACAGGAAATCGGAAATAAAAAATAAATTTAAAAGAAGACAAGGGACAGAAGAAGCAGGGCTGAGTGAAGAAATCAGAAAAAAAAAAAAAAAAACCACGTTGCTGCATTGAAGTAAGTGTTGATTATAACAAATATAAAAATAACTATCAGGAATAATAATTCCCCCAAATCTCAAGACCACAGGAGACAGAAAAAAAACATGGTGGGATTTCTCTGGAGGTCCAGTGGTTAGGACACGGTGCTCTTGCTGCTGGGGGCCCAGGTTCAATCCCTGGTCCGGGAATTAAGATCCCGCAAGCCACGCGGCTCGGCCAAAAAAGAAAAAAGAAAAAAAAACATGGTAAGATTTTTGTTAGTGTTGGGTGGAAAAAAGAAAGATTCAATATATGTGTACAAAATTTATTAGTAACAACTAGAAAAGAAATCAGAAAGAGGAAAATTTGTTAAAAACTAACAGAAATGTGGAGAAATCATGGTAAATCGAAAATTCACAGTGTAAAATGAGTTAAAATGTATTAGGAATGAAAATAAATGAGAAGTGAGACTCTAATACTGGTCTTAAAATCTAGTTATATGCTATTCATGAGAGACAACCGTAAACAAAACAAGAAGGTTCAGTATAAAAGGACGGACATCAGGCAAGTATTAATAAAAATAAATTA
This sequence comes from Balaenoptera borealis, assembly GCF_965194805.1. Lineage (NCBI taxonomy): Eukaryota > Metazoa > Chordata > Mammalia > Artiodactyla > Balaenopteridae > Balaenoptera > Balaenoptera borealis. Next base: position 2,470,210 of record NC_138875.1, on the reverse strand, counting down.
AATGTAATAATAGATGCAACAGATGAAATAGAATTCATGATGAAAAGAAATAAAAGGGTAGTTCAAACTAATAAAAGTTATAAGAAGATTAAAGTCATGGACATTTAGATACCTAACACAAGAGCTTCATATAAAGCAAGCACTTAAAAATATCAAGAAAATAGATAAATCATCCACTTTATTAAGGGACTCAACACACATCTAACAGACATCACAGGTTAAAGAAACAAAAGTAGTTGAGAATAACACAATCAGTAAGGTTGAGCTAATAAAATATGGAATATTCTAGCTAATGAAGAGAGAATATACCCTCTCTGCAAATAATTAGGAAATAGTCATTATAAAGAAAAAAAAAAAAGCCACAAGGAACTACGGACAAATTCCAAAGTGCAGAAATCATAAAGACATTCTTCTCATCCACCATGCAAACAACTTAAAATTAACAATACAGAAATAGCCAACCACCTGCTAGAAAAAAAAAGTAATTAAAAATAGAACAAAAATTTAAAATACCGTATATAAGTAATATAATATAAACTTAAAGATTTTTAAAGAGAAAAACCAATTGGAAATTACTACTTAGGAAAAAAAGAAGAGACAGCGCTACGTATCAAAGTCTTAAATAAGAATACATTTATTATAAACTACATGAAGTAAGATTTCAACTCAGAAAGTTGTACAAAAAAATGAAATAAAATCCACCTAAAATAGTAGAAGAAAAAAAATCAGTAAAAGTCAAACAACTTAATGAAATAGATAAAAATATAATAATAATTGAGTTGAACAGTAACACTAAAAAAAAAAAAATCAGTAGTCAGATAAACATTGCCAAGTCTAATCAAGAGACAAAAAGAAAATACACATAATCAACCATTAGGAATAAAAGATATGAAAATATTTTTTAATTTTAAAAGAATAATTATATCAATGGGCATATATCAATAACTTGAATAATCCAAAAGAAACAAACTTTCTAAAATTTTTTAAGGAATATAAGTTACCAAAATTGACTTAAAGAATAAGTAGCATCCTTAAATAAACAAAATAATTTCAGAAAAATTTGAAAATAAAGTTGGATTTTTTTTTTTAAAAAGGCACCAGAACCAGATTAAATGGTTTATGTGGGTTATTTAAAATTTTTTAATTTTTAAATTACAGAAGTAATACATGCTCATTTTAAATGAAATATTAAAACATATGTAGGTGTATACAGTAAAAAGATTATCTCCCCACCCCCTCCTTTATCCAAACTCCAATGCCTGGGATTAACCCTCTTTAACTACAAACAGGCAAATATACATGTATATACATATATATATTTACAAAAAAGAGATCTTGCAGCATACATTGTTCTACACTTACTTTTTAACTTCAACCACATATCATGACATCATTCCATGTGAACAATATGACAGATACACAGAATTCATTTGTATGGCTGTACCACAATATATTGTAATATACTTAGGTTCAATCTTCCCTGGCTTCAAAGAAATAAACACCCATAGACAACCTTTTAACAACCTGCAAAAATCCCTTCCACCAGACTACTGGGGAAAAGTCTTCAAATGAAACAAGAGAACGAGTTACTTCTGCTAACTTCCCACCAGCACTGAGGAAATGATCAGTTCTAGTGTGACAGAATAATAATGAAAACCAAAGTTCACAGTAAAAACTTTCCAGATTAGCCTGACCATTTAAAAAATATATGCATATCCCAAAAAACCCCACCTTTTTTTCAGTAAAAAGAATTGCTAATCATGTTTCGCCTTCAGGTCAGGAATGACCTGCACTTCCTGTCAGGAGGAATTAATCAAGTTTTCTCCCTCAAGCATCTACCATGATGCTCCAAGTACTCATTTAGTCCTTCTGCGTGTTTGTTTCCCCCAAGTAATTCACTGAAGTGAAAATACCTACAGGACTTCCCTGGTGGCACGGTGGTTAAGAATCCGCCTACCAGTGCAGGGGACACTGGTTCGAGCCCTGGTCCAGGAAGATCCCACATGCCGTGAAGCAACTAAGCCGGTGTGCCACAACTATTGAGCCTGCGTGCTGCAACTACTGAAGCCCGTGCGCCTAGAGCCCATGCTCCGCCACAAGAGAAGCCACCGCGGTGAGAGGCCCACGCACCACAACGACAGCAATGAAGACTGAACACAGCCAAAAATAAATAAATAAAAAGAAAGAAAGAAAGAAAAAGAAAATACCTACAGAGTGTCCATCCAAATCTTGATGAGCCATTATCCCTTTCTGAGGCTGTGGGCTGAGAACTGGAAAGAATGAGACCGTTTCCTGGAAGGACACAATGTGGAAAAGAAAGATATCAAAAATGGAAAGTGAGAATAAGTCTAAGGTCACCCTGCTTAAACTGCCAGGATTCTGTCAGGCTATCTATGGGAGCTCATGAATCACAGAGTCATAGGCTGCAGAAAAGCTAAGATTAGGACCAATAAAGAGACCAGTTAGTTAGTGTAAAGTTTTTTACATTGTTTTTACAATACCCCAGATTTTTTAAAGGGATATAAATAGTGTGTGACAACTGTAATATTGTTCCTACTTCAGATCTACATTCTCTTCCTTTAACATTTTATTGGAGGGAATTCCCTGGTGGTCCAATGGTTAGGACTTGGAGCTTTCACTGCCTGGGCCGGGTTCAATTCCTGGTCAGGGAACTAAGATTCCGCAAGCCACGGATCATGGCCAAAAAACAAACAAACAAACAAACACAAAAAAACAAAACCACAAAACTCCCCGCGCGCGCGCACACACACACACACACACACACACACAAACATTTTATTGAAATCATCGAAAAGTCATGCTTCCCTGCTTCATATTAAAAATTGCAGGGTCTTTTCAACAAATGGTGGTAGGACAATTAGACACACATATTCAAAAGAATGAAAAGGTCTAATTCAAAAGAACACACCCAAAAATTAACTCAAAATGGATCATAGACCTAAATGTAAGTGCTAAAACTATAAAACTCTCAGAAGGAAATATATATTAAATCATCATGAACTTGAATACGGGCAAAGTCTTCTTAGATATGACACCACATGCAAAAAAGAAAGCAGATAAATAAATCAGACCCAATCAAAGGGACAAAGGACACTATCAAGAAAGTGAAAAGCACTCACAGAATGGGAGAAAATATTTGCAAATCTTATATGCTACTGATAAGGGACCTGTATCTGGTATATATAAAGAACGCTGACAATTCAATAATTCAAAGACCAATAACCCAATTTAAAAATGGGCAAAGTATCTGACTAGATATTTCTCCAGAGAAAATACGCAAATGGCCAATAAACATAAGAAAAGAGGCTCAACATCATTAGACATTAGGGAAATGCAAATCAAAGCCACAGTGAGACACCACGTCATTCCCACTAGGATGGCAAGAATCAAAAGATAGATAATGACAACTGTGGGTAAGGATGTGATGAAATCCACATACAATGCTGGTGGGAATGTAAAATGAGGCAGTCGCTTTGGAAGACAGTCAGGCAGTCCCTCAAAAGGTTAAGCACAGAGTTACCATGTGACCCAGACATTCCACTCCCAGGTATATACTCAAGAGGAATGAAAACATACGTCCACACAAAAACTTATACATGGATGTTCATAGAGACATTATTCATAACAGCCAAAAAGTGGAAACAGCCAAATGCGTACCCCCTGATGAATGGATAAACAGTATGTGATATATGGGAATTCCCTGGTGGCCCAGTGGTTAGGACTCTGCGCTCCCACTGCAGGGGACAGGAGTTTGATCCCTGGTCAGGGAAATAAGATACCGAATACTGCGCAGTGCGGCCAAAAGAATTTAAAAAACAAAAAAACCAGTATGTGGTATAAGCACCCAATGGAAAACTATTCAGCCATAAAAAAAGGAATGAAGTTGTCATACATGCTACAGTCTGGATGATCCTCTGAGAAGAGTATGCTGAGAGAAGGAATCCAGGCACAAAAGGCCACATATTGTAAGATTCCACTCACATGAAATGTCCAAAAGAGGCAAATCCATAGAGACAGACAGTAGATGAGTGGTTTCCAGGGGTGGGGGACTTGGGAGAAAATGGGGAGGGACTGCTGATGGATGTGGGGTGATGGAAGTGTTTGGGTCCTAGATTGAGGTGATGGCTGCACACCGCTGTGTATATGACAAAAGCCACTGAATGTACAGTTGAAATAAGTGAGGTACGTGATATGTGAATTATATCTCAAGAAAGCTGCTATTAAAAAATGGCGGGGTCATTACCAATGGTCTTGGTCTGTTATGCACAAAAAGGGGATTTAATGGCCTGAAAGACAATGCATCTTCCTAGGTATTACATTATATTACAAGTTATTTTTGCTCAAGTATGCCCTACTTCCCTGGTCTTCTGGTCATTTAAAGAAGGGCCAATGTGAAGAGTGACAGCTTGGCATCTGAAGGAGAGAGATGGAAGGAATGGCTTCTTGCCCTGACTTTGCCATGATTAGCTGTGTGACCTTTGGCAAGTCACTTAACTTCTCTGGGCCTTAGCTCATCTGAAAAATGAGAAGTCAGAACTAAATAAATTCTCCCACTTTAGAATTCTGTGATTCAGATTTAAAATGGCATATGTAAATATTAACATAATTATGAAAACATATTGTATTTGTTTATTTTCTTAATATGTAACAAAATGTGAATCAGTGGTTGTCTTGTATGACGGGTGATTAGTGTTTTACCCTCATATGTTTCTCAATTCTTCCATAACACAAGCATATTTAATTTTATATTTGAAAAAAAAAATCTTTTAAGTGTTGTATTGCATATGTTAAAATGTGATAACTTCATTGAAATACAAGTCTGTTAAATCTATAAATACAGATGCAAGACATTTGTAATTTTCCAGTGATGAGTGGAGATATTACAACCCCTGGGAGTTTTTAAGGTTGGAATTCTTCTATACAGAATTGTTTTCTTTGTTTAAATATGTTCTTGGTTTTCAGATTGAATATAGTCCTTGGCATACAGCTTTGATTCTCATAATGTATGTGCTTGTGCTAACTTAATTCACACAGACGCTGAGGGAAAGAGGGGGCCCTTAGTGCATCTTTCCCAATAAAAGGGAATACAGGAATCAGCAAGATACTTAATCCTACACTTTCATAGGCAAAACTTGATTACATACAATAGATCCGCGCTAATGACAAGATGAAAGCTGTGGTAAAATAATTTATAATATATGTTCAGTAATGTTCCAATGAAGGAAGTAATAAAACAATGAAGATTCCTTTTAGTTTAGATTTCCAAACCAGGAAACTATGATCTACACGAGGCAGAGAGCACTTTAATTTAATGGAAAAGGTTTCCTTTAACTGAAGTATTTTTAGTGTGTACATTTGAAATGACATTATATCTCTGTGAGCTAGAAACAAAAGTCATGTATTTTAACCTTAGGTAGAAAAGAGGAAAAAGACATGTCGAAATAACCAATGTTTTCCTAATTAAAGACCAACTGACTTGCAAAAAAAAAAAGTCATGTATTTTAAGAAGTGAATGAAAATAAGGTTGAAGGTCTAAAAATTGTTAAATACGGCAAGAGTCTTGGTGGATTTGGGAGGGACATGAAACATCTGCCCACATGTGCCTCCATGTGCTTGTTCATTATGATGGGAAAACTGATCTGGAGGTCATAGTGGACCTCAGAAGCACGTGAGCAATGGGGCCACAAGTGGCTTTTCCTCTGGGAGGCAAAGAGCCCCTTGCAACGTAAACAGGCCCAGATAAACACTGGTTCCTTGCCTATTACTGTGTGCAGTTATAGGCAATCACTAGTCTAAAGATGTCCTTGTGTGTGCTAATTATTTCTGCAACTCAGAACGCGTAGAGATGGGATTAGGAAAGGAAGAAATGCACATGTGATGTCAGGGGGTGCCGTAGTTTTGCCTGGCTTCTTCATTGTCTTTGTTATTTAAATATCCTGTTGTGTAAGTATGAAGACAGGAAGTGAGTTATACAAAACCTTACACCGACAGCAGTATTGAGTTTCAGATGAGCAGATGTGTCTAGTGTTTGGGAAGCTGACATATATTTCGTTTTTCGAAAATGCTAAAAAGTACTCCATTTTCTCTGGGAACATTTTCAATATTTCAAAAGAAGCTTTGACAGTACTGCATAAATATTCTCTAGTTAATAATTGCCGCTTGGGCCTGTAACAGCAGACTTTAATTATTTAGCTTCTGCTTTGTGTTTCTTTGAAAAACACAAAAATCTTGTCCTCAACGGTGAGGGAGAGAAAGAGGTGGAATAAATGAGCAACACGAAATACACTGTGCATTGTTTCTGCCCGGGCTCTGCTGGGTTTTCATGCTGATGAGAATCTCTGGGCGGACAAGGAGGAGAGAGATCCTCTTACTTGGTCCACCCACCACTGCTGGCTTTCCTGCCAAAAACGGCCGCTGGTGTGGGAGCGTTTCCTCTGGTGCTCGGAACCCTCAACTTAGAGAGAATTGTTGAGAAAAGCTCCTTCCTCTTTTAGAGTCAGAATCAGAATAGCCCCCATCTGAGTCTTTTTCTGTTTGTTTGTTTTTCCATGTAAATATCCTCGGTGGCATCTTGAATTTCAGATGTTAGAAATCTATACCTTTTCTTACGTGGAGGAGTGTGAAATAATTTTGGTTGAGAGTACAAGTTAGAAGCACCTACAGAATTGAGATTCTCGACTCTCGTCTTTCGAAGATAAACTGGACGAGATGTAGTGAAATGGCGTTTGGCGGGGTTCGAGATGTGATTGATTTTGTTAACACACAAAATGGAAACGGTGCTCTTAATTTACAAGGTATGAAAGCGATTCTTCGCATTGTCCCAGGTGGAAACTTGGACTTGAGAAGAGGATTTAGAAGGAGAGTTTTTAGGCGTTTCCCTTAGTTTCTGAGTGAGCTCTCCCACTCCCACCCCCTCCTTCCATGGGGTAAGGAGATAGGGTCCATTTTCTGCTGCTAAAAATGCTGGAGCTTCATTACACCCTGTGCTTCATCTCTGCAGCTGACTCAGTGATGGATAACCGTGTGTCCCTGGCTTCAACACAGCGAATGTAACTTAAGCTTAAACAAATAACCTGTTTCCTTTCAAGTGTCTCTTAGAAAGATCAGAAAAAATTCTGTTGAGATTTAAAAGAATGTAAAATCCAGTGTTGGAGGTGGAGGGAATTGGCTAAATTTTGCTGCCCTGAGTTCAGGCCGACCATTTGCATTCAGCCAATAATTAGTTTGTCAACAAGCTTTATTTAGGACCTACTATCTTTTAAAAGTCATTTTAAGATTTGAGGAACAGATCCAAATGTTCTATTTCAAAACAAAATCAACAGCCTAATTCCTTGTCACTGGTTCCACTGCCCTTTTCCTTTCCTTTTTTTTTGTGTGTGTTACAGGGTATGAAGACTGTTATTTTGAAAGCCGTGTGCACGTCTATGAACAAATCATTTCAAACAGCCATTTGTATGAAACGTAAAGTTAATAAGCTTAAGGAGAGCATTGTCCCGTATTTGGCTTGGGAGCGGCCCACCCCCGCTTCAAGTGGCATTAGTGAAGCCCAGCTTTAAAAGCTTAATGAGCAGGCCGGTCACCCACAGTAGGTAGCCTTGTTAGAAACTACAATTTGGTCCAAAGACAGCTTTTTTATTTATTTGATTTGCTGCTTTCTCAGAATTACGTCAGCTGTTGCTGGTCATATTGATTTCATGTTAGAATCACTTGAAAACATCGTTTGGCTAGCTGTGTTCCAGGCATCTTAGCTGGATCTCTGTTTCTGGGTTTTCTCAAACATTGAAAAAAACAAATCAATGGTCCTTTGGCCACTTGAAATCTTATCTTTATTTCGCTTCAATAACATGAAGCTGCAGACAGACCCTGCAACACTAGAGCATGTGAAGGTGAGTATAGATGTAGAGGTATTACGTTTATAATTGGATTTTAATAAACACCGTCTTCCAGTTATGATTCTACTTTGGTTACAATTTGTTCTAGGATTCCTACCCTTAGTCTTAATGTGATAACAAATTTATTCTCCAAGAATTAGTTACTGGTCTTTAGGTTTGATACAGAAACTCTTCTTACATCCATTCATGGGCTTTGCAACAGAACAGTCTAGTTTATCCCTAGAACTGTCAGACTCGTCAGAAAATAATACCTCCTGACATTTGCAGAGTTAAAATATAGGATTAATGATCAGCTTTTAACATGCAAATTAAGTATTCAGTATAAGAGTATTCGGTGGTCCTTTTACCCATCTTATTTAACTCAAATTCTCCATCAAAATTAGAAGGGCAGGTTGAGTCTTTCCCTCACTCGACGGGGGTCACATTAGGACGGTGCTTCTAACTAGACTTTGCGGGTAAAATGGGAAATTACAAGGAAGGCTACTTGGAAAAGTAGCATATTTGTAGTTCCACTGAAATGCCCTCAAGACTTCAGAGAAGTTAATGATTAACTTTAAGAACTGCAAGTCCCAAATCTGAATCCTTCCTCGCTGCTGTTGGGCCCCAGCCTCTGAAATGAGAGAAGAGAGGAAATCTATGGCCTCCACATCGCAGGAAAAAGAGATCATCTTCCCTTTGTTCTGAGTAAAACTGGAAAAGATGATTTTTCCTGAAAACCTCAGCGTGGTTGCCTGCTTTCTTGAAATGCTTAATAACATTCTCTGTCGGTAGCTCTTCACAATTATATAATAGTTTTCACTCATGGCAACCTATTAAGAGGCTACTTATACACACCAAATTATACAGTTAAAAACTGCCATATACTTTTGTAACTGGAAAAAGCATTTTAAACTCTAAGGCTAAAAAGAGCTATGTGTCTATTGTCTCTGCCACAAGAGGGGACATTTCTTTTGCAAGAGGTCTTTGCATTGCAAAAGACAAGTTTCACAGTTGCATTTCTCCTACAAAATAAAGTCCCTTTTTTACTTGAAAAAGATGATTTGCTACGTTCGAACCACCACCTCCTTCCTGCCATTTTGGTGGGTTTTAGGCTTCTTCGGCCGATTTCTTTGCTATAATGTACACAGTTGATCCCTAAAGCTTAATTTTTAATTGCTTATTGTCTCAAATGGTATCATGGGTTTATTGGGCACCTCTGTCCTGGAACAAGAGCACTCGAGGGGGTCCCCTGAAGTGCACACCGTGAGGCAGGGTACACACACCGCTGGCCCTGGCAGGACGGCAGCAACATGAGACACGCACTGTATCATGCACACACCCCGCACTCGCAACCAGCACAGTGTGTGGGTCATTCTTTACATCACAGTGTACAGGCTCACAGGAAAAGTACAATTAAACTACCCGGAATTTTGGTCATAACAAACTGCTTCTAAATGGCTCCCAGGGGATTTCTTTTGTTACTTCGATAACAATGCCAATTTCAAAGGATACCACCGATTTCTAAGAATCCGAAGCCATTTCTTGTTAATAGCCTTTGAGAAAGGTCAGCCACTTATAAGCTGACCTCACGGAGTCTCTTTTCGGGGCCTTGAGATACTCGGCCGCGGAGGCCAAGTTTTCGTGGAAGCCTTCACCAAGTGACATGAGGTTATTAACCCGGAGACACACACGTGAACCTTCAGACCTCACCCTTGATTTTCACCAGTAAAACCCTCGGAAGTGTTTGAACAAAGACAACTCTGCTTTTAGTGAACATTCAGCCAGAGTTCTCTGTGTGCTGATGGGCCAGGGGAGTTTGGGGGGAGTGGGAGAAAGTAGAGGTTTGGGTGCAAAAGAGGCAGCCTTTTGAGCGTTTCGGGGTCCACGGCCTTTCATGCTGAATCGGAGGCCTTTCCACTCACAGAGCTGCTTCTGAGCTAAGTGGAAATTGCATTCAGCACGGCAGCAGGTAAGAGCTCCTGGTCAGTACTCGGGAGGTTTTTTTTCCCCCACTTGTTTTGAAAGCAAGCAAATTCCTAGAATATTACGTCTGGGAACACTGGTGGGATAGGCCGAATCCAGGAGGCCACATCATACGTACATAAAATGCTTATCAGAAACCCTTATGAATGTTACAGAGATCATTTAAAAATTACATTATTGACAGTAATGAAAATAATTATTTCATAAGGGCCATAATGACAGAAAAAGGCAAGGATTATGGCATATCCATTTTCTTAATCTATATTCTTATTTTCTGTAATGCATATCTTACCAAAAAAAAAACCCACCAAGAGTAGAGATGGGGCTTTCCTGTTTGCTAGGAAACAGGTGTTTAAACTGTGTAGATGAATATTTGTCAAATATTAGTAATTTTGACTACCCTTTCTGCATCTCTCTTCTCCCCAAAATCCCCAACTGATGACCACCTGCACTAATATTATGATATGTCACCAAGACCATGCAGAGAAGTTTCTACTGAGGCTTCCTTTCTTTTATAAATAGATCTCCAAGCATGTCAGTTTTGCACTGTCAAAAGCCCTGAAATGATTTCGGGGAAGTCAGTATTTTAAAAGCCCATTTAAAAGAACCAGGTTTGACATCGGGATGAGGATCTTATCAGGAGAAACTTCGTCTTCATACCGAAGGGGAAAGACTTACGTGAAAGAATGAACTATGTTGCATTTAGAAAAGGAAAATTAAGTGGACTTTAGCATGTTTTTTACTGTGATCTCTGTTACCCGGAAACAAGTTCTAAGGGACGTTAAAGTCACGTTAGTTCTTTAAAATGAAAGTCGAAAATGGGGGTAAAAAACAGTCTTTGGGCATGAGAAAAACTGCTGTCTTAAAAAAAATCCAATACCTAGAATTATATTGAATAAATACCAAAAAATACTCAGTGATTGTCAAGACTAACAGGCCAATTAATATCACTTTTAAAAGGCATTGGATGGCCTGATATAAGACACCAGGACCTCGGCCCCCCGTGTCTTGTTGACTTGAGATCGCTGGAGACAGCTTAGGGTTTGCACACCTTAAATCAAATAGAAATGAAAAGTTGGTAAGAGCACAGCAACGTGCACACACGATATAAAAGTGACAGTGCACACAGAATTCAATTACATTTTGCAAGAAAAGTGACTGAGACATGTCACAAAAGTTGGATGAGGAAGAGAGAATTTCCCAACTACCGTCATAGTTTCTATGTCAGACTGTGGTCAGTTCACATTTACCAAAGTAACAGAATAAATAATTAATCCTTAGATGCTACCGTAGATTTTTTGCATTTAGAAAATCTTTGCAGACTGCCAACCTAAAAAAAACAATCACTGATGCCTTTAAATGAAAATGCCCATTTACTTCCTCATCAGAGATTTATGTCTTCCAGTTTTTTTTCATGTCCCTCAGAGACTGATCAGTGATGCTTCCACCAACATCCAATATATCATTAAAAAGAAATGCAAATAAAAGAAACAAATACTGTTGAGAAAAGCAAAACCTAGGAGGCTGTTTATCTGATCCTCAGATGGTTGCACAGGCAGTTTTCTTATTTTAGAAACCATAGTAAAGAACCATCTATTAATTAGTTAATTCTTGAAAGAAGCTGCCCGCGCGAGTGCCTGCTTGCGGTGTTGGTGAGAGCAGGGCTTTCATTCACCCACACAGGACAATATGGACCGTCTTTTCGAGCAGGCTTCTCCTGGAGTCCCCACTGCTGGGCTCTGTTTCCTCATGCACCGGGAAGACCTCGACTGGGCTTCAGGACAGCCGTATCTTCACAAAAGGAGCCTTAAACCCTCCACGTTTTCACCACCAGCTGCGGGGTCTTCGGCAGAGTAACGCGTCTGCTGTGCCTTTAAAAGAGCAGCTGCGTCCTCTCCTCTCTCTAGTGTTTGCACTTTTACCTGTAATCTGATTGTGGGGAGGAAAGGAAAACCTGGGCACCTCCCCCCCCCCCCCCCCCCCCCCCCGGCACCCTGGCACCATGATCGTTTGTTTAGTTAGTAATTCTACCTAGCAGGGACTTTTCCCTTCTCTGGGCCGTGCTGTGCTCCAGCCACAGAACTGCATCTCCATGGCAATGGAAAAACACGATGCTGGAGAGACAGGGAGGGCCCAGAAACCCTGCCCTCGGCTCCCCGCCTCGCGGGAGGGGCTGGGCTAATTTATATGTCACGTTTAGGGGTGTTGGGATTAAGAGATCAAAGGAGGTCAAAAGGGGGCTGTTGGAATGGGAGATATTTATTGTGTTTAATATAAATACAAATGTGTCCAAGGAGAGAAACTGAAACCTTGGAAGTCCCATGGATTGCGGTGAATAAACATAAACACCACGTCTGAGAACGGGGCAGCATGCTAAAACGCACTGGCACTTTGAAAAGCTGTCTTATTCTCAACGGGGGTAAATTAAGACAATGACCCTCTCAACGCAAAGTGAAAATACACATCAGTTGAAAACATTGGTTAAGATTTCTAACTCTGCTTCAGATCCGCTGTGGAGTACCTTCTGGCTGTAAATGCCAGGATGACCCAGAGCGCTCGAGAAATTTCTGGTTACACTTCTTAGCAACGTATGTTTTGTTATCAAGAACATTTGTTTCACACTATTAACTATACAGTTAACTTTGTGCCCGTTAAACAACGTTAATTTGACAAATTGTGGGCTGGGGGTATGGGTGCCGGTTAGAGAAAGGGGCTTTGTGCTTGGGGGTCTCCATTAGTGAAACAAGAAATAAGCCCCTAGTTAAACTGATATGATGGGGAATGACTTCTATTCAGTTAACTCAATTATTAGTGCTAATTGGGGGCCAGGTGAAGCATGGATAATTGAAATTCACAGATAATCCAAAAACCTCTATTTAACCAAGAACTTCAAACTTCTTCCCCATTTACCAATTACTGGAGGACCTAACAAATAGAAAACATGGATTAAACTGAATTTCACTTCCCCAAAGATTCCCACTATGATGTCTTTTTATCGATGAGTTCAGGACAAAAGCCAAAGATTGACTATATTCCAGAGACTAAATTACAGATGGTCCCCAACAATGAAAAAGGAAAGGATTTTATTCCGAAAGTTTGTTTGTAAATCAGCTATTTGAAACTCGGAACAATGTGATTTATTCACTGTCGTTGGATTCCAAGGCAGCCCAGAGAGGCCAACTGGTAACCTAATGACACAGGAAATATATTTAGAATTCTAAGTCCCTTAATCAATCCCTTTTGAATCCTAAACCCTTAGCCTCCAACCCCTAAATCTCTCTGAGCCTTAAATCTAAGGGTTTTTTTTTAAAATTGAAGTAAAATTCACATAACATAAAATGAACCATTTTAAAGGAACAGTTCAGTGACATTTAGTGCGTTCACGGTATTGTACAGCCATCACCTCTATCTACTTTCTAAACATTTTCACTGCTCCCAAAAGAAACACCCTTTAGATCCATTAGCAATCCTTCCCCACTCTCCCATCACCTCAGTCCCTGGAAACCACCAATCTACTTTGAGTCCCTATGGATTTCCTGTGGTGGACATTTTATATAAATGGAGTCATACATGTGGTCTTTTGTGTCTGGCTTCTTTCACTAACATCATATATTTAAGGTTCATTCATGCTGTATCATGTGTCAGTACTTCATTCATTTTTACTGCCAAATAACATTCCATCGTATGGATGAACCACATTTTATGGATCCATTCACCAGTTGAGGGACAATTGGGTTGCCTCTTTCTGAGTCTGTGTGACTAAGGGCACCATTACCCCTCAGATTCCATCCTGATATTCTCTGCTCTGTGAGGAATTGGGCTGTGGAATGGATGAAGGAGGGACTGAAGCTTGGGAAGAGAGGCGCCCCCGTGGCCGAGCGCGGGGGGTCTCCTTCAACGTGCCCTGCGCTATGGTGCACAGGTATCTGAGCAGTCAGGGCCCCTCCCGTGAGGGGTGATGTCGGCAGGGGACATTTCTCAAGAAGTGCCAGCCGTGAGGGATAATTCAAGACAGGAACAACCGTGGTGGAGGAAGGGGCGGGGGAGACAGGAAGAGTCTTCAGAAGAATGGTACCTCCCTCAGATTCAAGTCCTGCTGGGCCCTAGAATGCGAGCAGAACGGGACTGACCCAGCAAGAAATCTGGCAAATATTCTTGGTCTCTTTCCCATTTTTTTGAAAACATAGGTGCCAGAAGAGGTTTCCATGACAGCCACCAAATTCAATACTAAATTCTACCCTGCAGAGAATTCTGTCACTGCTAGAGTGGCCTGTGCCCACAGAAACCACACCTCGGCGCAAAATCCTACTGTCTTGAAGCTTCACCCCCTCCGCATCACACCCCACACCCTCATGCCCTCTGCACCTGCATCCTTGCGAGGATGGGAGGGGCCGGCCCACCGCTGGGGAACATTCCAGAACTCCAGATGCAGGTCCTCCCTTGCTTCCATGGTGCCCATTTGGCACTTTCAATAACTTCTGTTGGTCAGAGTTCCTTACAATGGAACCAGATGAGCTCCATAATTTCTGGTTGTGTAATTTGCTGCATGTCTATGTGTGTTATGTGTGTGTATGCACGTATATGTTATGTCTATATACAATGAGTATATGTATATACCGATGAAATGAGTTATATTTATCCCTGTTTTATTTATTCCATAAAGTTCATTATTAATTCAATAAATAAAATTCATCCGAAATCCAACTATATCCTACTAACACGTTAACATTTAGTTTTTCCCATATTCCCTTATCGTTCTTGTTATAGAATATTGTTTTGTATTTTGCCTTTTCCACTATTTTATCACTTTTCTCAGTGTTTCATAATTTAATTTAATTGGCAGCATTTGTGCTTCAAGACTTGAAAGGCGGCTGGTCCTTACCTGACCGCTTGGTCTGGTCCAGAAAGCCCCTGAAGGTGGCTCCCATAAAAGCGCCCCGGTCTTTGGGTTCCCGGTGGGGTGAGTCAAGCGCTTTGCAGATGCAAGGGGTCCCCAGTTTTATGAAGACCTGGGAGGGTCACAGAGGCCAGGCTGGTGGGAGAGCCTGAGGGGCACTCGGGGAGGGAAAGTCACTTCTGTGTCTCCCTCCCCTTCCTGGACGCAGACCTGCCCCTCCTGCTGCAGGGTCGGGGAGACCCCAGTGCGAGGACGCCTGTATTTCTCCAAAACCAGATAGAAAAGGGAGACGACGTGGAGAAGAGGGAAGAGTAAAAGAGTAAAAGTTGCTTCAATTTTTTTAAAAATTGGTGCATATCTTTTTAAAAAATTAAAATGTTTTTATTGAGGTGAAATTCACATAACATACAACTAACCTTTTAAAATGTAGAATTCAGTGGTATTTGCTGTATTCACAGTGATGTACAAACACAAGCTCTCTAGTTTCAAAACCTTTTCTTGACCCCATAAAAACGCCCTGTACCCACTCTGCCCACCCCCCGGCCCCTGGTGACCTCGAATCTGTTTTGGTCCCTATGATTCACCTGTCCTACAATACAGGGGTCCCCAACCCCTGGGCCACGGACCGGTACCAGTCAGTGGCCTGTTAGGAACCGGGCCGCACGGCAGGAGGTGAGCGGTGGGTGAGCGAGCGAAGCTCCATCTGTATTTACAGCCGCTCCCCATCGCTGGCATCACCGCCTGAGCTCCGCCTCCTGTCAGATCAGCGGCGAGATTGGATTCTCAAGGGGGATGAACGCTGCGGGGAACTGCGCATGCGAGGGGTCTAGGTTGCACGCTCCTTGTGAGGATCTAATGCCTGATGATCTGAGGCGGAGCTGAGACGGTGACGCTGGCGCTGGGGAACGGCTGCAGATCCAGATTCTCATCAGCAGGGAGGTTTGACTGCAGAGACCATAATCAATCCGTGGCTCGCAGACTCGTATCAAAACCTTATCAGTGCGTGGCAAGTGAAAACAAGCTCGGGGCTCCCACTGATTCTGCATTATGGTGAGTTGTATAATTATTTCATTATATATTACAATGTAATAATAATAGAAATAGAGTACACAATAAATGTAATGCGCTTGAATCATCCTGAAACCATCCCCCACCCCAGTCTGTGGAAAAATTGTCTTCCAGGAAACCAGTCCCTGGTGCCAAAAAGGTTGGGGACCACTGCTACAAGAAGAATCCTGCACTATGTGTCCTTTTGTATCTGGCTCCTTTCACTGATTGTAATTTGTCAAGGTTTGTTTTGGTCTGAATGTTTACATCCCCCTCAGGTGCAGATGTTGAAAACTTAACCCCTAATGGTATTAGGTTGGGGGGGCTTTGGGAGGTGATTAGGTCATGAGGGTGGAGCCTCCATGATGGGATTAGTGCCCTTATAAGGAGAGGAACAGACCGGGGGATCTCTCTTTTTGCTCTCCACCATGTGAGGCCACAAGGAGAAGATGGCCCTCCACCATGTGAGGCCACAAGGAGAAGATGGCCCTCTACAAGCCAGGAGGAGGGGCCTCAACAGATGCTGGATCTGCCAGCACCTTGGTGTTGGACTTCCAACCTCCAGAACTGTGAGAAATCAATGTCTGTTGTTTAAGCCCCCCAGTCCGCATTTTTATGCCCAGTTTATAGGTAAATAAACCGAAATGGCATAAAAACATAATTACTGAGAGCATGTGTGTGTTTGCTGGTTTTCTTTACGGAGTGGATCGTCCTCTGAGAGGGGGCTTATGGGGTTGAAAGGGGATCCCAGAGGTCACCTGCTGCCTAAAACCTGGCAAAGGAGGTAAGCCAACCACGAGAGAGAAGCCCTCAAGAAAAATCGGGTTTTATGATGCTGGTAGATCCACTGTACCTGTTTATTGCTTCTTTGTTTTCCCATGAGGGGTTATGTTCAGTGGTGCTAATGGCAGGATTGAAAGTGGAAAAAGACGTTTGTCTCCAAAACATAAACCTCTGTGACAGTGAAAATAAGGTGGCCTCAGATCCCTCCACACCTGACTTGTGGGGCAGGTGGCTGTATCCCCGTGTCCACTGGCTCACGATCAGCCCTTTTCAGAGCCTTCCCTTCTCTCCACCCTATGACCACGTGCTATTCATGTAGAAAGCTGGACGTGTTTGTATGACACCCAGTAGCTTGCCAAATCTGTTTCTTCCCATCCCAAATGGTAGTGATCCAGATGTGTGATCTTTCATGGCTAACCATTGTGGCTGGAGCCACTAAGATATTCCACTGGGATGAAGAGTGATGATCTAGTCTTAGTTAATTCGTGGGATACTATTTGATTGAATTCATCTGTAATACTAAAGACTCAGAATATCTCCCAGGACAATACTAATATCTAAATGAACATTTCCAGACTTTGTCAATCCACACAAAAGCAACATTAGAATTTCACGCAAAGCAGCCCAAAGGAAGGTTTCTCCAGCAATGACTGTGGCATCACCTTGGCCATGGGTTTTGATTTGACCACTGGTCACCTATGAAGAGTCCTTGCTGAAATGCAATCAGTGTGGCATTCTAGCTGGCACTGTAGGTAGACCTGTCTAGAATGGTTACTCTATAACGTTCAACAACAGTACACAAAGCCCAAGTTCAATGACTCACCAAGGACTTGGTGATCTTTACCGAGTCAACCAACACTTCCAGGGGCAGGGACGCATAGTAAATAAGAAGATTGTCCCTCTCTCACAGAGCCGGCCACCGGGACGGGAGACAGACATCAGGACACAGACACTGGTCACGAGGAAGGTGATGCTGTCAGGAGGCAAGGGAGCAGGAGTGGTCCAGAGGCAGAGTCGTGCTGTGTGGGAGAGCAGGAGGCTTCCCCAGACAAAGTGGTCAGGCAGCTCCCATCCTGATGACTATAGGTATTCATGCAAGTGGGTCAGCGTCCCAACAGTGAGAGGAAGGCGGGCCTGTGGGGGAGTTGGGGGGGGGGGTGGCCGGAGAGGATTGGTTTCCCTGGCCAAGGAGAGAGGGGCAGGGCTGACAGCTGAGCACTCATTGGATGTCCGGCAGGGAGGGGAAAGCTCCAGCAGCTGGGTTCCTCTCCGTCCCCCTCTCTCCTCTTCTGCCCCAAGGCCACTGTCCCCCTCACCCCGTGAGTTCTCTTCCCTAGCCAGTACAGAGCCAGAATTCATAACTGGCCAAGTTTCTGAGCGCTTCTTCTGTGCCATCCACGGCGTTATTTAGATTTATAGACACATATGTAATATCATTTCATTTAACCCTCAGATGTGCTAAGTAGGGTTATTTTAAACCTTCGGTCAACCAGCGAAAATTTGAAATATTATCTGTTTAGTTTCCCTTCTCCGGCCCTCGCCTGCCAATAATGAAATATGTTTATATTCACTTTGCCTCTGTGTGAACTTTTGTGCAACTTCAAGAAATAGCCATCTTTTAGGGTTGTCTTTATATCACACAAATATCTGAAAACTCCAGATGATTATAATAATGCACAACCTCATATAGGAGCATTTAAAACAAATGCATTTAAAAATAAACAAATGCATTTGTGTGTCTGAGTGCAGATTAACAGTGAACTAAATAAATAAGTTACTCGTCTGTGGAGCAAAATTTAGCCACGATTTCCCCCTTTCATCTTACCTATTTTCTAGGAATTAGAAAACTATATGGCAAATAATGTAGAAGTTGAAAAGAAATAATAGGGAGTGAAGAAAATGGTTCCAAAAAGAAATAGATCTGACATGTTCAGTACATTGATAAGAACAGACAGTTTGACTTTTTACCATTTCTTTATCTTTGCACTCTGAACGCTGGGAGAGCAAAGTCAGAGTCTGTGCTGGCAGAGGGAAACGTTCTACTTGAAAATCCTGTAAAAAAAAAAGACATCCTCATCTTCAAAAAGATGACGCACGCAGACCTAGTGGATTCTGTGAAACTCTCGGACAACGGGCATTTCTGAGTCACGTGATAAGTGGCATAGACGTAAGCAGGTGAAATTTCTCCCAGAATGTGGTTTAAATAATCTTCTTTTGAACGAGTGTCTTTGTTTTCTCTGCGTTTGGAGTGAGTTTTAGACACATCGGAGAGAGCCAGACAGAAATAACACGTACGGCAAAAAACGGGGATGGAACTCAGGTTCGTCAACAGTGGCGCTGTCGAGGTGCTATTTTTATTTGATTTGATACGTGGCTGCACAGCTGCAAGGTAAACTGAGTCAGAATCACATCCCAGTGGGACGCCTTCCGCTTCCCAAAGGCCTTGCCAGCAAATTCCCGAGGCCTCGTCCCAGCCTGTTGGCACCTCCCGCCCCAGGATCTGTGGCTCCCCCGCTCCTTGCATTGAGGGCGGACCATCCCCGCCAGGTGCAACCCTCCTGCTTCTGCCTCTGCTTCCAAGTTCTCTGGTCCCCAGACGTTTCAGAAGTTCCCTTTGTGTCCCTGTTTCTCTTCACAGCTTCCTTCCTGTTGTGTGTTTCCTAGTCTTCAGTTGATTTGCCCATAGCCTGATCTCTCCTTAACTTGGAGAAATATTACTTTATGGGCTTGGGGCTGGAAGGGGCAGGTGAGGGTGCAGCTGAGGCGACTGGACTGGTGGTGTTCTCATTCTTAAGCTGAGCAGTAGGGACGCAGAGGCCATTCTTTATTCTTTTATATTTGTATACCTTTATGTGTGTGTATGTATATATATACATATATATATATATATATATTTTTACATGTAAGAAACATCTCAGGACAATTTTGTAATTTTAAATTTTAATGAATCCTAGATTCAATTAATGTCCTATTTTTTCCCCATATCCTAAGGAGTTCTTCACTGAACACTTGTCTCTTTTCCTCCTCAAAAGTCTAGTTCAAGATGAAGAGTCAGGAAAGACACCCAGCCCAGGCTGCAGAATCCCGTGGTTCTGACGTCTGTGTTTGCACACTTAGCTCCGTGTGGATCCCTGGCGGCCTCGCACGCGTGTCAAGTCACTGCAGGGCTTGTGGAAACGTGATCACCGCCCCCCTCCAGCGGGCAGAGCTGGTTCAGCAGATCTGGGGCTGCTTGAGAATTTGTTTTCCGTCAAGTTCCGCAGCGACGCTGAGGCCCCTGGTCTGCGTGTCACCCTTGGAGATCCGAGGGTGCAGAGGAAGGGCTGCAGGTACAGCTGTGCAGGGTGACCGCCAGGTGCCTCTGAGGCCAGAGCAGGTGCAGGTGTGAAGAGGAGGTGATAGACCTCTGCACTTGGAATTTCTCACAGGACTTAACAGACTTATGACTTAATACATTTCTTCTGTATTTGAATTTTTTAGACTGAGAATGTATTGCTTGGGAAATGGTATTTTTAATAATAATTTTTTTCATGAACGCCTATACTACTCTTGCCATGAAGAAGACTAACGATACCATCTGGGCTCGAGCCATGTTCCTTCCCTCCAGCCCTCGGGTCTTAGCAGATGAGCTTACTACATAGTTCAGAAGTTGTAAATGATGTGCTTACATGAACTTGGCTTTGAAAATCAAATAAAAATTAGTCTTAAAAAACTGATTAGAATTTTTTAAAAAAGCAGTAAGCTAATCCGGCACATATTTTTTTTAATAAATTTATTTATTTTATCTATTTATTTTTGGCTGCGTTGGGTCTTCGTTGCTGCGTGTGGGCTTTCTCTAGTTGCGGTGAGCGGGGGCCACTCTTTGTTGTGGTGCGTGGGCTTCTCAATGCAGTGGCTTCTCTTGTTGCGGAGCATGGGCTCTAGGCGCGTGGGCTTCAGTAGTTGTGGCACACGGGCACAGTGGTTGTGGCTCGCGGGCTCTAGAGCGCAGGCTCAATAGTTGTGGCACACAGGCTTAGTTGCTCCGCGGCATGTGGGATCTTCCCGGACCAGGGATCGAACCCATGTCCCCTGCATTGGCAGGCAGATTACCAACCACTGCGCCACCAGGGAAGCCCCACATTTTTATTGATATGCATAATTGTTACCAGTTTGTCTAAAAATCAGGCAATAAAGATAAAGAAAGCACCTAATAGGTGGTTTTTTCTTTTACATAGCCCAAACAATTTTTTTTATAGTTTCGCTGTCCTTTTGCTACCTTACCTCTCCAGTGTGTATTACCACCAGCACCACCGCTCGCAGTATTGTCTCAGTAACGCGATGTTTAATCCGCATCACCCACCACCCTACAAAATACACACGTCACATTCTTCCAACGCTCAGAGCTCGAGACAGGCCCATTATACCTTTCTGGGCTTTCCCAACAAAAGGCCATGTTGATGAAAACAGCGAAGAAGCTGGTTAAGCTGG
The DNA here is from genome assembly GCF_965194805.1 of Balaenoptera borealis. NCBI lineage: Eukaryota > Metazoa > Chordata > Mammalia > Artiodactyla > Balaenopteridae > Balaenoptera > Balaenoptera borealis. The sequence goes on along the minus strand of NC_138875.1, from coordinate 2,449,138 downwards.
TGAAGACGGTAATGAGGTCCATCATGCTGGCCACTTCTTCAGTGCCGGGCCCTGTCCTGGGTCCTTGGGAGAGGTTATCTTATTTAGTCTTGTTAATAACCACACACTGTAAGATCATCACCCCATTTCGTAGATGAAGAAAGGGTCACTTGGCCAATGTCCAGCGCTAGAACAGGAAGGGCGTAGGATTTGATGCCAAGGATCTCTTTCTCCACAGCGAGAGCAAGAGAAAGGTCACCTTTGCCCCTGGAGGCGACTCCCACCGGCAGCGGCCGCCAGCCCTGGGTTGGCCCGCATGTTGGTTGGCAGGAGCGGCCATTCTTTGGCCCGTCTGCCCAGCTTCCTGCCCCTCCCTGCGCTCACGGCCACACGTCCACATCTGGCTCAGCATCCAAGGGCCAGTCCGAATGCCCTCTACTTCCTTAAGCCTCTCCCAAGGAACCTTCTTTCTGCTGGCCACCTCCACGCCCAAAACATGCCCAAACCGTTGTAAACGTCACGGCAAAGTTCTTACCATCCACTGTAAACAAACGAATGTTGCAATACATCAAATAGGTACGTGCGATTCAATGCAGAGACAATATTTTAAGTCTTGTATAAACCGGTGTCCAGGGTCAGTTTCCCACTCCCAAGGGTCCACAGCGCTTCGTTGGTACCTAAGTATCCCAGGACTCTGCTTCTCGGTCAAGCTGCACTTCATTTCCCCAGAAGGCTTCAAACGCAAGGATCCACGCACGAACAGGTCACCTTGACATTTCCCACCGAGCGTAGCACTGAAGGAACACCAGAATATAATTTGCTGAATAAATGTTACATTCACCGCACCAGTCCAATCACACGAACTCTTAGCGGTTTTCTATCGATCTCCTTCATGGAGCTTCATCTCCTTTATAATTCTTCTTTGTCCCCAGGTCTCAGTAACTGTTGTCTTTACAGTTGTAGAGATTAATAGTCCCTTTCTACCTTTATCACATCCCTTTGTGGCAAATCAACATGGGCAACTGGATCCTGGATCCTTAAAGTTGGCGTTTTGCCAAGTTATCATATTCTCTCTGATGGAAATTTACTGTCCCTTTGACAGAATCCATGTTATTGAGAAACTTCCGGGAAGCCCTGTGTTGGAGAGGGAGGCCTGCCTCCATTCCCAGGGGGATCTTCCTGGAGCAGAAGTTTTGGGGCTTATGCAGTGAGGTCTTCATGTTGGCCAAGAATGCCCAGGGAGGGACTCCCAGGAGGTGACGCCCGGAGCCAGCGCTCTACCAGCTCTGTTGGCTCTGAGATGACACCAGAGGCCATAAGAAGGACAGCAATCCATCTGCCATGCGACAGCTCTGTCTGGACGTGGGTCCTTCACGTGTGGACGCGAGGACCTCAAACCCTCCAGCTTGGGTGTGATAGATGGCAGTTGGTATTCACTTGTTGGGCAACCGGCGGAGGGGCGAGAGTGAGGCCTCTGGAGTCCTGAGGTTTGGGTTTGAACCCAGACACCACCCGGGGGTCGGGGCAGACGCCCTAACTCCCCTGTGCCTCAGTTTCTTCTTTGTAACCCTGGGACGGAGCCATCACCCACTTCTTAAGGGTGGTTAAATACAACACATAAGAGCTGCTTCAGACAATGCAACACTCTGCAATGTGGTCTGATTATTTAATGGGTAGAGGCTATGGAAAGGAAAAATCTTCTTTCTATTCATTTTTTTCAGGTATAAAATGAAAAGTGTGAAAAGTCAGAGTGGATATGTTTTATGATACATTCTTTTTCTTTTCTCAGTGTTCATTGTAGCTCTCCACAGAATTTTTAAAAATCGCATTATATCTGAAATCACGTCTTAAAGTGAATCCTTTTAAAAGAGACAATATTAGGTTGACCCACATGAAGTTGCCTTTTGTGATGTCAAAGATGGTCAAAAATCAGTAGTTTCCTGGAGTGTAGCTGAATGTTTTTCTCAAACAATGTTTTTAGTTGGAGGCTGTATTCCTTTAAAAACATTGGCACCAAATAAATGATGTGTCCATGATTAACATGATGTCATAAAAGCACAGCCGCAATGATTATGGATGCCTACACTAATCTTAAATAGTCAAATTACGCTCCGTGTCGTTGCATTCTGGGGCTGAAAAGTACCTCAGAGATCATTAATCTAACATCATTTTTAAGATATGGAAATTGAGTCTCAAAGAGGTTAATCACGCACCCAGGACTGAACTTCCTATTTCCTGATTTCCAGTTCAGCCCCGCACCCGAGTCCATAGGCCTCCATCCCTGATCCAATATGCACGAGGAGCAGCTTATGTGAACAGAGCCCAGATTTGCATATAACAAGATAAGAAATCTGTTGTAGCATAAATAAGGCCTAAATGAAAATACTAGCTGTTAAAATATGAAGCATTTACTGATACCCTTTACACCTGGGACACATCTCCTTTACACTTGACTTACAGGGACCCGTCTCCACCTGGTCTCTGGGGGAGGGCTGCCCGCGTCTGCCTTCCCTCCCACCCCACCGCCAGATAAAGGAGGGACAAGATGATCCGGGCTCTTTGCGTGACATCCCCGATCTACCGCCTACCTTGCTCCACCTCTAAAACGAGCAGGCTGGTGCTGCCCACAGGTAGCAGGGGAACAGGTGTAAGCGGGACAGCGGAGGGGCCTGTGATGCCCCCTCCTTGGGAGGAATTGAAATCTGAACAGGACAATCTCATTTCTGCATTTGTGGGTGCACCCAGCCCCCCAGGCAAGGACCAACGTGCGGGGCAGTCCCCTTGGCAGTTCGGGGGGCAGGGCGTGAACGGTTGGGGGGAAGGTACCAGGTTTGCACAAGGCCGGGCTCCCGCAGAGTTGTCTGGCCCTTTGTGTGATGATGCAGCCCATGGCCTTGGTGAATGCACCGTCACGCAGAGTTGGAGAAACCGTACAAGGCAAGTCAAGAGGACACAGGCGGCCAGCCCAGACCTGAGGCTGCAATCACAGAAGCGAAGATGCATCAGGCTCGGGTTCCCCGAGCAGAACTCGGAGGGGAGGCCTGGACGTCCGTGCTCAGCAGGGAAAACCCCTGTGGTTTGCTGGCTTCCTGAGGCGCCCTGCGATTTCAACCTGGAGGGCACCTGACATCTTTAACGGTGTACATCTCCGCTCCACCCTTCTGACTGGGGGACTCTTCTGCACAGGTATGTCGTACATTTTAACTCTGCAGCCTGTCCTCAGGACACTGAGACACTCATTACGTGTTTGTTGAGTGAATGAGCAACCGTGTGTGTTTTCTAACCAGGACTGTTTCATGAATAGGCAGAGGCATCTGCGAAATATACAAATCCAGTGGCTCATCTGCCACTGATTTGTGAAATTACATTATTAAACACTCAGTCAGTTGGATGAAAGGATTATTCTATGCTGGCAGGCACTTTTGAAATGTAGCCCTGCAGGGGTGGGGTGGGCAACCTCAGAAATCATGACCGCCGTTAGCAGCTGAGCGTGAACTGGCTTCTCAGTTCACTTCCCTCCCTCTGTGGTTCTGGAAGCAGGCCTGGCAGGCCGCTGGGTCTGGGCTGGAGGAGGATTTGGGGGCTGAAATAAATGTAAGGGAAGGACGTCCTGAGAGAAGCGAGTGAGCTTAGAGGGAATGGCGTCTCCAGCAAACTTCTCCCAGCTTTTCCAGGAAGCCTGACCTGGGCCTCGAGCAGGTGAAGGACCCTGACACCCACTCCCCCAAGGCCAAGGGCATTCATCGTGTGTGTTCATTTGCTTATCCACTTACTCTCTTCAAAGAAATGGATGAAAGAGGTCAAAAGGTAAAAACTTCTGGTTATAAAATAAATAAGTCGTGGGGATGTAATGTACAGCATGGTGACCATAGTTAAAAACACTGTATTGCGTATTCTAAACTTGTTAAGAAAATAAATCTTACAAGCTCTTATCACAAGAAAAAAATTCTGTAACTATGTATGGTGACAGACGTTAACTAGACTTATTGTGATGATCATTTCACAATCTATACAAATATCGTGTTGTATGCCTGAAACTAATATAACGCATGTCCATCAATCATACCTCAGTAAAAAAATTTTTTAACTGAAAAAAAAAATTATCCATCAACTGCTTGGCAGTGCCTGGTGCACAGAACACTCAGTAAATGTTGTAAAGCAGTAAAATGTGACAAGCATGGCTTTGCAAACCGCCCCCACCCCCGTCAATGGTACCATGTAAGGCCACCAGCCTCCTCTCCTGGGTCCCCACTTCCTTGTGGGCCAGATGGGGACAGTAGATCCACCTCACAGCTTCCACCTGCCCCCAGGAACGAGCTGAAGTTACTCCAAGTTTAAATACGTTAAACAGCTTTGGGCCCTGGAGACGCCATGTGTGTGCATGCATGTGAATGCGTGCGTGCATGCGTGTGCGCGTATGCATGTGTATGTGCGCGTGTTTGTGTGTGTGAGTGTGTGCCTGTGTGTATGTGTGTCTGTGTGCGTGTGTGACTGTGTGTGAGTGTGCGTGAGTGTGTGTGTGTGTGTATGCTAAGAATCGATTACTTAAAAATTTAAGGTTATGATCAGTATCAAGGCAATGCTTTTGAATAGTTGAGTCTGACTTGCGGAAACCATTTTAAGAAAGAAAGAAATGGTTTTGTGATGATCCCTAAGTTAAAAAGAGACCTGGGTCTGGAAGAGAAGGGACCATGTGCCCGTTTTCCTCTGGAGATGCTGTATAAACATCTGACCCGCAGGTGCAGTCCTAACATATCCCGGAGACCCCAGCCCAGGGCAGGCCCCTTGTGCTTTTGTGTCCCCAGCCCCTGTCTGAACACCAGAGCCACTTGAAACCCTGCAGGGTACAGTTAGCCGTCCATCAGCTCAACCCATCTTCCGAGGGTCCAACCCAGGACATCCAGGAGACGGCGCGTCTTCCCAGCGAGTCTGGACCCTGAGCCACGGAGCAAGCAGGGGTTCGCCCTGGGAAACGTGTCCCTGGGAAAGGCCTCAGGTAGGACATGCAGGTCCCTCGTCACCGAGTCTGGGCAGAAGGTACAGAATCTCAGGCTCCATTTCCGCTGCGGGACCGGGCGTCTGCGGGTCGCTAACTTTATTCTGTCTAGCAGCCTGTGTTTTTCCTCAGAAGATCTGGGAGGTGCTGTGGTCACGGAGGGATGTCCTGCGGCCCCGTGAGGGTCAGAGTGCGTTGTGGTTTGTAGTCTGTCCCGCCTGCAGGAGGGGACACAGAACCGCTCAGATGTCTCGTCCTGTAGCCATGAGGCCCTCACAGAGGCCCAGGACTCAGCCTAACGTCACGACCCCTTTCTCCATGTGCTGGGGGTGCCCCCATCACAATATATTGTCACATCCGAGCAGGAAGGACCTGTCGCATCTCCCATGAGTCCTAGTCAAACACCCCAAGGAGGTTGGGGGTGAGGTCAGGGGTCCCCCCCGGAAAAGAACTGCTCGGTGAGAGAGAACAAGTGAATTTCACAAGTGACTGTCTTTACTGTTTTCTGTTGCCACGATTCAAACATAAAGACTTCCAAAGAAGCAGACAGCATGGACCAGAAAGAGGCACGTCTCCTTTCGTTTCAAAATGTGTCAGGAACCAGGAACTCGGAGACCTGCTTCAGCTGGAAATGATTCGGGGCCCCTCCTTATTTTATTCACCGGCTTCTCTTCCAACGCTGTGCTCTTCCTGCTGAAAATAACCAAGCAAGCGGTACGTAAATATGCACCTTGCGTCTGTCCTGTCATCATCGTGTTTCACTGGACAGAAACAGGGAGGCTGAAAGACGCATGTACCTCAGGTGAAGAGGCAGGGACAATGTGGCCTCGTGTCGAGTTGCTCTGTTTTGTTCATCTTTCTAAATACAGAATCAGTTGTGAATCTGATTCTTTCCTTTCTTTTGCCTTTTTTTGGTGGCCTTGTTTTATGAGGGTTTCCACGCTGTCATCCTTGGGGCACCACCTTCTTCTAACAATGGGCAGGGAGAAAGGCTGGGAGGAGAAAGGTTTCCTGGAAGTAATTATGAGGCTGCCGCAGAAATCAGGAGATTGGGTGGTAGAGAATTTTATTTTATTCTGTCTCTCTGCCCTTGAGTCTCAAGTATGCCTCGTAAAACTGTGCAATTAATCTTGACATGTAGAGATTGGCCAGAATTCTAAACCTCAGAAAACACACCTCAGCAAAATTCTACATGATGTTATCATTAAAAGCACGAGAAGGAAGGGACTTTAAATTATTAAGAATACTGGTAGTGTATTTTTACTGCTTCCATCCGTCCCTTGTTGCCTTAACTCAGCTCCGTCTGCATTGGGTTTGTTTTATTTTATTTTATTTTACTTTTTAAAAATAAATTTATTTATTTATTTTTTGGCTGCATTGGGTCTTCATTGCTGCACACGGGCTTTCTCTAGTTGTGGCGAGCGGGGGCTACTCTTTGTTGTGGTGCATGGGCTTCTCATTGCGGTGGCTTCTCTTGTTGCGGAGCACAGGCTCTAGGCGTGAGGGCTTCAGTAGTTGTGGCACGCGGGGTCAGTAGTTGTGGCTCGCGGGCTCAGTAGTTGTGGCTCATGGGCTTAGTTGCTCCACGGTATGTGGGATCTTCCCGGACCAGGGCTCGAACCTGTGTCCCCTGAATTGGCAGGCGGATTCTTAACCACTGTGCCACCAGGGAAGTCCCGGGTTTGTTTTATTTTATTTTTTTCTCCACCATCTTTTCTTTTCGGTGCTTCCAAGAATGGAGCGTACAGTCTCCTCCAGGAATTCACTGAGACTTAACTGCGCTCGGTGCTAGAACACGTCTCCTTGCCGCTATCCAAACATCTCCTGAGCTGTTTACTCTGCTCCGTGCCAAGCCCTCTTCGGAATGACATTACTCCAAGAGTGAGGCCCCCTCATTCACCTGGGAAATCGGCAACGCATTGTCTGGTGCATCTCATCCTCTAAGAGATACTGATAGAAATGGATTTGAACCTTTACCACCCGTATTAATTACACACTTGAGATTTCAATAGCTGGCGAACAAAAATGTCACTAATATGCTGTAATCAGGCAGAGGGAGATAGCGGCACATAAATTGTAAATTTATGTAAAGCTACGTATAGGGAAGAAATTACCCAGCGTGTGCGTGCAAAGGGTGAAAATATTTGTTTGTGTTAGTGGGCGCCAGCTGGGAAGCTTGACACTGCCACTAAGCCTCTTGGGGGTGGATGGAGACCATGAGGGCAGTCCTCCGAGGTTTGTTAAGGATGGCAGACTCGCAGGCTGAGAGTTTCTTAGACATTAAATAGTAGCATTTCTGACGCTTTTACTGTAACGGGCGATTCATCCTTACATTTGAGAAAACTGTGTGTGAGAGCAAACCAAACCCTGTCCATCATGGGTTAAAGGTCCTCATAAAGATGCATGATCTCAGGGCACAAAACGTGTGTCCTTTGCTTTATCCCCAGACCCTCAGATCTCTGCCCCGCCCCTCCTGCCCCCGCGAGTGTCTTCCCCTCCCTGCCTGCTTTAGCAGGTGTCCCATTCATTCCGTTCTCCTGCAGTGAATGAAATGTACACAGAAAATATCTTCAGGATTTACTTTATGAAACACACTTGAAGTGGAAGGTATGTGCATATATATACATAGTATCTGACAGCGGGCTGAGGTAACTGTACTTTCCTCCTCAGATGCACAGCCCCCAGTGGGCTGGGCTGGGTCGCATCCTTGTTTCAGTAATTAATTCATTAATGGCCACACTTCCTTAGTCCTTAAAAACAATTTCACTTACAGTAGCATCAACAAGAAATACTTAGGGATAAATTTAACAACAGAAGTGCAAGACTTGTATGCTGAAAACTATGAAACATTGTTGAGAAAAGTTAAAGAAGACCGAATAAATAGAAAGACACCCTATGCCCATGGATTGGAAGACTTGATAGTAAAATGAAAATACTCCGTAAATTCATCTACAGCTTCAGTGCAATCCCTAGTGTGACTGTATTTGGAGGTGGGGACTTTAGAGAGGTAATTAAGGTAATTAATGAGGTCAGAAGGGTGGGACCCTGATCTGGTCAGACTGGTGTCCTTAGAAGAAGGGGAGAAGGCACTCCACATGCACGCGCCGAGGACAGGCCACGTGAGGACACGGTGAGAAGGTGGCGTCTGCAGCAGAGGGACCAGCAGGGGGGCCCTTCAGCTGGCACCTTGGCATTGGGTTTTCAGCCTCCAGAACCTTGAGAAATGAATGCCTGCCGCCCGGGTCACCCAGCCCATGGGGTTTATCACGGCCGCCTGAGCAGACTCAACACCCCCGCCCCGCTCTGCCCCGCACGGTGTGCTGGCTGTTCTCCTGGTGGACGCGCCGGGTCCCCTCATCCTGTCTGGACTCCGGTTCCCACCTGCCACCCAGACACACCGTCTCCCACCCCCGAACCGGGCTGTGTCCGGAGCATGTGGTTCAGAACTTACCCCACAGGGAGAGGCGGGCGGTGCCGTCCAGACACAGGACAGGTGTGCTCCAGAGTCCCCAGGCACCTGCACCAGGTAAGGTATCAGCGGGAGCAATGCGGCCTCGGGCTGCGCGTGCACACAGGAAGACCAGCGGTGCTTCTGGACTTAAGGAATCCACTGGCGTCCACTGCTGCCCGGTCATGATCGGATCCCAGTTTTCTTTGCAGTAAAAGCTTAGTTATGGGTAAGTGAGGAGCCCACTCGGGGACGACAGGAAGGACAGAACACCTCAGAGACCATGCTGCCCGCTGGAAGGGACCTGCTTTCTGTGGCCTGTGCCCTCATGGCCGGGGCTTCGTACCCTAAATCCATCAATTGTATGCTTCCCTTTTAAATGAAAATGACAGTATAAAAATAATTCATCTATGGAACTAGAGCATCAGATGAGAATTCTCCCCAGAATATTTTCCAAAAATCCTTAGAAAATGTGAATTTACAAATAGACTTTTAGAACGGCTAGAACTGAGAAGACTTTGGGTATCGCCTCCTCAAGGCTGAACTTTCTTTAGAGATCATGGAGTTTCAAGTACAGTCATCTAAGCTCAGATTCCTGCTGCCTGATCTTCAGTGAATCATTTGACGTGTCTGAACCTAAGTTTCCTCATTTGCAAAATGAGAAAAATGACTCATACCTGCTGTGTACAGCTGGGAAGAATTCTTACAACAATCAATGTGGAAACACATGGCAGGACACTCTGTAAACTGCGTCATGTGGGAAAACAGTGTCACAAAGCAGTAGTGACCCACTCTGGGCGGGTAGCCCTTTCATTTATGTGGTCACCGGCCGTGCAATATTCAGGAAGGATAAAATGAGAAAGTATTTTTGTTTGTGGTCCTTAATTCCTTCCCAACGGTGAAAACAATACTGGCAGTTTATTTCATGAATAATGAAAAAGCAATTTGTCATTAATAGGTAGTTACTTAACGTTTTAAAGAAGATGGTCTTGGTCATAGTTGAAATGAAAGAGGCTTGGTTAGAATTCCATCCGTGCCGCTTCCTAGCTCTGTTATCTTGGGCAAATTACTTAGCCCTTCTGAGCCTCCATTTCTGCATCTGTAAAATGGACACCATCTTTCCTATTATTCGTCAGGGTTCCTGTGGGGAATGGATCAGATCACTCACGTGCAGCCTCCTAACAAGATCCGCCAGGCGTCTGACGCCCAGCTGGTGCCTGGTCTGCGATCTTGATATCTTCTGCCACTCAGAGTTGCACCTGTGCACGGGCTTCTCGCCTTGCTCTCAAACCTTGATGTTAGGTGTCAGGAAGGCGTCAGCCTTTCCAGAGCTGGAATGTTGCCTTCTAAATTTTCAAAAGCTTTGGCAGCAGTAGGAAGCCAAAGATAGGCTTTAGCTTGAATGATAGGTCAATTTCACTAAAATTGAAGGCTTGAAAAAAACAACTTGCTGATTCATTATGTTTGCAGAATATGCAGACTTTTAGTGTTTTTGTGCCCAAGAAGGTTTATTTAATATTTTATCATTTGATTAAAGAAATCGTTCATATTCAACATGTGTGTGTTCCAAATGGTCCGTTTGTCTCCCTGTACTTTCTACAAGATCCCTTTCTTGGGGGAAATTGTTTGCGTGCAGGCAGCATTTCTGAGATGGTCTTTCTCTGGAGTGTGACTTGCGGATATTTATGCTGGGAACTCAAGTTTCAGGTAGTGGGCGGGGAGGCTGCTCGGCCAATCGGAAGGGAGATCTGCTCAGGTCATTTGCAAGTCGCAGCCCACTTTTCCACAGTGCCACCAGGCCAGTGAAATATATCCTTGGGGGATGTCACAGCTCTGGTTAAGATATCCTTTTACTCCTTGGCTAGAGCAATCCGAAGATAACTATTTCACATGTGCTTGCAGCGTTCAGGTGGGTGGAGCTGTCAGAAGACTGTAAAATCTTGCCCATCTTGCGATTGCACCTGAGGAAGACAAGGAACGACTGCTTCCTCAGCACCGTGGACTTACTTTGCCCATTAATACCCTGATTTATGGCTTGGTGTTTTCCTTTGTCTCAACGTGACATTAGTACCTACAAAAAAGCAAACGTGTGAGAGAGAATGCTTGTAAAGCAAAACCCATTTTTGCAAAGGTAGTGATGTTCTAAAATTGGAAAAAGTGCAACTCAGGCAGAGAAAAAAAAATGAAATAAACCCTACAATGACTGAGCTCTTCTTCGTAGCTTTTCAGAGTAGTAAAGATTTTCTCAGTGTGCTATCAGATTGGTTCCATTATTTAAAAATATTTTTCACACAGGAAAAAGTTAATGTTTCCTATTTTCTGTTTTGCCGTGTGACCTGATCATCTGCTGTTCCAGATACGGGCTCTCACTCTGCATTCAGGCTTGTGGTTTAAAATGGATCCTCTCTAAGGATTCATTCCCAAGTCCTGAAAAAAGTGCCCGGCTGAGCGAGGGACTTGTGTATTGCCCCAGGGACATTACACAGACGTGCACTGGACTCGGGCACTGCCGAATTCAGAGGGCGATGTTAGCTGGGAGGGATAGTGAGATGTTGATATTTGTATAAATGAAGCTGTCCAGGGGGGAAAAAAACCTAGAAGAAACCACTCAAGTATCGTTGTAATTTGTGCCAGACCCACCCAAGCAGGCAGCGGGGAGCCGTCCAAGAGGGCTGCCTGGGCCGCTTTCTCTGTGCGCCTTGAAGAACGCGTGTCTATGTGAAGATGCCAGGAAGAAAACCCTGCTGCTGTCTCCAGGTGTGAACGGTCTCGCAACAAGTGTGGGGTCTGTGTGCACGCACGTGCCTGGGCCCCGCCTCGGGGAGGACGGGGAGGGCGGTGTGAGGCATAGAGGGTTTCTAAGTACCAGCAAAGAAGAAACAGGGGAATGTTCTCCTTGGGGACTTGAGGAGTGGCGGAGGTGACCACTGGCCTGAGAAATTAGTCAGTGAGGGCTTCAGGGCACAGCTTGGAGCTGACGGGACACAAAATCCCACCCGTGCCAGGACTAAAGAGGGAGAACCTGCCTGAGGCCAAATTCGCTGCCGCCAACGAAGGGCCAGCAGGCAGGGCGGGTGTGTCTCTAACCAGCTGTCTCTCCTGGAGAGGGACCCGCGTCCTTTCGCTGTCCCTGGGCCCACTTGGGAGGGACTCTCCTTCCCTTTGGCTTTCCTGCTGGCCCCAGGCCCCAGGACGAGCCCTCTGGCAGGACCCCTCTCCTTGCCTATACGATGCGAGTCCGTGTCTCTGCGTGGCCGCTGGTTGGATGGGTCCTGGGTACCACTAAGGGGAGGTGACCAGGGACAGCGCACGCCCACCCGGGCCGGCGACCCACAGGCTCCCCGCGTGCTGAGGGAGCCCCCTTCTGGATGAGCTTGCTGGGGCTGCTGTAACAAAGGGCCTCAGGCTGCGTGGTTCACACGGCAGGGATCCGTCCTCTCACAGCCCTGGAGGCTGGAAGTCCAGGTCCAGGTTCCTTCCGGCTGTGGCAGGGACTCTGCTCCCGGCCTCTGCCCGGGCTGCTGGTGGCTTCTGGCGATCTTTGGGTTCCTTGGCTTGCAGACGCATCACTGTGGGCTCTGCCTCTACCTTCACCTGATGTGCTCCCCGTGCGTGTCTGTCTCTGTGTCCAAATGCACCCTTGCTATAAGGGCACAGACACACCGGGTTAGGTCTGCTCTAATGACCTCATCCTAACTTAATCTCTGCAAAGACCCTAATTCCAAAGACAGTCCATTCACAGGTACGGGGCGGGGGTGGGGGTGGGGCGAAGACTTCAACATCTTTTGTGGGGACCCAATTCGGCCCAGAATAACAGTGAGGACAATTGCTCTGAGCCTGGCTCTCCGGTAGGGGCTCTGAAACACCGGTCATTTGCCACCTGGGCCGCGAGCAGAACGGGAATGCACCCATCGCTGATCCCTGAACTGCCTTCCGATCCTGGGAGCCCCGCAGGTGTTCCCCGTGCACACCTTACACTGTGCACGTGTCTGCAGCCTTTTCGTGAGGGTCCGTCTGCCGGGGCAGATGAGAGAGGCTTAGGTGAAAGGTGTGCCCACCCCCTGGCCAGGATGCTGGGGGCGGCTCAGTGAAGGAGACCGAGGGGCTGTGGGCTTTAAAAAGGTCAGAGACTTCCAAGAGCCCACACTCTGCCCCAAGAGGGCAGCTCTGGGAGGGCTTGTAAGTTCAAGGACAGAGCCACACGGTAGCAACAGATGCACCGAGATGAGCTTCCCAATGTAGGTATATTTCCTGTTAGTTATGGGCTCCAAGCCATGCACTGGGATTGGGAAGATTCAGAGTAGAGCATCTTGTATAAATGCATACAATAGTAAACGTTTATACAAGCACAGAATAAAATATAGTCTAAAAGAATAGACTTGACACCCAGAGGAAACGTTCTTCTGTCTGGGTCAGCTGAGACGAGAGAGATTTCAGTAGTACTTTCCTGCACGAGGCCGTCTTTTTCAATCAGGGGAGGGAGTGGGAGGCATGGAAAGTAGATGTCTGCATCCTAACCACCTTCCGGAACATTCTGTCCAAGGGAGGTGGCACTTTCTCAGCTGGAGAGCAGCAGGGCCCTCCCACACCTCTGCCGGGGCTGCGTCCCTGCTGTGGATCCCACTGGTGCCCTTTGTCCCAGGGGCTGCAGGGGAAATCCAGGGTTGCTCTGGTCTTCAGAAATGACACAGCATTTTAATTTTGGTGGCAAGTTACTGAATAAGAAAACTGAAGAGAGCTTTAATATGTACACATGAGAGATTCCTGTTCGTTTGTTTTGGCTTCGGAGCTTATTGGAGGAGTAGACGATTAACATTTTATAGTACGGAGTTTGGACAAATGGGGCTCATGGGGGAAAAAAAAGGAGAGGGATTTTGAGTGACACACCTCCTCCCGGGCTCTTTCCTGATTGTTTCGCTTTTCTGCGTCTTTCTCCCCCAGTGAGGTCGGAGCGGTTGGTCTCTAGCCGTGGGTTCACCCACGCTCCTCTCTTGCAGGCTTTGTGGGGCTAAGCCAGGTCAGGCGGCAGGCAATGGCAACTTCTAACGAGAATTAGTGTGAGGGACACCTCCCTAAATCACTTTTAATTTGTCAGCCGAGAGCAGTGCTCCTGTTTTGTGATGACTTGATTTGTGAAAAGATGTCAAGGCAAGCAGATCTTCATGTCGTTAATAAATCCTTTTGCAAGGTGGGCATGAGGAGAATTTCCAGGTCTGCCTGGTGGGCTGATTCTGTGCGTGGTCCCCTCACCATCATCATCTGGGTCCAGGCCTCCCCTCTGGCTTTGTGCATTAGGACGAAAGTGGTCTGAGTCACCCTGGGCTGCCATGTAGGGCACCATAGCCTGGGGGCTTAAAAAACAGCCATTTGCCTCTCACATCCTGGAGGCTGGACATCCAGGATGAGATGCTGGCAGTTTGGGTGTCTGGTGAGAGCCCATTTCCTCGTTCCCAGAGGGCAACCTTCTCGCTATGTCCTCACGTGGCAGGGAGAGCAAGCTCTGGTCTCCTCCTATTCTCATAAGGGCACTCATCTCACCACGGGGCCCCACCCTCATCACCTCCCAAAGGCCACACCTCCAAATTTCATCACATTGAGGGGTAGGGCTTCAATAAAAGAATTTGGGGGGACACAATTCAGTCCACAGCACAAGTCATGAGTCCGGGTGTGGGTCGGCTGCAGGACGCACCAACCTGCCAGTAAGCCAGCACCTGAGTTTATGCCCTTTGGGCTCAGCATCCTGAGAGCAAGGATAACTTTGCCTGGGACAGAGAACGGCGGGGGGATCCAATGAGAGGAAAACAGGTGGTGACAAGTATCATTTGAAATAAACACACTTCCGCAGAGAAATGATGCCAAGAAGAGCTTTGTGTGCTCAGAGGCATTGGGCTGAGCCCTCAGGGCGGGTCCTGTCATGGGCGGAGGACCTGACTGGAAACGCAGTTGCAACCGAGGCCTCTGCTGATTCCGTGGGGGATTTGGAGCTGGGATGGCCCTTCAGATTAGTCCTCACTGAGGCCGGGGGCAGGGCTGTACCCCACGGGCGCCACCCAGGGGAACAGGTGCCTCTTCTGCCTGAGGGCAGGGGTGGCAGGTCTGTGTGGATCATGTCAAACGAGGCTGTGGGTCTCACAGGCAATCTGGGATTCCACAAGTCGATGCAGGTGATGTCAGAGAGCAGCTCCAGACGTTCCCATGGCCACGGCCCCGCCTCTCATGACAACCCGCAATTACAAAAAAGTCATCGTGACGGCGTCCGGCATGATAGCATGAAAGGACCTGCGTTTACACACCCAGCGATGAAAGAGACCTCTGGGGAAAATGGGGCAGCCCTGGAATCGCTTTGTGAAAATGCCTTTTTGTGAGATGGTGCTGGAAGTTGAAAGATCCTGCGAGCATACAGTCTTATTGGAAAAATTGTGCCAGAAAAACAGTAACGCTAGAAGAATTTGTTGTGGAGTTTAAGGATTATTGAGTAATTGTAATTATAACTTAAATTTTTGTATAGAATAAATTAAAATTAATTTGGTTTCTTTTTTTTTTTCAAAATAAAAAATCCACTGAGCTCTTCTTTTCACTATTTACTCTGAAATTTTCATTCTCTGTTTTTTTTTTTTTAATTCATTTATTATTTTTGGCTGTATTGGGTCTTTGTTGCTGCGTGCGGGCTTTCCCTAGTTGCGGTGAGCAGCGGCTACTCTTCGTTGCGGTGCACGGTCTTCTCATTGCGGTGGCTTCTCTTCTGCGGAGCACGGGCTCTAGGCACGCGGGCTTCAGTAGTTGTGGCTCGTGGGCTCTAGAGCACAGGTTCAGTAGTTGTGGCGCAGGGGCTTAGTTGCTCCGAGGCATGTGGGATCTTCCTGGACCAGGGATTGAACCTGTGTCCCCTGCATTGGCAGGCGGATTCCTAATCACTGCGCCACCAGGGAAGCTCTTCATTCTCTTTTAAGTGGATTTTCCTTAGCCAGGCTTTCCTGGGAACAACTGTCCTCAGGTGACACCGATCTCCAGTCTCTCCTGGCTTGAACTCAATCCCCTCCAAGGAGAGCAGTGCATGTGGCATCTGGATGAGAATACAGGACACCCCGGGTAAGTTTTGGTCTTGGTATCCCATGGTAATCGTTGGTGTCTAGGTGGGACGGATGTCTCATGGCACTGTGGACGGATGTAGAGTGATCCCATAGGCTGCAGTGAGAGATGGCTGTCTTCATGAGCTCTTTCTATCAGGAAATCTGCACACACGAAGGTGAGAGGAAGAGGGCAGAGTCTAGATACCCAAAGCTTGGGAATTGTAATCCCAGCTTAGATTCTTGACATTTCCTCAGTTGTTCCATCAAAGAAATGGGGAGAGGGAGGGAGGGAGTGATAAATTAGAAGTTTGGGATTAACATACACACACTACTATATATAAAATAGATAACTAATAAGGGCCTACTGTATATCACAGGGAACTCTACTCAATATTCTGTAATAACCTGTATGGGAAAAGAATTTGAAAAAGAATAAATATATGTATATGTATAACTGATTCACTTTGCTGTACACCTGAAGCTAACATGGCGTTGTAAATGAACTGTACTCGAATAAAATTTTTTAAAAAAGAAAAAGAAATGGGGGGAGGGGAAAGCCAATGTAACAGTCTCTTGTTACAAATAGTACAAAAATTAAAATAACTACAAGGTAGTTTCTGAAAACATCAAGATCCTAAAGTAAAAACTTAAGCCACTGAGATGATGGGGGAGAGGTCGTACCCAGAGGGCAGGAGACCATTGTCACCAGGCGGCTCTCAAGGGGTGGCGAAAACACGCTTCATTCACACGGGTGGTTCACCATTGGGACCCGGTTACTCTGAATAAAAGCTTGCGTATCTGTGTGCAGGGGGGTTGAGGGCAGGGAAAGCGGAGAGCAAAGAGGTAAAGCAGACTTGATGAGTCATGAAATCCCTCCAGGGACACATGCAAAATACCCCGGTACCATTTAGGAAGTCCACGGCGGCAGGCCTTTCAGCAGAAGTCACGTGAAACTGAAAAATTCTGTATAGGGTTGGGGGAGGTGGGTGTGGATGAATTCAGGCCTAGCTCTTTTGGTTTTGTGTTGGTGACACTGATCAGTGAATCTCAGCCTAGAATTCTGGTTGACCAGAACTGTTTTTACACACACGTACTGAACAGAGGCTCCAAATATGATTACATTTTGTTTCATTGGTGTAAACACCATAAACAACCAGAAGGAGTTGGTTTCTGCCTGCATCAGAATGAGCTGGTTTTCAAAGAGGTGGGGCAGGAGAACGGGCTCTGAGGCTGGCAGTTTAGATTTGGGGCCAAGATTTTCCTTCCAGAAACTTCAGACATAACTGAAAAGTTTCAGGAACTGAATGGCTAGGGCGTCCTCGGACTCTATGGCTGTAAGTGGATTGTTTCTCTCTTCTTGACAGACATTTTTCCTCTCTCCCTACCTGGGTAGCTGTTTCTGTCTGACCCACGTTCACCACGTTGCTCCCTATTTTTAACCTTCTGTTTTGCCGAGGCCCCAGCTGGAGACATTTAAGAAATCACCACCGAGCAGGACAGAAATCAATACGCACTTCGGAGCACATGCCAAGAGGCTGAAGAATTTGGGGGCAAAAGTGAGCCCAGCTAACTTACTTTCTTCTGACCACTTCCTTGCAGCCAAACTGCATAGCTGGCTGTGCTGGTTGGGAATGACTTCAGCCTGCTGTTCTCCTAATGAAGGACTCGGCTGGTGCTTAATTTACCATCCATCACGTGCCCAGAACAGGCAACGTTTCCATGGATCTCCGCTATGACTCTCCTTCCATGTGAAGCAGCAGGGAAATATCTTCTATGACTGCGAAGTCCCAAATGATACCGACCTCAGGCTGGCCCTTCTGAGGGGTTGGCGAGGATGGCACCCCAGCTTTGGACGGGCACTCTTGCGACCTTCCTCCTGAACGTCCCCCAGAGGTTCCCGCACACCTGACATGTGTGGTGCCTTATGGAACTGCCCCAGATGCACAAGCTCTCAGAAAACTGGAGGAGAATGAGGGAGAGTCTTTGCCCCTGTTTGGATCCAAGGAGGCTTCCCTGGGCCTCAGGCTGAAAGCAGTTTACGTCAAGTCAATTGATCTCGCTCCAGATCCCTCCCATGTTGGCAGGACCAGGCTGGGGACCGCGAGAGAACCGGCCCTGCCCTCCCCTTGTCCGCACCTGTGCTGCCCAGGGCGGCCCCCATCTGGTCTCCGTCTTGCTTCCAGAGCAGACGTGAGGAGCCGTGGCACGGACGATGCCCAGTGGGTCCTTCCAACCACGCGATTCCACGCGCGGAGGCTGAGCTGAGCCCCCGGCCCAGCGGCTCCTTCTGGTAAAGCCGTGCTTCAGTGGAACCTTTCAACTTTCCTCCCAACAGCGTAACGGCCCGAGTCATGTTCTAAATACACCCTCTTCCCGGGGAGACTTTGAGGTGTCAGGACGTCTCCCCTGGCACCTGAAGACTGTGCAGAGCAGGCCCTCCAGCTGGACCTGGGGGCTGGACTCCGGGATTTGGAGTCAGGAGCTTCCCGCGGGACCCGTGCTGGGCGGGGCGCTGGTGGCCGGCCCGGGGCTCGGGACACACGCGGTTGGTCTGGCCACCCCGTCCAGGACCTGCCGCAGGGCGGTGGACGCAGCTGAGGGCGCTGACGGGCACCCCCCCTCCCCCTCCTGTGGGGTGGTCCGCAGAGGCTCACAAAGCACAAGGGTCCCACCTGGGACTGGGGGGCGACCAGGGGTTGAAGGGCAGCTGGATGGCCGAGTGCGAACTGTGACCCGGAAAGGACACGGCCAGGCGAACGCAGCAGGGAGTCCCGCCAGGCGGCGCGGTCCTCTGTGGTCACCAAGAGCTTCACGTGGACGGTGGGCCCGGCGGAGAGAGACCCCGGGCACAGGGGTCCTACCTGTCTTCTCTGTTTACATCCCAGAGCCCAGCGGGCCAGTGAGCGAGTGCAGGTGCTTCAGCGGGTAACCTTTCAGGTTAGTTACAAATGTCCTCATTCACACGGCGGGGTTGGGGGTGGGGGTGGGGTGGGGGGCTTTAGCCTTCAGTGGACTCCGGGAAGTTCAGACAACGGACTAGATCAGTGGAGACAGTTTTCACTCCTATCCTTTGTCTCATTTAACACTGAGTATCTCTTCTGCAAAAACGCTAAGACATGTTATCCTTGTGACGGTCGTGCACACGGATGCCCCCTTGCATTTATCCATTGGCTAGCTGGTCATTCATATTTGTTACCGGGCTGCCAAACGTGGGCATTTCCACCTTTGGAAGAGGCTGTGGACTTTTAGAAAGTCTAAGATTAGGGACAATGGTGGCGTCCCTAGAAACTGGGATACACGCGGTTTAAGGAAACGCACAGTCCCTTAAACGTCGATCCTGTGCAGTGCCCTCTGCGCCTCGTCTCGGGGACACAGCCTGGGCTCCCCCTGGCAGGTCTCCTTAGACGTGGGCGGGAGCTGAGGAGTGCTTGCATTTCGCCACTTTCTGCATCTTCTTCCTCGGGCAAACCCTCTTTTCTCTGTGCTCCTCCCTGCGTTTGGCTTTTCTTGCTGTCTCTTTCTTCTCGGTGTACCTGCGAGGACAGGGTGGAAACCACAGAAGAGAGACGCAGCCTTTGATCACCGGCAGGAGGCAGTCCCTCAGACTAGGTGTGATTTCTTCTTTTTCTGTCAAGAGAGCACAGGACAATTCAGAGATGGCATTGAAGGTGGAGCTAAGACTGGCCTCCTGCAGGGAGCCCTCCATGATTACTCCCAGCTCACTATCGTCAACGTTCTGTTATCTGTGCTCTTACATCTACAGGATTCAATTTGTGTATTTGGTGCTTCATAGGTTGTCAATGGAAATATGAGTTCACATCCTGAGTTTCTTTTTTTTTTTTTGGCCGTGCCACGCAGCTTTCAGGATCTCAGTTCCCCGACCAGGGACTGAACCCGGGCCACGGCAGTGAAAGCCCGGAATCCTAACCACTGGGCCACCAGAGAACTCCCCACATTCTGGGTTTCAAAACCAAAATGTCACACACTTTCTTAAAGGTAGAATGAATAGTTCTGAGGACCTGGATGCTTGATTGATCCCCTACCACCTTCCCTTTTCATTCCAGGAACCCCTCAGAAGTTACTGAGTCCACTTGAAAATCAATTTCAAACCATTTCATGTATGTCTGTATTCATGTATTTCATTCTTTCCAAATCGACCACTCCTAACTCCCAACTTGAAGGCAGAAATTATTCACATATTTTTATGTCATCCGCCCATATTACTGGTGAAATGCATAGAACTCTGGACAGAAATAAACTTCATTAAGACAGAGTCCTGGAAATGGGAAATTAGTTTTGTCTCTTCTGATAACCAATAATAATAATTGGAATAATAATTATAATAATATAATAATAATAATAATATAATATATAAGATTATTATATAATAATCTTATTATAATAATAATAACAGCTGGAGGTGTTCTTAGATTCTTTATTAAGTTAGAAGGAATTTGTTAAGGATGCCTGAAAACAACTCACAAGACTCATATGTAGGTAGTCAGACATATTTATATAAGACAAATAATAAAATACATAGACTCATTAGGAAAACAGTGATAAGTGATCTGGAATTAGTTACCTGGGTCCTGACCTTGTCTCTGCCGGTCACTAGCTTAGCTGATCAGGAATGTCACTTTTTGGCCTTCAGTTTCCTCATCCTTCAAAGAAGGGCATAGACGTAGGAAGGCTTTGGTCCAGTGAAATAAACCTCACACTTAGAATCATAGCAGGTTCTCAGTAAGTATTTGTGGAGTAAGGGAATGAGTTTAGGTTTGAGTCTCTGTGTGTCTTACGAGGAGTGAGAAGCACATGACTTAGTTCCTCAAGAATCTCAGCTTCTCCTCTACCCAGTGGAAACAATACCTCCTGCTTATAAGGTGGTGGGAAATGTTATAAGGGGTGGGAGATGAGAGAGCAGATGAGAGCTGTCCGTGATATAGTACATAGTGGGTGTTCAATCAGTGATAACGATGGATTGATGTATCAGTACCAAAATTCTAAATATCTGTTGATGGCTTACAGATACTGGCCCTTAGTAGATTCTCGGGAGATGGTCGCTGAGGTGCGGGTGTGGGGATATTGTAGATGTGAAAGACCATCTCCAGGAAGCCAGTACACTCATGGGGGGCAGGGGGGAGCTCTAGATGTCACCCTGTGGACAATCAGAGCTCATTCTAAGACATCTGAAGTGTCACCCAACTTCCTGGAATGCCTGTCTGCCATCAGGTGTGATGTCGCTTCGTTCCCAGAGCAGTGGAGGCCATCGGGAGTATCTCTTATTTGCCGAAAGTCTCCAAATATGGCGGCCCTGAGGATTTAGGGTCCAGCTCCCTTTGCTTAAGATCACCGCACTGACTCAGCCCCGATGTCTCCATGCTCCCACAAGGGCCCTTCCCCTGCCCTGTGATGGGCCTCAGGCACGCACACCTCTGCTTCCATCTCCAGTCTGGCTCCAGGCGGAAGGGAAGACGCTGTCTCTGAAGCTGAAAGGCCAACTTCAGAGACAGGATGGAGGTACTCTGATGCCCAGATTAGAGAAGATCCTAATTTTGTGTGTATTTGTTCAAGTCGAAGATGTGGAAAACCAGAAAGTGGAACTTGCAGGAGTATATAAATGGATATAAGTTAGAGGTGGATTTGATGTCACAGAAAAAGACAAGAATCATTTAGTTAGGAGGTATTGGGTTGGCCAAAAAGTTCGTTCGGGTTTTTCCCTAGGCTGTCACTTACATATTTTCATGTATGCCTGTTCTAAAAGCAATTTTATAGCAGCGTGGGTCTTTTTTTTGGCTAATATGATGCTAGTCTACTGTTTTGCATGTCATAGAATCTCTGCACCTTGCACGGTTATCAAATTTCTTTCCAATCTGTCTGCTTAGCTAATGACCATGCATCTTTTGCCGAGATCACAGGACCTCTCTCTGACAATCGGGAAGACAGACCCATCTCCCATTCCCGTGGCTGTGCCGTGCTTCTCTAACAAACTGGAACTAGCTTCCCTTTTCCTCTTCCATCCGTCAGGTACATACTGTGCTTCTCTACATTTTATTTCTATTTGGAGAGTTTTCAGTTAAGCTAATGAATATTTTTTCACAGTTCCTATTGGTAACACATATTGTTAGTCACCTCCACCCAGGGCCACTTGCTGTCAGTGACAGTTCTCAGGCCTGAAAGAACTGGGCCCCATGTACAACTAGCAGCCCTAGAGGGAGGAAGGCGCC
Organism: Balaenoptera borealis; assembly: GCF_965194805.1. NCBI lineage: Eukaryota > Metazoa > Chordata > Mammalia > Artiodactyla > Balaenopteridae > Balaenoptera > Balaenoptera borealis. Next base: position 2,427,421 of record NC_138875.1, on the reverse strand, counting down.
ATCTCAACACCCATCCACTAAGGAGGAGACTCACGGCCACCACTTAGCGCCCAGGGGTACGTGTTCAGGGCAGCTTTGGCAGAGGCAAGGAGGCTGGTGGTTGAGACAAAGTTGGGGTCTTGCAAGGGGTGCAGTCAGCACTCCCCAGACACGCCTCTGTTATATCACAGAAATGTTTCGTGATTCCTCCTTGAAGTAGCAGAGTTTCCTAATATGTGCTCAGGGCCCCTCCACCTGTGACATTCGGGTCAATGTATCTTCTCATCCTTTCCTGTTTCCAACTGATTTCAAAGGCCCCCTTCTAGTCAGAGAAATAAAAGCACTGTCGAATCACATTTTGCCCCTGTGTAACGTCACCCTACATGTTTCAAAACAGCTTTGGATTGGGAGTCAGGAACTGGGAGCCCCACCCTGGGCTCTGCGGAGAAGGGCTGTTAGCCCCCTGCCAAAGTCCGTTTACATTCTCTGAATCTCGCTTTTATGCTCTTCAAAGGTGATAGAAATGCCCAATTTTCCTACCACCTGAGGTTATTGTAAGGGCCAAGATAAAAAAAAGTGAGGGGTTCCACATATAAGTGATATCACATGGTATTTGTCTTTCTCTGTCTGACTTACTTCACGTAGTATAATCATCTCTAGGTCCATCCATGTTGCTGCAAATGGCATTATTTCATTCTTTTTGACGAAACAAAAACAAACTCACAGATACTGAGAACAGACTTGTGGTTGCCAAGGGGTAGGGGGGTAGGGGAGGGAAGGATTGGGAGTTTGGGGTTAGCAGATGCAAACTGTTATATAGAGAATGGATAAACAACAAGATCCTACTGTATAGCACAGGGAACTATACTCAATATCCTGTGACAAACCATAATGGAAGAGAATATAAAGAGGAGTGTATGTACATGGATAACTGAATCACTTCGCCGTACAGAAGAAATTAACACAACATCGTAAATCAGATATACTTCAATAAAATTTTTTTAAAGGCGAAAAAAAAAAGTAAGGGGGAAAAGTGCTTTGTAAAGTTTACAAGCCATGTAAATATAAAGTATTATCTCCTTTATTTATATCGGCTTACACTGAAATTTCTACTTCTACTTTTTAATTGGAGGAGTCTCAGAAACGGATCGAATTTTATTTATGTGGCAAATGAAGTTTCATTTTATGCAGTCACACGGGGAGCGCGGCCGACTGCTTCTCCTAGGATGTTTACTTACCTGGCTGGCATTTGCATCCCAGATAATCTGGGGCAAATGCTTTTCTTGTTCTGCCAATATAGAGGCCTCCCTGGGAAAGGTTATATATGGACCTGAAGGCCATTAGCGTCAATTATACTTATTTTGGGTTCACTGAGCCATTAGTTAATCTGCTCTGGTTCATCCTTCTGAGCAGAGAATCTGAAATGCTTCTGCTTGGGCTCTGAAGCTGGCCTTCTCTAACAAAATCGTTATGACGTGGGACAGAGGCTAATCAAAAAAAGCCACTTGTTCACAAAACAAATTGTTTTCAATGAAGCTGTAAGTTTTGTTTACTTTTAGCAAACAAGTACCATATTTCTTTTCTGCATCGAACTATATAGTTTTGTTTTGGGGTTTTTGGGGGGAGTAGTTCTGTTCAGGCAAGTTAGCTGTTAATATCTGACCACTTATACTGTCTATATCTACAGACAGGTTTGAATAAGTTTTTTTGTTGCTGTTTAAAATAACATTTGGTTATCTCTAGTTTCTCTAAATATTTTACTTTACAAACTGTTTTTCTTAAGATTGTTCGTGAAAAAATTGTACATGTGCCAATCTTACAAGTATTGAGTGACATGAACCTCTCTTTTCCAACTGTGAAGATGTATATCGTGTTTTTCTTTTAACTAAACTCAAGCTACTTGGGAAGGAGAAGGATTCTTTGCTTATTTTAACCTAAATGCTCTTATTTAAGAGCATCTGACCATATGATATTTGTATTGGTCAGCGTTCTCCAGAGAAACATACAAACAGACACAGACAGATTTAAGGGATTGGCTCACAAGATGGTGCGGGGCTGAAGTCTTTGGAATCTGTGCAGGCTGGCAGGCTGGAGCCCAGTGGAGATTGCAGTCCTGAGTCTGAATTCCACAGGGCAGCAGCCTGCAAAGTCAGGAAGGGTTTCTGTGTTGGAGTGTTGAGAATTCATTCTTTGGGAGACCTCTGTCTGGGCTCTTAAGCCCTTCAACTGATTAGATGAGGCCCACTATGGAGAGTGATCGGCTTTACCCAGACTACTGATTTCATGTTAATCACACCTAAGAACACACCTTCACGGGAACATCTAGACTGCCGTTTGGCCAAGAAACTGGGCGTGACAGCCTAGCCAAGTTGACACACAAAATTAACCACCACAAATTCTAAAACAGCTCTTAAAAAACTTGATCACATAAACCAGACTCTCCATGACTAAAGGTCTAAAGGGCGTCTTCATTACAAGACAACTACCTGTTTGTTTGTCCCCAAAGGAAAAAAAAAATAATCACATTGTGCTTGTATGTGACAGTAACAACTTGAACTGCCTCCCCATAATCTCATTTTGGAGGACTTGCTGAGGTCACGTACTAGGATTATGCAATGAAGCACTGACTGTCATTTTAGAGCCTGAAATAAATGCTTTTATTGTCCTTTTTTTTACTTTAATTATGTGCAACACAAGCATCTTGTGCATGTAGAGGCTTCATGAATAATGAATAGCCCCGTCACTAATGAAAACGAAAAGTCTCTCAACCCAGAACTAGTTCACTTCCCCCCAAATGTCAGGCTGCTTTTAGGAAACTATAAAAATGAAACAAAATACCCTGAAACCCCAAACTGAAAAAACTCCCAAATCTAATCAAAATGTTTTATCTGTAAAAATCTTGTCAAAATATTAAACTGGCCAATTCTAAAATCCAGCCAAACTTTCAAACCAGTTCTGGGAGATTTGGACAGTTTCAGCCGTACATTCTGATCTTGCCAAGGGGTTTATGCTTGGATGGTCGCTGAGTGCTAATGGAACCTAGGGGAATAAGTCCTCCCCCCGTTGAGATAGGGTTACACAGATAAGGATCAAAACAGAACCCTATCTGGGAACACTTTGGATTTACTCAAAGAGCCCCCTCTTTGTCCTCAGGGGCGGTCTCACACACAAATCCTTCCCCATCAAGATAAGGAGCTGCCCCTAGAAACCCCAGGCTGGTGGGAAGCTGTAGGGTCCTTCACGGGCGCAGAAAAGGCTTAAGTCTAAGGAGGAGTCTTGGGCTTGAAAACAGAGTCTGCGGAAGCAGCTGAGGCATCGCAGTAAGAGTGACCATCCCCGGGTTCAGCTGCCACGCTGGTCTGAAACGGAGTTGGCCAGGGAAAAGGGACAGTGGGGCTTGGGAGTCTCTGCGGCTTCCCGTCCTAATCCCACTTTATGGACATTAAGGACCCAGGGCTCCCACCGCCTGCTTCCGGCCGGCCGCTGACTCCCAGGACACGGGGAAAATCTGAGACAACAAATGTGCACAGAGCCAGCGACCGAATTTGAAATGATTTCCTTATTCTTCTCTAAAAATGATCCCTGTCTCCAAGTTTTATGCAGTTAAATCTTTTAAAATGACCCGAAGGCGTGTGATTGATTGCCTGTGTGAACTCCGTGAAAGCAACAACAATTGCTTGAAACTGTTACCCCGGGAGGTGTGTGTCTTTCCTAAAATCACCGGTTTTGTGAAACATGTGCTTTCTCCCTACTTCGGCCTCTCTCCAGCCGTGCACTGAATACAAGAAACAAAGAATCCTCTATGATCTGTCCCTGAATTTCACCACGCTTTTTTTTTTTTTTTCAAATCCTGCAACTAAATTGGTTTCCAACTATCTAATAATCAAAATTTATGTCTTAACGTGCGGCTGGCACCATGTTAGGGTGTAGTGTGGAAAGAAGAGGAAAGTATGGGGAAATTATAAAGTACAGTTTTCCTCTCTCGAAGAGTATATAATATTATAGTTTAGATCGGGAGATGGGGGAGGGAAGCCACACACACACACACACACACACACACACACACACGAGACAATTAGGGAACAAAGTAAGAGAACAGTAATTATGCGCTAAACTGTGTGGCACAGATTATTCGTGCTTTAAAGGGTTCAGAGAAAAAAGGGCTCAGTGTGGGCTAAAGCCATTTGAGATGATTTCATCGTGGCCTCAGAGCCATTTTTAAATGCAAATAATAAACTGGTAAGAAGTGCTCTCTTGAGGGTTCGGCCTCAGAAGGAGCTGTGTTGGGGAGGAAAAGGAATGCTAACAGTTACGCAGACGGTCACCCCCCAACGGGAGCCAAGGAAAGGTCAAGCTCTGGTAAAATAAGAAACTTCCTTTAGGTGGGGCTTAGTTTGCAAATTTCAGCAAGGACACAGTGCCCCCAGGATTGGAGCCTGCAAGGTGTTTACCGGCACGCAAGCCCCATTCCGAATCTCTTTCCTTTGCTCCTTGAGGCATATTAATTCCTTTCTAAAGCTATTAAAAGGGGTCTGTTGAGCTTCTTAGGAAGACTCACAACCACCAGTCTTATAAATAGCCGAGCTCCTGGCAAGCTCCATCACGCTCACCCGGTCCTTCCTTTTCCAGCGCTGCCCAGCAAAGCCAGGATCCCGCAAGCAGTCTCCCCAGAACTTACATTTGCTACAGGAGGAATAGACTCGAATAATTCGGTCCAGGACAAGTGCTGAAATCGTGAGCAGTAAAACACAGTGGGAAACCCTCAGGCCCTAACGCCCTGGTTCCTGCCCCCCGGGTAGACCTGCCCAGCCCCCGAGGCCGTGGTGCAGCTGGGCGCTGGGAGGGGCTTCCATAACATCCCCAGGGCGCACGCGCATCTCCAGGGCGCACGCTTCTATGGGCTGACCCCCGAACTCTAATTGCTCCAGTAGCACATCCTTGATTTCTTCCCGCCTCGTTCTTTTTAAGCTTGTCTTTAAATTTAATTTAGAGCAGGTTGCAGTCACGGCCTCCTGGTGGAATCTTCTCGGAGATCCGGCTGCCCCATCTGTCTCCACAGGAAGGTCTTTCCCAAGGCCCAGCGGTCCCCACTTCCCTCCAGACGGCAGGGCCTTTCCCAGGGCAGGATGGCTGGGCGACGGGGCATTCCCATTCTAGTGGTCAGGGTGCAGCAAGGTCCAGAACCCCCCAGGGAGCCCAGCGCATCCTGAGGCCAAGGATCTTCCTCTCCTGCGGCAGGCTCGTTGAGGGCAAGCCCATCAGATGGCAGGATGGAGGCTCCGAGCACGGGGTCCGGGGTCAGATTCCTGTGGCCTGTTCACTTGACCTCCTCACCGGGAACACGGGGCTGCCTGGAGACTTTCTGAAAACAGTGATACACATGAAATACCCAACACATGACCTAAATACTCACAGTGACATTCTTCTCAACGGCCGAAAGGGGGCGACAACCCAAACGTCCACCAGCAGACGATGGATGAACAAAATGTGTTGCAGCCACACAGTGGAATATTATTGGGCCGTAAAAAGGACTAAAGTTCTGAGGCGCGTTACACCATGAATGAGCTTTGTTGAAAGCATTCTAAGTAAAAGAAGCCAGTCACAAAAGGCAACAGACTATATGAGATCATTTCTCTGATATCCAGAATAGAGACGGAAAGTAGATGCGAGGCTCCAGGGGGTGGGGGGAGTTTGGGGGGAGATTGCTTAGCGGCCTAGGGTGCTTTTAATGGGGTGACAAAGAAGTTCCAGAAGGAGATAGTGTCACGGCTGCACAACGTCATGAATGGACCAAAGGCCACTGAATTGTTTGCTTTAAAATGGTTAATTTTGTGTTATGCCAGTTTTATCTCAATTTAAAAAATTGAAAAAACCCCACGTTTGGCAGGCTGTGTGGCGTAGGTTAAGAGCTCAGGGAATGCGAGCTGAAGATACTTCTGATTTCTGCAGCTCCTTGGGCGTCTACGTATAACCAGTGTCGCTTTTCTCCACCTTCCCCCATGAAGCATCAAGAACAGAATCACAGGGGATCACGACTGTCAGGCCTATTTTTAAACCGCTTCTCCATTAACCTCTCAGCGGCAGCCAGCACCCTCCGACTGCACGGAGCTGCGAGGCGCTTGGATTCCTGCCCCTTTGAGACAAGCCCAGTTGGTGCTGTTTTTTGCATCGCCCCCTTTCTTCCTTCCGGGCCCCTGTCGTCTCTTCGCAGCTCCCTAACAGCTATTCTGGGGGCCACTGTGCCTGCCTCGGTTCCCCCCGCCCAAGCCCGGCCGTGGGACTAGCCTTCTGGACATAGTGACCCTGTTTTCATTGCCTGGATCTCGGGGATCCCCACTGCTCTACAGAAAGCCCCGAGGCCTCCATGCAAGACCCACCTCCCTGAGAACCTGGCTTGGCGTTCTTGGGGTTTGCTTTTCACCCTTGACTCAGAACTCAAAACTGTGAGGAATTTTATAGAGAATTGGTTTCCGATGCCTCATTTCCCAAAGGTGGGAATTGCGTCCCAGAGAAATGTTACCAGGTCCCAGAGGCCCAGGTAGGGGGCAGCCCCGTGGGTTGGCGTGAGTTCCCCAAGGCCCCGCGGCTGGCACATTCGGTGCCGACTGGGCCGGTTTCCCGCAGCTCCCCACTCTGGGCTTGTTTGCCATCAGCTTCAGGCCTCCACCTGGATGAGGTCTGGGGTCCCAGCTGCGAGGGCTGTTTCCTACCGGAGCTACGAGTGCTCAGCCATCAACCTAATCTCTAAATCAATCAAAGCTCCGTACAGAGACCAGCCACCAGAGCTATTTATTCTGAGAGGAGAAACCTGCCCCCGCTCTCCGCCAGGCTACCAAATGCAAGGAACACACCTTCTGGTACCTTCAGCCTTTTCCAAGCCCCTTTTGACCACACCCTCCCAAGGGCCCATGTCCTCTCTGATGACCAGAGCCACCGTGGTGAATCCTTTCTGTCCCCCAAATTCCACAGGTGGTCTGGAATTTATTCGTAATTTTAGTTTGGTTCACCTACTGTGTTCTGCAAAGTGCCTTGGACTGAGAGCTGGTAGAAGTTAAAGATCCTGCTTTCAGCCTTGCTACCACGTCCTGTATCAGGAGGACGGCCACCATCTTTATCCAGCTCTTCCATGTGTGCTCATTTCTTTGTCTGTAAATAGGAACGGCGAACGGCCCATTTGTTCTCCGAGCTATCTTGAGGATTAACTTAATGAAACCTGCAAGGAGGGTGGACAGACTGTAGGAAGACGGGCATCATTAGGGTTTTCTCACAGAGGTTTGCCTTTTCCCCTGCAAAACCATTAGGTAAACAGGAAATGAGCTGCAAGACAAAGCAGTTCCCGCATCTCACAGAAGCAGCCCTGGGGGCTCAGAGGGTGGCGTCTGGGCCCCGGTTGGTGTTAATTCCCAGGCAAGATAAGAACAAACCACCTTCAAGTCCCCAGTGCAGGAGACCCGCCCATCCAGAGAGAGAGAGCTTTCTGCCCCCAGGTGAGGGCCACGGGATGCAATCACCGCAGAACCTCTGTTTGTCCAGAAGTCCTGGCAGCTGGAGACCCGTGGGCCGGGAATACTGCGCTTTGTCCACACGGAAATCACCAACACAGCCAAAGACTGTTTACCTCCCATCTGACTCTGTGGCCCCTGGAACATTCCGGACTGTTGCCAAATGAAAATGCTTGGGAGCTCTGTCCCCTGATTTAATGGTCCAAATTGCCATAAAACTGTTTGCCCTTATTGTCAGACTATTTGCTCTCTACTCCAGGAAGGGAGCATTTTTTCTCCCCATCGAGATGGTGAAATACACAGAAAGGAAAGATGCAGCCTGTTTGGGAGCAGAATGGAGAAACGGTGCAGCTTCAGCTCTGGGGACACGGAGGACTGACTGATGGTGGAAGCCCATTTGCTCATTTCTACCGAGACTTGCCTTTTAAAGGAAATGGAGACCCATTTCCTCTTCTCAGCCGCCACAAATCTTTCTCCTGTCATCTTCTCCCTTCCACACTTTTTCAGAGTCCGGGCTGTTGTGCAAATGTTTTCTGGTTTAAAGAAGATACTTTCTTTGAAAAAGAGGTCATCTTGCTTCTTAAATGAAATCTTATCAGCTCAGATCTCCCACCTCGATCTTATCTTTTAGCATTTTTCTTCTTCTTTTAGTTAAGGAATCTCAAGATGCAATTATTGGAGCAGGTGTTTTTATGGGATGCGTTTGAGGAAGAAAATAATTAACATTGTTTTGTCCTTTAATATTTTTAATAAAACTGGGAAATACCTAACATAGTATTTGCCACGTGCCAGAGACTTTTTTGTGTTTATATGATTGTATTAGGATGTTTGATCCTTGCAGCTGATAAGTGGAAACCCTGAGGCACAGAGAGGTTGTGGGATTTGGCCATGGTCACAAGCCTGCAGCTGGAATAAGAACTGGGCGGTCCACTCTCACATCCCTACACTGTTTTATGGGAAGCTTGGAAAATGAAAAGGAAGCAGACAGTCTATAATCCCAAGAGATCATGTCATGGGCGCCCTTCTTTTTCACACTTGCCTTGTTTACAGGATTAAAATTATAACACACATTCACCTTTGTGTCCTGAATCCTCTGTTTTAGCATGTAGTTTACATGCTTGACAATAGCTGCATGGTCGTGTTGCAAACAACCCAGGTCATTTATAGAGCGATTCCCCTATTGTTGGTTATTGAGGTTGCTTTCAATTTTTCACTAATAGAAATAACGCTTCAATGAACAGCTTTGTGATGTGTATTTTCCTATTATTTCTATAGGATAAATGGGAAAATTACTGAAACCATACCAAATGAAAAAATTATCAAAGATCTACCTAGTAGTTTTAAAGGAAAATTCTATTATATAAACCCAAGGAACAGGGATTTCCTTGGTTATTTAAATAATCTCAGAGCAGGACAATTCATTACAAGTACATACCATATAAAGACACTGCAAACAGATTAAAATGAACAAACAAAAAAACAGAGAGAACACTTCAGATCAATATCTCTTATGAAAATTAATGTAAAAATTTTAATTTAAAATATGAGCCAAACAAATCTGCAATGTATTTATAAAAACAATATCCCATAACCAAGGTGGTTTCATTCTTGGAAAGCAATAGTAATTCACTACATATATAGATTAAAGGAAATAAATGTTATGATCCTTTAGATAGATGTTAAAATAACAGTCAAAAATTTCACAGCCATTCCTGATGAAGACCTTTATTCATTAAAATTAGAAAGAAATTTCTAGAAAGTGATTGAAGATTCAAGAGAGAAACAGACAACAGAGCCTAGTAGTATTATTTTGATCTGTTTTGGAGGTTCAGTTATTATGACAAGAAAAAAATAATGTGAAAATACTGAAAATTAAAAGTTAATATTATCTTTTTGAGTAGATTATATGGTTGTAGACTTAGGAAAGGCCAAAAATTTAGTCAAAGTATAATATTAAGTGTTTAGGAAAGTGGCTAAAGTATATAAAAATTATCTTTTTTTACATACATATAAATAAAATTCTATCATATTTTTTATATATAATGATTCACAAGAGCGGTAAGGACTATGTCACAGCTGACATTGAATATAATAAGAAATGTATATGCCATAAACTAAATGATTACACTGGAAAATAAAAGCCTGAAAAAAATGAAGAGCTGTAGCTTGTGCTTACATGAGAAAATTCAATATTTCGAAAAGTCCATTCTCCCCAAATTAACCTCTAACTGCAAGTTCAATTCAAATCTCATTTTTGTGTTGAAAAGTCCTCAGTCAATTTGAAAGTGAGAATGTCCTGCAGCTAAGACAAGTGTGAGAGCAAAAAGTATGCAGGCCTTGGGAAGCCCAGCTCCAGGGGGCCAGCTGTGACAGAGCCGCTCCAACGGACAGAGAGACAGATGATTCAGGGAACAAAATAAATGGTACAGAAATAAGCCCATGCACATTTTTAGGTTTTATAACTACATGATAAGAATTAGATTTCAAATCAAAGGAGTGAAGCTTGATTAATAAACAGTAAAAGACATTGGATAATCTTTAGGGGAAGAGGAAAACGTTGGCTTACTACCTTACAACACTCAAAAGAAATTATATATATATTTTTTATTTTTATTATTATTTTTTTATTTTTGGCTGCGTTGGGTCTTCGTCGCTGCGCGCGGGCTTTCTCTAGTTGAGGCAAGGGGGGGCTACTCTTCGCTGCGGTGCGCGGGCCTCTCATTGCGGTGGCTTCTCTTGTTGCCGAGCAAGGGCTCTAGGCGTGCGGGCTTCAGTAGTTGTGGCACGCAGGCTCAGTAGTTGTGGCTCGCGGGCTCTTGTGGTGCACAGGCTTAATTGCTCCGCAGCATGTGAGATCTTCCTGGACCAGGGATCGAGCCCGTGTCCCCTGCACTGGCAGGCAGATTCTTAACCACTGTGCCGCCAGGGAAGTCCCAAGAATTTATATTGATAGGTTAATATATATTAGAAAATAAAAATGTAAAGTAGAGGAGAATACCTTAATTTGACGGGTGGAGAGGTTTTATTGCTGTTGTTTGAAGCAAGACCAAGAAAATATAAAGGAAAAAATAATTAATTTGGCCAAAGATATCATAAAAAACAAATGGGAAAAAAATGTGTAATTTATCCAGATAATGTATTAATCTCTCTAATATGTAAAGATCAAAAGATTAAGAAGAAAAAGGCAACTTGAGAGAGAGACGCAAAACACACCAACAACTAGTCCCTAGAAATAGACACTCAAATCACCAATGAGGTTTAAGGACAATGAAAGAAATACAAAGTAAGAGAACTGGATATTAATTTTCACGTATCAGACTGGCAAAGACTAAAATAATAATACGACTTTTTGATGAACATGTAAATAAGAACATGTAAACATGTAGTGTATGTGACACTACACTTTTGGGAGGAAAACTAACAATATCTATCAGAATGTTAAATATGCACCTTTGATTTGGCAATTCCACTTTCAGGAATTTATTTTTAAAAACACTCAACACATGACAAGAGTCTTATTTTCATTACATGTATGTCTAATAATATCTCTTGCAGAATTTTTTTAACAGTACAATTTTTGAAAAAAATCTAAATTTCCATCAGAAAGAAGTTAGATAAATAAACTATACTATTGTCATAGAGTGAAATTTTATGCAATGTTGCAAATAGAGGTGAGGTGGCACTATACTGTACTGACACACACGAGTGTCCATAACATATTTGTAAGTCACAGAGCAGAATGTAGACGAACACTTTTCCGTTTGAATAAGACACTACATGTGTAAGTATCACACATACCTCTATGTACTATTAGACACATGCACGTGATACACTATTAGCCATAGAAACATATATACGTACTTAAACACGCAAAGAGTTGTTGAGGACATACAAAAACTTGTAACTGTGAATCTATGGGAATTAGAGAAAGCTTCACTTTCATTTTCTACTCTTTTTACTTTTGCATTGTTTGAAATATTTACAGGTATTCAATAGATATACCTCATATAATGTGCAAATATATATAATGTGCAAACTGTGCAAATATTTAAAAGTTAAGATGAAAAGGCCCAAGGAACTGAACTTTTTTTATGGCATGGGCACATGGGGGCAAATTGCTTCCAAACGTGTGGGACCAGTTCGCTGAAGCAGAGTTCCACACCGACCACGGCCCCTCATCCTCTTATGAGGCTCACCTCCAGGGCTGGAGTTCTCAGGACACGGCAGGGTAGTAGCTCGGTGTGCAGAGTGAGCTTCTCAATCTGTGATTTACCCTTAATTCTTTCTCCTCTTTGCCTGCTGTCTACTGAAACTCGTGTTGACCTACAGCAAGTGCATGGGAAGAAAACCCAACAGCAACAAAACCCAATAGCAACAATTCCACCGGATAAGCTTTGCTCTTTCTTTGGGCCACTCTTAGTAAGTTTAGTGACAGAGTGTTGAGACCAATGACTAGCATCAATCAAGGGAAGTGTGAACGTTCTAGGGGTTCCGAATCCACAGAATTCCCTGCAAGAGGACCCACGGAGTCCTCGTCCTCTCCATCCATCCGCCCTACCTGTCATGCCTTCTCCACACCTGCACCCCCGCGCGCTGGTTCCTCCTTCATTCCTTTCTCACGGCTCTTCTAACACAATGTAGTTTACTTGTTCTCTACAACTACTGAGCATCGTCTACGTCCTCCTATTAGGATGTAAGACCCACAAGATCGAGGATGTTTGTTTGTTCTGTTCACAGATGTAATCCAAGCGGCCAGAACAACGTATGGCACATAGTAGGTCCTTGGTAACTATCTAATGGATGAATGCACAGCTACTTTTCTCCCCGCGGTAAAATGATTGATGGCAATCAGTCTTTCCAAATGGCCACCCTTAACTCAAGAGCCAACGTGAAACTTTTAATGGACAGCAGGTCTTGAGCGTAAGATATCAAGTTGAAAAGATTAGCATCTTTCTTTGCTCACAGTTCAGATTCCTGGGATCTCAAGATCGGGAGCCCAAGTAACCCAAACATAGATCAAAGGCTCTCCTGTGCTCTGCAGCCTCGCCAAGTACTCCCCGGCCTGGACTTAATCAAGTCCAGTGACAGAACTCTCCAGGCCACTGGAAACAAGCTTCAACTTAAAAGTCTTTCTTTTTAAAAATTTGAACATACGTTAATCTGAAACCAACCTCACCGTGACTTCCATCCGTATCCTCATCCTTCTTCCCCAGCCCCCAGGCCAGAGCTTGTATAATAAGTCAGATTTCCTTCCCATGTGGAGGGATGACCTCGAATTTGCCATCGCGATGCCCCTCAGACCTTTCCCTTTCCAGGCTGACCACCTTCAGACCTTCAGGTCGTGTGCTGTGCTCGTCACCTTTTGCAGATCTTCCTCCATCTTCGTCTCTGACTTCTGGAAACGGTCCAGCTTGCTGACGCCCAGGTCTCATCCCAAGGTGAGAGCTCTCAGATGCGCCCCCTTCTATAAACGCAGTCACAGGCGACACCCCTTTTTAGTTTTGTCTGTAGTTTGTCACTGACTTCATGACACTCTTCACTCATTCTCAATGTGAAAATAACCGTTTTCACGATAGCCCGGGCATGAGCGCTAGCTTGGAAAGGCTTTCTTTTTCTCACCTTTGATGCCAGAGGGAGTCTTGATGTGGAGGAGACTGACTGACATTTAAAGAGGGAGACAACACTTGAGCCCTCCCATGAAATGGGTGGGGACTCCAAGGTTGTGAGCCAAGGGTACGGTGGAGGGCTTGAGTGAGAGAAACTCAGGCTCTAACCCACGCTGCCCCTTGTGAGGTGAGGGCACCTGGGTCCCATTTCTTCATCTTTAAAGTTGAGTTGATCTGACGTGATAATATCATTTAAGGGCTTAATTTATAAGTCCTCCAATTTATTGAACAATGTCTTATTCAATAAATAATGGTTACAATGATTTCATTTGATTTAAACAAGTGTCTGAGATAGGCATGTTGATATTCAAAATATTTAATAACCTGTACAGGTAACAACGAACCAGAATAATATGGATATGGACGATGGACGTGGCCATGGACACGGCAGCCGCAGGCCAGGTGAATATCCGTCAGCCTTGGAAGTAGGGATTATTGCCATTTTACAAACAGGGAAATAGACTCAGAGAGTTAATTGTGCCAAATAAATTTCCATGTATCTGAAATATGAGGACAGTTTGAGCGTTTGGGAGAGATGGAATTTCGTTCACTGTCTGTGCGTTGGATATTTGTGTTGGCGTACCGTGTTGAAAATTTTCCACGTCCAATGCACCCGTCTTTTAATCTTTGAAAAGGTTCAGTGTGAAGTCTATCTCTTAACAGGCTTTAAGGAGCAGCATCGCATTTTCTAAATGTGCACGTGCCTTGTGATCTGCAACACTGCGTAACAAAAAAATATCTGACCCTCCGTATTGTCACCACTGACACACGATTTCAGCAGGGTCGGACGTGACTCCGTTTAGGCTGAGCAAGAGAGGACATGAAGACCATGAGGACAGACGGACAGACGGAAGTGTAATAAACGCATGCCCGACACCGTGCTTGTCTCATGGAGAATGACCCAGAGAAGATGCTGAAAATATACTGTGCATCCATGAATGTTTCGAGGATAAATGTTGAAGCTATAGCTTGAATCATACACGCTGGTGTTAAAGTCATCAGCTTCAGGGAATATGTTTCTGAAATGCACAGAATTCATAAGCTACCCTGTAATTCTAATGATTCATATTGAACGTACACCTATGCGTTTTGTAAATTTAAATGTACAAAATGTGCTGAGCCCCTAGGCATTTGTATCGAAATACATTTCTGTTCTCCTGACATGCATGCCTTCGCTATTACTGATGGAAACAGACTATGGGATTTCTGAGTAATTTCCATTCATATTGTATTAAAATGTTCAAGTTGCTTTTTCTGTCAAAGAAAGTATCATTTCATAAAATTATTCACTCTTCCTCCATATGGAAATGTCAGACATTGCTAATATAATCCTCAAATTATTGCAGAGAGTGTCTTTAGGCTAAGAGACGTATTTCCTACGCTGTGGTACAGAATGCCTTGTTCAGTCTATTCTTGGGTAACCAGTCTGAGTTTTGTTTGTTTTCAGTTCATGCTTATGTGGTGTCATCCCTAGTGAGAGACTTCTTCTTCCTTTTTCTGTTTCTCTTAGTTACCCTATGGCGTAGAAATCAAAAACATAATAAAAATATAGAAGATGTCTTATTTCCTTTATATTGTAACACTACTCATGAGTGATTTTCAACTTTGCTATGCATAGAGAGCTTCTGAAAATGCACATTCCTGGACCCTGCTGTACAATTCTAACTTAGAAGAGTATCCCAGGAGTCTGCATTTTGACAAATGCCCCAATCTTTTTTTACATACGTAGTGTATAGGTCATGCTTTGAGAACTGTTGTTAAGTACATTGAATAACTCTATATTCAATGTAAATTTCCTTTCCATTTGTAAGCTGCCACTGATCAATCAAGTCTGACAGGTTTCATTCCTCTTCCAACCTGTCCCAGTGCATCCATCCATCCCTCCATCCATTTACCCATCCATGCCTCCACCCATCCATCCATCCCTCCACCCATCCATCCATCTATCCATCCATACATCCTTTTGTTCATCCATCCATCCATCCATATTTTAAACGTTTTTGAAGGGTCATCCTGTATCTTGGGACTTGGGATAAAGGAAAGACACAAGTCTTGTCTTGAAGGGGCTCACAGACTTAAAAATAATTCATAATTACCCATCTTGTTTTCTCCTCTGATCTATGACTGAAACTCTAATGCGTGCTCTGAAAGGCCCTCTCGCAGCCCAAGGCTTGCACTAATAAACCACAACATCTTACCCCCAATCACCTTCTTTGTTTTATCATCTTGGGATAGATAAATCTAGTTTGGTAAGGAATTTGTGCAAAATAGCTTACATAGAGTATCAATTTTAATGTTAAAGTCAAGTATATGCCTCTTTTTTTTTGCATGTGGATAAACAAGAATATATCTTTTAATTAGGAAAGATAAAGCCTAAAACAATATTTTAACAAAAATAATAAGCCTGGATCCATTAATACTTTGAAAAGCTTAACTACATGGGAATTCATTTGTGTCTAATAGAGTTTTAATTCTATCATTTGCATAACAACTTTTGTCTTCAAAGTAACTTCTTATATATTAAATTGCTATAAGTGCATCTGAAGAGTTAAAATATATTCAGTTATTACATATAATTTCTAAGGAGGTCTAAAATCTACATTTCCCCCCTAAATCAGGAAGTCAAATAAAGTTGACCACAAAAGCAGATTTTAGATGTGATTTTGGAAAAGATTTCTACTTTCTTAAAATGTTGCTTTTTAGCAAGTTCTCCCAAATCACAAAATACATCAGGAAACTGCTGTCGGAATGCCTCCCCACTAGATCCAACGTGGTATATATGTATATTTTTTCCATTGTTACCATTGTTATGTAGTACTGATTGAATTCTAGTGAACTGCTTAAAAGATGAAGAAATGGCCTGTTTTGAAAAAACTACAAATACAATTAGTTACGTTCCTTAAAAAGCTCAACGTCTACCAAGCTGTCTTTGGGCATCCATCCATTTATCTGTCCACCCATCCATTCTTCTACTTCCATCTGTCCATATTTTAACCATTTTTTACAATTCCTAATAGCAGGACAAATGGCCATTAACCATGAAACACCCTTTCCTGGTCTTGGTTAGTGTCGGTGTTGAACTGTCGTTTGAAAACCAAAGGTCGATTTCTTTTTCACCCATCAGGTTACATCGCTGCACACAGTGGGTGGTGTACAGCCACAGCAAGGCGTTAACGCGGGTGGATTTTGTTCTCCGAGTATATTCTATGTTTTTTAAAATCCTCATGCATACACTCAATGGAAGGAAGGATTGGTCCCATTTTAGCCTTTTCAGTACTGTCCACATACGCAAATAGCAGTCACATTCACAAGGAGCATCTTTAATATAAACTCGTAGAAAAAGCCTCCATAAACGCCCAGGAATGTGAAGCGGAGAATTATAATCAGTACACTCTCTCCTCTATTCAGATGTTCATCTTCATTTTCTTCACTAGTAATGGAGACTTTGCCAGGATCTATGGAGAATGTCATGGTATCTAGTAGAATATTTCAATTATGTAAGTTTAAACATCTAAGCACTCTTAGCAAACTCTTTTTCTGCTTCTTGTTGGAAGAGAGTTGGTGGAAGGAGTGAAAATAGATCTCTGATATTCTACGCAGATCTCAGAGAGCCGCCGGTCTAGGTATACAGACCATGTATCGGATCTCCAGCCCCTCTGGGGGAAGCAAAGCGTCCGCACAACCCCACCTCCCAAGCCTGCCTTCTTAGGACCCTTCGAAGCAATACTGACCAGGTTCAGACACAACTGGCCTTTATTAAGGGCAGCTGTGGGTCACCTGGATGGCATCCTTCAGAGAGAGCGGCACTAGCTGCCCAGGTGATGGGGCAGGTGGAGTCATCCCCCAGGGACTGGGGCCAAACACCTGAAACCTTGAGCATCCCTGCCCCAGGGCCACTGGGCAACACAGCCTCACAGACCTTCAAACACAGCAGAAAGAGAAGCACGCTCCACTGGGCAGATAACTGCCTTCTGTTGTTTGTTTCCAACCGTGGCACTCAAAGGGCAACTTAGGTTTGTTTGTTTAGGTAAATCAATTCATTTTATTCTTGAATTGTTCTGGGCAAAATAAAGTGATCTCTGTTACGCGCATCTAACAAAATACATGCTAACCAACCATACCATTCAGGTTTCCTTTTCTGTTTCTAATTTTAGTTAAGCAAAAAAAAATACATTTTTTTCGATCTCTGGGTGGCTACTTAAAATATTTTTTCTAGGGTGGCAAGACATATAAACATAAAAGGTGCCATTTTACCTTTTTTTTTTTTTTTTTTAAAGATTTATTTATTGACTGATTGATTGATTGCTGTGTTGGGTCTTCGTTTCTGTGCAAGGGCTTTCTCTAGTTGCGGCGAGCGGGGGCCACTCTTCATCGCGGTGCGCGGGCCTCTCACTGTCGCGGCCTCTCTTGTTGCGGAGCACAGGCTCCAGACGCGCAGGCTCAGTAATTGTGACTCACGGGCCCAGTTGCTCCGCGGCATGTGGGATCTTCCCAGACCAGGGCTCGAACCCGTGTCCCCTGCATTAGCAGGCAGATTCTCAACCACTGCGCCACCAGGGAAGCCCCATTTTACCTTTTTTAAGTGTACAGTCAGTAACATTAATTACATTCACAACGTTGTGCAACCATCCGCACTACCCTTTTACAAAACTTTTTCATCAGTTCAAAGGGCAAATTTGAACGCCACGAATACGTAGTCCTAGACTTAATTAAGCAGACAAAAGAATAAGAAGCAAGCTGTAATGGGTGATCAACATGATACATTTATTACGAACACGAAACTCTTGGGTTTTTGAACTAAGTGACGAAGCTCACAGCTCAAAGCAAAACCCAGAATTAGAGCTTGGGGTCCATGTTCACCTGGACCCACCGACTTCTGAATTTGCCCTATTCTTCTGAATGCTTTTCTATTCATTTGGTCACATCATCTGGAAGCCTTGGCTATTCCGCTTGTATTTAATTCCAGAGGGTCTTAACTTGCCCAGTGTTTGTTGTTTTGTTTTGTTCCGAAATGACTTTTTTTCCCAGAGAATACGATACATTGAATACAGAACGACAAGAGTCAGTACCGTGTTCCAGCCACGGTGGTGCATTATTTCAAGTCTTAAAAACCACGGCTGCTTTTGCCTTTGGAGGGGAGCACAAGACCGGCCGAGCGAGGGCTTGCCCGTTGAGCAGAGCCTGGGGGCGGGGGGCATGCCCCGGTTTGAGTCGGGGTCAATTCCTCTGAGTGTGTCACTTTTGCCAACCTCGTACGAGTCCACATTTGCAAGTCCCCTGACATCCAGCTGCCACCCACTGAAAACAGGGAAGCTGGAGGGGTTGGTTGACTGTGGCCCCTGAATTTTCCCCCTTCCACATGCCCTCCTGTTGACCTGGGGCTGATGGAGTGGATGGATCTCTGAGAAGGAGTCTGCCATCCTCAGTGGATCTGTATCTATGGTAACAGTAGGACATTATTGTGAATAACTGGGAAAAAAAGGTGTTCACGTCTCCCTTTGTAAACTGTCAGTGCATAAGTAATTTCTGGCTTCAAAACATTATTTTTAATGACTACATACTTTTACCATGTAAGCACTCGAGCATCTCTCTTTAGGAGTTGTGTGCTCCCAGGGTGTGTAATGGGAGGTGTTTGGTTTCAGTTACGCACTAGGGAAAAATGCTGTGAGTCAGAGGAAAGAGTAAATTATGCAAGAAAAGCAATGTGTGTGTGCGCACGCGCATGCCCGTGTGTGGGTCGGTGGAGGGGACTCTCACGGAGTTACTGTTGTTGGGATTTGTATTTTTGCAGCACGGGGACACATCTAATGCAGGCATCTGGTGCTCAGTGCCAATGTGTCTGAAGCTGCGCCCTCCAGCTGGTGGCCGGTGCCCCTGTGGCCAGTGTTCTCACGTTCTGGCCAGTCTCGGGCTGTGCTGATTATCCCAGACGAGGGCAGGCACCCGAAACAGAATCCTTTCCTCCATCTGGGATGAGAGAGATTTCCATATTGGTATATGTGGACTAGAGTAGATGATCGTGGGCATTTAATTTGGGTGAAGCAAAGAGAAAAGGAAAGAAGAGGAAGAGAAACATGAAGATAATGGGAGAACCAGGCAGTGTGCCCCCAGGGGCACGAGGAAGGCCCCCTGCCCCCCCGGGGTGCTGCACCCCGCCCCAGCTCCCCTCCCAGCCTTACCGCCCAGACAGCTTGACCAAAGCCTTTTCAAAGGAGGCAGGCTCTAAGCACAAACAGATTCTTCCACACTTAGGTACGTATCCGCCAGAGAAGTGGGGACGTGGAGAGGAAGAGGGTGCCATTCAGCCCTGCCCCAATATTAACACCGACGCCTGTGATGTGCCCGTCACCTGCTCCCAGGAGGGCCCCCTCCGAGCCCAGGGTCATTGCACTGCGGACGCAGAAGGATGGGCAGCCCGGGTGGGCGCAGGCTGGGGGGACCACATGGTGCAGAAAGGGAACTTGACGGTGGCACTTGGCCGCCAAGGCACCGGGGAGGGGCGTTCTCTACGTTGCTACAACCAGTGCTCTCCCTCGACCCTGCTAGCTCCCCGCTTAGGAACTTGCGAAACATTTCAAGTCCTTCTGGAAAAAGCGACCGCGGTAGGGACCGAAGGATGAGCGTCCGCGAGCAGGGTGGTTGTCAGAGAGCGCGATGAAAAGCCCTAACGCTCACGAGCGCCTTCTAAGTGCCCAGAAGCCTGCTGGGGGCAACCGGGCGATGACCGTGCAGGGGAGGTGAGACCCTCCTCTTCTGCTGCCCAACAAACCAAGACTCAAGGAAGGCAGGTAGTGACGGAGCCCCGGCTGCACGCTCGGTCTTTCCACTGTGGCCTGGTACCCAGGTCTCCACGCGATGAGATTTCGCTCATGGCAAAGAGAGGCAGAGCGGCGTCCAGAGCCTGGAGCCTGGCGCCCGGCCATCCAGGACCAGCCCACCTTCCCCCTCACAGCGGGGCCGTCACAGCAAGCGCATCCATCCGAGCCCGCCGTCCTGTCTGTAAAGGAGAGGGGAAGGCGACCACGGTGCCCCCAGAAAGGCCGTGCCTGGTACCGAGGGACTGCTCACTACGTTGTAGCTGCAGTTGTTCCAGAAAATGCACAGCCAACCAGAGGTCATAGGGCAAAGGTGGAGGGCACGGAATCGGAAGACAGATTTGATTTCAAGTCTTGACTCGGCCTCTGTTGAGCTGAGATTGGGGCAAGTACCTTGCCAAGCCTCGGTTTCCCGTTTGTGAAAGAGGACACATGTGCCTGGCCATGGGGGGCGCTGGGCAGTTCTTGGTGAAGATGACGTGCTCCCCCGCCCCATCCCAGGAGGGCTGTCAGGAGGCCTGTGGGAGCAGGAGCTGCTGTGGATGGTGACATGAGTTCCAGAACAGGAGGCCGGGGGGGGGGGGGAGACCCAGGACAGGAAAGAAGCGCGGAGGATGCAGAAGGGGACGAAGCAGGGAAGCGGGAAGAGGAGGGACCACGAGCGAGGAGTTCGGGATTCTGCCTCGGGTCACAGTGCTGGACCACATTTCAGGTTCAATGCTGAGCGTGAGTTTCACCCACGGGTTCGAGCCCTGGTCTGGGAAGATCCCACATGCCGCGGAGCAACTAGGCCCGTGAGCCACAACTACTGAGCCTGCGTGTCTGGAACCTGTGCTCCGCAACAAGAGAGGCCGCGACGGTGAGAGGCCCGCGCACCGCGATGAAGAGTGGTCCCCGCTCGCCACAACTAGAGAAAGCCCTCGTACAGAAACGAAGACCCAACACAGCCATAAATAAATTAATTAATTAATTTAAAAAAAAAAGATATCACTCCCTATAAATACAAGGGAGGGAGTTGAGGAGCGCGGAAGCAGGGATTGCGGCTGGGTGCGTGTGCATCTCTGCAGAGCCCTCCTTCCCGAGGCAGGTGTGCGGAGTCTCTGCTTTGCAAAGGAGAGTCTGTACTGCTCCCCAAAGAAAACCACAGCTGACCGGCACTTGCCTGTTTCTGTCTACAGAGCTCACTGGGGGATCCAATGTCTCTCCCCTCTGGATGCAAAAGCGGTATCTTTAAGGTCTTTGGAATTTTTATTTTATTATTAATTTTTAAAAATATTTATTGATTTATTTATTTGGCTGCGCTGGGTCTTAGTTGCGGCATGCGGGATATTTGTTGAGGCATGCGGGATCTTTTAGTTGCGGCATGCAGGATCTAGTTCCCTGACCAGGGGTCGAACCTGGGCTCCCTGCATTGGGAGTGCAGAGTTTCAACCGCTGGACCACCAGGGGAGTCCCCACAAAAGTAATTTTGAGGGCTTCCATTCCTACAGTCACCTGAACTCTGTTTCTTGGTTTTTAATTTAGAAAAAGATATAACAAACAATTCAGCGTTGCTGAGGCAGCTCGCATTCTTCTGTGTAGGAGCAGAGAAGCCTGCACAATTTTAGGTTAAAAGAAAAGGTATCAGCTACATTTGCAGTGATGGGCAAAAGCAATCTCAAAAAGGAGGGTCTAGAAAACCGGCAACCCACTATGATGAGGTCTAGGGGCCCAGATTTTCCCTTGAAAGTTTTCCCTTGATTTCCCTTGTGTGAAGATAAGGAAGTAAACTAACCAAAACAATCTGAACTTAATTTGATAGTACTGAAACATTAGTAGTTATATATTCTGGTTTCTCTTCTGTCTAAAGTGATCTCTACCCTTGAATTTATACAAATGCCCTCAAAAACGTACAAGAAATCAGTTAGTCCTGCTGGGGTCTTCCTGGCTGGAAGATGAACCAGCAAAAACATTTTGTTTCACTGACATTTTAGTTTGTTCTGAGTTCCTTTTTCTCTGTTTCCTCAAGTACATTTTCTGCTAAGATTCTGCAAACAGGCCCCAAGATGAGTCAGAACCCATTGAAGTGTCTTGAGCCTCATAGGTTCTGCAATTTCATTACGTGCTGCGTGGCGTTTATAAACGGCACGCAGTCTCTCTGTGCGTCAGACACCACTAGGCAGTGGTCGCTGTCTCTCTGGGTTTCTTTAGTGACACGTCAGGCCAGCCTCTGCACGCACCAGGATTACGAATCCAAGCACCTTTATATACTTGGTGTAGGAATGTGGAAATAAGATTGGGATCTGGTGATTCCAGGGAGGGGCTTAATGCTCCAATAGTTCCCAAACTAGGGGCTCAATGTACTGTGTGAAAGGGTAATGAGGGGAGAATGCCTTTAGCCACAGGTCCAGAGCCTTGGTCCAGGGCTTGCGTTGAAGCTGGGCCCGGGGAAGGGACCCACAGACGTGAATGCAGTAGGCCCTCGGGGAAACCCAAGATGTTGGTTGGTGGGAGGGATTGAGCCCCGATGTGGAGAGCTCGGGCATGGGGGGTTTGCGGCTGTCACCAGGGAGAACCCAGACACCAAAGGTAGACTCACGCAAGACAGAAAAGGCCAGGGTCTGACCAAGGATAACCTGGCCTTCTGACAGCCCGCGTTCCCAAACACTGTACTAGCGGTTTCAGGACCGAACTCGTGAAGGAAGGTGACACAGCCATGAAGATCCGAGGGACCTGAGGAGTGAAGCAGAAGAGAGAGCGTCATCCTTACTCGCTCTCGCAGCAGTGATGGAGGAAGGGTAGGTTCCGGGCTGTGTCGGTGAATCCCTCCTCCTCCTGTTGTGGATCTATGCAGTGTTCCCTTCTTCCCTGCACTCAGGGCTGAGAAAACCCGTGGCGCGGTCCCTAGGAGGATCCGCAGTGCCCAGGAACATACATGAGGATGGTCAGTGGTGGGGTTGGTTAAAATCACTGGCTGTGACCATCGGTAGTGAACGGCGCGACGGCCGCTGGTGGAGAGAAACCCAGAATCAGTGAGGTGCCCGGCAAACAAAATACACAACGTGAGCACCTGTGGATGGAAGTGTGTGATGAGGTAGTGGGACGGCCTCCAGAAGGAGTTTCAAAAGTCTGAAGTGTGGGGAGAGGTCCCAGTGGGGATGTGACGGCCACTGCCCCTCCACGGGCAGTCCTTTTAAGTGACCTGCCCGCCAAAGCGAGCGTGGACACCAGGAGATAACAATCGAAGATTTTCCCATGCTACTGTAACAACGTTTATTGTACAATTAGTCCATCTTATTCTGGAAGTCCTAGTGGTGATAGCTGTACACCTTTATGAGTGAACTAAAAACTGCTGAATTGTACACTTCGAAATGGTGAATTTTATGGTATATGAATTGTATTTCACCAGAAGAAAGTGAATGGTCATAAGGTGGTCGGAAGCAATTTAAAAAATATTAAATGGTGTAAAGTTAAAATTGAAATCTCTTGGAACTCCCTGGCAGTACAGCGATTAGGACCGCGCTTCCACTGCAGGGGCCCAGGTTCGATCCCTGAGTCAGGGAACTAAGATCCCGCATGCCACACGGTGAGGCCGAAAAAAAAAAAAAAAGAAATCTCTTGATCCCTTCACTGACCTACATATTCCTTGCTCTCACTTCCCAAAGGGAAACCACATTACCACCTTCCAAAAATTCTTTCTGACCGTGAAGTCTATATGTGCACCTATAGAGGATCAAACTGCAAGTAGTATTCTGCAGCTTGCTTTTCTAATGTAACAATAGATGTCTCCACATTAATACATGCAAAAATCCCTCATTTTTTAATGGGCGCGTAATAGCCTGATGTACTATCATTTCGGTAAGCAGTCCTCTATAAACAGGCATTTAAGTGCTTCTACAATTTTGCCTTGTACCTACATCTCTGTGCACCTATGAAAGTTTATGTGTGGGATGGATTCCTAGAAGTAAAACTGACAGACAAAGGACATGTGTACTTAAATTTTAATAGCTGTCACCAGATTGCTTTCCAAAAACTGTTCCTAACATCCAGTGGCCCCAGCGGTGCAGGCAGGACCCATTTCCTCACGCTCTCTGGGTTGAAATCTCTGTCCTTTGGAGAAGCTTCAAGGACCACTTGATGGTGGTGGGGAGGGGAGTGCAGGGGGGAAGAGAGGGGGCAGCTGGGGAGGGAAGCCAGCAGGCTGCGTGGCTTGAGCTAGGGAGGCTCTACTTTTATTTGAATATAAACTGTGATTCTGATATAAGGGATTTCGATAAAAGCGTTCCGCTTTAAAAAAAAGAGATAAAGAAAGGTTTGAAAACTATGAATTAGGTAGTCCTATAAAGCCGTGTTCCCTCCGCCTTCCAGAGGCTCATTTCACCTGCTGGGGCCCCCGAATGGCCCTTGACCTACCTTGCCCCTAGATATCCACGCCCTTGGTAATCCCACCCACGCTGTGTAACTGATAGCGCAATGCAGAAACGACGTCCTGTGATGTGCCTGGTGTGGTATTTGAAGACACTGCGGCTTCTGCCTTGACCTCTGTGATCACTAATTCTGGAGGGAGACAGCCGCCAGTTGTGGGGATGAACGAACAGCCCCGTGCCGACTTCACACCATGGGGGACCAGCTTGCTCCATGTGAGTCAACGGTCCTGGACGTGGCCTTCAGATGACCATGGCCCCAACCAACATCTTGATGCAATCTCTGCAGCAGCTCCGAGCCAGAACACCATCTCAGCCAGTCCTGGATTCCTGACCCATAGAAGCTGTGTGAGACAATAAATGCTTTTCATTGTTTGAAGCCTCTAAGTTTGGGGGTATTTTGTTATGCAGCAATAGACAACTAATGTACCTGGGATTGTGAGGTTTGGTGTCCCAGAGTCTACACTTCTGGTTTTATACCTGGATTTAAACCCCACTTCTGGTCCTGTCCCCTTGGAGGCCCTTGGTATTTCCAGGACACACCACCCCTTCCACAAGGAGGCTGCTTTCAGATGAGTGTCCTGCAGGTGACAGGGGTGGTTAAGGATGGACACAGTGACTTGCCCATTGAACACTAAACCCAAATTAAAACTAAACATAGGCTATTCGGTCACTCTAATCTTTGAGACAGCATTTTTTTTTTTTTTGGCTGCGCCACGTGTCTTGTGAGATCTTAGTTCCCTGACCAGGGGTTGAACCCTCAGCAGTGCAAGCACCGAGTCCTAGCCACCTGACCGCCAGGGAATTCCCTGAGACAGCAATTTCGTACAAGGACGGAAGGATTCAGTTAGAAGCCAGATTCTAGGGGTCTAAGTCAACAGAGCCGAAGCAGGTTGGAAACTGTTCCCTTCAAGATGTTGGTGGTGAAAGGAAAGGGAAGGTCCTTCTTTGTTTGTTTGTTTGTTTAAGGCTTGGAGACGGTGCTCACTTTGTAGGAAGAAGAGGAACGAGGGTCTGGGCTGAAAATAAAAACATCTCTGGACGATAACTGGTGGAGAGAAGGGTAAAAAAGAGAAGGAATTTTGAGCCAGGCTTTAATCACCTCCCTGAACCAGCAGTCAGAGAACTCTGCCTCCTTTGCCCAGGACTGGAGATTCCAGAAACCTGGAGAAAATCGGGGAGGACTGGTGTCAGTTAGACGGTCAGACGGTAGAGCCCACCTGTGAGGATGGAGGACCACCACCCCCCTGCCCCCGGCCGCAGAGACTCAGGGCAGTTGGAAGCGTGAGGGTCCAGGACGCCCTCCCCTGCCGGCTACATGGCTCTGGGACTTGAGCTGAGGGTGAACTAGAGAAAGGGCAGAATGTTTGAGTGGGGTCCCCCCAATTTGGCAATGGCCAGAGTAAGCATGGAGGAAGGTCAAGGCTGGGGCTCTATGGGGTGATGGGGACAATCTCGCGGGAACCCAGGAGGTGAACCCAGTCCTGCAGGGGTGAGCCAGGCTGGGACCTGGGACCTGGGACCCTTTGCTGCAATGCTTGCACCAGGACAAACTTCTCCTCCAGCAACAAAATACAAAGAGACTATAAGGGACTAAAAATAACTGCGAGCATGGGCAGCTGGGGCAAATTACGGACAACAAGATACAAAAAGACCAGAAAAGCTCAACTGCCACTTCTGAAGAGCTGGGAGCAAAAGCAGGGTCCTGCGCATGCCCCCTGCCCTCAACACCGCCAAAGGGGTGGGCGGACCACCTCAGCCCGCCCTCCAGCCCGACCCCTGGACACACCCCTCCCCGCACCCCGTGCAAGGAGCCAGCTCCGCCCCACTTGAGTGAGCCAGCAACGGAACCTGTTACTTTTTGTCGCTCCCTCGTCCTGTAGCAGGGGCCCCAGTAAAGCCTTGCCTGAATTTCTTGTCTGGCCTCTTCTCAATTTCTATCGATTAAGGAGGCCAAGGACCCTGGTGGGTAACGGGGATGACGGCCGGGGGCAGGGGCAGGCTGAGGCCTGGGGGTGCTTTAGCAAGAGTAAGGGGTCTGAGAGGGAAAGAGCAGGGCTGTCGCCCCCAGGAGAACTCCGCAGTGAGAGCCCAGGGGCCGGAGTGCAGGAGGGACAGAGAGGCCCAGGGGCTGGGCCACCAATGACTTTCCTTAATCAAGAGCCAATGCTTTTTGTTCCCCTCTGGAAGGTCCTTGAGTCCCTTCGAGGCCCTGGCTTGTTCACGACAGTGGCGGCTTTGTGCTTCTCTCTGAAATAAAACTTTTATCTTAAAAAAGAAAATGTATCCAATGCAGTCTGTCATAATCACAGTATTCAGATCTTCCCTGGCTCGGGGGTGGGGGTGGGGGGTGCCCCGGGTTCACTGGGGCACAGGCGAAAAGTACCGAAGAAGCTTGTTCCTATTTCTTTTTTCCCCTCTGGATTTCCGTTGTAATGGATTGAAGCTACACAGGAAATTTAATCCCAAAACTTGGCTTTGATTTTTTTTTCTTTTTTTTTTTCCAGCTAACCCTTTCAGAGTTGGGAAAGACCTGGCTATGCGGCCAGGGAAAGTAACGTTTGGATTAGATTCCCCAGGGTTTGGGGCAGCGTGACAAAGGGGCCGGGCACTGCGCGTGGCCGCAGCGCCGGGAGCATCGCCGCTGGCACAGGTGCGGCCTGCGTGGGGGAAGGGGCTTCCGGTGTGTCGCCCACTGGCTGGAGGGAGGCCTGACGCACAGGCCCCTCTTTGTCCTCCGAGCACCCGGCGGGAGCGGAGGGCTTTGCGCAGCTTCCCCCGAGGCCCTGGTCTCCCTCAGCAGATCCGGTCAAGCCGTGGGGACCCGACCCGCACTGGAGCCGGGCAGCAGCCTCAGCCCTCGCGGGCCGCGGGCCGGGGACGTGTGTGCAGACGCCGGGAGGGTCTCTGCGCGGCGGCCAGGGTTTGCTCTCGCCTGGTGCGAAGTGCGAGAGGGCCGTGGGCGTCCCGCGACACAGCACCGAAGTGAGTCTGTCAGTGCGCTGGGCTCCAGTGTCGGGAAGGTGGCCTGGGCCACACAAAACTACGGTGTCTCTAAGGACAACCCGAGGCCGCCCGCGCTGCGCGTGCCTGCAAAAGCCCGGGCCCGGGCGGCGGTCGCACCCCGCTCCCCAGCCTGGGAATGAGGTCACCGCTGGGAGGGGCCGGCGGGGCGGGCAGGGCCGGGGAGGGAGGACCTGCCCGGCCTGCTCGCCGGGTCGGGACGCTGGGGTTTGTGCCCCCGGACACCGCAGGGAGCACGCAGGCCTCGGCGGCCGTGCCCACGCGGGCCCGGGGTCCCCTCCTCGCGGCCCCCGGTGCAGCCGCGCTGCGCCGGGGGGAAGCCCGTCGGTGACACGGGGACAGATGCCCGCGACCGCGCAGCCCACGGGAACCATCTTAGGAAAGACACCAGGTCATCCCTCGTCCCCTCCCGGGGGGCGCCGGGCTGCACCGGGTCAGGCCCCCGGGCCGCGGGCGGATTTGGGCTGCGGCTTCGAGGGGGGGAGGGGCGGCGCTGGGAGGGGGGCCACCAGGCCCCGCCCCCCCGGCAGCCCACCTCGGCCCCGGGCGCCGCCCCCATTTCCCGGCTCTGGGCTGTGGGCCTTTGTCTCGGCGGGGCCCGCGGCGCCCCCTGCTGGCAGGTCTGGGCCGCGCCTACTCGGCCTGCTCCGGATCCGGCTCCGGTTTCTTGGGAGGCCGCGGCCACGCGGACCGAGGTGGTCCCGCCTTCCTCAGTGCAGCCGGGATGCTTCGTGCAAGTGCCCGCAGCCTTGCAGCGCCCGCAGCTCCCCGCGGACCCAGAGGCGGACAGACGGGAGGAGAGGCTGGGCCGGGAGAACCCCGTTTCCCCCCGCTTTTTCAGCAGGGCAGAAAGTCCTGTGTTTGTGCCCTCAACGGCTTTAGAAAATGGCCTCATCTAACCTTTCCAAAGATGTTAATCCAAGCTGCAAAGTCTTGGCCATTGGAAGACCTTTTAAGTTCTGATACCAAAGAGCTTTAGTCTGGATTAAATGCAAAATGCCAAAATTTCACTTTTAAAAGCAAGCACAAGGACCAAGTGCAACCTGAGCGTGTTTGTAAACCGTGCAAAACAGGCACTTCTGAGAGCCCCCCCCCCCCCCGCCCATTTTGTGCAAATGCTATTTGCCCGGAGCATCAGGAACCGAAACTCCTGGGAACTCTGTTTTTCTGGCCGGCAACGGGAAAGTTTGGGCTCACAGAGGGGATTTTTAAATCTCTGAAGGACTTAAGTCAGTGTGTGTCATGGAAAAGCCGAGTCCCTCCCAGCTCAAGGTGGCCCCAAGAGGTGGGCCAGGGCCCCCCCCCCTGCATCCCGCTGCCAGTGGCCAGCACACCTTAGGTGCTCCATGATGAAACAAGGATTCTGCCGAAGAGATCCACTGCAAAGCACCTGGCTTTCTAGAAGCAGTAAATGAAAGTCTCTTATAGTAAAAAGAAAAAAAAAAAAGATTAAGTCGTGAGGGAGAGGCAGAGAACACAGTATAATCCAGCGATTGGAGACTGGCTTCTGAAACTCCAGCAGGAGATGCTTTATCCCTTCCTGGCAGCTCTGCAGTGGCCAGCAAATAAATATTTCCACATGGAAGGTAATGGTCCTTCACAACGTAGCTTGTTCCATTCAAGAGAGATACAGCAAGGTCCCCAGCTTTAGTGGCAAAGGGCATTAGCCTTGCCTTTAGGATTCGTGGATGTAAACACTGAATCCCACTCCCACCCCGCTTGATGCTTCAGGAAACAATGGAGGGACCTCCGTGGACAAATTACGCCTGCATTTAATGCTCTGATTATCTGGTGAGTTAGCAACAGTCATATTAAAAGCCTGGACCTGCCTCCTGTTTAATCCGCCCTTGTTACTCTTCCCTCTCCTCCATTTCTGTTTCTTCCCCAAAGATTAAAAAAAGGAAAGAATTCTGACTTGTGTTGCTTGTGCCCTGAGTTTGAAACCAGCACATGACCAGGTGGAACGCGAGGTGGGTGGGTGGCAGAAGCCAGTCACCGGATATCATCGCTTGTGATTTTTTTTCCTTAATAAAAATATTCTGATGAAGGGCTGGGAGTTAAGGCTTCCTTCTGCCTCTGGCCAGGTTGGAGGCTCTCCAGGGAGCTGGGCAGTACAGGAAACTTCTGCTCTAAGGTTTCAGAAGGACACTTTTCAGCCAAGCTTCCAATCACTGAAATGAAAGTGAATTATGCTGGGCACAGAGGAGTCATGTTTAATTCAAGTGAAATTCATTCACTCATTTGTTCTATAAATATTTATCGAGAGCCTGGTTTGCGGCCCCTCCTGAAAGGCCAGGATTCCTTGGGCGGGGGGGCGACCCCGACATGGCACAGACCCCCGGCCGCCCTGTGCGCCCAGCCTGGCCCGGCAGTGTTGCCACACAAGCCTGATCCCAGAGTTCTAGGGCGGTGTGTTGTTTTTGTTTTAAAAATCAGACTCTACCTGCTTGTTTAATCTGAAATCTCACGCTAAACCTAGATCTATCTAAAATGTGTTAGTGGCATTTAACAGATGGTAAATATAGCGTCTTGGATGGGTGGAAGGACTAGAAAATATGAGCATTGTCTTTCCTTTTTCGGGCCTGCAGTTCCGCAGTTATCAACGTCCCCTGCTCGTTAATGAAGGAGGTTTCCTCCCCTCCCCCCTCTGTGCCCTCATTCCTATAATGTAAACAGCTGCTAATAGCTCCTATTTCTCTTTGTTCAAACAAACAATAGCCTTTATAACTAAGAAGAAAATTAGTATCAGGTGAAAGCCTCATTTTTAGGGTGCTTAAAGCGTTCTCTTTTTTTTTTCCAGAAGAACAAAGTCCAGCAGTAATCTTGAGAAGAAGAATTCACATTTAAAGTTCGGAAAGTGACAGAACAAAGGTCTGTCTTTAATGATGCATAGACACTCTTGTGATTGAATTTTAAATATTTTTTTTTTCTTTCCTTCTCTTTAACTTCCTAACTGAAAAGCTGGAGCTTGGGGCAAAAGGGTGGTCAAAGGTCTGGGGAGTCCGCAGACCCTCCCCGCCTTGGGGCAGACCTGCTCTCTTTGTTAGAGCCCAGGAAAAAGCCTGGTATTGGGGGGCTGGGTTTCTTCGCCAAATTAGGGGATTATGCTTATTAACGTGTGAGGAGTGCTTGAAAATGAAAGATGAGCTAAAATACGCCCGGAATCCCTGATTCCTTTCCAGCATAAAAGGACTCTCTTCCTGCTTGACCTCAAGTGCTTAAAAAAAGCACCATGTGATTTGAAACTTACATCTCTGGGGGAGATGTAGGACGGACTTTGTAAACATTTTATGTTATTCTGTGAAATAAATTCAACTGGGGGCCAGATTTCCGGAGTAATCCACAGATGTGCATGTCGGTGGGTAAACCTGAAACATTGTGTTGTTGCACTTTTATACATTTTGCTCTTTGTGTTTTTAACAATTATTGTTCTGGAAGTCTTTGGAACAAGACCAACGAGCTGATCCTTTGCTTATCAGTGTTTTCAGGGTCTGAAAAACCTTTACACTTTATTATCACACGTTCTCTCCAAGGATTTGATGTAACTTTTCTTCAGGTTTGTGGTAGAATTCAATTTCCTCATTTTGTATTCTAATATACCCATAGAAACATAGTATTAAGAAAGAGTGTAGGTTTTTTTGGCCTCAAAATGGCATTTAAGATCTGGTGTTTGGTGAAGTTAAGCCACTCTGATGGATAAGCATTATCCTTTA
Organism: Balaenoptera borealis; assembly: GCF_965194805.1. Taxonomy (NCBI): domain Eukaryota; kingdom Metazoa; phylum Chordata; class Mammalia; order Artiodactyla; family Balaenopteridae; genus Balaenoptera; species Balaenoptera borealis. The sequence goes on along the minus strand of NC_138875.1, from coordinate 2,396,319 downwards.
TTTCTTTAAGACACAGAAATCGGGACTAGGTTAGAGCAACTGCATTTTTGTCGTTGTTAGCATTTATTTTTATTATTTATTTATTTTTTAAATTAATTTTCATTGGCGTATAGTTGCTTTACAGTGTTGTGTTAGTTTCTGCTGTACAGCAAAGTGAATCAGCTATACGTATACATATATCCACTCTTTTTTAGATTCTGTTTCCATATAGGTCATTACAAAGTATTGAGGGGAGCTCCCTGTGCTATACAGTAAGTTCTTATTAGTTATCTATTTTATATATAGTAGTGTGTATCTGTTAATGCCAATCTCCCAATTTATCCCTCCCCCCGATCCCCTGGTAACCATAAGTTTGTTTCCTACATCTGTGACTCTATTTCTGTTTTGTAAATAAGTTCATTTGTACCATATCTTTAGATGCCACTTATAAGCGATATCATGTATTTGTCTTTCTGTCTCGCTGACTCACTCAGTATGACAATCTCTAGGTCCGTCCATGCAACTTCATTGTTTTTTAATGGAAACTATGGGCTACATGAGGGATGGACTCTCATACCTTGTAAATGCTTTTCTTCATCTAGAGTGAAGAGAAGCCCACATTAAAATGAGATGGGATGAGAAGAAGAAGAAAGAAGGAAATCCGTGTGATCCTGGAGGAAAACCCTTTGAATAGAACCAAGGCGGAGATTGGAGGTGAAACCCTGGGGCCCTTTAGACAGACTCTGCCCCAGGCTGTTTGGGCTGCATCCCTTTGGGGCCGGTCTCACTGCGGGTCTCAATGTGTGATCCTAAAATACGACCCGTGTGGCTCTGGCTTCCAGAAGTTTCAGGCTGCGTAAGGCCAGGGCCACTGTGTTCCCAGGTAGGACCCATTAATAGGATTTTCTGGGGGACCAGTGGGCAGACAAAGAACACTGGATGGATTGCAGAACCGGGGGACTTGCAGAGATCCCCGCCCCGGGCATGGCGGGGACATCTGGAAAGGGCGAGCCCCTCCTTCTCACGAACCCGGAGCCAAGCTGCGCCGGAGAGGGTGCCATGTCCCCGTGGCCTCAGGAACTAGGGAATGATGCAGAGAAAAAATGATGGAGCGGAGTTGGGAGCAAGAGGGAAGTTTCCTTTTGAGCTGGACATTGGCCCCCGCCCTGGGTAGTTCCAGCGGCCTCCAGGGCCCCTCTCGTGGGGCCACAGGGCAGCACCGTGGGAGCAGGGCTTGGCCTGCTTTCTGCTGCTACATGCAGTGCGGGGTGGTGGGTGCCGGGACAGCAGGGGCGCTGTGGTGCTCTGGGGGGTGGATGCAGTCTCCTGGGTTAATGAGCAGAGACTCGCCAGGGACGGTCTTGAAACATCAGAGGCCTGGGCTCTACCCTGGATGTTTGTATTCAGTAGGTCTGGGTTGGGGGCAGACATGGGGCCGATAACAGAGTTCAAGACCCCGCCTTAAGCACTAGTGGAAGAGTTTAATGAGGTCGCTTTACAAAGAAGAAACAAAAGCTATTTAGGCTCTGCTTGTCCATCTTGGAAAGCTGGAATTACCCCACTTGAGTGTAATGAACCTCGATTTGGGAAATGTCTGTATAACTCGTTCCGGAAATCAACAAACTTTAGAAGCTGTGCTATTTGCCTCACTGTGGTAAGCCAGGAGAGAAATCAGTGAACAAGCTTCAGTCCTGCCTTTTAACCAACGACGTAGATACACCCCTTGACTGTAGCCACAGCGCTGAAGGTGCAGCTACTCATGGGCGAGGCCTCTGCGAACTCCAGTCAGCGTGTAATTTATCCTCCTTTCCACACTCCACGCACGAATGGTCCTCTTTGGTTTGTAGCCACAGCCGTCAACCGTGGGCTCGGCCTTCGCCTCCCAGGTGACAGAAAGCCTTTACCCAAAACCTGTGGCCCCATTACTGAATGCTGCTTCTTTTGATAATAGATGTTGCTACTTATTGAGGGCCTCCTGTGTATTAGACATTCACACACATTGCACATGGGGCGACTGCATCATTTATTGTTTAAATGGAAACACTTTTGGGGAGTAAATGGGGACAATATTAAAGCGATGTCAGGGCAACAGGGACTGGCCGGGGCAAACTGGGATGTACTGTCACCCGCGTTACACATCACAGCTGCCGGGGGGGGGGGGTGAGGATCCTGAGGTCGTGAAGCTAGGGAGGGGCCAATACCCTAGTTCAAGTCTGTGTGACTCTGAACTGGGTTGGATAGTCTCCCCCCAAATTCACGTCCGACCGGAACTTCAAAATGTGATCTAATTTGGAAATAGGGTCTTTAAAGATGTCACTGGGTAAGATGAGGTCATCCTGGATTAGGGTGGGCCCTATACTAATGACCACTATCCTTATAAGAAGAGAGGAAGAGATGCAGAGACCCAGGGATGATGGAGGCCCACATGGGGCAGTGGGTCCACAAGCTGAGGGACACCAAGGATCGCCAGAATGACCACAGGCTCAGAGAGAAGCCTGGAGCAGATTCTCCCTCAGGGCAAGAAGGAACCAGCTCTGCCCACACCTTGATTTTGGACTTCTGGCCTCCAGGACTGTGAGAGCATAAGTTTTGGTGTTTTTAAGCCACCACCCAGTTTGTGATGTCACCCAGTTTGTGAACCAGCTCTAGGAAACTGATCCACACACTAAAGACCAGTGTCCAGGCCCACGACCTGGTCCAATAGTGCCCAGGACTGTGGGTGCTGGAGTCTGCAAACCTGAGTTTACGCCCAACCATTCACTTTTTATGTGAACTTTAGTAAATGACTTACTCTTAAAGATTCACTTTTCTTGTTTGTACCATGGGAACGATAATAATTATACCTGCCTCCTAGGCTATAGGATTGTTATTCTCTTTTTGCTTCAACACATATTTATTTTATGTGGGGTTTTTTTTTGCGAAATAAAAGACACAGTCCCTTAGGGAAAAATGCTTCTTACAGAGAACTGCAGATAAAAATGTTGGACAAAGTGTAATACTTGCTTTTAGGGAACTTACAGACAAGTAAACAGTTAGCCCCATTTAGATGTAGTGAATATTATTAAAAATATAGTGAAAACCTGTCACCTGATGCAGAGTCCCAGCTCCTGATACCAAAGTCGAAAGGAAAAGTGAGCCTGCTCTCCTTTTCCCAGATAGTGAGAGCTCAGACATGGGAACTGGACTTGGCCAGCTGGACACCCGCACCAGGACTTTGGAACTGGAGAATGCAAAGCAACAACAAAGGAACAATTGGAGTTTGTTCACAGATGCTGAGGTGAAGCCATCACATCATGTCCAGGACAGCCCGAGCTCCTTTTCTCTAGCTTCCTGTGAGTTTTACAAGTCTTGTTCTTCAACCTCCTGTGAGCCCCTGCTATCATTTTAACACATTCAAGTGTGTCCAAGAAGCTCAAACTAATCTTCAAGTTCATGTGGAAGTGCAAGGGACAAAACCGGCCAAAATCATCCTGACAAATTAAAACAAAGGTGGAGGACTCACAAATCTTCATGTTAAAACTTAATAGAAAGCTACAGTAATCAAGACAAGGATCAAAAGAATGCCCCTGGGAGTTCAGAAATAATGCCATCCATCTATGGCCGATTGATTTTTCAACAAGGAAACTAAGACAATTCAATAAGGAAAGAATAGTTTTAACAAATGGTGCTGGGACACCTGAAAAAGAATGAATTTGGATTCCTACCTCACACCATATACAAAAATTAACTCAAAATGGATCAAAGAGCTAAAACTATAAAAGATTTAAAAGGAGACATAGGTGTCGACCCTCATGGCCTTAGATTAGGAAACACTTTCTGAGATATGACACACCAAGCAGAGGCAACCTCCAAAATACATAAACTGGCCTTCTTCAAAATTAAAAAAAACTGTGCCTCAAAGGACACTCAGAAATTGAAAAAATAAACCCACAGAATGGGAGAAAATATTTGCAAGTCATACATCTGATAAGGTTATAGGATACAGAACATATAAAGAAGTGTTACAACTCAATAACGAAAAGACAAAGAACCGAATTAAAATATGACCAAAGGATCTGATATTTTTTTCAAAGGAGATATACAGAGAGCCAGTAAGCGCCTGGAAAGATGCTCACATCATTAGTGGTTAGGGAAATGGATATCAAAAGCACAATGAGATGCCCCTTCACATCCATGAGGACGGCTGGAATTTAAAAAAACCTCCGAAAAGGGAAGTATCAGCTGAAGGCCTTTGGACCTGAACTGCGGCATCACCTGTCTCTGGCTGATGGTCCATTGTGCAGATTGTGGACCTGCTAGCCTCCACAATTGTGTGAGCCAATTGCCCAAAGTACATCTCTTTCTCTGTATACACACATCCTATTGGTTCTTTTTCTCTGGAAAACTCTGACTAATACAATCCTCTACAGACAGGACCAGCAAACTCTCAGATTCCTCAAGAACGCATATTTGGGAAACCCTCGTGTATAAGGACCTCAAGCCATTTGAGATGCTGGCTGAAGGCAAAACAAACACGATGGTAGAAAGAGGGTCATAAACGTCAGCTCTGGCCGCTGCAGAGATCATGCTGGAGCCTCTATGGGTATTCCCTTCCTCGCTGTGTCATGTAGATATTTATGAGTTAATTAATTTCCATTTTTCATTCCTCTCCTCACTGTTGTATACACAGTTTGTTGGTAGCTGGCCATAATTTAGTGCGCAGATTTCAGAATAGCAAGACAGCACACAGTGGGACGTGGGGAAGGAGGAACACTGGTGCTGAGGCTGGCCACAGAGGGTGACCATCGAGGCTTTGGGTTGTTGCCCATTGGTGAAGGAGTGAGCGTATCTTCTGTTTGAGATAAAGAGAGCAGCAGTGTGTTAAAGAGAACTAGTTTGTTGTTGGAAGTGAACATCCAGGGAGAAAAGTGTGTGTGTGTGCGTGTGTGTATGTATAAATCCAGAAGAGTCGAAGGAGTCAGTTCAATGGGCATTTGTCACTCCTTGTGTCCTGGCAGAATCCCCAAGATGTGCTGTGTTAGTGGAATGCAGTGCATGGCCGTCCCCACCAAAGCTGGACCGGGAGTAACTCCCGTTCTTATCCCTGTGGCATCTGAACTTGGCATTGACCCGCTGCGGGACCTGCTGCGTGCTCCCACGCGGGAACTCATTGACTCACTGACGGGAAGTGGTACTTAGAATCCATTCACAGTCACTGTATTGTTGGCCACTGTATTGTTGGCCAGACTTTTCATGCAAAGAGAGAGAGCCTTGCTGCTTCCTGCTCCTTGACCTTCCAGAAATCCGGAGTTCCTGGCAGCCTTCTGAGTCCTGGGTCAGTTCTGTGACCCTCTCTGCATTCATACCCCACCAATAAATTTCTTGTACTTAAAATAGCCAGACGTAGTTGTTCTGGTTGCAGCCAGAATGCCGACCAGCAGATGGGTTTGCACTAGGGGCTGTGGGAGCCCCCAAGAGGGAAGCACCAGGAGAAGGGGGTCTGATCGTGAGAGAAGGTAGGCTTGCTTCCTGGAAGTGACCTGGCTATTCTACTTCCTAGGACACACCAGAAGAAGTGTACTGTTGGCAAAGATGGGGCTTGAGATGTTTTCCTAGGCGCCTTCTTTTTAAAGATTCGGGGTCACCCTTAGCCCCTACCATCTTGGTTTCTTCCTTGTGTAAAGAGTGTGCCCTCTGGCACTGCCGCCCCAGACACCTACTGAAGGCCTTCTCACCTGGACAGTCCAAAGCTGCAAGGTGTTCGTAGGAGGATTAGCACCCAATAGGGTGCTGCCAATAATATTGCAAGATGGAAAGATCATGGTATTAAAAGGTACACCTTTGGAGACGAAAGCCAAGCAGGCATCTGCCGTTGCTTATTGGGCTACACTTGGGTCACATTCGATTTTGCACATAAACCTTTGTATTTGTTGTCGAATCCAGTTGGGAATTTTGCCCACTCACCAGGGTATTAAAACATACCATCCCACAAATGGAGACAGTTCTTCTGTGGCAGGTGGCTGAGATTGTGGATTATAGATTTAGCACTTAAACCTAGATCTCTTGCCTCCCAGATCAGTGCTCTTTGTGTTAGAACAGTTGCCAGACTCCAAGTGGTCCTCCCTCTCATAGTAACGTATCAGAGGGGAGAACACAGGCGGGGGGATGGTGTGGGCTGGCCCCTTATCTGGGAGACGGGGGCTTAGACTGAGCCCCTGGTGACACTCAGTGTTTTATGACCTTAAATAAGTTTCTTTACCTCCCTCTGCCTCAGTTCCAAATCAGAGGGGAAGGGAAATTGTAGGATACTCTAATTTGATCTTGTTGTATTCCAGAAAAATCATATAAAGGAAGAGAGTCAATAAAGATCATCTACTTTATTTTGTATGATTTTGCCAACACGTTCTGTTGAAAAATATAGAAATCATCATCATCATCATCCTGGTTCACAATTGCTTTTTTTTAGGCAGAAACTCACATATTTGTGAATTCAGCCACTTAGTTATACTTACTATTACTGGATTGTAATCATAGGGGTTAGGAATCATTTCTAATCCCGTTGTACAGAGCAGTAGAGAGCATGTCCTCTGACCCAAGCGAGTGTTTTCTGTGAAGATGGGAGGCCTGGACATCCCTGCTTGGCAGGAGCAAGTGCTGGGACAGCCCTGCCTGGACAAGGGGAAAATAAACGTTTGTAGGTAGAAAAAGAAAAGCAAGTTGATGGCCGTTACTATGGTTCGTGAATACAAAAGAAGATATTAAAAAGTATACACAAGACACAAGGAATAATATTACAAACACCCCAGACCAACCACTGAGCTTAAGCATTAGAACTGGACCAATATTGTTAAAGGTCATAGTTGATATATTCATGCATATATATATGTGTGTGTGTGTGTGTGTGTGTATTTTATGTTCCTTATTTGCTTACTTTTGTGTTCCTTATTCACTTAATTTCCTTTGTAATTTTTGCACATAGCAATGTACCCTTAAATCGTATATTGCTTAGTCTTGCATAGTTTTGAAGTCTCCATAAGTGGTATAATATTCTAGGCATTCTGCTTTTTCCTGCCTGTTTGGTATGTTGTCCATGGGTGTTGATGTATGTAGCTCTAAGTCATTCATTTCCACAGTGATACAGAATTCCGTTGCCTGAATACACAGTAATTCATTTACCCATAGGAGAATATTATTTTTCTCTTTTTTTATTGCTCACACTATTATAGTATTAATATTATTTATACATACATAATTATTATACATTATTATTCCTAAGTTGTAAACATTCTCCAAATATAGGCTCCAATACATAAAAGACTGAACTGTGAATTAGTTAGTTTTCGACATAGTTTCTTTGGAAACCAGAGATTTGCGAGCCAGGGTTATTGACGATCTCCTCCTTCAGCCTCATTATGCCTCCCTTTAAAATCAGTCACCTGTTCTTCAAATAATATTTCCTCTCAACTGTGCCACCAACTAGATGTCAAAGCCTCAATGATATCGAATGGTATCTTTTGACATCAAAACATCAATTTATGTCAACTGTAATTTAAACTGAAGCTGAGTTTCCATTATTAGAATGATAATGGCATTTCTCATAAGGTCTTTTCTTTCACTTTCCCCGATTTTAGTTATTAAGACAACACCCGCTTCCTGTGCACGTTGTGAGGTGGTAGTGCCATGACTAATGGGGTCTGTTATCAGAGTACCCTGTGAAGATGGTTTCAGAATCCATTGTGATGAACAGAGTGTTCTATAAATGGGTATTGAAAATAATCAAGACATTCATGAAGCCAAACAGGCCACAGAAATGCCATAGCAACAGATGAACCATAATTGCGGCATTACGGGCTATTTCCCCAGCTACACTCTCATGGAATCGATGTTCAGGCGGCGTCCTCAGGAAGAGCCAAGGTCAGGTCTAGCTGCCTCCGTCCATGAGGAGGCAGGGGCTCGGCTGCTGGGCCGGGAGGAATGGGGGTGTGCTCCCACTTGCCATCCTCTCTGCTTACTGCCCACTTACGCCCAACGTGTCCTCAGCACCAACGGAGATGTGGAGATTCTGGGCAGCCCACAGCCCAAGTCAGTTAATCCAAGTCACCCAAGAAGATTTTGCTCTCAAGAAACAAAACTACGTGTTGGCCCAACGTTCGTATCTTGGTGGACATGCAGCTCAGACCAGAGCAGCAGATGGGGCTGTGCGAGGGCAGTAAGGACACCATCCATCTCTCTCCAGGACCAAAGTCAAGAACGCAGGGTGAGGGCCGTGGCTCCTTGGGCCTCGGGGAGTCTGTAGGAGCTAAAACAGCTGTTTTTGCAAATGGACACAAGTAGATGTGACCCCAGCCCTGCTTCCCTAAGGCACAGAGGCTAGAAAGGATTCCCAGGATCCACTGGATTTGACCATGACTCTCAGTCATAATCCCAGGAACACCCAGGAAGGTGCCAGCGTGAGAAGGAAGGATTGCATTTTCCAGGGACGTCCCTCGGTGTGACCTGTCTTGCCGAGGTGTCTGCTGGGAGAGACAGTCAGGTTGATGGGGACGTCCTCTCTTATGGTGAGAGGGCTGTGGGAGCAGAGTTGCTGGGAAGGGTGGATTCTTTCCTGTGGAGTTCCAGAAGGGCACATCCTTCTGGAAAGAGAGAGTGAGCGCAAGACGTGTGACGTGAATTCGGGAGAGGGGAGAAGGCTTCCTTGCTGCTCTTGCTTCCGTTAGAGGCTGGGGACTGACTTATCAGACACTTCTGTAGGTCACAGCTCTCCCTGTCTCCTGAGTCAGCCAGAATAATTGGTTTCATTAAGCTCTAGATATTTTAGAACTAGTTTCCCATGCATTAAGTGACTTCAGAGCTTTTCTCCCCCTTTGCCAACTTTGAAGGGTAATCTGGATGCTGGAGGCTTGCTCTCAGGCTTCTCAAACTCAGTTTGTTTCCATGGTTACAAAACAGTGTGCTCTCTCTGACCCACAATGCATCAGGAGGGGCACGCCGGCTGCCTGGTAATGGCTATATTGTTTTCCAAATTTGCAGACCTCCTTAACTATCCAAATGTTAGAAAGGTGGGTACCCTCCTGTTGTTTGTGCTAGCTGGCAATCATCATTTTTATTTAAGTATTTTTCAGGGAGCAAGGTAAAGGATATTTGCACTATAAATTACAAATATTGAAGCATCGTCTCCCAATAAGTGGACATATCAAGGACAAAGGTTGGAATGCAAGAGAGTGTCAGCAATTGCCACGGCGTCCCAGAGGAATTTTCTCTTGCCCAGGCTAAGTCCATTAGTCTAGCTCTGTACTTGGAGAGAGGAAACCCTGTCAGGGAGGCCAGATGCTGTGATGGTCAAGGGCCAGGCAGCAGATCTGAAAGATCTGGTTGTAAATCTTTTTCTTACTGGTTGTGGACAGTTTATTCTCTTAACCCTCGAGGGCTTGTTGGGAGGATTAAATAAGTAAAGGATTCAGTACAGTACATATTATGCACTCAATAAATGAGAATCGCTAGTTTTGGCACTATTATTTCAAAAATCATCAATTCCTGTGATACAAAACAGTGCAAGTATGTTGGTGTACAGTATATAGAGAGTGTTTGGTGGGGATTTGGAATTAATGAATTGATGATGGTAATGAGGATGAGATGATATGATGATGATGAAGATGATGAGATGATGATGATGATGATGGTGATGATGATGAGGTGGTGATGGGGATGATGAGGGTGATGGTGATGATGATGAGGTGATGGTGATGATGATGATGATGATGAGGTGATGATGATGAGGTGATGGTGATGATGATGATGATGATGAGGTGGTGATGATGATGATGGTGATGATGATGATGATGATGATGAGGTGATGAAGAGGTGATGATGGTGATGGTGATGATGATGGTGATGAGGTGATGGTGATGATGATGGTGATGATGATGAGGTGATGATGAGGTGATGGTGATGAGGTGATGGTGATGATGATGATGATGAGGTGATGGTGATGATGATGATGATGAGGTGATGGTGATGAGATGATGATGATGAGGTGATGATGAGGTGATGGTGATGAGGTGATGATGATGAGGTGATGGTGATGAGGTGATGATGATGAGGTGATGATGGTGACATAATGATGATGATGATGAGGTGATGATGTTGATGAGGTGGTGATGATGATGATGAGGTGGTGATGATGATGATGATGATGATGAGGTGATGGTGATGAGGTGATGACAGTGGTGGTTGGGGTGGTGACAATAAAATTATTGAGGTATAGAAAATATGGAGCCTTTAATGTAAATTTGGTTGCATTTGCTTCACTTAATGAGAAGTTACAATAATATTTAATCACTTAATAGTGATTAAGTGATTAATTAATAATAATCACTTAAAAATGGTTACAAGAGGTGGTCCTGGAGCCAGAATGCATGAGTTCAAATCTTGGCCTTGCCTCACCGTAGATGTGTAATCTTGGGTGACTTACTCGACCTCTATGTGTCTGGGTTTCCTTCCCAGTACACTGGAGATGATGATAATATACCCGTGTACCTCACTGGGCTGTTGAGAGCACTGAACGCACTAATATTTGTCGGGGCCTCAGACCAGGGCTGGGATCTCAGGAACATGCAGCATGGCATGGAAGAGCAGGACACTCAAGACACAAGCAGGAAACAACCATATTCTTCTCGTCCCTCACGTGCCTCTTAATCTGCTTTGCCAGCTGTCTCTTTCCTGCGTGAAATCTCAGGCTGGTCCTCATAACTTTTCCAACCACTCTTGAATTACACAGTCTTCTGGTCACTTCTCAAAGTAATAATAGTCTTATATCAGAAATTACAGTGACCGGTCCTATATGGTAAAATACCAAACTTCATTTAGAATGACAGTGTCTCTCTTCCCCCGGTTTATCCTGGCTTAAAAGTGAATTTGTAGCTTCTGCTAAGAAGGTTGATGAGGGGCAAGAATCATGAAATTGACTTTCACCACCTCCTTTGAAAGCGCCCCAGAGGTCCTGCACCTGTGTAGGTATAGGACTAGCTGACACCTATTATCTAGAGGCCTTGGCAGAAACTGGAATAAAAGACTCCCATTTTTAACACTGCTAAACATGCAACAAATATGGCATTATGACTGTTAGAATATATTTTTCTTAAATGATAAGTCCTTAATTTCACCCCTTCCTTGAGAGTTGAGGCATATATGATGCTAATTTTCAGTTACCATATACATCCACTCCCATTCCAATGCAGGGTTGCCAGATTTAGCAAATAAAAATACGGAACCCCCAGTTAAATTTGAATTTCAAATAGGCAACAAATAATCTTTAGTGTAAGTATGTCCCATGCACTATTTGGGGCATACTTATACTGAAACATCATTTGTTCTTTACCTGAAATTTAAATATAATTGGTTATCCTGTATTTTGTCTGGCAATCGTGTTCCAATAATTCTTGTATCTGAGATAGTTTGGATTTGCAAGCCTATGTCAGTTAGGGCATTTCAGTTGCAAACAACAGAATACCAGGTAAAAGTGTCCTTGGCTAGAGGCTGGGGAGGGTTTATAAAAATCCCCCAGTGGAGACAACCTCCCCAAAGAGCCCCCCTATTGGCCTCTGCTCCCTTCCAACCACTTCACAGCCCTTGGCCCCCTTGATCTCCTCTGAATTAGGCTGTGCCTTCCCAAAATCTGCCAGCAGTTTTTAGTTTTTGATGTCATTTTTCAATTACATTTTGTAACTCTCTGTTATCTTCCACGTATAATATGAGCTGACTAAAGGGAAAATGAAAGATTTGCAGTCTGGCTGGACACCCTTTCCATGAGCTCTTCCCATAGATGACTGTGTCTTCCTAACCCTGTTCCTTCGAAAATCCATCCCCTCCCTCCATCCTCTCTCAAGCTGTTGTCTGCAAGGAGGTGTGAATCTTAGCTATTTGAAACCACCCAGTTAGTGAAGAATGTTGGAATCTACTCAACCCTACTTTACAACTTTCCAATGTCTTTCATCTGGTGTCTCAAACTTCTTTAAAAGGAAAAGAATTTCAGCCCTGAAAATGGCACCAGTAACTAGCAAGGACTTTCCTTGAGGAGACAAAGCCACTTCCTATCTGTAAATTAGCTTTTTCAAGACCCCTGCCCGTACTACCCATGCAAAATCACTTGAGGACAAATGGTATGATTCATGTCTGATAATGAAGCAGAAACTCAGACACCACTATACTTGCTCATGTCCCAAATTATGGCATAAATGTCTTTACTTTTGGAAGCAGAAAGGGGCCTCAGCTGTCTGGCCATATCCACCAGGAAAGCCTCAACCATCACAATTATCTGGGTAAGTCCAGGTTTTCCCTTAAGTAGGAATAACAACCAGTTGCTGTGTTAAGTGATCTTGCACACGTTCACTCACTTAATCCACACAACAACCCCACGGGGCGGGACAGGTTTATCTCCATTTCACCCTAAACTTTGAGACAGAGTGTCTACACAACCAACTAATGGTTGGGCCATGGTTTGAACTTTGGCATCTCGCTGGAGAGTCTGTGCCATTCTGCCTCCTGCTCAAATCAAGGCTCTGGGGTCCTTCCCATACTGGCTTGGAAAAGTCTCAATACAAAATGAGTGGGATCATGTAGAGTGAAATTTGGAATAAGTTTAATATTCATACACCTTAAACTTGTACTGTGTGTCTATTATATCTCAATGAAGCTGGAAGAAAAAGTTTTCAATATTCTCTTAGCTACATCCAGAAAAGAAGAAAGCTCTCATTCAAAAAGGTACCCACATCCCAATGTTTATAGCAGCACTAATTTACAATAGCCAAGACATGGAAGCAACCTAAGTGTCCATCAACAGAGGAATGGATAAAGAACATGTGGCACATATATACAAGGGAATATTACTCAGCCATGAAAAAGAATGAAATAATGCCATTTGCAGCAACGTGGATGGACCTAGAGATGATCGTGCTAAGTGAAGTCAGTCAGAAAGAGAAAGACACTTATACCTGATATCACTTGTATGTGGAATCTAAAAAATAGGACAAATGAACTTATTTACAAAACAGAAACAGATTCACAGACATAGAAAACAAACTTATGGTTACCAAAGAGGGGGGAGGGATAAATTGGGAGTATGGGATTAACAGATGCACACTACCATATATAAAATTAATAAACAACAAGGATTTACTGTGTAGCACAGGGAACTATACTCAGTAAATTGTAATAAAATATAGTGGAAAAGAATCGAAAAAAATATATAGATATATACATATACGTATATGTATAACCGAATCACTTTGCTATAGACATGAAACTAACACAATATTGTATATCAACTTTACTTCAATAAAAAAATAAAAAATAACTCCCATGACCCAGTTTAAAAAAATATTCCCTCATCAGCAGGACTTAAATACCTATGTTTCTAAAAAATGTTGAATATTAAAAAGCCATTGCTTTTATTTCAATAATGATCTATACCCATACATACAGAAAAAAATCCCAGATGATAGCAAGACCTACAGTTCCAAGAAAGACATCACTTACTATGCTATTTTTCTCCTTCTAAATGCAATTGATCCTTTTACGTTCCATTTAGGAAAATAAACTTTCCCCCTTACCTGAACACTTAACAATATATTTTTAGAAGCAACTGATTATACATTGGGCATAAAGGTGAAATATATGCTAAAACTGTGACTGTGTACTGCTACTGAAACATCTATACAGGGGAAATTTGTTGGTGATTGAATTATTTGGGGACTGCAGTTTGATAAGCACGTCAGACTTCAGCTGTATTTCCCGTAGTCAGGAAATGCTCAGAAACAGAAGTCTGCTGACTTCACGGGTTAGTTCCAGCCTCTCTGCTCAAGGAAGAGCAGAGAACCTTCCAGTCGCCCGTCAACGGGTGAGACCAGCATATGAACCAGCCTGCTCTTTTCACATCTTCTTTTCACTTCTCCCCTTGCTTGTTTGAAAAACACTCCGTTCTCACTTTTCAGATTAAGCAAATGATCTTCAAACACTGTTATGACCAAATAGAGCACAAAATAAATATAATAGGATGACACAGATCAACGAATTTGCCTAAAAACGTAGGTCAACTGCTTTTTCAAACATGTTCCAAATGTATGTAGTGGAAGTAATACTTAATTCTTTTATTCCAAAAGATTAAAAGTCTTACTCTATCTTACTGCACCTTTCTTTCAGCACCTCTAGGATGTTTTTTGGCCTAAATGTAGCTGCCATTTATTGTGATTGGTGTCAGGCAGGAACGCTTTGTTCTGGCCGTGCAGTTATCTGGGTCTGGGTCGTTTGCTTTACCGCGGCCTTTATTGGTGCTCAAAGGGTGAGGCTGGGCCCTTCTGGCTCAGAGAAAACAGAGCAAGTGAAATACAGTTGCCAAAGATTATGAGGAGCCTGGCTAAAACAGGAAGTGATAATAATCCCTGCATGGGCTTTTGAGAGTTTAAAGTACTTGAAGGAAGTTTGAATTATGGCCCAGTATGTATTTAACCCTTTTAGTGCCAGGACGGAAAGAAAAAGACTGAGGATGGAAGGGGTGCCAATGTCCAGGAGAAGCATGTGCAGAGCAACTACTGACATTCAAAGTGTTTTGGGTTTTATCAGCGTCCTCCCTGTTTCCTGAAAGAAAATTTTTTTTTTGTTTAGAAACTTGAACAAAAGACACCATTTTTTAATAGTCATCATTTCTTTGCTCCCCGCCGCCCCTTCTCCTCCCTCTGGTAGCTTTCTTTTTCTTTTTTTAAAATTTTATTTATTTATTTGTTTTTGGCTGCGTTGGGTCTTCGTTGCTACGCACGGGCTTTCTCTAGTTGCGGCGAGTGGGGGCTACTCTTCGTTGTGGTGCGCGGGCTTCTCACTGCGGTGGCTTCTTTTGTTGCAGAGCATGGGCTCTAGGCGCGCAGGCTCAGTAGTTGTGGCGCACGGGCTCAGCAGTTGTGGCTTGTGGACTCTAGAGTGTGGGCTCAGTAGTTGGGGCGCACAGGCTTCCTTGCTCCGCGGCATGTGGGATCTTCCCGGACCAGGGCTGGAACCCGTGTCCCCTGCATTGGCAGGCGGATTCTTAACCACTGCGCCACCAGGTAAGCCCCCTCTGGTAGCTTTCTGAAAAGACCAGACCTGAACAATTTGATGATCATAAAAATTTCTTCAAGTTAGTGAGAAATTCAGTTCTTTCCTTGCTGGGGAGAAAATCCTGCACATTCTCACGTTCTACCATCATGGCAGGAAAGCTCCGCGTCAGTGGGGATAAACGCCATGATCCACGGAGTAAAATCTCTCAGGAAACCTGAGGCGTGAACCAGACAGTGCTAAGGCCAAAGAGATTAAGATTGAGGGCCACGGCTTGATGGAATCTATTTATAGTCATCCACACCGAGAAGAGGTTGCGGAAACCTTTTTTGGTCAACTTGCCAAAGCATTCAGTTACATCTACTTACGATGGGGCGTTTAATTCCATTACATTCTGGAAAAACAATTCAGCTGACCACAGACCACCAAATAGCTCTTTGGACTACACTGGAGAGAATTTCCTCTTTCAGAATGTTGGAAGAATCGAACAGCACAGAGGCTGTAACTGCTCCTTAACAGGGAAGAAACAGTGGGAGATTGAAAGATAAAGCAGGTGGATGGTTTGGAGGAATCAGTCACACGCATAACCAGATGCGATATTTCAAGGGAAGGAAAAAAGTGAAATCAGAAAAATAAAAAGAACTCTAGGAAACAAACAAATGTTCTGTTTAACATGGTGGATTGAACAGATGCATTTATCTTCTCTCTACCCAACCCGCTGCAAAAGAATTTTAAAAGTTTTATTCACAGTAACAAAGAGGATGGGAGAAAAGACAGCAGCAGGTGAGGTATTTCAACAAGTATGTGGAACTTAGAGGACAGAGTGAAAACTGGTAAAGGCTTTGAGGATCTGAGGAAGTGTCTATAGATGGAGACATTGATGGAAGAGAGGTAGTTTATCTCAAGGAACCCACTGAGAAGGGTCCCCTCCAGCATTCTGAGTAGCAGGTGAGAACGACTATCCCTCGCTTCTGTCTCGCAGGAAACTGAAGATTTATTCAGTGGAGAAAGTGAACAGTAGGTGCTCTGAATGTGGGACCCCAGACACCGCCAAAGGTCAGCATGGGGACTGGTATCCACGCAGGAGATTTTGGGAAAGGCCCTTTGCTCTTTGAACCCCTTCCCCACGTACTCCGAGACCTTCAGAAACCAGGTGTGGCGACCCTTACCCATCCACAAGCCCCACCATGAGCTCAACCAATCTGGGTTTTAGTACCTCAGTTATCAGTATGAGAGGATAGTCAAGCATTACTAGAAATTTGATGGGGAAAACATAAAATAGAACAAATTAACCTAGAGGAAATAGTCAATGAAAATGAAGGAAGCAGAAATAAACTTTAAAAAAATCAACATTAATATTAGATAGATAAGCAGAGGCTGCATTCATGAAACAGAAACAGATGAATACAGACACCCATGCACCCGCACACATATGTATGGGCAAGGAATAAATAAAAGGCCTTGGGATTTGTAGGTGTGAGAGCTAAAATAAAATACAATTTCTATAAACAGTTTAAAGGATAAAGTGAAGGGAAATTTCTCAGCACTGAAGGATGTACAAATGTAAAAAAAAATACGGGGTCCACATTTGGGTCCATCATCATGAAATGTGGGGGTACCATCACCAAATAGAAGATCTGAAGGGCTTTGAAATGGGAACAGCAAGCAAACACAGTTCACACACAGAAATGGTAGAATGAATAGGACTCCTCAGCACAAGGAAGGGAGAAGACAAAGCCTTCAAAATCCCGAGTGAAACGCAAGATGGTCCACGAACCGGTCATTGTCTAAGCTGGATGATGGGCATACCTGTGGATCTCGTATACTACTCTTTTTTATGTATGTTTATAGAATTTTCAAAAATAGAAATTTTACAAGCTGCCGTGAAAATCAACCAACCAACAGCAAGACAACAGTAAGAGAAAGCTAAGGAACCAAGAGTTACCAGTACGCATGTATCATTTAAAAGTGTGTCGTCCGTGATCAATGCCAAAGAAACAGCTACACGTGGGGCTGGGACACACGGTTGGGTCAGGGCCCTGGCAGTTTATGTTATCAGGCCATTTGAGATTTCCCTTTATAAAAACAAAAAGACAAAAATAAAAACTAGGGAAATTGCAAGAGGAAAATTATGTTCAACCTATAATTTTATCCCCGACCAAACCATAAAATATGAGGGTAAAGTAAAGACGTTTTTAGGCATGCCAGAACCTAAAATCTGTGCTTCTCTGCACCCTCTTTAGGACACTCATGAAGGACGTGCTTCCTCTTGGAGAAGATGCAGCCAGGAAAGAGGAAGACGTGAGACTGAGGACACAGGGGTCCCACCCGGGACAGAAGTGGAGGGAACTCCCAGGAGGGCTTCACCTGTCGTCAGACCCAGACTGCTCTGCCCCTTCACCCGGCCCCTCGTCGCCTCGCCACCTTCCTCCCACCCGACGACGCCACCAACGTGCCGGGGAGGGTAGGGGAAGCATGGGGTGTGACTCACTGGCCTGGCAGGCGTCACGTGACTCCCAGTGGTGTCTCCTTCCCCAAACCAAGGTAATGGGATTGCTAAGCCAGCGGGGAATTGGGGCAGTTTTCAAGCAGGGAGTAGAAGGCTTGCTTCTCAGGAAGATGCCCATCAACCAACCCAGGTGTATTTGAGGGAGAGATCTGAACGGGAGAGACAGCAGGGAGAGGCCGTCCAGAGCCCCTGCCCTCCCGCTGGCCCAGCAGTGAAGATAGTTCCTTTCCCTATGACTGGCAGACTACACAGACGGTAGCCAGAAGGGGCCGCCTTGTGGCGCCCCATCCAGAAAGGCTACCTGCTGGGTGAAGAAGGCCTGGCAACAAGAGCCGTGGGGTGTGCAGACCCAGGCAGGGGGCGCAGGACCGGGAGGGGGCTGGGATGGCGTGGACTTGCCTCTCCGGGACCTGAGCAGTGGGCCTGCCCCTCCCCCCAGCGCATCACACTGAAGAATTCATACCGTGCCCGGGAGGGACCAGCGTTTAGACACCTGTAGAGCTGACTGTACCCCCATGTTATCTGGAAGAACAACACTGCAAACCTGGGTATTAAAATGGCTTCTTCATAAAGTCACAGTCACACCAGATCATAAAGACAGGTCTTAGTGAACAGTAGTTACAGAGTAACAAGCTTTAGACGTTTCCACAGCACAGGAGAAATAAGAAATCTCAACAGTTTTCAAATATATTAAATGAAGGGGAAAATAAAGGAAAACGCCTTCCCCTAAAATGGAAAGCAAAAGAACAGAATATGTATTTTTCATGTTTGAGTTCATTATTTTTGCTGAAGACTGCTTCTGTGAACAGTCTTGCACAATCCCCGTGAGAGATGGATGGATGGAAAGGAAAGGTTGCAGAGGAAGAGGAATAATGGACCATTACCCAGCAGAGGGTCGGTTCCCTTAGGCGTCTCTGGGCCACTTTAGGCATTGGCAGGCGTCACAATGGGGCATGAGCCGTCATGTGAGAGGTTCCAGAGGACAGAAAAAGTCTCCTGAGGTTCCTCGAAAAGAGCAGTATTGCCACCTTTTAAAAGGGATGGCCTAGGACCTAGTTATAGACTGTTCATCTTGGAATCAGTATCTGGGAAGTTACTGGAGCAAATCATTGAGTAATCTGCTGGCCACCCACCAGGAGGGCAGAAGACACTGGGAAGGAACAACAAATGTTTCTGGAAGAGCAAATGTAATTGGCAAAATCCAAGGCCCCCCTCCAAGTCTTCAGGGTGCAAAGGGACCCCAGGAGATGGGCCTGGGGGTCGAGCACTGTGGTGACTAGGGAATCTGCTAATGTAAAAAAACTGTCCCAGAGTATTGTGAGACACACTTGAGTGAGTACTAATAGTGTATTTAGACACGATACCAGTTTCAGCAAATCTTTCCAAATGAGAAAGAGAAATGCCACATGTATATAATAGGGTATGAAATTTAAAGGGCAAAATCCGGGCAAGGCTGACCCTGGACAGCTTGGGACAAGAAGCTTTAGGGCCACGTGGGGGGCACCAGTTTCCAGACATGAAACTATTTGTTTTCTACCCAAATCCAGAGGGCCCTACAAATCAAAATCCAGCCATAGCAACCAAGAGGGGAAAGGCAAGTTGCGGCGCGAATGTTGGAGAAGAATTGCCTGGAACACTTTATTATCCTCCTTAATCACAGCGGGAAAATGGTTCACGTTCTCTGCCAAACAGTGTTCTAAGGGCTTCCATCTTCTAACTGAAGTGATCCAGACAGTAACCCTCTGAAGGTGGGACTCTTATTATCTCCATTTTACAGACAGGGAGACTGAGGCTTTGAGAAGTAAAGCAACATGTCTGAGATCACACAGCTAAAAAGTTGCCAACAGGAAGACCGTTATCGGAAACTCAAGAACACAGTGGAAGTTTCTGTTCCTTAATGTTTCTCAAACTCGTTCACGTGGACTGTCAACCTATCCAACGAAGTATCATTAAATATGACTTTCTGTGCGAGATCAAATAGTACATTTGCTTTTACTCACCTCTGCGTAAAAAAGCAACAGGTATCAGAGAAAAGTAAAAGGCATTTTTGTAGGAGAAAGACACAGAAATGAAAGACATCCAAACCATTACCTTCGTGTTTTCCTACACAGGCGACGTCCGCCAGCTCCAATTTCAGCGGCAGGACAGGCTGCCCCAGAGCCAGGCTTTGTGCCACGGAAGCAGTGAGCGTGAAAGATCTGAACCTGAGGACGGAGGCGAGCACGGTTCTGCACTCACATCCTCTCGTGGCGAAGGAGTCGTGGGTCCGTGCGGGCTGCTGGCCGGCAGAAGGCAGAGGCAGATGACAGAAGCAGCGGGAGGGAGGCCAGGCCCTGCCCCCTGGTCCAGCACGAGGTCCCCCGCGTGCCCTGCGGGGCCACGCTCTGCATCCACTTGTGCCCAAGTCACTAACCCGGCCGCCCAGCAGCGGCTCCGAGCTCGCGGCCAGCACCGTCCGCGGTCGCCAGCTAAGAGCCCCTGTGCGTGTGCTGCAGCCTGGGAGGGGCTGCCACGGGGGGACACGCACAGGCGATCTTCTGAGGCCCGTGGCAGAGACCCCGTCGGGGTAAGATGTGGCTCCTTTGTGTTTGCCACGCTTTACAAGAAAACTTGATGGGAAATGTAGAAGGCACTCACTCACCTCGGTCAGTGTCACACTTCCACGGGGCTCTTGTCACACAGGGAAGCTTCTGGAACACGCAGAGCAGTTAGTGCTAGATGGAGACGACGCCTGCCATCGTCCGCTGTGAAAATCCCACCGTGTCCGCGCTGCCCGTGGCCGGCCTTCTGTGCTGAGACCGGTAGGTGCCTGGGTGAGTGGGCCCACAGGTGCAGGGGGCGTGTGTGTGAAGCTTTTACTGCAGATGTCAAATCACAAATAATTGTCCTTTGAAGATAATATTTGTGTGTGTGTGTGTGTGTGTTTTACAGACCCGATATTAAACTGTGAAATCTGATGCCAGCGTAAGGGAGAGTGTTGATAATACCAGCTCCCACTCTGCGAGAGCCTTCAGTTCCATGCACTGTGCGTTGTTGTGAGTGCTCCAAGCTTACGAGACAGGGAGCGTCGTACTCATTCACAGAGGAAGCGGTTGGCACGCAGGAGGCCGGCGGTCTACCCAGATCACACAGCACCGAAGTCACAGAGCCGGAGTGAAACGTGAATGTGATTGCAAAACGCACGTTCAATCTGGTCCACTCTGCTGCAGAAGGTCTCAGACAGGACATGCTGAGCTCTGGAAAATGGGAATAACCAGGGAAAGAGCAGTTTTTGACAATGAAAGACAATGATATGATAAGACAGCGCAGGGGGTTTGCAGTTCAGGACTTGGGTGGGATGGACACACATCACCCTGTCCCCGCTCTAAGTACAGCCAGAATCCCTGCACGTGATGTGAAACAAACATGCAAAGGCTCTGAAAAGTGAAGAGAACAGGCAGACCTGCCAGGCGCGAGAGTGTGCTCCTAGACCCTGAACTGGATTCAGGGAACCAGCAGCCCGGGAGCCCCAGTGGGCACAGACCAGAGGCCCCAAGAAGAGTCTGCTGTCTCTGGCCAGAGGGGCGGCCTAGCAGGACAGAGGATTTTGACTCAATTACTGCCCTACACCTTCCGAACTCCATGGAGAAATCCACGACCATCACTCCCGCCCCCGACCCCAGCAAAGGCTGAGGGGGCACCTAGGGCCAGAACGTTTACTACCGTCTAGTGGGAAGACAGCTGACACCAGCACAGCCGGGTCGTTGGAGAGGCCCAGGGCAAGGCTGGGTACCACCCTTGCACCCCTTCCTCAGGGAAACTGGTCGTCCCCTGACCCGGCAGCAAGAATGGCGCCCCTCGCCCTGTTAGTGTGGTATCAGAGGAAGCCTTCCGAAGCAGAAGTCGTCATAACAGAATAATCCAAATATCCAGGTTATAATAAAAAGGTTACTCATCAGACCAAGCACCAGGAGAATCTCAGCCGGAGCGAGAAGAGATGTTCAGCAGATACCAACACCAAGATGACCCAGATGTTGGTTATTTGACAAGGATTTTAAAGCACCCTCAAAATAAACTGCTTCGACAAACCATGACAAACACACTTGAAACAAACAACAACAACAAAAGTAGAAACTCTCAGCAAAGAAATAAAAGACACAAAGAAGAACCAAATGGAAATTTTTATAACTGAAAAATGCAATCACTGAAATGAAAACCTCAGTGGATGGGCTCAAAAGCAGACTGGAGAGGACAGAGGAAAGAACCGGTGAACTTGAGGATGGACAGCAGAAATTTCCCCATCTGAGGAACAGAGAG
The DNA here is from genome assembly GCF_965194805.1 of Balaenoptera borealis. Lineage (NCBI taxonomy): Eukaryota > Metazoa > Chordata > Mammalia > Artiodactyla > Balaenopteridae > Balaenoptera > Balaenoptera borealis. The sequence goes on along the minus strand of NC_138875.1, from coordinate 2,374,475 downwards.
AAAAACAGACTGGAAAAAAGAACGTGGGCAGAGCCTCAGGGAGCTGTGCACCTAGAACAAAAGAGCGAACATCCTGTCATCAGAGTCCCAGGAGGAGGAGAAAGAAGTGGGCCCAGAAAGGCATTCCAAGAAATGTGGATGAAAAGTTCCCCAATGCAGCAAAAGACAAACACCTACACATCCAAGAAGCAGAGTGAACCCCCAACAGTATAAACCCCAAAACTGCCCGACAGGAAGATCATACTCCAACTCCAACCCCCTTGCAGGGCTTCCTATTGCTAAATGGTAAGAACATTTTATTTTTTATATCAAAGAATTAAATAATGATATAAAAATTTTCCATTTAAGATAGAATAATTTTCTATCATGTATCTAAAAGCATATTAACTAAGTACATGTGATAGTGGACATATAAAAATATAAATATTATAGACACATATCAATTGGCTTTTAAATAACAAAATGCAAGAATTCCAAATAGACTATGTGCTTTTTGCTGTTTTTGATATTATGACATGAAGATATATGTCCATCTACATTTTAGGATATGTAATGAGCTAAAACCAAACCGGATATAATATCTTATTTGAAAATGCATTTGTCAACAAATCATGCTTTTACCACGTAATTATTTTAAAATAAATTAAATGGAGAATATCACTGTTGCCATAGGGACAGTTGAAATGCGTCTTTATGTATAATCAAAATGATCAACATTTGTGTTAAAATGAACGTTATAATGAAATCTTTAGTGACATACCAATCAAAAAATGCTTTTTTAACTTACTGCTTCTTCATTATGTACCATGCAAAAATAATCATATGATTAAAAAGATTCTCCCAGGGCTCTCGAGATTAGATATTATTGTAGAAGAAGTTGGCAGGACCAAAAGAGGTTGGGAAATTGTGCATGTCTGTTTAATCGTGGGCGCCTTCATTTTTCCCCAACCACAAATGTGCTTTCACTTCTTCATCTCCTTGCTGGGAGGTGGGCAGATGTTGCTTAACTGAGCAGGGGCCCTGATTAAAGTGAGATGCTCATCCGAGGTTTCAAGCCAACTTCACAGTCAACAGCCCAGCCTTCTTACCAACCCGAGAAAAGGGTGCTGTCCACTCAGCCCTGGTGACGGGGAGCTGCAAGATTGGGAAAGAGGAAGTGAGGAAGTGGCGCCTCTAACCGAACCGGCTTTGTCTGAAGCAGTCAAAGTTGGTGCGGTTTAGAGGAACATGAATTTACCAAGGCAGGTAATACAGCATCCCCACAAACAGAGCTGGGGTTTGACTTAGGCTCAGTTGAGGTGAATCCACAGTACATACTTGCTTACCGCGTACATGCACATGACTGCCGCATACTTACACCCGGGCACGGGGGTCATTTTGGTTTTTTCTTGCATTTATGCAGATAGACTTAATGACACTTTACATCAACAGCAGCAGAGCGGGTAGGTTTGCCATCCATCTCTCCCACTTCCCAGCTACGTGGTCTGCGTGAGCTACTTTTCCAGGCTGTGCCTATTTCTTCATCTGCGAAGCAGGGTTGGTAAGGGTGATTACCTTTATCCTAAGAGCAGAAAACAAGCGAATATCTGCAAAGCCCTGAGAACAGTGCCTGTCACATGATAAGCACCACAGAGAGGCTACTATATAAACTAAAAATATCTGACACAGATGCAGTCGTGTCCGGAAATGCTGGAAACGCGAGGGTGTCGGGAATCGGAGTTCAGCCCAGTGAGGTCGTCCAAAGGGTTTTCTGTAGATTTAGGTCTCCCTAGAGTCTAATCTTTGACGTTCTCGTTTCCCTACTTTTTACTGTTTCCCGTTCCTATTCCGCTGACTGAATTAGCAGGGTGAGCTGAGAGTGTCACAGAGGAAACAGAAGGGTCAGGAGGGAGAAGCAGCCCCCAAACTGGGGGTGCACAAGGAGGAAGGTGTCCACTGGGGCACCATCTTGGTTCCAGGCTGCGGTGGAGCACACCTGTCACCTCCTGTCTCCAGCAGGGAGCTGCCCTGAGGGGAGCCCAGGGTCTCCTTTCCCCCAGTGGCCCCCCCCCGGCCACCAAGGAATCTGTAGACAGGGTGAGGGGGGCCCGAGGACCAGGGGCCCAGAACTCCCCCCTCAATTCCCTGCTCTCCTCGGGACCCAGGAGGGAATGACAGGCAGCTTCTGCCCTAAGAACACTTCCTCATGTTCTAGAAAGGAGCTGTCATGTCCCCTGCCCTTCTCCTCTCCAGACAAAGCAATCTTCTTTGATGTTTTCTCAGCCGCCCTCTTCGCCAAACTTTAACGAAACATTAGTTAGGAACACGATAGGCATTAATATTTATCTCCTCAAGACTTCGAGCTTTCGGCTTCCTTAGCCTTTGAACATCTTTATAAATTTTGTTCACCATCAGAACTTGCGATTACAAAAATGTTAAAGCTAAAAGCAGAGTTGAGTGGGAACAGGGAAGGGACCGCCCTCTTCAGAAACACTGTGTCTTCAAAGGATCGTTTCCCACTGGTTTTGCCAAAATTCCCTAGGATGAGGTGGCCTCTCCCCATTACTCGGAGCGGTTCTGGAACCGAAATGGGGTTTCCACAGTTTCCTACCTACCCCATCCCCCGGGGAAGAGGCCGGGACATCTCGCTGAGCTTCCAATGAGCTGGAACTGAATTTCTTATCGCTAGGCTCTCAACTGCAATGTAAACATCTTTTTATTAACTTTGAAAACATATGCTACTTAAGTTTTTGAAAAATATCCAGGGAATCCAAGCTGAAAGAAAAGCCATCATCCTGCTCATGGCTACATTCAAACCATATCTACTATCGGGGTGATTCGTCCAAAAATGAACCCCCATCTTCAAATTCTCGATTTCTATTTAAATTTACAATTTAATGCCATCATCAGGGAAAATGCAACCATGTGTAGGATATACCCATGCTTGGAGGTCTGTAGGTTTTAAACAGAGCTGATTTACGATTGATTAACATGGTGAGAATGTGTTTATTTGCTTGCTCAGGGAAAATGAATTCTTAAAAGCACTCTTCTTGGGCTTCCCTGGTGGCGCAGTGGTTAAGAATCCGCCTGCCAGTGCAGGGAACACGGGTTCGAGCCCTGGTCCGGGAAGATCCCACATGTCGCGGAGCAACTAAGCCCATGCACCACAACTACTGAGCCCACGTGCCACAACTACTGAGCCTGCGCTCTAGAGCCCGTGAGCCATAACTACTGAGCCCGCATGCCTAGAGCCCGTGCTCCGCAACAAGAGAAGCCACTGCAGTGAGAAGCCCGTGCACAGAATGAAGAGCAGCCCCCGCTCACCGCAACTAGAGAAAGCCTACACGCAGCAACAAAGACCCAACGCAGCCAAAAATAAATAAAATAAATAAATTAAAAAAAAAAAAAAAAAAAGAAAGCACTCTTCTTTGTTTTTACTACTCGCAGGTAAGTTTCGGTCCATGCTGTCAATGCCATGTGAGTTTTGAGTTGTCTTCTCCAGTCTCCAAAGAACCTCCACGTTCTGTTTCATTTCCTCATCCTGATGGTCCCGGGAGGATGGAGAGCAGTGGTCAGTCATCCTGCTACTCAGATGAAGACTCCACTGCCCAGGGCCACACTGAGGGACCCAGAGCCCAGGTCTCCCGAGGGCGAGCCCTCCAGGCTGTTCCCTCTTGGTTCAAATCCTCATAAGGTGGCTCTTTTCTTATTAAGCAACGTATCATGTCAGATTCTGTCCCACTTTATCTAGAGAGGCAGCCCCCTCGTCCAGAAACCCCAGCCCAGCGTCTCCCCTGCCCCACGTCGTGGTCCAGCCCTGCTGTGCGGTCCTGGGTGGGTGCTTGCTGGGTAGTAACTGCTTTTCCTTTTAAATATGATTTATGGTGGTGTATAAACATTTACTTTTAAAAGTTTAAAAGCATTCATAATCCTATCCAAGGATAGGAGACTTTTTGAGTTTTCTCTTTCAATCCTTGTGCCGACGCCTATTTTACGTTCTCACCGTGATGCACTGGAGACACGCCGTTAGTGTCCTAGGGCTCCAGCCGGGCACGCCTGTTCCTGCCTCAGGATCCCACCCCTGCAGTTCTTCCCCAGTGGACGTCATCCACGTCATCCTTCAGGACTGAGCCCAAATGTGCCCCTCCTGAGGCCTCCTGCCCCCTCCCTCTCTGTAGAAGACTCCAGTGCTTCCCTGTTTATTGTCCGTGTGCTTCCACCAGAATGTCCCCTAATAGTAGCAGGACTCCCTCCCAGCCCAGCGCTGTCCCTCCAGCGACTAGGACGGGCTCAGATACACGACTTCAGGGAGGAGCTGGCAGTCGGTCTCGCGCACGCCCGCATCGCGGCAGTTCCTTTGTTACAGTTCTCGTGTCAAACACAAGTCAGCACGCGCTGGTCTCCCGGGATGAAACGCATCCCGGCGTTCACCAGCCTACCTACCCCTGATCCGGCCCCCCAGGGTGGACATTGGCTGCTTCAGGCCACCCGGCGTCATTGCCTACCATGGATAATGGCCCCAGTTCACTCGGGGGGTTCATCCTCCCCACTTCTCACTCCTTGTGCTTTGCGTGGCACTGAAGGCTGGCAACTCACTTCCCACCCGGGGACGGGACCACCTCGAGGGTAGACACAAAACCCAGACAAGCCAGGGACGGTCAGGAGGCTCAGTTCCAGGACGCTTATAAGAGCTATTTGGTGAGCAGGTAAAAATAATGATAGTAATAATAACAATAATAATGATAGTTGACACGTATTAAGTGCTTTTTGTATCCCAGACACTGTCCCAAGCAACTTGCGTAAACTAGCTCATTTAATTCTGCACCAGCTCGCGTGAGGTAAGCCACTGTTCTCCTGGGGGTGGTAGCGGGGATGCTGATGGATCTGAGAGGACTGCTTTGAAACAGGCGTTATATTTCCACGCCCTACAGTTTTGTGGTTGCAACTGGGGCTCCTCTAATGTGTCTTTTTGGGCAGCTCATCTCGGAGTTGTATGCCACAAGATGTTCTTTTTACCATAAATAGTTCAAAGACCCAATTGTCATCATGTGGTAATGTTACTTTCAACATAATATAGACATTTTCCTCCCCTGCTTTTTACACGTAGTGTCCAAATTGCTCAGTGAAGGCAAATTTTGCTTTCATGAAGCTTAAGAGCAAGGGATCCTGCTACCCTGACATCTAAAATGTTCGCAATTACCGAATCCACCTACCCATCAATATCCATTTACCAATGTCAATATCACACTCCCACTGTGTCACAAATAGTGTTTCCTAATTTAGGAGAATTCTAAAAAGAGTTGTCAGTACAGTAGCATTTTTATAACTGTGGGTATGGATGAGACGTAGGAGAGAAAAGTGAAGGTCGTGAAAGGAGCTGTCAGTTAAGGTTCTTATCTCAGGAAGACTGTTACTGAAACATGAAATACTTTTTCATTTTAACTCTAGCAGAAGCTGTCTGACTTTGTAAAAAAAAGAAAACACATCCTAAATTGTCAGAGTCCCGGACCCAATTATTTGGATAATTATCAGAAAAAAAAAACACATGGAAATATCTTAAAGGAAAAGATTCTTGAATGTAGTGATTCTGAGCTCTTTGCAGGTAGGACCTGGGGTGCTTAACTTCACTGAGATACATCATGGCATGCGCGCACCATTGAATTCACCCACTGAAAGTGGACAGTTCAGTGCTTTCAAAAATACATTCACAGGGTTGCACAACCATCAGCACCCTCTAATTTTTAGAACATTCTGTCCCTCCTGAAAGAAACCCTGACCTATCAGCAGGCACACCCGACTCTCTCACCCCAAACCCAGTCCCAACAAAGCATGTTCTGTCTCCATGGATTTGCCTGTTCTAGATCCTTCACATAGAAGGAACCATGCAACCTGTGGCCTTTTGTGACCGGCTTCTTTCACTGAGCATTCACATTAGCCGGGTTCATCTTTTAACCTGTGTCACACTTTATTCCTTTTGTTAGCCTGATAATATTCCTTTGTATGAATATACCACCGTTTGTTTATCCATTCATCCCTTGACAGACATTTGGGTTGTTTCTACTTTCTCACAATTATGACTAATGCTTCAGTGAACATTCGTGTCTTTGTGGGGACATGTTTTCGTTTCTCTTGGCTACATACCTAAGAGTAAAGAATTATAATTAGAGAGAGAAATCTTCATCTAGTTACTCTTGCGAACTTGTGTATTAGCAATAAGCAGCATTTCAGTCTTCATATAGTTCTTGTTTCTTTGTAGGAGAACTGGAAAAAATAAACAGGCATTTAAGTATTGAATAAAGATTTCTGTTAACATTTGTTCTCCTTCATTTGAAAAAGCACAAATGGGCTCTTCTTTGCTTGCAGACACATGCATACGCTTAAAGAGATGCTTTTAAGCAACTTTTAATTTATCTGATGTTCTCAAGAAGGTTCTAATAAATTTTTCAAATAACTCAAGTCCTCGCTTTTTAAAATTTCTACCATTTTTTCATGAAAATAATAAACAGATACTTATCTTTCAGAGGCTTATTGCCCCTAATGATTTGTTGTTACGAACACTAGCATTTATTGATCATGTTACTTGCACGCATTCGTAGCTCAAGAACTACTGACGGCTTGCTTGGGGTCTGCCCAGTTCAGGGCAGCCTCTATTCCCCAGATCAGAGCTTACTTGAGTTCTTTTCATTTCGGAGGCTCTATCAGGACTCCCAGGGCCTGGAGCCTGTCAAGGGGTCTCACATGTCCTGTATTCCCAGCCCAATTCATTCTTTACAGACACTGCTTTCATCCTCTGTCCAGAAGTAGGAGTCTTCAATTGCCCCAAAGGCCCTGGGTGCCGTGGTTAACTGCCCTGGACCCTTGGGTGACGGGCAAATGACAGAGGGCTTGGTCATACAACCAAGTGCCTTTTTAATCACTTTTTCCCAAAGCAGAAAAGTTCCTTTTGCCTCATGTTTGAAGACAGAGGGGCCCACTTCTCCTCCATGGGCCCATGAAGGCAGGCCTACGACACTTGGGGCGATAAAGGGGACCCAAGTGGAGCCCTACACCAGGGAAGGGTGGATTGGCCACCTCAAGCCCTGCAGCACTCCAGGCACGGGGTTCCTTTGAGAGACAGCTCTGACGGGGTGTCTGGGAGCCCAGGGACCCCACTCCGGGCTGACTCCACATTATCTGTGAAATGGTGCTCCAGCACCTGGCGATTCCTCGTCCGACCCAAGGTCAAGGGGGATGTTTCCTCCCTCACTGGCTGTGCTATTTGGCTGAACACATCTCAGAAGCAGGAGAACGGTAGAGGCGGGCGTTCCTCCAAAGGAAAACCTGGGAGCTGGTAGGAAGGAGAAGAAGAGGAACGGGTAAATGATGGGTGTACTGGACACTATAGGGTCCCCCAAATTCACGCCTTCCCAGAACTTCCGAATGTGACCTTATTTGAAAATAGGATCTTGTCAGATGTAATTAGTTAAGAGGAGGTCATTTGGAGTAGGGTGGGCCAGTGTCTGGTATCCTTATAAGAGGTGGGAATTCTGGACAGAGAGAGGCAGGGATTGGAGTGATGCGTCCACAAGCCAAGGGATGCTGGGAACCACCAAGAAGGACCATCCCCTAGAGGCTTCAGAGGGAGCGCGGCCCTGCCGACACCTTGATTTTGGACTTCTGGCCTCCAGAACTGTGAGAGAATAGATTCCTGTTGTTTTCAGCCATCTGGTGGAGGTACTCATTATAGGAGCCCCTAGGAAACTCCAGCTGTGAGGAAGCAGCAATTTCCACCCCCCAACACACATGGGTGACAGAACAGGGGCTGAAAGCTGTTGCTCTTCTGTCAGTAGCCTTCAGCCTGTCTTCCAGAAAAAGGCACAGCTAAGTGGGAACATCGTCCAGGGAGCAAATGTCCTTAATCTCTGTCACAATAGTTCCAACGAGAAGGAAAAATTCATTCCATTTTGGGGCCACCATTTCTGATTTTCTCTTGGATCCCCAATAATGTTGCATGAGATTGTTTGCTGCAGTAAATGACCTGGACGACAAAGCTGTTAATTATTTTACTCCCGTGTAATGCCTCGTCCCTCCTTCGCTGTCAGGGTCACGGCGCTGTCTTCACCTGTCTCAGGCAGTCCCCTCAGTTCCTCCTCCGAATTTTTCATTTCTAATACACCGTGAACTGGAAAATCAAGTAACCAGACTTGGGTGAATTGTCTGTAAGAGTGAGACGGTTGTAAAGTGACAGCCCAAGGGCTCTATTATCAGCAAAAGGCACAAGATTTACCGCAGGGACTTTGTGACATTTAATCTGACTGCTCAGAGGTCTCTAGGAAATTGCTTCCTGATCCTGGAACCTGGTCCTGGGGCATGCGGTTGCCAGTGAGCTAGCCCCGGTTAAGAGGCTGTCACCGCCTTCCTGGGCTGTTACAGCAACTCCAGCCTCAGAAACAGACCCTCCTGGCATTCCGCCTCCCGCCCACATTGTTCACCGCCGTGCTGAGCGCCATGGGTCCTTCTCTCTAGTCCGTCCTTCCCCCGAGAGAGAGAGGTCTGCGGACTCCACCTCCAAATCTCTCACGGGGGCCTGCCTGGAATTCTCTTCATTCCTTTGGGTTGGTGGTTTTCAGTGGTCGTAAATTTCTGGAATCCAGTGTGGAAATGAAACTCGAGGGTGGAGCATGATTGTTGACGGGGGCGCCCGGGATGCAGGTCCCAGAGGCTCTGGTTCAGGAGAGGGCGATACAGCCCCAGAACGGCTCCAGCAGTTCCAGGGGGACCCTGGGGCTCAGCCCAGACTTTGCAAGACGCATGAGAGGTGGCAAAGCATGTCCTCTGAGATGGTTCATGTCACTGCCCAGGTGATTCTTTTCTTTCTTTTTTTTTTTTTGACCCTGGGTCTTGGCACACCTGTGATAAATCAGCACCAAGGCCGTGCTTCCAGTTCTTCAAAGGTGATTCCACAGCCCAGTTCAATAGAGAAGAGCTCTGGTGCTTGTTTGTGTGTGTGTGTGTGTGTGTGTGTGTGTGTGTGTGTGTGTGTGTGTGTGTGACAAAACGCACACAACACAACATTCACATTCAAGTAATCATCTCCTGCATTTTTTCATCCTGTAAAACTGAAACTGTACCCATTAGACACTAACTCGTCACCCCGCTGCCCCAGCCCCTGGTCCCCACCATCTGCTTTCTGTCTCTATGCCTCTGACGACTCTAGGTGCCTCCTATGAGTGGATTATACAGTATTTGCCTGGCTTATTTCATGCAGCATAACGACCTCAAGATCAATCCAGCTTGTAGTCTGTGTCAGAATCTCCTTCCTTTCTAAGGTAGAATAATATCCTGTTGTCCAGGTGGTTCTTAGACACCAAAGTTTGCAAACCACCGGTGCAAGGCGGCTGCTGCCCACACCAGCTCTGAGATGCAGGTCAGGGCACGCCCTCACCCACCTCTCCTGTCCCCTCCAAACCCTCCTCCCCACCTGGAAGGAGCTGCCGGCGCCCTTCACAGCCTGCAGAGAAGGACACCCACTCATTTTAATTCTCTCTATTCCTCGTGATGCTCAGAACAGGTCCTAGTGTCCCTACTGGATAAAAGAGGAGGCACATTGGAAAGTTCCCCGAAGTGAAACAGGGGGTCAGCGTCTGTCTGTGTGCCCTGCAGGCCAGTGAGACCCTGGGCAGCAGGCCCAGCTCTCTGTCCTGCCCCCAGTCCGAGTTCTGGGCGCCCTCAGCTGGCACGTGGGAGGGGCCCCAGGAGTGCGTGCGTGCAACACAGGCTACGGGGGCCACTCAGATGGGGGTGTGAATGTGCTCAGCTGGGTCACCTGCCCTGGCACCTTGATTAGGACCATTAGCCCCTATCGGATTCTGGTTTCTTCATCCGTAATATTGGGAAAATAATCGTATTCACTCCATAGGATTGATCTGAGAATTAAAAACCGATGATCTATAGATGGCACTAAACACTGTGTCTACAAATAGTAAGGGCTCAGTGAGCAGGAGCCAAGATTAATATGATTAAAATCGTAATTTAAGAGGGAGAAAATTTTCAGTTTTACGCAACCGTTAAAAATTGTGTTTACATTTTGTGTTTACAAAATTGTTTAATGCATGAGGATATTTTTATGCTATGTTAAATTTTTTAAAGTTCCCAGAATTATAGATACTGTATGATTTCAATTATGCTTAAAAAAACAATAATAATGACCCCAGAGGAGACATGGCAAAATATCAACCGTGGGTATATCTGGGTAATGAGATTGTGCCTAACTATTTTTCTACTTTTTTCTACTTTAATATACTTCCCATAAAGAAGATAACTATCTCTATAATTATATATACAATAAATCAAAAATGCAAGGAAATGCAGACCTACACTCCTCAAGCTTTATTTTTCCATCTCACAGGAGTCCCCGGCTGGGACTGCCCGAGAGAGCTGCCCAGGGGACCTTTCACACCCGACGTCCAGGCCGCAGGCCGGCCAGTAACATCAGCCGCTGGGAACCCACATTACAGCCTTGGTTCTGACGATAAATACAACTGACATTTTTTTTTATCAGGATCTTAAAGTGGCTCACTCGTGTTACCTGCAGACAAGTAGTGTTCTTCTTACGTTACAGTCCCAGACAGAGATTCAGCACGGCTCCAGGATTAGGGTTATTGGTTACACATTTTGTGGATATGAGCTATCAAGACCCAGAGGAGAGGAGGGCGTCTGAATCACCGTTTATCTCCGCGCCCGTGACTCCTTTAGCCCAGCGCTAAGCTGCCTCACGGTTTCTCTTCTCTGATGCATCCCGACTCTTTCAAAGAAGCAGGGAAGAGTAAGGAGAGCCTCCAAGGACCCTGTCGAGGCCACGAGGCCGTTCTCTGCTGGGACGGCCTTGGGTTCGAGGAGGAGGACAGCCAGAGTCTGGAGTCTCCTCCTGACCAGCCAAGGAGAGAAGGGTGGTCTGTCCGACGTTCTTGCTCTAACCTCTGTGGTCCTGTGACGAGCCTTTGTCTGCAGCTGCTGTCCAAGGCCGCCCACGGGAAGGATCCCTCCCGCGTGTCCGCCTGCCCTGCGGGCCGCTGAGCATGCCAGCGCGGGGCCCGTCTCTGCTCCAGCCCTCCCCCCATTCCCGTCTGCTATCCTTTCCCAGGATCCGCATTTACGTTCCCGACTTTGAGAACCTGAGGCGGGAGAGGGTTACCTTTGGTGACTTCTCATCACAGGTCAGTTGTGTAGCTTTCCCGCAGAGAGCCCTAGAATGTACTGCCGTGGGTGGGACCCTTCGGGGCTCTCGGCTGAGGGCCTGTGCAGACGCCTCTCCTGGCCCAAGCTCTGCTGTCCCGGCAGCTCAGACCTGGCCAGGTGTGTCTGAGGGTGAGGCCGTGGGCCCGCCAGAAGCCTCCCTGCGGGTGGCCCGAGGGCCCTGCGGGAACGGGAACCCCTAGACCCATGGGGTCTGGGGGCCGTATTATTTAGTGAGACCTGGGGGGGATCTTCACCCCCCCCACCCCTCCCACACCCCCTCCCCTCTGACCCGGCAGCAGGCACTGTGCTCTCCCGATGCGGGACTGTCAGGGTGCAGGGGGCGCCCAGGGCTAAGGGGGCAGGGCAGGCAGGAGGGTCCTTCCCCTCCTGTCACCTTCATTTGGTGACACTCGAACCCTCTTCCTCTGCAGTTTTCCCCAGCCACCCCTGCTCCATTCAGGGCAGGAGACCGACATCAAGGTGGACTCCCTGGAAACCACACGTCTCATAAACACTACTGATTGAGTGATTGATGAAATGGCATGATCTCCGCAGTTCCTTTGAGTTCTGGGATGCACAAATCTCTGCTTTCCTCCCACAAACACAGGAGACTTCCAGGGTTTAACATGCATCTTCCCAACACCCCACGAAGCCAGCGAGATGTGTTTCCAGTGAAGCCAGTGCCCGGAGGCTCAGCAGGGCCCGCCACGGGTCCTCCACGCGCCCCTTCTCTCTGTCCTCACCAGTCCGTTGTTTCCCGGAGGCCTGAGAAGGAAAGG